>NC_059335.1:33942500-34600500 GCF_018350155.1 Leopardus geoffroyi | reverse complement strand
GGAGACAGGGAGGCCCGGGAGGAGGCTCTGCAGGGATGGAGGCTGGGCCAAGGTTGATAGCCGGGGAGGGGTGCAGCACAAGGCCGACTCCTTGAGCGCCCTCTCGGCGACCTTGGCAGGTAAGGGGAGCACCGAGGAGAAGCCTGGCTGAGTCAGCCCGAGTGTGCAGAGTTTGTTCAGTGGGCAGAGGGGCTCCCCAGTCAGCACATCTGGGGTACAGTTGAAGGGTAAAGAGTGCATACCCTGCACTCCCAAGCTGATGCTCCTTTATAATAGGGTTGCCAGACAGCCAAAGAAAGGGGGAGCATGATAGACAGACAGTTACAGGATTCGCAGCTAAACTTGACTTTCAGATAAACAGTGAATAATTTTTTAGTATATGTCTCTCAAATTGGGCATTCTGTATTTTATCTGGCAACCCTGCTTTCAAACCCCACCCCGTCACGCACACACTGTGCCTTCCTGATGCGGCAGCATCTAAACAACACAGACACCTCTAGTTTGCGGCCCCACGGCATCCATTTGTCATCCTACCCGGTCCATCTCCCCACTGGCCTGCAAGCCCCCGGACATCTGAGCCCAGTCCCCAGGCTGGGCCAGGCCAGGACCCTGCTCGGAGTGAGGGGAGGGCAGGGAGGTCCAGCAGGTCTCCTTCATCCCTGCCCCCACACCCGGGAGGGGCATTTCTGGGAACTGATCCCCATGGTGCTCAGGGCCACATGCCTGGGCCTGTTTTCTGAAACGACCAGAACAACCCCTTGTCACTGTGGCCACATCCTCCCTTGGGATATAGCCCTGGGCTTGGTAGGGTCTAGAGGTGGGGCCTGAACTAGTGGGGTGGGCCAAGTCACAGGCAAGGCCCTTGTTCACTGGGCTACAGACCGGGAGCTGTCTGAGACCAGGAGTGGGAACCTGCCCTGATCCCTCAGCACCCTCATTAGTATGAGACCCCCCCTCCCCCAGGCCTAAGGAGCCTGGTACCACTCAGGACTGGGCCAAACCCAGGCAGGGGACTTGGATGGGGACCCACATCACCCTGATAGAGGTGGGGGGCCACTCTGAAGTCGGAGCAGAGGCCACTCTAGGGAAAGTGGGGGAGGAGGTGATGAAGCTGAGGGACAGCAGGTTGTGCCTAGTGATGGCGTGCCCTCTCAGTTGACTCTGTTAATAATAGCAAAAACACTAATGATAAGAATGATAACCGTTTATTGAGCACTTACTACGCGCTAAGCCTCTTTATATGGGTTTTTTTTTCATCTTCAAAATAGGCACCCCTACTACTACCTCTATTTTACAGATTAGAAAACTGAGGCAGAGAGAACTTGAGTGGCTTGTCACATAGCTGGCAAGTGGCAGAGCCATCTGAGCCCAGGCAGTCTGGCTCTAGAGACCACAGTACTCACCACCCAGAGAAGGGCTGTTTGCATCAAGAAATGAGCAGAGGGCAGAAGATCCCCCCGGGAGAAAAGGGATCCAGCTCCAGTTCCCTCACCGCGCCCTCCACAGCCATTATTACCTGTCTGACGGCCTGGGGCGGCGCCCTGAGAGCCTACCCCAGCCCATGGCTTTAGCGCCGGATATGCCCAGAAGAGCCAGAACCGGCAGCTGCATTGGGAAAAGAGAGAAATGGCCATGTAAACGGTGTGAGAACTCTTTCTTTGGTCCCTCAGCAGGAGCAGTTCTGTAAGCAGGACCTCTGCAGCTCGTGTGTCAAGTCCACAGACAGGTGACATTTCCAGATGGATTTTGGAGCCAACGGCCTCTGAGCACAGGCCAACAGCGCCCTCTGGTGTGCATCCTGGGAATGCAGCTGGCTTCGTGAGCCCTCTCCCTCTTGGTCTGACGGATAGGTCAAGGTCGGTCTCTACGACTGTGGCCTTAGCTTGGGTTTAGAATCCATACCCTCACGCCTACCAGGGGAAATTCGATCCTAACCGATCATCAAATACCCAGGTCACAGGCCCAGCTGGCTCAGGTGGAGGGGAAAGAGGCTCTGCCCTCCTATCCCCAGGAAGCCCTATCGCCAGCTTCTGCTCTACATGGCCTATAGGGGTCTTGGGAGCACTGGAGGAGGAGCTTCTGGGAAGGACTGGACTTCCTGATCTTTAAGAACAGGCCTGGAGTTGTGGGTCATCATAATTTGGGGGGACTGAAGGAAAAGCAGCCTCAGGCATAAGCTGGTGAGGTCTCAGACACTGGGTGAGACTCAGCTCTGGGCTGGGGACCCTGGGCCAAGAAGGAAGGAAGGAAGGTGGCAAGGCCCAGCAGGAAATATCCAGGGCAGATTGGCAGAGACCCCAGCAGGCAGTTGGAAGTAATGGGGCCCACTAAGACCTTCTTCCCTGGTTTTACTCAGTCTTCACAAAGCTCTTGGGCTAGGCAGGACCGAAGCCATCTGCCCCATGTCACAGATGTGGAAACCAGGGTCAGGGAGATGACAGGCCCAAGGTCATACAGTAAGACTCGGAGCCAAGCCTTGAAATATGGCCTCCTGACTCCCAAGCCAGTGCTCTGCCCATGGGCCTGACCAGGTACCCTGGGCCCAGGCACCCCAGTAAAGTTTGCTGACCCCCAGCGGGGTTGCACCTGTCCCGGGGCAGAATGCCCTGCCCTCTGGGCCCGGGGAAGCCATGGAGGTAGGGAAGCCTCCCTGGAGGGCACAGGGGCTTCTGGTGTCCAGCAGCTGGCCTGCCACCTTCTCTGGTGGGAGCCAGAGTCTCGGGCTGCAGGCAGCCAGAGAGGCTACGGGTTCTGGGCCAGCGGGCCCAGACTACGGCATTGTCTGGGAGGAGCTGAACGCCTCCATCTCTGCCTCCACTTCTGCCTCTGAGCGGCACCTCTGGGAGCAGAACCACAGGAAGAGGAAGAAACCTGCAAGCAAAAGACTGCTCAGGGGGACACTGGCAGGAGCAACGTGGCACCCCACCCCGAATCCCGGGATCTCCTCGCTGGGGGTGAGCTGAGCTTCCTTGAGGCCCAGGAGTCATTCTTAGAGCCCCTTACTGTTGGAAGCCAGAAGGGGCAGAGCGTAGAAGCTGGAGGACCAGCCACCACAAGGCCAGAAGGTGCCTTTGTGCCAATTAGAAGGACATGCTCCTTCCCATGGGCAGAAGGAGCCCCCAACCAGCTTGGCAGGGGAGCTGGATTTCGGCCCCTGACTTGCCCCCTTGGCCTGAAGCCCTTCGGGCTAAACATCCACCTGCCGCTGTGCACTCCCCTTGGGGCTTCTTCCACGCCTCCCGCGGGCCCTACCGTACAGCGAGTTGAAGATGGTGAAGAGGAAGAGCTGGGGCAGCAGGAAGACACCAAAGGAGAAGAAAGCCAAGGCCCAGGTGGTGCCCAGCAGCATGGTGAGGCCCAGCACGGTGACGCTATCTCGGCAGGCCCGGGTGCCCGGCCCCTTCTCCTGCGTCCGCAGCCTGCGCACGGCCCGCAGCGCCCAAGCCAGCACCACCAGGTTGAAAAGGGATGTGAGGCCACCATAGCCCATGACCAAGATCTTGTGCACCCAGGGGCTCCGCACCCAGCATCTGTAGAGGAGGGGTGAAGTTCAGGGTCGGTGTGGCTCCCAAGGCCAGGGTGGGGAGGAGATCCTGGTCTCTGGGCCTCTGGATGGGCTCCCGAACCTGGGCCTGTCTCCTGGCCCAGACCCGTTGTTTCTTTTCCGACCACACGTGTGGTGAAGTGCTGGGCCCAGCTTTCCAGCCAGGCCACCACATTAGGCCCCACCTGCCACCTCAGCCTCCTGCCTCAAGCCCCCCAAGCTCTCCTTTCCAGCCACACAGGGCTCTCTCATGCCTCCATGCCTTAACCCACCTGAAAACTCTTCCTCTCCTTTCTACGTCTTACCTCTCTCCCCTTCCACGGCCAGCCAAACTGCCAACTTGTACGATACTGTCAGATCATTGGCCCGGGGGCCCTCTTTCCTCTTCCCACCCGCCACACAGTCATCACCATCCAATCAGCATCTCTGTGCAGTGGACCCCTCCCCACCTAGACTGGGCCGACATGCTGGGCTCTGAGCAGCAAACAAGCTGTTGCAAGTCGGGGCAGCCTGGTGGAGGGGCACTCACGGTGACGTGTGGACCGAGGAGCAGAGAAGAAACAGCAGGAAGCTGCCACCGAGGACTGAGGAAAGAGCAGAGGCCTGGCAGTGGCCCCAGCCCTGCTCCTAGACCCTCCCTGAGGGCTTCATGCCCTTTGCTTCCCCAGGACACCTGCAAGACAGGTGGTACCTTTTACCCACTCAGACACCGTGTCCCATGCTTTCCGTGGATTAGCCCGTTCAGTTCTCATGATGACCCCATGAGGCAGGTGCATCACCATCCCCATCCTGCTGATGAGGAAACTGAGGCTCTGGCTTAGGAACATGCGCTAGTAAGAGGCAAAGGTGGGATTTGAAGTCCCAGGCTCAATGCCTGTGTCCCTGTCACAGTCGCCTGCTCGAGCCCCTGCTGCGGCAGCCACCATTCTTGAATGTGATCTTGGGGATTTATCCAAGGGACTGAGTGTGGTCATGGATCATTCCTTTTCACCACAGTGTGACAATCTAGCAGGGGTGGCTCTATGGCAATTTACTAACCAGTGTCCCATCAGCGGGCACTGGAGTACGTTCAAGGGTGGTTTTTTGTTATTGCTTTTTGTGTTCAGGAACACATATCTACATAGGAAGGGTCTTTTAAATGCAGGAGAATAAAAGTCATGAAGCCAGATGAGAGGGAAAGGAGAAGGAAGGGAGAAGCTTTGGGAGAAGCTGGTCCTTAGAGTGGGGAGTGCTCTGACAGCCCAGCAATAATGTCCTTCCTGTCCCCACTGCAGGGGACACAGCACATATTATATTAAAACTCATGGTGAGGGGCACCTGGGTGGTTCAGTCAGTTAGGCGTCTGACTTTGGCTCAGGTCATGATCTTGTGGTTCATGAGTTCGATCCCTGCATCAGGCTCTGTGCTGACAGCTCAGAGCCTGGAGCATGCTTCAGATTCTGTGTCTTCCTCTCTCTCTGCCCCTCCCCCACTCATGCTCTCTCTCTCTCTCTCTCTCTCTCTCTCTCTATCTCTCTCTCTGTCTCAAAATAAATAAAAATTCTTAAAACATTTTTTTAGGGGCGCCTGGGTGGCGCAGTCGGTTAAGCGTCCGACTTCAGCCAGGTCACGATCTCGCGGTCCGTGAGTTCGAGCCCCGTGTCGGGCTCTGGGCTGATGGCTCAGAGCCTGGAGCCTGTTTCCGATTCTGTGTCTCCCTCTCTCTCTGCCCCTCCCCCGTTCATGCTCTGTCTCTCTCTGTCCTAAAAATAAATAAACTTTGAAAAAAAAATTAAAAAAAAAAAACAAACATTTTTTTAAAAAACTACATGGTTAAGGAGCCCCAAGTCACACCTCCTCTGACAAAGCAGCCTGACCCTTGCCGTGAGGAATGAACCCCACTCTGCTTCCACTTGGTGCCCAGAGTTCTCACTTCCTGGAGGCTGGGGGGCCGAGCTCTGGAGCCATCCTGCCTGTGGCCAAGTCCCAGCTCTGCCATTGACCATCTGGGTTTCCTTGGGCAGGGTTCATCAGCTGTCTGTGTCTCAGTTTCCCTAACAGTAAACAGAGGCTGACAACAGGACCCACTCCTTGCTGCAAGGTTTAAACAGGATAATTCATGAGGTCTGCCACAGAGTTGGCCCTCAGCAGTCCTGAGCTTGTGTCAGCCAGGAAAGAAAGCAGGATGGACAGCCGAATACTGGAGCTAGGTCCACGGGAGGTTATTAAGCTATTCTCCCTACATTGGCTGTTAGAAACTTCATAACAAGAGAAAGGTTAATGTCCGAGAGCACAGGAAGAAGCAACAGAGTCTGGCCCCCAGACCCCCAGGCCCCCCAACACACACACACACACACACACACACACACACACACGTGAGCCCTGTCCTTGGGATGTCCCAGCCCTTGCAGCACTCTCTCTGACCAGGAGGGTCTGTGTGCTGGCAGTGCTATGCCAGGCACAGATCGGGAGGTGCAGGAGGCTGAGTGAGCACAGCAAGGTGGTGGGAAAGGACAGCAGAGTCAGGTGCAGGCTGAGCTCCCCCAGTGAGGTCTGAGAGCGGGAGGGGGCGCTGGGCCGACCTCTGTGCTGCCAGGAGGTGGAGGGCCTTCTACCCGCGCTTGGGAGGCCCATGAGCAAGCACCAGAGTTCATGCCAGGGCTCCCTAGGGTTAGCTGGCCTAGGACGAGAGCCTGCCTCTGCAGGAGGCTTCAGGGATCCAGCAGAAGGTGTGGCAAAGGCCCCTGGAAACCACCCCCTCTCTGAGTCCTGGTCCCCTGCTTGCCCCACAGCCAGTGTCCTGCCTACAGCACACCCTGTTCAGAGCCCCTGGGTCCTTCCACCAGAGCCAGAGAGCCTGCCACAGCCCTGAAGGTACTCACATGGAATTGTTCTGGAAACCCGTGCCATTTCCCCGGCTGTCGAAGAGTGGGATTGTGTGAGGTCCATACACCGAATTCTGGTCAACAAGAAGGAGCAGCACCAGGAGGGCTGGGACCCCTGAGGGATGAGAGAGTTCTCAGCATCTGTCAGGTGACCCCAGAGAAAGGTTTGTCACGGGTCCCTGGGGCTGCTAAAACAGAATCCCACTGAGCAAGTGGGGAGGGAAAGGGACTGTTCCGAGCCCCCAGCCCCTACCATATTGTCCAGCTTCAAAGCACGTAACCTGGAGGTGTGAGAGGAGACAGCTCTCCAAGATGATGTTAGTGAGGACTCTAGGGTGGGATGGTAATGGCAGTAGCAGTGGGGAGATCGAGCTAATGGGCCAGAGGGTTGGGAGAGCTTGTGAGGAAACAGAGATGCTAAGGAAGGGCTAGGATGGTGATAGAGGTGCCAATGATGGTGATGCCAGAGATAGTGGTGAAGACGAGGATGAGGATGGTAGGATGGTGGAGGTGGCGGTGGAGATGATGGTAGAGTCAGAGGTGGTGATGGAAGTGCTAGTGGTGGAGTTGGTGGTGTTAGAGGCAGACATGGTGGAGATGACGGCAGAAGTGATGGTGGTGTTAGAGGTGGAGGTGATGGTGGAGGTGTTGGAGGTAAGGTGTGGAGGTGATGGAGGTGGGGGGGATGGAACTGTTAGAGGTGTTGGAGGTGTGGAGGTGATGTGGGGGTGGGGGGAATGGAGGTGTGTAGGTGATGGAGGTGTTGGGGTGGGGAAATGGAGGTGTTGGAGATGTTGGAGGTGTGGAGGTGATGGAGGTGTGGAGGTGGAGGGGATGGAGGTGTTGGTGGTGGAGGAGATGGAGGTGTGGAGGTGATAGAGGCATTGGAGGTGGAGGGGATGGAAGTGTTGGGGTGGAGGGGATGGAGCTGTGGAGGGGATGGAGGTGTTGGGGATGTTGGAGGTGTGGAGGGGATAGAGGTGTTGGAGGTGTTGGAGGTGGGGGGAATGGCAGTATTGGGGGTGGAGGTGATGGAGGTGTTGGAGGTGGAGGGGATGGTGGTGTTGGAGGTGGAGGGGATGGAGGTGTGGAGGTGATGGAAGTGTATGGGGTGGAGGGGATGGAGGTGTTGGGGGTAGAGGTGATGGAAGTGTTGGGGGTGGAGGGAATGGCGGTGTTAGGGGTGGAGGGGATAGAGGTGTTGGGGGGGAATGGAGGTGGTGGAGGTGTTGGAGGTGGGGGGAATGGCAGTGTTGGGGGTGGAGGGGATGGAGGTGTGGAGGGGATGGAGGTGTTGGAGGTGGAGGGGATGGAGGTGTTGCGGTGGAGGTCACCATGGAGGTTTGGAAGTAGAACCGACGATAGGAATAGCAGTGTAGAAAGTAGTGGTGAGCGTTGGCAGGGATGATGATCAGTGCTCATGGTCGCTATGATGAGGAAGAGGAGAAAGAGAAGGGCAGGAGAGGGTAGACTGCCTGTGTGGCTGGAACCCTCAGGAAGCAAGAGGGGAGGGAGGCTCTGCTTACCCCAACCCACTGCACACAGCTTGAGCATATATCGGCGGATGTAGATGTTGTAGACGCGCACGAGGAGGAGGTAGAGGTTGAAGCCTTCGATGGCCATCCAGGTGAGGCAGCTGAGCAGCGCCAAGTGCAGGATGGCCGCCAGTGCTGTGCATGCTGGCCCGGCCCTGGCCAGCACAGGACTCAGCAGGAAGGCGACGTTCAGGAGCAGCACAGACGCATGCAGGTTCATGTGGATGTGTGTTGTGGAGTCACCCTGCTTCCTGCGGGTGGGAGCATGCCCTTCCGTGGCCTGGGGACGTCACCCAGGCAGTGCCACCCCCTGGGCTCACGGACACACAATGATGGGAACACTGAGGTTGAGAGGTCGCGGGGATCCAACGGCAGCCACACAGCAAGGCTGGCCTCCTGCCCCCATCCCCTGGAGAAGTCCACCCCACTCTGGGGGATCAGTTGGATAAGGAGGGGTGCTGAGCAGCAGCGGGTGGGCGGTCCTGGCACGGGGGCAGGGGAATACCTGGCTTGGAAGTGCAGCAGGATAGTGAGAAGCGAGGCCACGACGGAGATGCTGCAGCCCACCAGGGAGATGTACGTAAGAGGCGCCAGCAGCTCTGCGGGGATCGGGGCCGGGGAGAGTTGCTGCAAGAAGGAAGGGGGGATGGAGGACAGAAGCATGGGAATGCCCTCCCCGCACTCACAGGGACCTGCTAAGATCTCAGCTCCAAGCTCCCCTGCCCCACCACAAAGCCTACCATGGTCCTGACTTGAAAGAAAAAGCTCTGGCAGATACGGTGGCCTTTGCCCCCCTCAACTCCCATCTCCCCTCTCTCTATGAGAACCTCCCCTGCCTTGCTGTCTATGCACATAGACATATATGGACACTGTGCGTGGACAGTGCACCAGGCCTGACTTATCAGAGCCTTCCCTCCTCCTGCCCAGAGTGATTGATTGAGGGATGGGAATGTGACACACTCCAGGCCAGTGGGACTCAATCCCCAAACTAGCTGGCAGAATTGGGAAAGAGCCAGTTAGAGCCTACTGGCCTAAAAGCTAGTAGGACACGAGCCAGGATCTGCTAGCAGCCGTATAATTATCCTGAAGGGAAATTCCGTCTGAAGCCCAGGCCAGTACAAAGCAAACACAGGTGAGAGATATAGAGCCTTGTCTTGGTGATCTTGAACATCTTGATCAAGCCATGTCTGAAGCCCAACATAGCCTCTTCAGCCACAGGAGTTCATACGTTTCTCTTTTTTTCTCCTTAAGCCCATTTGAGTTGGATTGTCTGTCCCTTGCACCTGCCTATGCCCTGCTCCTCTTGCCTAGACATGGGGTCCTTTACAGCTTTGACTCCCATCACCCAGACTGGATGCACACATACCATGAGAACAGCAAAGTAGCTGAGGTGGTTGCAGCGGCAGAGCACCTGGGAAGGTGACGGCTGCTCTGTGCGACAGCCCTCGGGGCTCCAGACCCCCCAGTGATCCTTGCTGGCTCCTTCCTTCCAAAAGACACAGGTCGCTGCGTAGCCTTCCTAAGGGGAGATGGTGGAGTTGGGTATGGAGGAGGTACGGGGTAAGGGGTATGGGGGAGGGCCGTGGATCAGAGTCTGGAAATTGTGGGGGCCAAAGCTGATTCAACTGCACCCTTGTCAACTTCTTACAAGGCACTGGCTGGGCTTTGGCCAGACGGACCCAGATTCTAGACTCACCTCCACTATGGACTCTCAGAGTAACCTGGGCAAGTTGCCAAGCTTCTCTGTGCCTCAGTTTACTCATCTGTAAAATGGGATCCTCTATACACAATTTCTCAAAGAGGGTATTAAATTATGGGCAATGAGGAATCTTGAGTGACCAGCTCTGGCTGGACAGTAGGTGCTCTACAATCAACTGTGCCCTTTCCCCTCCTCCTCATGGGGAACAACGATATTGCAGGTGCACTGCCCAGGGCGGGAAAGAGACTCATCCACAGACAACCCTGATGCTGAGCCATGGGGGTGGTGGGGTGGGAGGAACGACACAGAAAGTCCCATGGAAAACCACTGAGCAAGGGGTAGGGGAGTCCCAAGGAGGGAAGGGACGATTGGGGCACTGAGGTCTTTGAGGACACATCAGATCTCAGCAGAAGTGGAACGAGGGCAATCCAGATAAAGGGAACTGCGGGAGCAAAGGTTCAGAGGAAAGTAAGGGAAGGATGATGGAGAAAATGAGAGTGCAGAGCAGTCGCATGAAGCTGATGGAAAGTCAGGGCAGAATGTAGAGTCTCTGGGCTTTTCCGGAATGCCAGGGCCAGGAGAGCAGAGACACCAGGGCTTGTGCTCACCCAGCAGCCCTTCTCCCTCACTCCAGGACCAGCTTCTGAGCTTCCCTTGAAGACCCATACCTGCCCCCATGGCAGATCAGATGAATCCAGCCCAGTCCCCAAGCCGTGTGACCCAGGCCTGGCCAATCCACACGTTCCATCCACCTGTGTGCAGTGATGGTGCAGGGATGGACACATGACCCAGCTGGACCCTAAGGACTCCATTTTGGAACCCTCGTTTGCACCGATGAGGAAGAGCCTCCTGGGAAGAGGGGATGGAAGTCCAGCACTTTTGCTGCCATCTTACCGGAGCAGAGATCCAAGATAGGAAACCATTGCTGAGAGATGGAAAGAGGCTGAGCCAGAATGGCATTGCATCAGCCCCTGGATCCAGCCAGGCCTGAAGCTGGACAGCCCTGGACATTTCATCTGCATGAGCCCATCCTTTCTGTGTTTAAGCTGGCTTGACTTGG
This sequence comes from Leopardus geoffroyi, assembly GCF_018350155.1. Classification (NCBI taxonomy): domain Eukaryota; kingdom Metazoa; phylum Chordata; class Mammalia; order Carnivora; family Felidae; genus Leopardus; species Leopardus geoffroyi. Next base: position 34,589,798 of record NC_059335.1, on the reverse strand, counting down.
CTTTGTATCACTTGCCACTCCAAGAATCCTGCCTAATGTGGTAAGTAAAAAAAATTAAGCAAAACTTCTCTCTCTGATTCCTTTGACAGGAATTTTCAAACTGTGATCGATTTGAAACGGTCTGTTTTCAAAATGCTTCCACGGGTGTGGGTTTAATTGAGCCAGAGTTCAACAGGAGCCACAAGGGGCAGGGGTGAGGTGGAAATGGGGGCACCCCCAACAGTACCAGGCTTCGGTTGTGCCAGAAGCTGATGTTGATCGGCTCACTGAGGTTGTTCACGTGTCCGTGACTCAGCTGGGCTCCCAGGACATAGTTATTGAGCAAAGATGAGTTGATACTCTGGAAGGACAGCAGAAGGGCTGACTGGAGAGGATGGATGCATGGAGACCCCGGCTGAGGTCCGAGAGCCCCCCCTTCACCAGCCCCTTCCCCCGGGTGAGAACAGCAGTGTGCCTTCACATGTGGGCCAGCCTCCTAGCCTTTGTGTATGCTGTCCCCTCCACCTGGAAAGCTGTCCCTTCAGCACTCACCCCCCACCTCTCCGCCATGGATTCAGTGCCTTCCAGCCTCCATCTGTCCTCGCTCGCTTTCAAAGCCAAAGTTAAAAACACCTTTGTCTGTCTCCCATCCAGGGACAGACACATCCATGGTAGATTTCTTATAATTGCACCCCCAACACCATTCTCCTAAAACCAAGGCCCGGAAAGGACAGCAGCTGGCTCAGGTTGCACAATGGGCTGGTCCCACCTGGTGCTGGTCCCCGTGCAGAGGCCAGGCAATGGTACGGATGCCTGCAGCGCCCGCAGGAAGGGGCCGGCACCTACCCTGCTTGGCCCCTGTGTGGCACTGACCTGGAAAAAGTAGTCAGTGAAGAAGTAAATGCAGATGAGGCGCAGCTCCCTGGGGCGGGTCCTGCAGGCATTCTGGGTCAGCTCTGCCGGGAACTGCATGGCGTGCGGCACCGAGGCCTACGGGCAGCCATGGACGGGCTAAGCCACACCCGGCCCCAACGCTTCCACTGCTCCCCACTCCTTGTGTAGCCTTCCCATCCTGTTCTTTCCCTGGGGCATTTCATCCCTAGGAGCCTCCACCTGCAGAGCCCTCTCCTCCCAGGCTGTACTTCCTCCCCAACTTCCTGAGATCCCAGGCCCTTCCTCCAGGCTGCCCCTGCCTCGATTTACCCCACCCAACTGGGGCCCCTGGGGATGGAGCTCGTCAGCCCTCAGCGCCCAGACGGTCAGCAGGAATCACACCAGAGTCTTCCAAGGACCCTGGCTTCCCTGGCCTCTCCCACTGCCGCCTCCCCTCGGGGACCTGCAGAAGCAGGAAGAGGGCATCGCCCTTGAGGGGCCACAGAGCACCCTCTCTTCCCACCATTCACGTGAGGAATGTCAGCCCCATTTCACAGAAGAGGCAACTCACAGCTATTAGGGCAGACCAGATTAGTTGGGGGAAAGTCCAGACCTGAAGCCCCTGGAGCATTTCTAGGGTCGAGACCCTGGCTGCCCTCCATCTCCTGGCCCCCTCTGACCTGGGGGACCCGCTCCAGAGTCGCACTGCTCAGTGCGAGGCCAGTGAAGTCACAGCCCAGCTTGAAGGCCAGTGTCTGGATGCTGTGCGTCTGCAAGGTAAGGTTCTTGCCCTCGAAGCTGGTGTTCAACAGGCTGCACTCCAGGCCCCGGATAAGCCTGAGGGTGAGAGAGCTGGCCAGGGTCTGGAGTGGGCGTGGGGGCAAGAGGGGCCCCAGACAGCCAATAAGGGCAGGGCCTCCCCCAGCCCACATCTGCTACCCCTACCTCCGGACCTTTGCACACACAGTGTCCCTGGCACACTCTTACCTCTCCACCCCACTCATCCACATCTCCTGATTACCTCTTGTTCAGGTCCAGGTCTTTGGACACCTCCTTCAGGAAGATTTTTCTGGATTTTTTCTGCTGACTGAGTGAAATGCCACATAGTCCCTGTGCTCCCCCTGGCCAGTCATCAGCACCAGCCCCTCACCCAGAGCTGCGAGACCATTCGAGAGCTCGGTCCAGCTTTGCAACTCCTTCCCAGGAAAATGCAGAGACCCACGATTCTGCACCTGATTTCATGGCATCCATAGTTAAAGGCCCTAAACCAGACAGCAAACTTGATAAGGGCAGGGACATGGTTAACCTGCATCTTCCAAGCCTCATGCTGGGCACACAGTAGGTACTCAAGAACTGAATGTCGAATAAATGGATTAATGGTCTACACCGGACAACCCTGGACCACTGACTCAAGGCACAAGCTGGGGGTGGGAGGCACAGCTGACTCAAGGAGGGCGGGGAGGGCCACCCAACTCACCCACGAAGCGAAGTCACATTGCGGTTCCTGGACATCGTCTCCAGGTTCTCCATCCAGCTCAGGGGTTCTTGGGACACCTCTGCGGGGCAGGTCACGCCTCCACATCAGCCTCTGTCCCCACAGCCTCTGGGCCCTTCTGCTACAGCCTCAGCCTTGCTGCTGCCCCGGGAGACCTCAGTGCCCTCTTTCAAGTTCCCTTGGTTTGGGTCGTCCCCCTTTCACATCACAGCCACGGGCCCGGGCTCAGATTGCCCCCCAGTTCAGCAGCACCCCCTTACCCACTGTATCACTGTGAGCAATCATGAGGCACAGGCAGAGGAAAAAGACCCTATGGTCATCCATGTTCTGTTCCCAGTCTCTTCCAAAAACTAGTTTCCAACCTGGAAAAGATGCATGCCATTGTCACCATGGGAAAAGAGTGAGCTCTAACTTCTAGGTGTCCGGCATGTCCCAAAGGTAGGACATCTAGCATTTTATATATATTTTTTAAATGTTTATGTATTTTTGAGAGAGAGTGAAAGAGCACAAGCAAGGGAGGGGCAGAGAGAGAGGGGAACAGAGGGTCCAAAGCGGGCTCGATGCTAACAGCAGAGAGCCTGATGTGGGGCTTGAACTTGAGAACCATGCGATTACAACCTAAGCCGAAGGCCGATGCTTAATCGGCTAGCCACCCAGGCACCCCAGGACATGTAGCATTTTAATTAATCCTCGTTACTCCTGCATTTCACAAATGAGGAAACTGAGGCTCAGAGAGCAAGTGGGCTTGCTCTGCTTTAGGCTCCCTGAGCCTGGTCTCTGCGACTCCAAGAATCCCAGATTGTTTGTTCAGAAATGCCCACCATTACCAGCTTTGCCTGAGTCACTCTCCCTCCCAAAACAATGGTCTGTCTGGGGGCTTCTCCAGGGCGCTGACTTCACCCAGGGGGAAGTTGCTTGGGAGCAAGCCACAGGTAACCCTGTTGAGCTGTGTCATTAATTCACTGTGTGACTTTGGGCAGGGGTCTGTCCCTCTCAGCCTTCATTTTCTGTGGTTTTAAAATAAACCAATAAACGTCTGCTTAACTATAGCAAATCTATGTCAACCCCCCGAAACTCCACTAAAATGAGAGTGAGTGGATAAACGGGCGCAAAGCCACAAAGACAGAAGAGGAAAGAAGTCAACAGCAGGTGAGAAATGTTAGCAAAACTTTGGAGGTTCCAAGCAGGTGACCACCTGGTAATCAGTTTAGCCAACCGTAAAGAGTTGAGCCCCAGTGTCTGCAGGGGGGAGAGGTGTGGAGTGAGGGAGGGGAGAAGGGGAGGGGACAGGGAGAAGGTTTAGAGCCCTGGGAGCACTTGAGAACCAGAGGCATCGAGAACCTCTAAAAGAAGGGTGAAGGCAAAAAAAATGGGGGATTGATGGTGGTGAGTCTTTTAAATGACCAGCTGGGGCCCCAGATCTCCTCTGTCACCCGGGGTGCCCAGGACTGTTGTCACCACCCTACCACCCTCAACCGCATTCCAACATAAAGTTCATTCCCGGGAAACAGTGCATGCCAGAGGACCTGAGGGCAAGGATGGGATGCCATTCAGGTATAGAAAAATTAAGCCGTATCGCTTCCTCACCACTTCCTCCACTCAGCTTCCAGAAGCCTGCAGCAGCCAGGTGACGATGCTCTAAGCCAGGAGAAAACTCTTTGCTGAAGAACTGGCCATTCCAAGAAAAGTATCCTATAGCTACTGAGGTTTTCATGTTCCTCAGTGATATGGCCAGGACCGAACTCAGGTTGGAGCTTTCCCAGTTATCAGCCCTGACAAGCAATAAGGCTTTAGTGCTGCACTCTTAAAGGTGAGTGGTCAACCGAGGATCACTAGGTATTTTAAAACATACACCCTCTTTCAGAAAGCTGCTGGAGGACGTGCTCCAACAGAATGAGGGAGTAACTTGTGAAAGACAACACAGGACACAGGAAACCCTAGCGGAGAAGAGACAAAGCTATTCCCCCGGTTGTAGGTTGGACAACAGGACCGGGTATATCCTGTCCAGAAGGGAGCAGGAGAAAAGAAGTTTCCAGGAGGAAGGCTTCAACAAATAAAAGGAGGAGAAGGAGGAGATTATACAGATTAATTGGGTGAAGCATACACAAAATCTTTCTGTACTATTTTTTTGCAGCCTCCTATGAATTTGTCATTTTTTCAAAAGTAGAAGTTCAAAAATACAGTACACTGGATCGCCACGTCACTATCGAAAGTTATGATGTCAATAGTAACATAAAAGAGGAACACAGTATATTATTACGCATTGAAAAGAGCAAGTTGAACATAACACTCACAATATAATCACATGTATGGAAATGTGTGCAAATATACATGCTTAAGCCTAGGAGGGTATCTGGAAGAATCGTCACCAAAATGCTAATAATGTTATGGGAAGGAGGATTACTCTCTTTTTTATGTTTTCTGTATAGTTCACATTTTCTGCAACGAACATGTGTTATCTTCAAAACAGAAAAGAAAGTTTTTAATGCTTAGAGTTTTTTTATTTTTTATTTATTTTTTAATTTTTTTTAACGTTTATTCATTCTTGAGAGACAGAGAGACAGAGCATGAGTGGGGAAGGGGCAGAGAGCGAGAGGGAGACAGAATCTGAAGCAGGCTCCAGGCTCAGAGCTGTCAGCACAGAGCCCGACGCGGGGCTCAAACTCATGGAGTGTGAGATCATGACCTGAGCTGAAGTCGGACGCCCAACCGACTGAGCCACCCAGGTGCTCCAACTTAAGAGTTTTTTTTAATGCTCCAAATGACTAGTATTATGGAAAAAATAATGGTGACATATTGCTTATGTAAAACGAAAACCATGTTGCAAAGCAGTGTAATCCAATCCTTGTAAAAGCCATATTTTTTCATATATGCAAAATGTGGAAGATGCAGGGGTCACTTCTGGGTACTAGTTTTGATTGCCTGTATTTTCTGAAGTTACCCTGCGTTATAGTTATATATTTCTCGATCTTTATTTGCTCTTTGCTTTTGGAATTTACATCTTTCAAATATAAACAATAAATAAGCACACAAGCACATAAAATCAAAGCATCCCTGCTGCCCGTGTCACCCAACCACTGGGTTCCTCGTTCGTCACCCCCAGGTAACTATTATCATTAGTGTTTTGTGGACTTTCCCAAGTTTCATATATAGATAAGCACACATGGGGCACTTGGGTGGCTCAGTCAGTTAAGTGTCCATCTCCTGTTTTTGGCTCAGGTCATGATCTCACAGATCAAGTCCCGTGTCGGGCTCTGTGCTGACGGCGTGGGGCCCACTTGGGATTCTCTCTCTCTCTCTCTCTCTCTCTCTCTCTCTCTCTCTCTCTCTCTCCCTCTCTGCTGCTCCCCTGCTCTCTCTCAAAAGAAGTAAATAAACTTAAAAAAAAATACATATAAGCACATATATATGATTCTCCTCATTTTATTTAAAAAAAAAGCACACTTTTTCCTGTTCTGCACTCTGCATTTTTCTCTTGAAAATATATCTTGGAGTGGGGCACCTGGGTGGCGCAGTCGGTTAAGCGTCCGACTTCAGCCAGGTCACGATCTCGCGGTCCGTGAGTTCGAGCCCCGCGTCAGGCTCTGGGCTGATGGCTCAGAGCCTGGAGCCTGTTTCCGATTCTGTGTCTCCCTCTCTCTCTGCCCCTCCCCCGTTCATGCTCTGTCTCTCTCTGTCCCAAAAATAAATAAACGTTGAAAAAAAAAAATTAAAAAAAAAAAAAAAAAAGAAAATATATCTTGGAGAGCTTTCTGTAACAGTTCCTAGAGCTTCCATTTTTTACTATTACAACTTCACAGTCTAACATTGGAGGGATAAACCCTAACTTCTTCAGTGGGTGCCCTGTGAACAGCTAGTTGTGTTGATTCCAGTCTTTGGTTCTTTCCAAAGTGCAGCTGTTCTGATGTCATTTCCCACGTGTGCAAGTTCACCATCTGCCCTTTTTAAAAAAAAAAAAAAAAAAATGTTTCTTTCTGTTTGAGAAAGAGACAGAGACAGAGAGAGACAGAGTGTGAGTGGGGGAGGGGCAGAGAGAGAGGGAGACACAGATTCCAAAGCAGGCTCCAAGCTCCCAGCTGTCAGCACAGGGTCCGAAGCGGGGCTCAAACTCACAGACCGCAAGATCATGACCTGAGCCAGGGTCGGACGCCCAACCAGCTGAGCCACCCGGGAGCCCCACATCTGCCCATTTTTACATCAGGTTCAACTCTTCCTTATCTTCTCAAAACTCTTTACATAATAGGAAAATTAGCTCGTTGTCTACTGTGTGAGTTACAAATATATTTCCTAGTTTGTCATTTGCCTTTTAACATTACACATGGTCCTTCTGCCGGTAGGAATCTTTTTTTGTATGTATAATTTTTATGTAATTAAAATTAGCAGCATGTTCTCTTAGGTCTTCTGGATTTTGAGTTTTAGCTAGAAAGGCCTTCCCTGCTCCAACATTACAAAGGAATTCTCTTAAGTTTCTCCTCGTCCTTTTAAGTTTTCATTTTTCACATTGGAACCTCCAGTCCATTTGCATCAATCCCGGAGTACAGTATGAGATGGGGATGTGATGGTTTTTTCCAGGTAGTCGTACATGTGTCTTAACACTATTAATATATGTGTTGATTTGAAAAGAGAATAGAGACTTTGGAGTCACAGAGTGCTGGGTTCTTATTCATTTGGCCACTTGGTTATTTATTAGGCTGTGTTACCTCGGGCAATTGACTTGCCCTCTCTGAACCTCAGAGAAGACAGGAGGGAAAACATTTGAGGGGACAAAGGAAGCTGCTGAATGAAACAATTTAAAACTTTTCCGATACGAAGTCTGAGGACCCAACAGTGCAGACAGGTCTCGGGTCATCTTGTCTACCCCCTCACTGTGTGAATGGAGGCCGAGACAATGGTGCAGATTTGACCTCTACGGTCTGGACCGTAAAGCCAGCTCCCCAGGCCCTTGGCCACCCTGCTCTGTGTCTACAGAGGGAAGAGGGGCCTAACCCCACCACCATCTGGAGAAATCAAGGTCAAAGCAGAAGTGACACCTCTCCCAGACCCCTCAAATAGCTGTGGTTACCACTCCCTTTCCCAGGGGGCAAATCACAATCCTCACCTCTGCTTAACACACCCCTCTCGCCTGCCCTTCAGAGAAGCCACCGTGCAGCATTGCCCCACACCGTCACCCGTCTCACCGTGGCCCACAATTCATTATCTGAAGCTCCCTGGGAAACAGAAACCCCCTACCTGAGGTCCAAGACGGTTCCAGTTGACTGTGGGGAAACTGGAAACCACACAGGAGTTTGCCTGGGAGGTGACGGCAGTCCCGTGGTCAAGCCAGGACTCAAACCCAGGGCCCCAGGCTCCAAGTCCAGTGCTGTGTGCCACAGGCTCCCAAAGATGGTTGGGTTGCTCTACAGAAGAGTAAGCCTCTATCTATGTCAACAGAGAGATAAGGAAACAACAGGGTGCAGACTAGAGCCTCTAGAAGATGCAAATTTGATAGCCACTTTCAGTATTCAGTGCCTGGGCGGGGACGTGGGGCAATAACTCTGCTTCTCTGTGCTTGAGGGCTTCCCATCTGTAAACTGAAGCCAAGGACACCTATTTCTCAGGGAAAGAGACACATAGACATTTCCATGAGCCCACTGCAAGTTTAGGGCTCTGACCCAAAGCCCCAGCTGGGGATACATCTGAGCATATGCCTTGGGAACCCCTGCCTTCCTCCCTGGGGCTGACCATGCATCCCCCCCCCCCCCCCCCCCACCGCAGCCTGCCCTCTCCCCGGCAGCACCAGGCCTGCTGAGCCAGCCATGCTCCTGGAGCCCCCACGGCTGGCCTCACCCCAGCCTGGGTGAGGACTGAACCTGTGGTCTCTGCAGGAAAGCCCTGACAAATACCATTATTAGCTCCATTTTACAGGTGGGGAAAGGGAGGCCACGCCAAGGCCCAACTTAGTCTGTGACTAAGCCAGCACTGGGGCCATTTCCCTGAGACATAGAGTCCCCGGGCTCCAGTCCAGGTCACTCTGAGAGGAATGGCACCAGCTCCCGTTTGCCCAGTACAAACTCCATCCAGGCCCTTCCCAATGTCATCTAAGGTGCAGGCTACCAGATTAACCCCACTGTACAGATGAGGAAACTGAAATCCAGGAAAGTCTAATAACTTGCCGTAGGTCGCAGCAGGGAGCCAAGATTTGAACCTAGTGCCTAAACACTCCTTCGTTTAAATTGCTCTCTCTTTTTTAAATATAGATTTCTACATTCCCAGGGATCTGGAGTTGCCCCCAGAGAGTGAAGGGAATGAGGTGTGTCCCCAGCTTGCTGCTCCCAGGATGTCACCAATCCTGGGCCCCAGCAGGCACCTGCTGGGGACCGGGTGGATAAGGACAGGTGAGGGAGTGGGGAATAGAGATGCTGGATGGGGCTGACCTGTGAAGCCGTTGCTGCTGTCCTGTTGCCACGGGCTCCCGGCTCTGGTCCACAGAACAAAAGGGAACTTGGATGTCTCTGCCGGCCGCCTCCTCTCTGCTCCCCGCAGTGCTCGGCACGGGCTCTCAGTCCTCCCCTTCTCTCTGCTCTCCTTGCCCCCACACAACACGACACAACACGCTCTCACTTCACTTCACTTCTTCTTTCACTGCAGCCTCTTGCTTCCTCTGGTCTCTGGGCTCAGAACACTTCTTGCTTTCACTCCCCAGCTCCTGCAGCACTTCCTGGGGATGGCAGTACCTCAAGGAGATGTCTGATATCAGTGGGGGAAGGGGGGAGAGCTGGCCCTCGGGGCACCCCACAAGGTTTCAAGACCTGCCTCTGCTCTGCACCGCTTCAGCCTCAGTTTTCCCGTCTGCAGAAAAGGGAGAATGACCCCTGCCTAAACTGACAATCGATGAGAGTGATGATGGCCGGGACCTCAGGCAAAGGCTGGGTCGGATTGCCTGGGTTCAAATACCAAGCCTGCCATTTACTTACTGGCTGGGGGACTTTGGGCAAGTGACTGAAACTCTCTGAACCTCAGCTTCCCCTCTGTAAAATGGAGATAAGACAGTACCACGTAAGGGCGCCTGGGTGGCTTGGTGGGTTAAACATCCAACTCTTGATTTCAGCTCAGGTCATGATCTCTGGGCTCATGAGATCAAGCCCCGAGTAGGGCTCTGTGCTAACAACACAGAGCCTGCTTGGGATTCTCTCTCTCCCTCTCTCTCTGCCCCTTGTCCACACACACACACACACACACACACACACACACACTCTCTCTCTCAAAAATAAACACACTTTAAAAAGGAAAAGAGAGAGATAGTACCACCTCATGGGGTAGTGTGGGGCTTATAAAAGGAAATGCTGCGAAGTCACCAGAAGCGCTCCACAAAGCTCCCTGTTTCACACATGGGGGAGACTGAGGTCTGAAAAGGACAAGAGCCTGGCCCAGAATTACCCAATGCAGAGCCCTCTGGGGCACGGTCTTGCTCGGAACAGCGCTCAGAAAATGTGGCCAGACTTGGGGCTGGAAGGCTGGTCAGCCGGTCCTATTCCAGCCACTTCCTGTGCAGGATCCTAAGGGGAAGGGGAAGTATCTGTGTATTTTGGTGGGACGCAGGGTGCTTTCTCTTGTCCAGCCAGACTCCCTGGGCAAATTCCGGCTCAGGAAAGTATTTTTCTCCCCCCGGGATGAGAAGGGGTTGCAGCAAGGAGGAGACAGGCAGGTCCCAACAGGGTCTCTCTCCTCTTTCCCCCAGCCCGTGGCCCTTCCGGCATCAACCCAAGTGCCACCCACAGGTAGCTCAGGCCTCTCTGGGAAGGGGGAAGAGAGCTGCCTCTTGGAGGGCAGCGAGATCTGAGGGGAGCACAGGTCCACGCATCCAGGTTCCGCACTCCCTCCCCCACTGCAAGAGGCTGCAGGGTAAAGGCTTTGCAGAGACACCTGTGCACTTGTGTCCTGAACCCTTGGCCACACTCTTGCTAGACGACTTGGGAAAGTCCTTGCCTTTCTCCGCACTTTGGTTTTCTGTGGCCACAACCCAGGCCATGACCTCCAGGCGCTTCATTTCTGAGGTCTCCTGGCCACCTCTGTCTAGGGCTATAACACCAGCAGCCTTCCTCCTCGGGCTGTTTGCGAGCCCAAGAGGCTGCTCTCAGGGCTCAGGATGAGGCCCTGCTCACGCCAAATCCCCTCTATTTCCCACCTGGGATCTGTGCCAACTTCACGAAGCCTTGCCTCAGTAGCAGTGCTGGTTTTACCTCACCGTGCACTCCAGACCCTGGAGATCACCACCAAGATACTCCCCGGCTCAAAAGCCAGCAGTGGCTCCCGATTGCCTTCGTGGTCCAGCCCCGTCCAGCTTCCACCCAGCTCTGGATGGGCTTGCCACATTCGCATCCACCTCCCCGCTCTGTCCCAGCTGGGACACACACGAACTGGGCAGGACCCCAGCTCTTCTCCATCCCTCAGGCTCTCAGGGGCAGCTCCCCTGAGCCCAGCTTCCCCTGAGAAGGCTGATCTGCCTCCAACTCCCCTATAAAACATTCCAGATGCTTCAGCTTTAGGAGGCGTGCCAGTCCCTTGCTCAGCCCCCCAGGCAGGGAGGAAGCAGCAAGCCACCTCCCTCTCCCCATCCTGGGAGAGCCACACACCATCCCTAGGGAAGCATCTCTCTCTCCCCATGGGGGCTACTCACCCCGTGATCTGCAAGAGGACAGTAAGTGGGACCCCCAACAGGACATTACCTAAACTGAGTCACACCATGAAGAAGTCACTCGCTGTTCATTGTTTTTCAATCCTGGCTGCATCCAGGAGAAGCCTCCATTTAATGCTGAATTCTCTCTAACTTGTCTCTACTACTGCCTTGTGTCCTTATCTTTTCATTTCTCAATCTTTTATATTGGACTCAGAAAACTAGATACCTGATTTTTTTTTTTTCCCAACGTTTATTTATTTTTGGGACAGAGAGAGACAGAGCATGAACGGGGGAGGGGCAGAGAGAGAGGGAGACACAGAATCGGAAACAGGCTCCAGGCTCTGAGCCATCAGCCCAGAGCCTGACGCGGGGCTCGAACTCACGGACCGCGAGATCGTGACCTGGCTGAAGTCGGACGCTTAACCGACTGCGCCACCCAGGCGCCCCGCGTGATTTTTAATAATTTTTTATTGTGGCAAAATATACATAAAATTTACCAGTTTAACCGTTTTTTAAGTGGACAGTTCAGTGGCAGTAAGTACATTCACAATGCTATACAACCCTCACCGCCATGTGTCTCCAGAACTTTTCCACCTTTCCAAACTGAAACTCTGTCTCCATTAGATAGCAACTTTCCCTACCCCTCTCCCTGCAGCCCCCTGGCAACCACCAGTCTACTCTGAATCTTATCACTTGAGGAAACTTCTAGAAGTGGAATCACACAATATTTGTCCTTTTGTGACAGGCTTATTTCCCTTAACGTAATGTCTTTACAGTCAATCCATGCTGTGGCATGTATCAGAATTCCCTTCCTTCTTAAGGCTGAGTAACTTTCCTCTGAATGTACAGACCAATTTCATCTATCCATTTGTCCACTAACAGACACCTGGGTGGCCTCTACCTTTTGGCTATTGTGAAAAATGCCCCTATTTAACAAAGAGTAAGTTTCTAGCTAGATTTTAGTAGCATTGTTTGTTCGCATGACATTAATTTTTATGATTTTCTTCTATTTATGGCAACTGATACAGATTTCCTGCTTCCCCTAAAATACACATACATCCTAAAAAACGAAATTATGGGGCGCCTGGGTGGCGCAGTCGGTTAAGCGTCCGACTTCAGCCAGGTCACGATCTCGCGGTCCGTGAGTTCGAGCCCCGCGTCAGGCTCTGGGCTGATGGCTCAGAGCCTGCAGCCTGCTTCCGATTCTGTGTCTCCCTCTCTCTCTGCCCCTCCCCCGTTCATGCTCTGTCTCTCTCTGTCTCAAAAAAATAAATTAAAAAAACGTTAAAAAAATTTTTTTAAAAACGAAATTATTTAGAGGAAAAGAGCTATGTGTTGATGACAAAAAGTGGGGGCAGAGGTACAAGACAGAAATGCTGGGATGTGGGAAACACCAATACAAACCTCAATCGAAGGCTGAGTTGGGGAAGGAACCCCTCTGGTGGGGCCACTGGGAGGCTGACACCAGATTAGATGCATCCAGAGGGCAGTCTGGGTGTGTGGTTTCAGAGACAGGGGTGACAATGGTAAGATTGAAAGAGTCAGATCTGGGTGCTGAGACCTTCTGGCTCTGTGACCCAGGACCTGTCACTTGACTTCTGATTCTTACTTTCCTATGAGTTGGTGATAACAACTCGCGGGGTGGCTTAAAACTGAGATAATTCATGGGGCGCCTGGGTGGCTCAGTCGGTTGAGCGTCCGACTTCGGCTCAGGTCATGATCTCACGGTCCGTGAGTCCGAGCCCTGAGTCAGGCTCTGTGCCGACAGCTCAGAGCCTGGAGCCTGCTTCGGATTCTGTGTCTCCCTCTCTCTCTGACCCTCCCCCGCCCATACTCTGTCTCTCTCTGTCTCAAAAATAAACATTAAAAAAAAAATTAAAAAAAAAAACTGAGATAATTCATACGAACTGCCAAGCCTATGGTCAGTACCCATCTTGGTTCCATGACTGGGTGGGATCTCCCCATCCCCTGCAAGACACTCCTAGGACTACTTCCTTTCTTAGGAGAGAGGGCCCAACTGTGATGTTCTCATTGGAGCTCAGCTTCACCACTGACTCGACCTCTTCAACCTTCTTTATCCCTCTATCCCTACTGTCACCTCCAGAAACCCTGGGAAAGAACCAGGGGGTTCTTGGCCCATTGCTGTCCTTACTGGCTGTGGACTTCGGGGAAGTCTGAGCCAAAAGCCCCCCACCCCCACCCCACCCAGAGCATTTCCTCAAGTTTAAAAGGGGGAAGTCTTGGGGCACCTGGGTGACTCAGCTGGTTAAGCAGCAAACTTCGGCTCAGGTCACAATCTCAACAGTTTGTGAGTTCCAGCCCCGAGTTGGGCTCTCTGTGCTGACAGCTTGGATTCTGCTTCTGATTCTGTGTCTCCCTCTCTCTCTCTGCCCCTCCCCTGCTCAGGCACTCTGTCTTTCTCTCTCAAAAATAATAAACACTTATTTTTAAAAAAAGAGGGGGAGAATCTCTGTCCTCTGAGTACTTAGTAACTGACTCTCACAGGCCCAGGTACAAAGCAAAGCAAAGGCCAGCCTTGCAACATTTATGGACTAGATCTCTCTCCAACACCACATCCTCTCCCCAAATCTGTCTCCATCAGACATCAGCATTTAACCACGCAAGTAAGAAGCAAATGAACTGACAAGCAAAACTGCAAATGTTTCAAAAAGCACAGGGCTTCATGAAGTTGGTTAAAGTGACATGGGACAAATGAAGGCATAGCTGTCCACAGAGGAAGAGAACATTGCTAAAGAGAAATGATCGCGTCCTTCCAGAGAGAATTGTTAGACTACCAAAGGATTCAGAGCAACATTTGCCCGTGAAACTCTCAAATATATTTGCAAAAATGACCCTGTTTCAGTAAAGGACCAACTCTTCATTCTAATGTCTGCATGGTTGCAATCATAATCTAAATAGTGTTAGTGAGTTAAAGCTAGTCTTTCTTCAACATTTTTCGTTTCCTTTTCAGGGTAGAGTCCCAATGTGGTCTTGTTGCCTCCACTTTCTCCGGGAAGTGTTGGTGATCTTTTCAGAAGGATTCATGGCAGGGAAGCTTTTCTGGCTGGCTCAGTCAGCGGACTATGCAACTCGATGTCAGGGTCAGGAGTTCAAACCTCACAGGTGGCCTAGAGTCTACTTTAAAAAAAAAAAAAAAAAAAAAAAAAAAAGAGGATTCACCACAGTCGCCCTCCAGATACAGGATATGATGAGAAGCCCTCCTGGCACCCATCCCCCATCTCGCGGGCAAACCACAACCACCTTACTCCCGAGGGCGGAGGAAGTCCCACAGCCTCTGGGCGCACAAAAGAACGCCTTACCGTAATTGCCTGGGGACAACTGCCTGCTCCTGTCCCAGGCTGGGCGTACCCCAGCGCCTCGGAGAAAATCTCCCCCCCGCCCCCACCGCGGGCCAAGTGCCGCACCACGCTTCTCCACATGCGTGAGGTTACTCTGGTGAATCCCTTTGTGGTACAAAGGGGAAACTGAGGCCCTGTGAAGGGCAGAGACTTGCTGCTCCACGGCCACTCGGTGGCAGAGCTGGCACTAGGAAGAATGCAGGTAACAAAAGTGAACATTTGATAAGCGCGCCCCACGTGCTGTCCCGGCACAGGCGGTGCCCACTTCGGCTGCAGGGCGCCTAGTGCGTCGTTGGCGCTCTGGAAGCCTGAGGCGGGAAAGCCGAACCCCGCGGGGGCCCCCAGACCCTGCCTTTCGTACCCCCCCCCCACCCTCGGCCCCAAGCGGAGGTGGGGCCTCCGTCCGGGTCCCGCTCCCTCTCTAGCAGAGCCCGCCGCCCCGGCCCGTGCCCCTCGCCTCCAAATCAGGCTGGTGCCCCCACCCCGGCAACTCGGTGGGCCCGGGTCACATTGGGGCTGCAGCTTGCCGGGGCCCACCGCCCCCGCCCCGCCGTCTCCTCTCCCTCCCCTCCCTCCGGGAGGGAGGAGGAGACTCGGCGGCCCTCCCTCGGCCCTCCCGGCGGAGGCCGCGGCAAGCCCCGTGCCCGCTCCGCCCAGCCGCGGCGGGTCGGACGTCCGGAGCCCGCGGGTCCCCGGCTGAGGTGAGCGGGGGCGGCAGCGCTGGGGGCAGCTAGCCACTGCGTCCCGGGAACTCCCTCCAGGCCGCGAACCTTCCGCGGGAGGGAAGGGGTTAAGTTGGGGGGCGTGCTGGAGGAGAGGGGCACAGCGTCCGCAGCAACCCCCAAACTCCGAGAACTTCCTAGCCCCCTCCCGGGGCTCCCCAACTTCCCGGGGCCCCAGGCCTCGGGTGTAGAGGGGTTGCCGGGAGTGGGGGGAGGGCAGGGCCGCCTTCGGAATGCTGCGGGCCGGGACCGGACGGGAGGGGGGCGGCGGGCGGGGGCGGAATTTGGAACTCTCCCGGGGGACCCAACGTGGTCACCATGGCGAGTGCGGGATGGACGGGCTCAAGGGCCAATCGGAGCGCGGCGCCACCGCCCCAAGCCCGCGGCGGCCGCCAATGGGGGCCGCGCGGCGGGGTGGGCGGGACCGCGCCGCCTGAGGCCGGGAGCCCCCTCTGCCCTCCGCCAGCCGCTAGAGGGAGCGGGGCGTCTTAGCCGGACCGGGGCTGCTGGGGAAGGGGCGAGGAAGTGAGGGTCGACGCGACTTCTGGCCGTGGGCGGGCAGAAAGCGCATTTCTGGAGGGAGTTGGGGCAGTTAGAGCGATGGCTCAGTGCGAGGAGAATGGAGTGGTCCTCAGTTACCCCCCCCCCCCCCCCCGTTCTAATGGTGCCAATAGATGATAGCTGGCAAACCCACTCTCCGCCCTGGGCTCCTGTTTCTGTGTCTTAAGTGAGGGTTGTACAGACCTGTGTGGGGGTTGGGTTGGCTCGGGTCGGTTCAGGTGGCACAAGGTCTGCCCACTTTGTTGGACAGAGCTTTTAGGAATCTTGTTAGTGCTTCTCCCCATCGTACAGGCAAGGAAACCGGCCCAGACAAGACAGAGAGTTGCAGATATCACACAGCCTACCTGTGGCACAGCCCTGACTGGGGGATGTCTGCTCTACAAAAGCGAATAGTTCGAGGAGTCGCCGAGAGGCCGGCCAGCCCCCGTGAAAGGCTCTAACTCTTTCCCATACCAGCTATGCTTGGCCACTTGGCCCTATGCCTGAGGACCCCCTCTTATAAGTGTTCCCAGGGGCATCATGCCCCTTAGGCAGACTTAGCCCAGGAGGGGAAGGATCCAATCCCAGCAGTCCAGCCCCACCCACACCCCACCCCCACTTTGCTGCTGGTCCTCTGGGTGGACGT
Organism: Leopardus geoffroyi; assembly: GCF_018350155.1. Classification (NCBI taxonomy): domain Eukaryota; kingdom Metazoa; phylum Chordata; class Mammalia; order Carnivora; family Felidae; genus Leopardus; species Leopardus geoffroyi. The sequence goes on along the minus strand of NC_059335.1, from coordinate 34,573,528 downwards.
GGGCAAGTCGCTGCTCCTCTGGACCTAAGTTGGTCCATTGTAAAGAAAGGAGTTCTAATCAGTGATGTAGGACATCTTTGTGGCTCCTCGGTTTGAGATGGGGGTGCCTGGGATAGTCTGCTCCCCAGGGGCTCAGGTCTAGCTGGCAGGCCCTGCTTACCTCCCTCCCTCCCTCCCTCCTCTCCTGGCCATCCAGTGGCTGGAGCCCAGGCAGCAGGTCCGAGGGACAGGTGCCCGCAGTTTGTGGGCTGACCAGCCTTGGACCCTGCACTTATCCAATCAGGCTGTCCTCTGCGGTTTCCTGCTGGGCTCTGCTCCCTGCCCACAGCCAGGCCTGTGGCCATGGGCAGCTCCAGAGCGCCACCTGAAAGGTTCTGGAAGGACACAGCGGGGTTCTTAGCTTGAGGGAAGAGCTGGGCCGCTGCGTAACCCCCAGTCCCCTCAGCTGGCCCCCATCCAGCCTTCAGCATTGCTCCCTTCTCTAGCTGGATAGTGAGAGTCATCTAAACATGCTAAAGACAAAACACAAAGTTGCCCTCCTGTGGGTCACTTAAGCTTAAGTAAGAGGCCCAATCCCTAACTTGGCCATGAAGTGACCTCTGACTTTGACCTTGGCCACAGACCGGCTCACACACCTGCCTGTCTTGGAGTCTGGCTACAAAATGACTCTTTATCCTTAGGACAGTTCAACCCTCCCTCTTTATAAGGGGATCCCTAACTGTTGATCTTCTATCCATCAACCTAGAAAGTATTTATGTGTCATCTGCTGTATGCTGGGCCCTGTGCTGACAGCCAGAGAGATCAAGATTTCCTTATGACCATTGCCTAAGAACAGGGTGGTGTGCCAGTGCTTTGGAAACACTCGCGTGCTCTATATGAGATCAGAGAAGGCTTTCCGGAGGAGGGGAAAGTAAAGGTGGGTCTTGAAGGATGTGTAGGAGTTCGCTGATGGAGAAAGAAGGAGGGAGAGACCTTCTAGACAGTAACACAAGCAGCAGGAACCACTGGTCACTTTCTGTGGACAGAGCAGATGAGGGCCTCGCCTGAGGCAAGTATTGGATCAAAAGATTCTAGTTTCTGTCCTAGAGTGAGCCCACAGCTTCCTGCAGCAGTGAGGACGGCTGTGGGGCTGGAGTTCGGGAGCTCTGAGTCCCACTAAGGGGGACTGCCCAACTAACGGGATGCGAGGTCACAGTTAAGCCTTCTGCTCTCCACCCCGCCAGCCAACTTCAAGCAAATCCTGTATTCAAGGCCTGTCCTAGAAGCTGTGGGTGGCACAAGCGTCCCGTCTGGGCCTGGGAAGCCTGTGCTGCAAGAAGAGAGGGCAGCTGGCCAAATGTGTCTGCGACGGTTTGTAGGGCTGTGCTCTCTGGGGAGGAGGAGCTGGAGCTGAGGAGATCGAGGCATTTCCTGGAGGTGGCAGAACTGAGCTTGAGGGATGGGTGGGGGTTTCGGAGACTGAGGGGCAGCGTTCCGAGTGGGGGAACAGCCTGAGCAGAAACCCTGAGGATTAGAGCAGGAATAGACCCGTCTGGCTGGTGGGAGGCAGGAGAGGGGAGGGTGGGGTGAGGAAGGCTCTCTGGGGCCTGTGGTGGCTGGTCCCTCCCCGACCTGCTCTTTGGGGGGTAGTGACACCCTAGGGGAAGCAGGAGGCCACACACACACACACACACATACAAACCACACACTATGGGAAGAAGGCACTGAGCCTGGTGGAGAGGGGGCAGGAAGGGCAGGGCGGCGGCAGTCTGTCTCTGTAACTGTGACCTGAGCCTCTGTGTTGCACGACTCTGGGTGAGTGTGGTGAGCGTCCGTTACTAGGGCTCTGTGTGTGTGTGTGTCCCCGGGGCTGTGTTGTGTGATTGGGATGGGAGTGAGGGTGAGGGGAGGTGTTGCTAGGCAGGGTCTGGCTGCCGCGGAATCTACGTGGGGTGCAAGGTTCCTGGTGTGCCAGAGGGTGGGCTTCTCCAGAAAGCCAACCTTGGGACCCCCACCCCTTTCCACACGTATGCACACATGGCCCCCAGGGGACTCTGGGCTTGCAGGAGGGCTGTTCAGAGCCCCTGTTTCCCCGCTGTTCCCCTTCCTCCTCCCCCAGCCCCAGGAGGGACTGAGCCAGGCTGCTGGGAAGGGCAACGGGAGCTCCGTCTGGAGCCCACCCCTGCCTTTAGTGTGGGCGCCTGGAAGCCATTAGGGGCCTGGGTGGCGCCTGCCCTGCCCCTGAGCGACAGGCTTGAGATTCCTGGAAAGAGCCCACCCCCGCCCCCTCACTGCTGAGCCCCATGCCAGGCCTGGAAGCTCCCGGAGGCCAAGAGGATATGGCAGTGGCCCCCTCCCTGCCACCCTCTCAGTTTAGGGGCTGCCAGAAGGGCCCAGCAGCCAGAGCCTGGCGGACCTCCCCCCCCCCACACCCCAGAACCAGCACAGGTCTGGCACTGGGATTTCCTGCCTCCTCCCCTCCCCCTCAGGGCCGCACATTGTTTCTCTTTTCCAAGAGCTTCTTCTCGTGGAGCTGGGCCAGGGAAAGGCGGAGAGGAGGAGTGTGTGTTTGTGTGCGTGTGCATCTGTCTGTCTTAGGGGTGAGTATCGGCATGTGTCCGTGTGTACCCATCGGTGTGTTTTCACGTGCACGTCTTCGGGTGCATCCGTGACTCTGTATCTACAGGGGAGCATCTCCGTGCATCCGTACCGTGGTGCGTGCATAGGGGTTCATCCCTGAGGATATGTGCCTTCCCGTGTCGCTCTGTGTCTGCGTTTAAGTGTGTGGGATTGCATGCGTGTCTGCAGATGTGTCCGGGTGTGCGAAGATGTCTGCGAATGCACGTGGTATCTAGGCCAACCACCTCACTGCACACACAGAGAGCCTGTCGGAGGGCACGCAGCCTGCCAGGGAGGTGGTGGTGTATGGGGAACTGGAAGCTAGGTCCGTATGGCTGTGTCTGGGTGTGTGACTTTGTGTAGCTGTTATTGGCATCGAGACGTACACGTGTGTCTATGTGAAACTAGGGGTGGTGACGAGACATCACCATGTACTCAAATGTCCCCAACCTGGACTGTAAAAATGCAGATCCCCAGCCCCACACCTACTGACCATGAGGCTCTGGCAGGGCGTGGGGGAGGTAAGGCCCAGGAACAGCATTTTAAGCAAGTATCTAGGTGAATCCGAAAAATCCCTTGATCAGGAAGCACTGGTCTCCCTCACTCCCACGCCACCCGCATTCTACAGGTGGAGAAATGGAGGCCCAAAAAGGGGCAGTGGCTTACACGAGGTTGGTGACAGAGCTGGGCCTCTAGAACCGATGTCTGGTGACGGTGGACAGACAATTAACAAACAGCCAACGGACGAGAGAAATACAGGAGGATCACCGGGCAGCATTGACAGGCGAGCGGTCACGAACGTAAACTGCTCCACCTGACGGTAAAACCCGTGTGTCTGGCTGCACAGGTGGAGGCAAGACAGGCAGAGCAGTGGAGGTGACCTAGGTTGGCACTGCCTGGGGAGAAAAGAACAGGAGAGGGGCTGGGGCGCTGAGGGAGTTTGCCAGGGCGAGAGCAGGGCCGTGGAACGTGAGCTGAGTGAGGGGAGCAGGGCTGGGGGGCGGGGGGGTGGGAGGCGGGTGGTGCGGACCGTGAACAAGTGGTGGGATTGAAGGATTTTTGTGATTGGGACTCCTAGAGGGAGCGAGCTCGGACTTGACGCTAGAGGGGGGTCACCGCTATTGCCAACAACAAAGCGTGGCCAAAGGTTGGTGTTCTTTAAAAATGTTTGTTTATTTTAAGAGAGAGAGCGCCCGAGCAGGGGAGGGGCAGAGAGAGAGAGGGAGAGAGAGACTCCCCAGCAGGCTCTGTGCTTGGGTCGGGGCTTGACCTCGTGAACCTCGAGATCACAACCTGAGCTGACATCAAGAGTCAGATGCTCAACTGACTGAGCCACTCAGGTGCCCCCAGGTTTGCATTTTTAAAGACTCACTCTGGGGGCACCTGGGTGGCTCAGGCGGTTAAGTGTCCAACTTCAGCTTAGGTCATGATCTCACCGCCTGTGAGTTTAAGCCCTGTGTCAGGTTCCCTGCTGTCAGCACAGAGCCTGCTTCGGATCCTCTGTCCCCTCCCCCTCCCCCCAAATAAATAAACTTTAAAAACAATTAAATTAAAACTCACTCTGGCTGCCACTGTTCACAATGGATTTGAAGAGTGGCACGATGGGTGGCTCAGTCGGTTGAGTGTCCAACCGGCTCAGGTCATGATCTCACGGTCCGTGGGTTTGAGCCCCGCGTCGGGCTCTGTGCTGACAGCTCGGAACCTGGAGCCTGCTTTGGCTTCTGTGTCTCCCTCTCTCTCTGCTTCTCCCACTTCTCCCACCCTGCTTCTCCCACAGACTCACACTCTGTCTCTTTCTCAAAAATAAAGAAACATTTAAAAAAAAAAGAAAAAAAAAAGAATGGATTTGAAGAAGGCAAAGGTGGTTCCAGGGGGAAAGCAGAGAGGCAGTGGCTGGGCTCACCCAGGTGGGAAATGATGGTGGTGGTCTTGACAGGTTAGTGACAGAGTAGGAAAAAGGTGGATAGATCCTTGTGACATGTGGCAGACAGACCGACAGGAGTTGGAGGTGACGGGATGAGGGGCGTGGGGAGAAAGCAAGATTCCAGAATGTACTCCACAGCATGAAGGAGTGAGGAAGTGCTCTTCTCCCAGAGGGGGCATCCAGAAGGAAGAGCTGGTTGTGGAGGGAATGGAGAAGGTGAGTTCCAGTTCAGCCAGGCTGAGTCTGAGTTATCTGAGGAACATCCTGGTAGAGGCGTGGGAGGTTCCGATGGGGCACCTGGGCTAGAGAGAGAGATTCAGGGCTGGTGACGACATGGTGGGGTGGCTCAGGCCGGGTGGTGAGAGACAAGGAGCCCCAGGACTGGATGATGCCGCCACTCAACAGATGCACCCAGGTTGTCCCGGGAAGGCTGGCGGGAAGCAGTTGGAGGGTAGGAGGAAGACCTGGAGAGCACGGCGTCCTGGATGAGGGTGACGCAGGAAAGCAGGAGAGGCTGACGGTGCCCACACTAGAGAGGGTGCAGCGGCGAGGGCTGAGACTTGCCCAGTAGGTAGGTAGGGCAGTGTGGCCGGAAACCAGCCTGGCGTGGCCTGATGAGAGAGGGCAAAGAGACTGAAAGGGTGGACGGGCCTTGACAGGGAGGAGAGAGAGGAGGGGAGAAGGGGGGAGGATTGTGCCAGGAGAGACTCCAGCAGGGGTGAGGCCCCCTAGAGAGGGCATCATTGGCAGAGATGGGAGAAACCGGAGAGGGGACCTTTGACCCAAAGAGGGACAGCCCTTCCATCCTCTTAGGGCCAGAGAGAAGGGGGCCATGGGCCTTGGAACAGGACCTGGAGGGAGTGCCAATCTGATGGCTTCCCTTTTCACTGCAACTATGACATTAGATCACCTGCTGAGAGTGGGGGTTAGAGGTGGGAGGAGGATGAAGAAGGGACAGAGAGGGCTGGCCACGCAGTGTTGGGAGCAGCTGGTGTTGAGGCACTTGGTTGTGGGGCTGAGTCCCGCCAGAAGTGCACTGGAAAGGAAGGGATGGCTATCGGGGCAGGGCCTTGGGTGAGGATTTGTGGGACACGCTCTGCTGAATGGGGAAGGAAGAGCATGATGTCCCAAGAGAGGCTGCTGCTGGCGGTCAACACAAGGCCACAATGGAGGGAGAGGGGGACAGGCTGGGGACAGAGAGAGGGCATGCGTCTCACTTTTAAGTTTGTTTATTTTAAGAAAGAGGGGGTTGGGAGGGACAGAGAGACATAGGGAGAGAGAGAATCTCAAGGTGACTCCACACTGTCAGTGTGGAGCCCAGCTGCAGGACTGGAACCCCCAAACCCTGAGAGCATGACCTGAGATAAAATTAAGAGTTAGATGCTTAACCAACCAAGCCACCCAGGGGCCCACATCTCGCTTCTTTTAAAGTGATGGGGCCCACAAATAGCAGAGTCCAGCAGTGGGACCGATCCCTCACCACGCTACACCCCCACACTGCATACGGGCTTATTTCCATCATACCACCAGAACACGTGTTGCATTCACCAAACCCTCACCAGTGTTTGCATTTGGGCTCCCAGACACAGTATCTGCGATCATATCCGAGGCTTTAACCCACCTTGAGTTGAGCCTCCCTTTCCCCTTAGGTAAATGGCAGTCATTTCCCTGGAGTCTATTGAGAGGAATAAATGAGACCCTAGGCATGGTACCCGGCCTGTAGTCAGCCCTCCACAAATGTCATTGCCATTGTCATCATATGCCGGGACTAAAACAGTGGCCGAGAGCCAGCCCCTGCCCTCAGCAAACTCACAGGATGGGGAGCAGACAGGGATACAGATCAATGGTAGGTGAGGTTGGTTAGACTAATGATGGAGACACAGATGGGGCTGGCCACCTGGCCTGAGGCGGTCCGGGAGGACTTCTAGGAGGAGATGATATCTCAGATAAATCTTACGGATGAGAGTTAGCCCAGCGCAGCAAGAGGCAGGGAGGGGACTCCTTCAGCAAGCACGCATGCTGCATTTGGGGTGGAGATGGAGAAGTAGTACCAGCCATTCACCTTGTGAGATTGGACTTGAAGGTCAGGGAGAGCAGATCAAGGTTTCAGATAAGCTGCCTCGGCTGCAGGGTGAAGGGACCGTAGGGTGGTGTCTGGAGGCCAGTGAGGAAGCGGTTACAGGCCCTTGCTCACCACTACAGCCTCACTGGGACTTTCCTGAAGCAGACCGTTTCCCCCCTCCTGCCTTTGCTCATGCGGTTCCCGCTGCCGGTTTTGCCCTTCCCATGTCTGAGCTTATGGGTATGGACAGGTGGTGGCCACGACCTAATAACGGTTGTGTTCTCCCACAGGTCCAAGGAAGAAGCGTCCCCCACCCAGTGGCCAGGAGAGCGGTGGGGAGCAGTGGCCATCATGCACAGTCGTATCGCATCCGCCGGGCGTCCCCCGTGCCGCCCCTGAGTCCGGCCGGAGTTGGGACGCAGGGCCCGCCCGCGCGGCCGCACCATGAGCCACGGGCCCAGCCCCCGGCTGGCCGAGTCCCCGCAGCTGTCCAAGGGCAGCCTCCTGACCATCCTGGGCAGCCCCTCGCCGGAGCGCATGGGGCCGGCCGACTCGCTGCCGCCCACGCCGCCCAGCGGCACGCCCTCGCCGGGGCCGCCGCCCGCGCTGTCGCTGCCGCCCGCGCCCGCGCTGCTGGCCGACGGAGACTGGGAGAGCCGCGAGGAGCTGCGGCTGCGGGAGTTGGAGGAGGCGCGCGCGCGGGCGGCGCAGATGGAGAAGACGATGCGCTGGTGGTCCGACTGCACCGCCAACTGGCGCGAGAAGTGGAGCAAGGTGCGCGCCGAGCGCAACCGCGCGCGCGAGGAGGTGCGCCAGCTGCGCCAGCGCCTGGACGCGCTCACCAAGGAGCTGGCGGGCGCGCGGCGCGAGCGCCAGGAGGCGCAGGGCGAGTGCGAGGCTCGGGGCCGCGAGCTTGCGCGGCTGCGCGGCGCCCGGGGGAACGCCGACAGGACGCCGGACGGGCCGGAGCCCGAGCGGGAGCAGGAGCCGGTGCGCGACGTCGGGTCGGAAGTGCCCCAGGACAGCCAGGTGCGCGGCGCGCGGGTGGGGCTGTGGGGCTGGGGACGAGGTGGGCTCCTGGGCAGGGCCTTGACACCGGGGTCCGGAAGGGAGCGCTGCGAGACTCCGAAAGGGGGATAAGGAAGGGCTTGGTCCCCTGGGAGGTTTCACTCCCCTGGGTCGGCCTCTGCTCCCCAGGGCCTCAAGAGGCCATTCTTCGGGGGAGAGGGAGATCGCCAGGGTGGCGAGGCCTGGGACCAGGTCCATTCCCACATCTGAGCAGTCAACAGAACCATGAAATCGTCCCTTTGGGGCAGGAGTACGATCCAAACAGTTGCCTGGTAGGCGTCCATTAGCATCGCAGCTGAATTCATTCATTCTTTCAGCTTGAATGGGGGGCGGGTAGGGGTGAACATCTATAACCCACATCATCAAAGCTGAGGGGATGGGGGATTGTCAGGGCAATAGGGGCACAGAGAAGGTCCCTGAACCAGGCTTTGGGAAGGGGGCTTCCCAGCTTTCCTGGAAGAGGTCCCATTTCAGTTGAGACTAAACGGATGTGGAGGATTAGCTGTGAAACGTGCAGGCAGACATCCTAGGCATGCAAAAGCCCAGAGGCTGAGAATAACAGGTCCCGTCATTCAGTGGGCACCTACACAGAGCACTAAACTCTGCGTGTGCCATATCTAGTTAATTCGCACAATCTCAAGAGGTGTTTGCTTTGTGGATGAGGACACTGAGGCATAGAGAGATTAAGTACCAATGTCTGCCAGCTGGTGACTGGGGCGTTGGGTAGTTGAACCAGGTGAACTCCAGGACCCACTGTAATAATCAGTCTGGCTGGAGCATTAATGGTGGGTGTGGAGGGCAGCATCCCCTGACCCAGCAGGCCTTGCAGGAGCAGAGTCCAGACTCGAATTCCTCCCAGCTCCATCCCCAGACAGGCCAGCTCTTCCAGCTCAGATTCTTGGCTGCCCCTTTCCCTCCCCTTCCATCCCTGCAGGCTGGCGTGGGCACTGCTGCCTCCTGGTGGCTGAAGCCCCCCCCCACCCCCACCCCCTTCCCCAGGCCTGCCTGGTGTTCGGAGGTGGCATTCATTGCTCTTCTTTGGGGCAGATAATGACAGCTCCTGTCAGCCAGCCTCAGGTGCTATTCCTGACCTGTCCTTGTTGTGGTTGCAGTCACAGCCCCGGAGGTGGCAGTGCAGTGGCAGGAACCTTGGGATTACAGTCTGAGGTTTTTTCCTCCAGCCTAGCCAAGGGGCTGCTGGTGGTGATCAGGGTCTGGGTCTGAGACTCAGAAAAAGGCTCTTCCCTCCCTGTTTCCCTGTTTGTGAAACAGGACTTTGGACCAGGTGGCGTCCAAGGCCCCCACCCAGACAGTCTGAGATACATTAGGAGTAGAGTCTCTCTCCCCAGGTAGTTCCCAGGGCCACTGTCCCAGTCCAGATAGGGAAACGGAGGGCCAGACCAGGAAGGAGTTGGCCTAGACTCATCTAGAAAGGTCACAAGGGAAGCCAGGCTGGAAAAGAGTCCATGGATGTCTCAGGTTCGTGGTCAGAGACAGGCCGTGGGTGTAGCAGGGGCAGGCTGAAGGGGCCAAGGGGTAGGGGGAGGCTGGAGGAGAGGAAGAGGGCTTGGCACTGAGTTAATAATCCCTCAGTGCTTCCTGTCTGGGAGCTGGTTCTGCTCACAGGGACTGCCTGCCTGTGCCTCTTTTACCATGTCACATATCTCCTGGTGCCTTAGTGTTGGCACGTGAAGAATGGGATCTTCGAGCCGGAATTCCCTTTGAGAGAAGCTAGCTCTTATCCATTATAAGTGTCCCTGCTTCTGCTTCCATTCACACCAGTGTCCCACCATATGCTTGCATACTTCCAATGACAGGGAGCTCACCATCTCCTGCAAAATCTTCTCGGATACAGAGAACTTTGGTGGCTGACTCAATGCACAGTTCCAGGAAGTGAAGGGGGAGGCCCAGAAGAGGGGGTGTCTCTCCTTCTCCAGGGATGGAGAGGCAGGCTACGGAAGAGGAAATTGGGACCCAGAAGGGCTGTGTGATTTGCCCAAGGTTACCTACAAGCTGATCCCAGACCCCGGGCCTGGGAAAGGCCAGGAGGTTGGCCAAGAGGGGGGCTCAGCTGCCACTGGTCCATCCTCCGCCTTGGTCCCCACAGGAACTGGAGCTAGTGGAGAGCCTGCTGAAGAGCAGACCAGAGGAGCCCGAGGGCTGCTGGGAGGCACGCAGCGTGGGGGCCGGGGGCCCACGGGGCAGCTCCGGCCGCCAGGAGCGCAGCCGGCTGCCCTGGGAAGACACAGCCACCATCGAAGAGGGTGCATCCAAGTTGACCGCCCTGCGGCTGCGGCTAGATGAATCCCAGAAGGTGCTACTCAAGGAGCGAGAGTGAGTCCTGGGAGGGAAGCAGGGCCCCGGGGGGTGGACCTGGCCACACCAGGGCACCCTCAGAATCACAGAATGAAAGTCAGTGTTGTGGAACGTGAGGCTCGCTACAGGTGAATGGCACTACTTAGGGCTGAGTCTTGGAACTTTAGAGCGGCGTGCTCTACCAGAGGACCCAGTGCAAGGTTTGGTTTATTGACTTATTTTAATAATTCATTAGTTAAATAATATGTATCGTGCATTTACTCTGGCAAACCCGTGCTCGGCAGTGAGGATACCGCTCTAAATACAACCAAACCTCCCCACCCCTGGCCTCACGGAGCTTTTCTCCTGGCAGGGAGAGGGTGCCATGGACAGTCAGGGAGGTTGAGGGGTTGCCGATGGGAATTCAGGTTTGGACTGGTTGAGTCTGAGATGACAGGGAGACAGCTGGGGACATGAGGAGTCTGGAGTTCGTGAGGTGGATCTGGGCTGGAGGTAAGAACTCAAGAGGCAGCAGTGAATAGGTGATACTGGTAAAGCCACGAGCCGGGTGAAGGGAGGTCAGAGACGGAGCCCTGGAGCCAACCTAGTTTAGAGATTAGAGGAAGAGCCAAGCAGGAGACGAGACAGGAGAAGGGAGTCCTGGAAGGGACAGGGAAGCCAGGAGCACCTGTTTCACAGAGGAGGCAGTGAGCAGTTGAATTGATCAAGTAAGGAAAGGACTAAGCTCTGACCCGTGGATTTAGAACAGGGAGGTTCCCGGTGACCTTGATCAGGGCACAGGCCTGATTGCAAAGAATATTTTGTAACACCCTTTTCTGTCCAGAAATTAAATGCATAGATAGTGTGAAGACAGAGGTCAGTGTGGTGCTTCTATAATCACGGAACCCCAACGGTGGCCCACAAACTCCCAGAAGCGAGGGCACAGATTCCCTCTCATGGGCCTCAGACAGAACCAGTCCTCCTGACACCTTGACCTTGGACTTCTAGCCTCCAGAACTGTGAGACCGTAAATTTCTGTTTAAGCAAAACAGACAAAACTCAACCTGTTTCATTAACTGAAATTTAAAGCAGAAATGAGGGGAGCCTGTCATAAAATATATGTATCGTGACATGGAAATGCTCAGGCCCAGCTCCCCTAGAAGAAATAGTGAAATGCAGTCGACCCTTGAACAATGTGGGGGTTAGGGGCACTGACCACCCCCCGTGCAGTTGAAAATCTGACTCCCCAGAATTGGACTCCCCAAAAACTTAACTAATAGCCTATTGTTGACCAGAAGCCTTACTGATAATGTGAATAGTTGATTAACACATATTTTGTATGTTATTCGTATCATATGCTGTATTCTTATAATAAAGTAAGCTAGAGAAAAGAAAACATTAAGAATAGGAAAGGAAGGGGTGCCTGGCTGGCTCAGTTGGTTAAGCCTCTGACTCTTGATTTCGGCTCAGGCCATGATTTCACGGTTCATGAGTTCGAGCCCCACGTCAGCTTCTGGGCTGCCAGTGCGGGGCCTGCTTGGGATTCTCTTTCTCCCTCTGTCTCTGCCCCTCCCCTGCTTGGGCACATGCGCGCGCTCGCGCTCTCTCTCTCTCTCTCTCTCTCAAAATAAACATTTTTAAAAAAGAAAAGGAAAATATACTTATAGTATTGTACTATATTTATTGAAAAGTGTGTATGTAAGTCGATCCGGGCGGTTGAAATCTATGGTGTTCAGGGTCAAATGTAGTCAGCATCTGGTAACTTTATAAAGAATGATAGCGATGATAACCATACCAGCAAATACTCCGAGCCAGCCACTGTCCTGCAGCCTTATGTGTGTTCACTCAGGTAAAGTCACCTCCCAGGGCGGCTACAAAAACGGCAGGTGCAGGTGTGTGGGGTTAATAACTCAAATACACAAGTGCTGTCTCTTTGGTGACCAGATTTCCTGAGAGATGAACAGCCTTTGGTAGAGTTCTAAACAAAGCAGAGCGCGACGTTCCCTCAATTTACACAGCGATTCTGTTCCTGGGGAACACCACGTTATACCGAAGATACTTTCTGTTTATATGGGAATCAGCCTGAGGTTCAAGGCTCAGATCCTTTTCACACCCAGGGATGTCCAACAGGACATGCACGCGTTACAGGGATGCGGGACAGTTCCTGGGTGCACAAGATGTCCTGGACGTTGACTGCAGGACGTAGGCACGCCTTGTCCTTGCCCACTAAATGACCCGATCATGCGTGATTATCAGACATACCTCCTAGAAGGTGGCATTGTCTCCTCTGAGAAGCCCATGTTAGACGTATGACACGTCAGGCTTCCTGAGAGTGGCGGGGGGGGGGGGGGCAGTCGTGAGGCACAGCATGCTGAAGAGTGATGATAAGCACAGCTCTTCGTTGAGCACCTACTGTGCGCCAGGGCCAGGCCTTGTGCTCTTTACTCACAGCATCTCATGCATGCGCAGAGCAGAGTGCAGAGTGGGGATCGCAGGAGACCCACCCAGGGATGATGACAGGAAGTGCCCCCTCCATCTAAGACCCACTGGACAGTATTTTCCAGCTTTTCCAACTCCAGAACCCTGTGTGCAAACCAAGCCTTACAGGGAACCCCAGTACATAAAACAGGAACAGACGTCATATTTGGCAGTTGAGCCTGAGACACTTGCCCAGGATGGCCACTGCCCTGGAGTCTCGGTCACCTCCCCACGTCGTAAGCCGGGCACCCGCGGTTGTGCTTGGGGTTGGGGGTACCCCTCCAAAAGGAGTGCAAAAGCAGGGTGCCTGCCACAGTGTGGGGTGCCAGGGCCTTGAATGCCAAGGCAAGGACTTTGGACACGGACTACTCCTCCGGTGCAGACCACCACCGGTGAGGGCTTTCAGCAGAGGGCCTCAGTGAGCTCACCCCCATGTCTGCCTCTCCTCCTCCTCTCTCCAGGGATAAACTGGCACTGAGCAGGAACATTGAGAAGCTGGAAGGGGAGCTCAGCCAGTGGAAGATCAAGTATGAGGAGCTGAACAAGACCAAGCAGGAGATGCTCAAGCAAGTAAGTCCTGGAGCTGACGGTCTTCCTAGGAGACGCAGCACTGCGCTGCTGAATTTCAGCAGTGGGAGCAGGAGACAGAGAGTTCAGTCATTTCCTCGCCAAGCACTGGCTGTGTGCCATATGCTGTTCTGGGTGTCAGGGCAGGCGATGTCCCTGCCTTCAGAAGCTCACCTTGTGGAGGCCACGGGGTGGGGCCCGGGGGATACCGACAGTAACCAGGCAGGTACGTTCATAAGCTCTGAAGCACTCAGAATGAGAGAGATGGGGTGGTGGGTCACAAGTGTCCTCTCTAGGGGCGCCTGGGTGGCCCAGTCGGTTAAGCGTCCAACTCCGGCTCAGGTTATGATCTCACAGCTTATGAGTTCAAGCCTCGCATCGGGCTCTGTGGTGACAGTGCAGAGCTTGGAGACTGCCTCAGATTCTGGGTCTCCTTCTCTCTCTCTGCCCCTCCCCTGCTCGCACTCTGTCTGTCTCTGTCTCTCAAAAATAAACATTTAAAGAAAAAAAGAAAAAGAAAAAAAGAATGGCCTCTCTTGGAGTACCTGGGTGGTTCAGTCAGTTAAGCGTCCAACTCTTGATTTCGGCTCAGGTCACGATCTCACAGTTTGTGAGGTCGAGCCCCGGGTCGGACTCCGCGCTGTCAGCATAAAGCCTGCTTGAGATTCTCTATGTCTCTCTTTTTGCCCCTCCCTGCTCTCTCTCTCACAAAATAAATAAAGTATAAAAAAAAAATAAAGTTCACAAAATCTTAAAAGAAAGAAAGGAAGGAAGAAAAGGAAGGAAGGAAGGCAGGCAGGCAGGCCTGCCTCTCTAGGAAGGTGATGTTTGAGGCAAGACCTAGAGGAATTAGAAGCCGTCCTTGAGACAATATGGGAGCAGAGTTCCTGGCAGAAGGCACAGCAAATGCAAAGGTCCTGCGGCCAGAATAAGCCTAGTGTGTGCAAGAAACAGGCCAGTGTGGCTGGAGAGTAGTGAGAGAGGAGGTTACAGGGGAGCCAAACCTCACTGGGCTTTGTAGACTGTGCTGAAGGGGAGGTGTCTGGATGTAGCATTCATTGGGCACCTAGTGTGTGCTCTCACTGATGCCTCGGGGCGGTCGATGAGGCTGGACCCTGATGTCCCCATTTTATAAATGACAAAACTGAGACTCCAGCTGGCAGAGAGGGGATTCCACCACGGTAGCAGGGGGATTCGGGGTAGGCAGATTCCCCCTGGGGGGCCGCTACTGCCTCCCGTGCAGGCCCCCCATAGCCACCAGGGGGCGCAGCCACCCAGAGAAAGCCTGTGGATCAGCTGCATTTCCAGAAGGTGCAAAGATCCAGACCTCAGAGCCTGAAACTGCCCTGGAGGCGACTAAGGCTGGTCCCGTGGTAGAATCTCTTGGGAAATATCCTAAAACCCTCACTCTCCTGAAGCCAGCATCTTTGGGGGATGGGTCCAGGAATCTGCCTTTTTAATCTTTGCAAATTATGAAGTGGCGTCATTTGCAGAAAAGTGAATAAAACATGAATGTGCAGTTTAGCAGATAATTATAAAGATTCTCTTTTGTAACTGGCTTCTTGCCCTCACTATTATGTATTTGAGGCTCATCCGTGTCGTTGCACAGAGTGGTAGTTTGTTGGTTTTCCTGCTGTGCAACAGGGAATGTGCAACTCTGCCAGAATCACCCCAGGCGATCCTGACGTGGCCAGCCCCGCACCCATACGCAGACCCTGTTCGGGTCTGTTGTGTGCATTCAGCCAGCACAGGGCTACCCAGGGCCGAGACCATCGGGGATACAAAGGTGGGCAGACAGGCAAGCTCTCTGTCCTCCCGAGCTCACATTCCAGTGGGGAATGGGACAGAGAGTAAAGGAGGCACCCCTTGTAGTTAGGGAGGAGGAGAGGGGCCTCCTTGAGGAGGGGGCATTTGGGCCAAAGCCTGAGAATGAGTAAAGTCAGTCCTGTAAAATACCTTGGAAAGAGTGCACCAGGTAGAGAGAGCCGTATGTGCAAAGGCCCAGTGGTAGACAGGAGCTTGGTGTGTTTGAGGACTAGAGCCTAGAGCACAGTGAACTAAGGGGAGAGAGGTGGGAGATGAGGCTGAGGAAAGATGGACGAGGGTCCAACCACGCAGGGCTTCATGAGACCATAGAAAGGAGGCGGGTCCTTATCCTAAGCAACCCAAAGATGGAGGTATGATTGGATTTGTCTTTTTAAAGAGCTCCTTCTAGGCTACTCTTGTGGAAAGTGGGGTGACAGGGGCCACGAGTAGACACTGGGAGGCTAGCAGGTAATGAGGTCGGAAGCGTGAGATGCCAGAAATGGCACAGGTGGTGGGATTCAGGCTCTGTTCTGGATACTCTGTGGCCCACGTGGGCCCCACCTCAGACTCTTTGCAGAGCGTTCCTGCACCGGAGCCCATCCCCCAGAGCTGGTTCCAGATGCACCCAGGTGGTTCTCACATAACCAGGCTGTGCTGTATCCTGCAGCTCAGCATCCTGAAGGAGGCCCACCAGGACGAGCTGGGTCGCATGTCCGAAGACCTGGAGGACGAGCTGGGTGCGCGGTCCAGCATGGACAGGAAGATGGCCGAGCTGAGGGGTGAGGTGAGGCTGCGGCTGGGAGCCGGGAGAGCTTGGGACTGGGGGGAGCCAGGAGCATTGTCTCCATCAGCCGACCGCTCAGAAGAGGGCAAGAAGCAGGCCTGTGCACTGAGGTGGGGACCAGCCACACCCCGGGCTCCAGCCTGCAGGGGGTGACGGGCCTCTCTCCCACACAGAGACCAGAAGCTCCCTCACATCCTGCACACCGTGAAATCAGCCCAGGTTAATTATAGCTGCTGCAGCCGGATCTGCTTCCTGGAGCCAAAATTGGCTACAGGAGGAGATGGGGAGGGGGAGCATCCAGCCCAGACCCTGCTGTCCCTTGTCCCCCGGAACCCTGACCCCGTCCTGCCCTGTTGTAGATGGAGCGGCTGCAGGCAGAGAACGCAGCCGAGTGGGGTCGCCGTGAGAGGCTGGAGACTGAGAAGCTGGGCCTGGAACGGGAAAACAAGAAGCTGCGGGCGCAGGTCGGGGACCTGGAGGAGGCGCTGGCCCGGCGGCGGAGGCAGACAGCCAGCGCGCTGGACTGTGACCTGCGGGCCAGCCAGGCTGCGCTTTTCGAGAAGAACAAGGTGGGGTAGCGGGTGGTACGGCCAGGGCTGGGGCACCTCTGGGGCCCCGTGCAGCCAGGGCAGAGCGCCTGCTGGGTGTCCACCTCCAGCCCACTGGGGGCCGGGACCCCTGAAGTAACGACTAAGGACAGGGGTGGCAGCCGCCCTAGAAGCCGCTCCTCCTGGGTGCCCACCGGGGGCGAGGCTTACCGAGCACTTTACTGGGAGCCCAGCCCCGCGCCAGTGCTCTTTGTTAGTTGTGTCGCTTAAGCCTCTTAATCCTCCAGATGTCCATCGGGCACCCGCTGGGTGCAGCCTTGTTGTGGGCACTGGAGGCACGGCGGCGAACGGGCAGGTGCCCTCTGACGCCGAGTCCTCCCCCGTCTCCCCTGCCCCGCAGGAGCTGGCCGACCTGAAGCACGTGCACGGCAAGCTGAAGAAACAGTTCCAGGAGAAGGTGGCAGAGCTGGCACACGCCAACCGGCGGGTGGAACAGCACGAGGCAGAGGTGAAGAAGCTGCGGCTGCGGGTGGAGGAGCTCAAGAAGGAGCTGGCCCAGGCTGAGGATGAGGTGAGCACCCGCGGGGGCCCGGAGGGCGGCCTCAGACCTCCGCCGGGGTAGGAGTGGGGCGGCAGGGCCCTCCTGTGTCACTCTGCGCCGGGCCCCCGGTGCCTGGCATGAGCCTGACTCTCGGGAGGTGCCCAGGGTAGAGCGGGATGTGGGCGTCCAACGGATGGTAAATAGATGCGTATGTAGCAGCGTGGGAAGAAAAACGGGCGAAGAGATGAGTAGTCGAATAGATTAATGGATGGATGAGTGGGTGGATGTGTAGGAGGCACAGGTACCACATAGATGTGTAAATGGAAAGACGAGAGAGTAACTGTGGATGGATGAACAGAAGTATGAGAGAACAGATGGACAGGTGGATGGGGAAGGGAGGGGGAGGAGGGAAGAGGGAGGGATGGAGAGGATGTAATGATAGATGTATGAAAGGTGAGTGGATGGGTGAGTAGATGGGTAGGTGATTGGATAAATGGATGGCTGGATGGGTAGGTGATTGGATCGATGGATGGGTGGATGGGTAGGTGAGTGGATGGGCGGTTAAATGACAGATGAGTGTACAGATGTGTGGAAAGACAAATGACAGTGCAAAGATGGCCAGATAACTGATTGGATCGGTGGGTAGAAGGATGAATGGACAGAGAGAAAGAAGGACAGAAGGATGGAAAGATGGGATAATAGGTGTGTCTGGGAGAGTGGAAGCAGATAGACAGGGCGGATGGGTGGCCGGGTAGAGTAAGCAGTGGTGAGTGGGCAGGTAGGTAGGTATCTCCATGGGCAGATGCTATTCCACGGCTGAATGGTCAGATAAACAGACCCACAGGGAGAGACGGGCAGGTGGGTTGATAGCTGCATCAGTAGCTTGGGGTGTTGTAAGACGTGTAGACTTGGAAGGCAGGGGCGCAGCAGATACAGAGAGGAGCAAAGGGATGCTTCCTTGGAGGAGGTGGGCCTTGGTTTTGGCCTCGATGGACAGACAGGGATTGCTCTTGGGGAAGGCAGAGGAATGGCAGGAGTGGCTGGCCCAAGGTGACCCTCAAGCTCTTTCCCTGCTCACCCACCAGCTGGACGAGGCCCACAACCAGGCACGGAAGCTGCAGCGGTCGCTGGACGAGCAGACGGAGCAGAGCGAGAACCTACAAGTGCAGCTGGAACATCTGCAGTCCAGGTGAGCCCGGCGTGCAGCAGGAGGGCCAGCGGGGAGAGGACTCCTGGCCGGGGCACAGAAACAGGGCAGAGAGACTTCCTCCCGGTCAGGGTTGGAGCCCCAAACTCCTGCTAGAGTGGAAGGCAGTGAAGGAAGAGATCCAAGACCCCTGGGGCCAGAATCCTGTCCCCTCCAGGCAGGAAGGGCCAGGGCCAGGAAACCAGGGAAGGGGAGTGCAGGAAGTGAGACCAGCTGGGAGCCCTGGAATCATCTCCTGTGACCTGCTGGCAGGCAGGTGGGCGGGTGGTGAGAGGGAAGGAAGGGCGGCCAAAGAGGTCGGGTCCTAGGTGGGGCAGCGGGCAGGGCCAAAGTGTCTGGAGAGTCATGGCCAGGAAGAACAAGCAGCCCCCAAGGTCCCCGGGCTGGGGTGACCACAGGCCAGCTGGGAGCTGAGGAATCGGAAGGCAGGGAAGCATGGAGGAGCCCCGGCCCTGATGGTAGACCCAACCCATCAGCTCTGGACAGGACGCGACCGCGTTAGTGAAGGATGACCTCAGGGTCTCTGGGGCACCCAGCTAGCACTCTTCATCCCCTCCCTGACCACCCCATCCCAGGACTCTGTGCACTCTCCCCGGGGCCATAAGGTAACAGAGAGCCGAGCCTAAGCCCCTGCCTACTTCGTAGGTGCCCCGCCAGCCAAGGGCATCATGACCACTATACTGACCAACTTCCTGTGCCAGGCCCTAGCCAGGCCCTTAGTGGCATCCTATTATTTCACAGAACAGAGAGATACGGGCTCTGCAGCCAGGCTGCCCGGGTGGTGGGAATCTGCACTTAGTAGCTATGTCAGTGGTCAACGTGGTCTTGCTTGGGTCACTAGCTTAAACTCTCTGTGTCAGTTTCCTCCTCTGTAAAATGGGGATGATACAGTTCTTACCTCGTGGTTATTGTGAGTTAAATGGGCTTATAAAAGTACCTGGCACATAGTAAGTGCTGCTACTGCTGTTATTGCCTCTGCCCCCGGGGAGCCCCTCGGGGCTGTTGGGGGGTACTTATATTTGGGACCCATGTTGTGCCGCAAGAATCATGCTCCTATGAGAGAAGGGAAGTAGAAGATATTTTGTTCCAGGGAGCTGGCAGACGAGGAAACTCAGGCCTAAGAAGGTAGGTGTCTTCACGGCCACACAGTGGACCAGTGTTCTGGCCAAACTGCCCCCTGGCCATCTGTGCCCTGATTTACTGAGCACGTGCCGTGTGGTGCCGTGTGTGGAGTTTTCGTGGCTGGGAATTCAGGCTATGAAGCCAGACCTGAAGCCATGTGACGTGGCCAACCTGGCCTCAGTTTCCCCGTCTGCCTGGGACAAGACCCATAAAGTGTTGTGCAGGGGCCCAGGCACCAGTCCAGGCATGGCCGGCACTGGCCACTCTACCCCCACAGCACCCACCCCTCAGAGGCCGCCTAGCCCCGGGCTTTCCCGCAGTGTTGGCCACATTCTTTGGGAGCCATAAACTCCCCAAATGGACAGGCAGGCTCTACCCAGCCTCTCAAGTGCTTCCAACGGGGAGGGCAGGGCTGCCCAGGACCGCTGCCTCGTTTTATTTTCCAACTTTTTGTGCTTTAATGTTCCGGGGACAGCTCACTAAATCACGACCCAGTAATGGAGGCCCCCGCCGGGGCCCCTCCCTGCCGTGTTAATAATTCATGCCTTCCAGTAAGATGCAGCCAAGGCAGCCACTTGCTGGGGGATGGGCATTTCCTCCACCAGCCCTTGTAAATTTTGGCTTTAGGAATTTGAATGTGGGGAAGAGCAAGGGCGGAGCACTCTCTCACTGTCCCTGGGTGGGTAGGGGACTCAGACCCCCAGCCCCAAACTCTCTGCCTGTGATCTTTGGAGCCTGACGTGGGTTCAAATCCCAGCAGTATGACCCTAAGCGGCTACTTTACCTCTCCAGCCCCAGCCCACCGTGGAGCCCAGCCTCACTCACTACTGTCCAGGGGACTAGGCAGATTACTTGGCTGCTCTGTGCCTCAGTTTCCTTGTCTGCCAAATGGGGGTGAAGTAGCATCTCCCTCACCTCCGTGGTTTCTGGGAGGATGATGGGTGTTGAGGTGATGGATGAAAAAGGCCCAGCCTGGGGCCTGGCAGCAGGGAAGTGCTAGGGAAGGCTTGGCCGCTTGCAGCTGACAGACTCCCCTGACTGTCCTGTCACCCGGCCCCACAGGCTCCGAAGGCAGCAGCAGAACGCCCCCCTCTTCGGGAAGATCCGAAGCACTCGCTTCGGCACTGAGGAAGCCGGGGACGGAGCCAGCGACCTGGATGAGGATGAGGACCTGCAGATCCAGGTGGCCTAGAGCTCCCAGGGCCGGACAGGACTGGCCCGTGGCCACAGGCCCCTGGGTGCCTAGGCGGACCGGCCGCTCGGACTGATGCAGCCACCCGTGTTCCCCGCCACGGCTGACTTCCTCCTCTCCCAGGGTGGGGGTCGACTGTCCCACCCTAGCAACACTTCTTGGAAAGGAAGCCATCGCCTGTGTTTTATACATGTATATTTTATGTATGTGCGCGGGGTCCTTGGACCCATCTGATGTTATAAAAACAGGACCGCTCCCGGGCCCGGTCTCCACACCCCCATCCACCCAGGACCTTCATGCAGGGGCGAGGGGGATGGCGAGGGGGGCTGTTGGGGCCTCGACCCAGGCTGCCTCTCTGAAGCTTGGGGGTCAGGTGGAGCTGTTTATAGTACAATGTGATAAACTCAGCCTTTTGTAATAAACCGAGTTTGGGTTCTCAGGGCAGAGTCCTGAGAGTGTGGCAGATGTGGGCAGCTGGTGTAGGGGACAGCACCAGCCTGCACCTGACACCTAGCCCGAGCTCAGGAATGTCAAGTTATGTAATGAATGACTGAATATGCAGGAGAATGAATGAATGAACATCTGAGCTGCTAAATGGTCGGGAATCCGGCTCCCATGAGGGGAAGGAAGAGGTACAGTGTGTGTCTAATCTGAGAAGAAGAGACTTCCATTCTGCTCCGGATGGATTCAGATCTCTGCCTCTGCCCCTTCCTGGCTGTGCAACCATGGGGAAGTACCTGACCTCTCTGAGCCTCAGTTTCTCCATCTGTAAATTAGACATCTCATACAGCTATCGTGAGAATAAGATGAGTTCATCTGGAGCTCAGTAAAGGTTAGTTATTATTGAAATACATGAAGGTATGCGCCAGAGAGGGGGGATTTGCCCACTGGGTTCTGCCGCATGGGATGAAGTTCAGCTGACCAGAGGTAGGTGTAAACACAATAAATAATAAATCCTTGTATCTTTACCCCAGCCCTGCTCTAGGTAATGAAATTGCAGGTAGTTTCCATGTTATTTTTGATACTTAACGTCTAAACCCTCTATAACCAGCAGATTTACGTTAAATCTGGTAGAAACTTATTCAAAACACAATAGCATACATTTTTGAATCTGCAAGTCTAGGTGGCATTGAGACACCTGCCCTTGGATGAATTCTCAGCAGCAGGCCTGCTTTCTGCAGAAAGAGGCTCCGTCAACGTTGTGTTTTAGCAGGCAGAAGGGGTGAGTGCCCTGTGCTCAGGGGGTATGCAAGGAGCAGTTGTGGCTCTGAGCAGGGGCCTGGCACCATAGAGGAGTTCGCTTCAATTGGGAAAGAGACTCTTGGCTGTGGTGGGGAGCTGCACCCCGTGCTTTCTCTCTTGTGGCCCAGTCTGAGGGGGCCCCCAAGGCCCCAGTGCTGGGCCCTAAGGGGTGTCAGGAGCCCAGCTGGTGATCAGTGACCTAGCAGTGCTGGTGAGGTGGGATTTGCTATCATGGCCGAGAGGCCTCAGGTTCCCTCCTGGGCTCCAAGGGCAAAGGAAGGAGTGGGTGAGACCCAGCCATGGGGAGCCCCCCTCCCTCCACCATGGGTCTTTCCCCACAGGCCAGAGCCAGTGGAAAAAGCGGCTATGGGGAGAAGGGAAGAAGACGCATTTCCTACTGGGAACTTTCTGTTTTCTCTCCCAAACAGGAAGTCAGTCCCAGAAGGGGCTGAAATGCTGCCTGCCCTTTGACCCCCAGGAGCTAGGCCCTCACAGCAGCCCTGAGAGCCGCCTCCCCAGGCCCCGGGCAGACCTGCCGGTAAGGCGGGCTTCCCCAGACTCCCTGGCACCCCTGGAGAGAGTGTTGAGCAGGGACCCCATTCCAGCCCATCTGCGGGCAGGGCCGCTCCCGAGAACGGCAGTGAGTAGAGGGTCTGGCCTCCCCCATCAGCCTCCAAGGGAAGATCAAAGTCTCGGGGGTGGGGGGTGGGGGTGCAGACACGGAACTGGAAGATTCTCCAGGCCTGGAATGTGCTGCCTCCCTGCTCACAGTCTGTTCGTCCTGCGTTCGCGGTAGTGGCGGCAGCAGCTTTGGCTCACGTGATACTTTGAAAACTGTATTAAATGCATTGCTAATATGAGCAATGGGAAGCTTCTCAGAAAAATGCGGGTTTCCTTCTCATGAGGAATCGGCACATTGGACCACGTCGGGTTCATGCTCACACGTGACTGCAGCCGCTGGGCGGAGGGGCAGGTGCTGCCTGGCACAGGCACCTGGGCGGGCCATAGTCCCCACTGCTCCCTGCAGCCTTACTCTGCGTGCACCTCATTCACATCACTGCCCGGCCCCCGGAGGCACCTCAAGGTTTTTCCTCGGGTCCGGTCCAGTCTCTCCTTGAACAGGTGAGGGAACTGACCAAGAAGGGGAGACACTGGCCCAGGGTCAGGGTGAGGTATAGTCAGTCCAGGGACACATGTCAGCCATGAGCTCGGAACTCTTACCGGCTCCTGGTCAACACAGGGGTGACTTCCGAGAACGGGTAACCGTGTTGAGCCACGCCGTGCACTTCACACCCGCTGAGGCAGGCGCTACCATCATCTTCCCACTTTTCACCGAGGATGCAGAGCCTCAGAGGGGGCAAGTAACTATCCCAAGGCCACACAGCTGGTTGGTGGTGATGTTGCCATTCCAGGTCCGATGGATCCGAGGCCAGAGTCCGAGCTCTCGAGGACGGCTCCCTACCCCACCTCTCCAAGGCAAGGCCCCACGTGGTGCAGCCCCTGCCCTCCCCTGCAGCCCTACCCCACTCCACTTCTCCAGAGACCCTGCAGCTCCAGCCAAGTGGCACCCCCTACTGCCACCAGCCTTGCCCCTCCCCCATCAAAGCCCCACCAGTCCTTCAAAACTCAGCCTACTTTGTTCATTCTTAGAGTCTTAAGGGGTTGTGTACTCGTCTGCTTCTCCTGCCTGCCCCACCAGATGCTCCTGGAAGCCAGAGAATCCTGCCAGCAGCCGTCACGGTAGCCTCGACTGAGTGGGCATCTTTGAAAGAGGGAAGGGAGGAAGGAAGGAAGGACAGATGGATGGAAGGTATGGTAGAAGGCTGGAGCTGGAACAGGAAAGAGAGGGAGGGAGGGAGAAGGATGGATGGTTGGATGATATGATAGAAGTCTGAAGCTAGAACAGGAAGGAAGGAAGGAAGGAAGGAAGGAAGGAAGGAAGGGAGGAAGGGAAGGGAGGGAGGGAGGAAGGAAGGAAGGAAGGAAGGAAAGGGAAGGGAGGAAGGGAAGGGAGGGAGGGAGGAAGGAAGGAAGGAAGGAAGGAAAGGGAAGGGAGGAAGGGAAGGGAGGGAGGGAGGGAGGAAGGAAGGAAGGAAGGAAGGAAGGAAGGAAGGAAGGAAGGAAAGGGAAGGGAGGAAGGGAAGGGGAGGGAAGGGAGGCAGGGAGGGAGGGAGAAGGATGGATGGTTGGATGATATGATAGAAGTCTGAAGCTAGAACAGGAAGGAAGGAAGGAAGAAGGAAGGAAGGAAGGAAGGAAAAGAAGGGAGGAAGGGAAGGGAGGAAGGGGAGGGAGGGAGGAAGGAAGGAAGGAAGGAAAGGAAGGGAGGAAGGGAAGGGAGGGAGGGAGGAAGGAAGGAAGGAAGGAAGGAAGGAAAGGGAAGGGAGGAAGGGAAGGGGAGGGAAGGGAGGCAGGGAGGGAGGGAGAAGGATGGATGGTTGGATGATATGATAGAAGTCTGAAGCTAGAACAGGAAGGAAGGAAGGAAGAAGGAAGGAAGGAAGGAAGGAAGGAAGGAAAAGAAGGGAGGAAGGGAAGGGAGGAAGGGGAGGGAGGGAGGAAGGAAGGAAGGAAGGAAAGGAAGGGAGGAAGGGAAGGGAGGGAGGGAGGAAGGAAGGAAGGAAGGAAGGAAGGAAAGGGGAGGGAAGGGAGGCAGGAAGGGAGGGGGATGGATGGCTTGGTAGAAGGCTGAAGCCAGAACCACCCCCCAAATCCAGCCCCACTGCATTACCTGCAGGACTGGTCCTGGATGGGACTCTGTGCTGGTCAGATAAGAAGTCTCCCAGGGTAGAGGGCCGAGTACAAAAGCAGCAGCAGCCCGGGGGTGGTGGTGCCAGGCCTCTCCTCACAGGCCTGGGGTGCCCAGACAGGCTAGAGAACCGGCTGGGCCAGACTGCCCCACCCAGCCCCTCCTCCCCCTGCAGGGACAGGCTGGGGGCTCTGGAGTCAGTCCTCTGAAGGCTCGGCCTCCTGACGTCATTTTGCCAACCCGACTCTACTGGGCAGCCCCCGGGGTCGCCTGAATTGAGAGCGTACCGTACCTGGGAGTGACCCTCCCCCGTGCGCCCCAGCCCTCCGGATAAACATGGTATCGGGCCCCAGCTCTTTCCAATTGGCCGTCTGCTGGCTTCTATCCCTCTGGGCTTTCATTTCCCGATCTGAAAATGAGGACAGTAGCACCTGGGTTGTTCAAACCCACGTCCAACAACACGACTTTACTGCTAGTATTGTTTTCCTGGCTTTCCCTATGCTCTGCATCCCCCCCCAAGAATCCAGCGCCCTGTCTGCCTGGGGCCTGCCAGCCACCCTGGGCACCCCTCTGGGGCAGCGGGAGGGACCTCGGACGCAGAGGCAGCACCCATCAACCAGCTGCAGCTCTCGGCACCCCCCCACCACCACCTAGCTCCTCCGCCTACTAATTGCAGGGTTGCAAGATGCCAGCTGCCTCCCAGGCCCCAGGCGGGCCCCTCCCAATGGAGCGGGGCTCCCCGGAAAGCCTCCCAGTTCTCCTCCAACCCCACAGACCCAGCTGCATTGGGGGTTGTCTCCATGGTGCTCGGGCCACCCCCACTTCCGCAGGAGGTAGCCTTCCTCTGTGGCTTTCCCCTTTCCCAGGCTTCCTGAAGTCAGAGAGGAGCATCCTAGCCCCCCCTTCCCCCACTCAAGAACTAGCCGTGGCTCCCCACTGCTGGACAAATACAGCCTCGCTCCACATCCTGGCCCTGGGAGTGCTCTCTACATGCTCTTAAGCACGTGCCCCAAGTGGCCTTGGTTTCAGGTCCCTGTGACTCTACGATAAAGTCCAGACAGGCCCCTTGCTGTGGCCTCTCTCCCATCCCCACTGGCTTTGCCAGCACTGTCTCCACACCTGCATCAGTGGCCTGGGACTGCGTGACAGTTCCTGGCAAGCTGCTCACACCTGGCCCTCCAGCTCTGAGGGCCCAGGTCCTGCCTCTGGGAACCTGGATCTCCCCAGGAGGGAGGGAGAGGGTCCTTCAGAGCGGACGCCCTCCGCCAGCTGTCATTTCATGTTTATATAGGTGCACAAGGGCATGATGGGGAAAACGAGGCCCAGAGACGGAAGGGACCAGCCAGGAGAGGACAGGGCTGGGACTGGAACCCAGGCAAATCTAAAGGCCGTTGTTCTCAGCTACAGCCATCAGCACAGGGCTGAGCCGGTTCAGAGCAGGCAGGAGGGAGGCAGGAGGGAGCTAATGACGGAAAGGACCTCTGACGTCAAGCCCTCTTCCCTTCAGAGACTCTGCAAGGCCCTCTCTCATCCAGCAGCCCACTTCATCCTCTAAGGTAGGCAGCTCGGAGTTGGGGATCTCACTACCTGGATGGGTAAACTGAGGTTTAGAGGGCGAAGTGTGACCTGGGACTCCCTGGGCCCTTTTAATAGGGTTGTGACCCTTCACTCCTTTGACCTCCTCCATTATTATAATAACTCGAGACAGCACAGCCAAACAGATGTGCCTTCACCTTTACCACTAATAGGCAGGAAGCTCTGCCTCCGTGGGCCTCAGTTTCCACAGATGTACCATGGGGTGCCGTAGGGATTAGAAAGCACGTTTGCCAAGCTCCCAGCATGAGGTTCAGCTCCCAGCAGGACTGTTCGCTTTTGTCCCAGGACCCTGCCACGTCTGTGTGGAAGGCCAGTGCACTTGTCCGTACGGGGTGGGGACCTTTGTCGGGGATCTGCCTCTGCCTGCATGTACCACCCACCCAGCCACGCTCCGCTCCCCCCGCCCTCCGTCCAATCTCAGGAAGTTCCACCTGACCACCCACCCAGTTGCCCAGGTATCTTGATTTCAGGATGGAATGGGGTTCAGCGAGGTCGCACTGGAAAGCAAAGGCAGCTTTGTCTGTTCCTGGACCACAGCCTCCCCGCCACCAACCCCACCCTGTTGGCTGAAATGATGTGTGTAACAAAATCCCTGGAGATTTGGCCGGTGGGTGTCTCTTACAAGATGAAGTTTATCTGATCACCCCGTTCCCCCCAAGGGCTGACCAGAGGAATCTGCCAAGCTAAGGAGGACAGAGAAAAAAGGGGCCACACCAGGCAGTCGACCTCTTCTTTTGATGCTCATGGCAGCCCAGTGAGGCATCACAATTATTCTCCCACCTCACCGGGTGAGAAAACTGAGGCTGAGGCCCCCAGCAGCTTCCCCAGGTGTCACAGCAACTAAGAGGCAGGATTTGAACCAGGGCCACCACTGTCCGGAACAGACGCTGGGACCTCTGTACCAGCGGCTCCTGGTGCACTTTGCAAGTAACAGGTGCCCCTCCCCGGCCTCCGGGCCCTCGGAGGTCTGCGTGGCATCCCCCTTCCTCTCTTGCCATGTCCCTCTCATTCACTGTGTCCCAGCCCACTGGCCACCTGTTTACTCCTTCAGTGCCCCAAACCCGTTCCCGCCCCCAGTCTGCAGGCACGCTGTTCCTTCTGCCCTGAAACATCTTCCCCTCCTTCACATCCTTCCCTGGCTCCTCTAGCCACACAGATATTCCCTCTCCTATGCCCATTAACCTCCATCCCAGTCCCTTGACATTGATTTTTCTGGATGACTTCTCCTTTTGTAATTGCCCATTTATTCACCTGGCTGGTGCTGACTTCCTGCTCCCCTGTCAGCCCGTGAATTCTCTGAGGGCTAGAATTCTTGGTCCTTTTTAGTCACCTTCGTATCCCCCAGTGCCTACGCCTGCCACACAGCAGGACCTCACTGAGTGTTCAACGAACGAATGAATGAATGAGTGAATGGAGGAACGAATGAATGAATGACCTTCCGTGCTCCGTCTCAGGCGCCTGCTCTGGGTGGCCCAAGGCCAGTCCCAGAGGTTCAGGTCAGTCAAAGGCAGCAAGAGATGAAGTTATAAACCAGAGCAGGCAGATGGAGTGTGCAAAGTTTTTTGAGAGGAAACTCAAAGATGCGGTGCTATTAAAAATTGATATTTCAATGAGATAATCCCGCTCCTAGGCTTTTAATTGATTGTCTAAAAAGCCTTCCTCTGTTGTTATGCTTCTTTATTTGCAGGGACCATTAATTTTTCTATGGACGATCAAACCCAGATAGAGTGGAAGGGCTACCGCACAGCTGATCCCAAAACAGTAACCAAGGCGCCAGGGACAACATCTGGGGGTCGACCAGGACAGGTGAGATGGCCATGGCGCTGGCCTTGGCTCTAGATGCTGGGAGAAGGGGAAGCCCCTGCACGTCCTGAACACACACGTGCACCTGCCACTGCCCCTGGCCCCCCGGCAGTTTGGGAAGGGAGGAGGAGCAGGTAGGGGCTCCGCAAGGATGCTGGGCAACCACCGTGAGGCAGAGCCCGCTCTGGGAGTGGGGACCCCTGGGATTCCCCCCTTGCCACCGGTGGCCAGTCCCCCACCACCCCAGGCCTCTGTTCCCCCTCTGTCCCTTGCAGGGCGTGGCTAGAGGTGGACAAGGAAGAGCGGGAGGGTGGGAGGCAGGGCATCTAAGGTCTGTCATTTCTTCCCTAAAAGGGTGGCAATGGCACCGATCTCGATGGGAGGCTTTGAGGCCCAAGCACAGAGCCAGGAAGGGCCATGGTTGCTCACACTGTTGTTAACCTCAGCATTCCTCTCCTGGCTCTATGGGCAGCCCTCAGATCTGCACCCCCTGGCCCAGGGTGACCTTGGCCACCTCCTTTCCCTTTCCTCTGGCTCTGAATCAGCCTTTGTGCTCTTCTGCAAAGCTTGTGGCCACAAAGGTGTTCTGTGCGCACCCGTCTGCCGGATCTCTGGCCGCGTCTGCTTCTTCCCCCTGCCCTGTCCATCCACTCCGTCAGCCTGCCAGGCAGCCTCAGAGAGGCCCCAGAGGGTCCCAGCTACAGTGGCAGTGAACCAGGGCTGGGCTGGGCTGTGCTGGGTTGGGTTGGCCCTTGGCTCTTTCTTAACTGACACACCCACGAGCTGGCGTCCCTCACCTCCTTTCTGCTGCTCCATACCCCTAACACACCTCTTTTCTAGACGGGAGAGACCGCCAAGGAAGGCTGGCTTCATGGGCCTGTGCCCTGTGCAGTCACACTGGGCCCTGTCCTTGGGAGGACCTCATGCTTGCTTTAATGCTCTGTTGTTGCCAGCTTGCAATGAGCGATTCTAAAGGGAGCCCCATGTTTTCATTTTGCACTAGGTGTCGTAGCAGGGACCTTGTCGCTGCCAAGGGACCAATCCGCTTCAGGGCATGGCCAGGGGGTGGGTCCCCAGGACAGAGCACCCCTGCCTTTAGACATCACTGAAGGTCCGGCCTTATCCCCACATCTTTCCCCCGACCTTACCCATGTCTCCCCCACTGAGAAGCCCTCCTGGCTCTCACCACTCCGCCAGAGGACGAGCACAATCGTGGGGAATGACTTCTCCAGGCATCTCTCCGTCTCCGACTTGGGGTGGGGGCTCACAGAGAGGCAAGGGCGTCCTCAAATCTACGTGTTTCCCCCAGATAGGTATGACTCCTGTCAAGTGGAAGTATGGATGCCTCAGAGCAGGTGAGGCACAGGTTCATTTAAACGATTCGTGGAATTCATTATAGCCTTTGGTCAATATGCGTTTTCTTCAGGCAGCGGACACAACCGTGTTGGCCTTACGTGTACTGGGAAAGTTTTCTCCGGTGTATGTCCCCGAGGGGCAAAGGGGTAGAAATCCTCCGCACGGCAAACTGGCACAATGCAAGAAAAACCGGTCACATGTAGAACCCTATCCTAAGGAAGGCTGCAGGGTGAGTGAAAAATGAGATTTGAACGTAGCACACAACGTGGGCTTGGTATTCTCTCCGTACGTGTGGAAGAATCGACACCGTGGTGTTAGTCTCTGGGTCTTTCTTTTTTCTTTTCTTTATTTTTATTTTATTTACTTACATATTTATTTATTTATTTATTTATTTATTTATTTATTTATTTATTTATTTATCTTTGAAAGAGAGAGAGAGAGAGAGAGCAAGCATGGCAGGGGCAGAGAGAGAAAGGCGGAGAGAGAATCCCAAGCAGGCTCTGCACTGTCAGCACGGAGCCCGATGCGAGCTCAATCCCACAAACTGTGAGATCGTGACCTGAGCCGAGATCAAGAGTCTGACACTTAACCGACTGAGCCACCCAGACGCCCAGGTTTTTCTTCTTTCTTATCCCTGACTCTCTTGGCTCCCAGTGGCTAGTCACCAAGGAGTCAGAGACGCTTGACTTCCTGAGGATCCCTCAGATCTGTCCCCTGCCACCACCCCTCTCACTCCCCTAGCCACACCACCTCTCACCTGCAAAACTTGTCTTCCCTTCCTGTCTTGCTCCCCACAATTCCATTCAGGCCCCTCCATCTATCCTCTCAGGGCAGCCAGAAGGATTTTTTTCAACATGCAAATTGGATCCTGTCTCCTTCCCTGTTTGAAAAGCTTTGACTTGGGACGCCTGGGTGGCTCAGTTGTTTAAGCATCCCACTTTAGCTCGGGTCATGATCTCGCGGTCCATGAGTTTGAGCCCCGCAGCAGGCTCTGTGCTGACATCTCAGAGCCTGAAGCCTGCTTCGGATACTGTGTCTCCCTCTGTCTCTGCCTCTCCCCTGCTCATACACTCACCTCCCCCCTCCTCTCTCTGTCTCTCAAAAATAAACAAACATTGACAAAAAATTTTTTTAAACCCTTGACAAATTCTCCATTTCTATTAAGATGGACACCAAACCCTTGAACTGGCCTTCAAGACTCTGTGTGGCCAGCCGCACCTAGCACCACACTGCCCCTGTTCCCTCTGTGTTTCAACCACTCTGGCCTCCTCCCACAGTCTTATACAGAGCAGGATCTCTTGTGCCACAGGGCCTTTGCATGTGCGGTTCCGCCCATCCGAGAACACCCTCCCTCCCCTCTTCACCTAGTTAACTCACTCTTTTGCTTTCATCACTTCCTCTGTCCTCTGTACACCTTCCTAGACATGTCAGCTCTCCCCATCTCTTCTAGCCCCAGATAACCCCTCCCTCACCCTCTCTGCCCTTCCCACAGTTGCAGCTGTGACTGAGTTTTTAGATCAATGCCTATCACTTTCACTAGACCATGAACTCCTCAAGGGCCAGGTTGTTCTTGTTGTGTCCAGTGCTTGGCACAGAGTAGGTGCTCACACGTTTGTTGAATGAGCCAATGAACCAGTGAGGGAGGGAAGGCTGACCCAAGCACTCAGCCTCCCTCCATTGCTGGCTAGCATGCCTGTCCAGGGAACAGCTTGTCAGACCTATTAGCATATCACACGAGTGTTCAGGAAGGCGGCCCAGAGAGAAGCGGCCTCAGACAGAGCTGTGCACGGGGAGGCGGGGCTGGAACTCTGCCTCCTTCCTGAGAGCAGCTCTCTGCATCCATCGGAAATCGCCCCTGGCCCAGCCTCCTTTGGAGGAAGCGGAGGGAGCAAGGGGGCCCCATCTCCTTCCTCTCCACCGCCCTCCTGGTCATTCCCCTTTGATGTGAAGGTTCCTGGGGAGGCTGGTTTGTGTCACTGTGGAGCTGGGGGAGAGAGACAGTCTGGGGCTCGTTTTAACTGGTGAACTGGCCCAGATCTTCGTGCTCTCCTACAGCGGAGAAGCCGGGAGTTCCCACAAATGCCATCCTCCCCCAACAACATTTGAAAAGAATCCACCAATCTGATGACGTGGTGGTTTGCCTGGGGGTTCCGGGGACTCCTCCAGCCTCCAGATCCCATCTCGTATGACACTGGCTCTGCTGAGCCCACCCTTCCCCCCCCCCCCCCAGAGCAGACCTGGGGATGGGGGTGGGGTGGGGTGAGGGGCTTGCAGGTGGTCCCCTGGGGGACCACCATGGAGCAAAGACTCCCATCTTTCTAGGTCATGTCAAGGCCCCAAGAAACAGAGACCCCACAGTCTCTAGTTCAAGTTCTGACATGGCTACCTCATCTTGAACTGATTCCTCTATTTACCGGGCCTCAGTTTTTCTACCCGGGAAATGGGGACTGTGATTGACACTCTGGATTGCCACTGTGAGGTTCAAAGGCCAGTATGGTGTTTTCCCCAGTGTCAACGCACATCACCACGGCGAACAGGATGATGTGGGCCACACTCCGTGGAACAGCCCGAACCAACATGGGTTGTGCAATGAGAAAGCAATTCTCTGCTCCTTTTTCTTTTCATCCTTTGCCGACTTGCCAAGGAAAGTCTCAGACAAGCGGTAGGTAGTGTGGGTTCAGTACCAACTTGCTCAGCTCCTTTTTAACAGGAGCCTGTCAGGCAGGCAATGCGAGCCAGCGCACATTTAATGCGTTTGTTTTATTTTTGAGGTATTTTGTCAATACTGATTGTTCTCAAAGCAAAAGAAAAATGTGAGTGGATTTCAAATATTGAGCAAATAACAGTACAGGAGATGCATGAATTGGGCCCAAAATCACGTGGTTGGAGTGGCTGGGGCTGGGGAAATACTGCGGTGGTGTGGATGGAAATACTCTGTAAGCCGTCAAGTGATGTGCAAACACGGAGCAGGGGCGAGGGACCCGGAAGGGTCAACACCGGAGAAGGGCTTTGCAGTTCCTGGGAGAAAATCTCAGGGCACTGTTTATGATTTAAAAATAGTAACACGTGATAACATTCTGCGCACCAGGTGCTGGGCAGATACTTCCACAGATAGTATTTTATGTAACCTTCGTTGTTCCATCGGGGGCGGGGGGGGGGGGGGCGGAAATTGAGTTTCCAGATGGTGAAGGGTCTTGCAACAGAGCCGGGATCGTCCCCCAGGTGCTTCCCTGCCTCTGTCCTCAGAATTTCCAAGTGTCTTGGAATGCTCCCTCCTTCCTGCCCACTCCCCACCAGCGGGCACCTGGGTCTGGCCCTGAGGCCTGGGTTGTCCCCGGCACCCAGATGGGTAATCAGAGTCCAGTGGATAAGTCTCCCAGAGCACTGTGCCCACACCCCGCCCCCAAACAACCCACTCGAAGCGGGGGCGGGGGGAGGGAGTGGCAGAGGGAATAATCACATCCCTTAATTCCAACTAACGGCTTTTGTACTTAAATAATTAAAAAAAAATTTTTTTTAATGTTTATTTACTTTTAAGAGACAGAGTGCGTGCGAGCAGGGGAGAGGCAGAGAGAGAGGGAGACACAGAATCCAAAGCAGGCTCCAGGCTCTGAGCTGTCAGCACGGAGCCCGATGTGGGGCTCGAATTCACAGACCACGAGATCATGACCTGAGCCGAAGTCAGATGCTTAACCGACTGAGCCACTCAGGTGCCCCTGAATTTTTCAGTTAAAAAATTACCGGGGTGCCTGAGTGGCTCAGTCGGTTAGGCATCCGACTCTTGATATCGGCTCAGGTCACGATCTCACACTTTGTGAGTTCTGGCCCCACGATGGGCTCTGTGTCAGCACAGAGCCTGATTAGAATTTTTTCTTAGAATTTCTCTTAGAATTCTCTAAGCAGAATTTTCTGCTTAGAATTGTCTCTGCCCCTACCCCAGTCATGCTCTCTCTCTCTCAAAATAAATAAACTTAAAAAAAAATTTTTTTTTTAAAAGAAAGAAAAATTCACATGTGGCCATTGTAGGAAACTTCAAAAACTAACAGGCAAAAATAAATACTCTGGACGAGGACTATAACCTGTTTGAGGAACACCCCACGGGCAGGATCCTGTTCCAAGGGCTTTGTATGTATTTCCTCAGAATTTATCACCCCCACTGTACAGACAGCAAAACTGAGGCACAGAGAAGCTAGGGAAGTTACCCAAGCAGTGAAAGCAAAGCTTGAACGAGTTGGTTGGTTCCAGAGCCTATATGCTTAAGCCACGGCCCTTCTCTGCCTGGGGCCCTCCTGTGCAGAGAACAGTCTCTCAAGCAGGCCATGTGGGGTTTGCAACCCCTCCCTCCCATCACTCTCCACTGTAGCGGCTCAAGTTCATTCCCTCCCAGACACACTGGGCCACGAGCAACTGAAAACCCTGATGATGCTCAGGCAAAAAGCAATGCTCGTCTCCCAACCTAGAAAGAGTGTTGGCTGCAGAATAAAAAACGTCAGAAAACAAAATCAGTCTGCCTGGTGGGGCCAGAGTGGCTGGTGAGCTCAGCAGGCTTTGGGCTAAAGGAGCTAATAAAGCCAACACAGCAGGAGACCAGGATGCTGCCCAACCCTGCCCCAGCCCCAGGCCCAGCATCGGAGCCCACTGAACGGGGCTGGAGCCACTGGCCGTGAGCTGGAGAGCTGTGCCCACTTGTGTGCCACCCTCACTGAACCTCCCCTGGCCGACACTGGAGGACAGAGCAGGGCATTCACTCATAAATTTGATTTTAAGCGTGAGGGCCATCAGGTTCCGGGAGGGGAAAGGATTTGCCAATGGCCTCACAGCCAGAGGTCTGCAGGCTCCATTAAAAAAAAAAAAAAAAAAAATCTTTTTTTAATGTTTATTCATTTTTAAGAGACAGTGAGCAGGGGAGGGGCAGAGAGAGAGAGAGAGACACACGCACACACAGAATCCGAAGCAGGCTCCAGGCTCTGAGCTGTCAGCACAGAGCCTAATGCAGGGCTTGAACCCACAAACCATGAGATCGTGACCTGAGCCTGAGCCAACATCGGAAGCCCAACCGGCTAAGCCACCGAGCCACCCCTGTAGGCAATATTTAAAAAGGCTTTTCCCCGAGATTCACAGCGGCCCAGCCTCCCCTACCTGCACCTACCCCCAAGGGTTGAACGAACACCTCCTTCGGACAACGTCTGAGTTCAGATTTGGAAACTTGATCTTAAAAAGATTGTTCAGAGTAGTATTTTGCAAATATGTAATTTTAGGTAGCATGTGGATGAAACAGTTGCATATTTTGGGATGTGATATATATATATGTGTATGTGTGTACAATCTGTTGTGAAATGTTCTATTGCGATATGGGTATGTGTGTGTTTGGTTTTTTTTTAATTTATTTTTTATTTTTTTTTTAATTTTGGAGAGGGAGAGAACAGGGGAGAATGGCAGAGGGGGAGAGAGAGAGAGAGAGAGAGAGAGAGAGAGAGAAAGAAAGAAAGAAAGAAAGAAAGAAAGAAAGAAAAAGAATCTCAAGCAGGCTCTGTGCTTAGCATGGAGTCCAGTGTGTGGCTTGATCCCACGACCCTGGGATCATGGCCTACCTGAGCTGAAATCAAGAATCAGATGCTTGGGGCACCTGAGTGGCTCAGTCAGTTAGGCGTCTGACTTCAGCTCAGGTCATGATCTCCAGCTTGTGGGTTTGAGCCCCATGTCGGGCTCTGTGCTGACAGCTCAGAGCCTGGAGCCTGCTTCAGATTCTGTGTCTCCCTCTCTCTCTCTGCCCTCCCTCACTCACACTCTGTCTCTCTCTCTCTCTCAAAAAATAAACATTGAGAAACAAATTTTAGAATCACATGCTCAACCGACTGAGCCACCCAGGCACCCCTATATGTGTCTGTTTTTGTAATCATACGATATATATTCTTTTTTTTTTTTGTCTGCCTTCTTTCATTTTCTCTTAGCATAATTATTTTGAGATTCATCCGTATCATTGCCTCTATCAGTAGTTTGTTCCTTTTATTGCTGTCGTATTTCACCCTATGTATATATCTATAAAGTTAGTAAAAAATGCAAACTAATATAGAGTGACAGGAAGCAAACTGGGGACTGACAGGGGTGAAGGAGGGGCAGAGGAGGGATGAGAGGAAGGGAAGCAACTGTGGAATGATGGACATGTTCACTGTCGTGGCTGTACTGATGAGTATACCTATGTCAAAACGCATTACACCATGCGTTTTAAATATGTGCACTTTGCTGTGTGTCAGTTACACTTCCACAAAGCTTTAGCGTATGCAAAACACACAATATCTACATATATAGTATTATGTATGAACTGGCACTCATCCAACCTGTGATTTGATGAACAGTATTACTTAGTTCAAGGGCAAAGCAGGGATGGTATTTATGGTTTTTTACCTTTAGTGAGTTGGCATTTTTGCTTCTGGAAAGATAAAGTAGTTCCACTTTTCTCTATTCCTCCCACTAAGTATAAGGAAAACCCCTGGAACTTCTATGTAAAACAAATACAAGAAGACTCTGAAAAGCAGCAAGAAGAAGGCAGACAGGCTAGGGAAGGTGGGATCCCAGCAAGAACACAGTGGTGAGTTCCCTGGATTTTCATTTGGCCTCATACATTGCATACTTGGACCTGAAGAAGTCAGCAACCCGGAAATGCCAATGGGCACAAACAACCAAAAACTCCAACAAAAGCCTACTCTGTCTAGCGAAAGGACCAAGAAAGGGGCATCCTGCCAAGACAGAAAACTTTGAGACAATAACCATCTACTCCAGCCAAAGACAAAAAACAAAACAAAATTCCTGTGGCCCCACCCTCACCCATACCAGTAAAGGCTCAACTGGGGAGCCTAGTCTTCAACCCTCAGCAGTCTCCCCCAGCCAACAATGGGGCTCCCGGCTGCCATGCCAGTAGATACCACATGGGGAGCCTCGGCTTCCACTTGACCTGGAAATATTGAGGCACCCCTCTCCCTTTTCTCTGGGGCGGTATCAGGAAGTCTAGTGCAAAGTCATGACTTTCACCACCACCCAGTGGCAATGAGGCCACCTCCTAACTGGTGTCAGTAGAGGACAGCCCTGCCCAAGAAGAATGAGGACTCCTGCACCCCCACTTGCCAACAGAAGCAGAGCAGACAACCTAAACTTCTATCTTCACCTGGCTGTAACCAGGTGGTGGCCGCCCCCTACCACCTCCCCACCCCTCTGTGGGAGCAGAATCAGACAATGCCAGCTAAGACAGAAAGCTTAAATAAAATCTAGAGTCTCATACTATGAATGTGTCCAGATTTCAAAACGTCACTCATACCAAGAATCAGAAAGGTCACAGATGAATAAGAAAAGACAACCAATGAATTTCAACACCGAAATGACAGAGATGTTAGAATTGTCTGACAAAGCTTTTGAAGCATCCGTGATTTAGAAAAAATGGTTGAATGAACAATCACAAATACACTTGAAACAAATGAAAAAATAAAACATCTCAGCAAACAAACAGAAGGTGTAAAGAAAGCTAAATGGAAATTTTAGCTGAAATAAAATCACTGAAATAAAAAACTGAAATAAAAAGTTTTTTATTTCAATCACTGAAATAAAAAAGTCAGTGGGTGGGCTCAACAGCAGAATAAAGGAGACAGTGGAAAGAACCAGTGAACTGGAAGATGGAACAATAGAAATTGCTCAATTTGAACAACAGAGAGAAAATAGACTAGGAAAAAAAAAAAGCAACAGAGCCTCAGGACTTGTAGGACTGTAACAGAAGATTTAATATTTGTTTCATCAGAGTCCCGGAAGGAGAGGAGAAAGAAGACAGGTCTGAAATAGTCATTGAAGAAATAATGACTGGAAACATCTCAAATTTGGTAAAGGATGTAAACCTACAGATTCAAGAAGCTGAATGAATGCCAAAGAAGACGATCCAAACACAGCCACTCCAAAATTAAACTTCTGAAAACTAAAGATGAAGGGAAAAAATCTTGAAAGCAGCCAGAGGAAAACAACAGCCTAGGTATAGGAGGGAAACAATTGGAATGACAATAGATTTCTCAACAGAAACCATGGAGGCCAGAAGAAGAGGCAAAATATTTTTCAAGTGCTGAAAGAAGAAACTGGTAACCCAGAATCCCATACCCAGTGGCAATGTTCTTCAGGAATAAGGGAAAACCTAGACATTTTCAGATGAAGGAAAACTAAGAGAATTTATACTTACCCTGAAAAAAAAAATGACTAAAGGGAATTCTCTAAACTGAAAGAAAACAATAAAGGAAGGAGCTTTAGAACATCAAGAGGGATGAGGGGCGCCTGGGTGGTTCAGTCGGTGGGGCGTCTGACTTTGGCTCAGGTCATCTCACGGTTTATGAGTTCGAGCCCCACGATGGGCTCTGCACTGGCAGCTCAGAGCCTGGAGCCTGCTTTGGATTCTGTGTCTCCCTCTCTCTGCCTCTTCCCCAGCTCACACTCTCTCTGTCTCTCAAAAATAAATAAACATTTTTTAAAAATTGAAAAAAAAAAAAAGAACATCAAGAGGGATGAAAGAACACGGTAAGCAAAAATATGGGCAAATACAATCGTCTTTCTCTTCTTGAGTTTGAGTTTTCTAAACTATGTTTGACAGTTAAAGCAAAAATTATTACACTTCCTGATGTGGTTCTAAAATAAAAGGAAGAGAAAAATTGAAAGGCAATTAAATTATAAATGGAGGAGGGTAGAGGGATCTAGAGGGAGGTAAGCAGCAAGCAAAATCATCAAACTCAAACTCAAACTCAAACTGGCAAACTCATCTGTGCCAGTAGACCGTGATAAGTTACAGACATGATGTAATACCTAGAGCATTCACTAAAAAGCTATACAAAAAGACACACTCAAAAACATAATAGCTAAATCAAAGTGGAATTGAAAAATGTTCAAATAACTCATGAGAAGCAGGAAAAAGAAAACATAGACATGAAAAAAAGGAACAGACAAAACAAAAATTGAAATGGCAGATTGAAGCTCTACCATATTAATAATTACACTAAATGCAAATGGTCTAAATACATCAATTAAAAGGTAGATATTGCCAGACTGGATTAAAAACCATGAACCAAGGGGCACCTGGGTGGCTCAGTCAATTGTCTGACTTTGGCACAGGTCATGATCTCACAGTTCAGGGGTTCAAGCCCCTCATCGGGCTCTCTGCTATCTGTCAGCTCAGAGCCCGTTTTGGATCCTCTGTCCCCCTCTTTTTCTGCCCTTCCTCTGCTCATTCCCTCTCTTAAAGTAAATAAATAAACTTAAAAAAATCACAAACCAAATATATGCCATCTTTACAAGATTCACTTCAAATACAATAATATAGACAGTTTGAATATTAAAAAATGAAAGAAGATATATCATGAAAACACTCGTCAAAGGAAAGCAGGAGTGCTATATTAATATCAACTAAAGTAGACTTCAGAAGAAAGAAAATTATAGAGACAGAGAGGGACAGTATATACAACTAAAAAGACCCTATAAAGAAGATATAACAAATTCTAAATATGTATGAACAAAAAAACAGGACTACCAAATATATGAAACAAAAACTGATAGGCCTGATGAGAAATGGACAAATCCACAATAATAGTTGAGGACCTCAACAGCCCTCTCTCAACTATTGATAGACAACTAGATAATCAGCAAGGATATAGAAAAACTCAACAACACCATCAGCCAGCAGAATCCAAGTGATATTTATATGACAATCCACTCAAGAAATTGAAAGCTTTTCCCTTAAGACCATGAACAAGACAAAGATGTCAGCTCTCACTACTCTTACCCCATATAGTATTGAAAGTTCTAGCCAATGCAATAAGGCAGGAAAAGGAAGCAAAAGGCATACACATAGGAAAGGAAGAAATAAAACTGTCTCTGTGTGCAGATGCCATGATTATCTCTGTAGAAAATCTCACAATGGTGCTGGAACCATTGAACATCTACAGTCTAAAGGGAAAAAAAACACAACATCAACCTACGTCTCATACCTCATACAAAATTTAACTCAAAATGGATCACAGACTTACATGTAACACATAAAAATTTCGAACTTTTAGAATAAAACATAGGAGAAAATCTTCAGGATCACGGGCTAGGCAAAGAGTTCTTAGACTTATTACCAAAAACACAATCATCAAAGGAAAAGTCAATAATTTGAACTTCATTGAAATTTTATAATTTTACTTTGTGAAAGATCTTGTTAAGTGGATGAAAAGACAAGCTACAGACTGGGAGAAAATATTTGTAAAACACATATCCAAAAAAGGACTAGTATCTAGAATATATAAAGAGCTGTCAAAATTCAACAACAAAAAAAGCAGATAATCAAACTAGAACACGCACAAAAGACATGAAGAAACATTTCACTGAAGGAGATACACAGATGGCAAATTAGCACATGAAAAGATGTTCAACAACATCAACCATTAGGAAAATGCAAATTTAAATTGCAGTGAGATATCACTACACATTTATCAGAATGGCTTTAAAAAAATAAAAAAGAAAAGTAGGGACGACCGTAATGCTGCCAAGGTTGTGCAGAAACTGGATTATTCATACATCACTGGTGGGAATATAAAATAGTATAGCCATTCTGGAAAACAGTTTGGCAGGTTTTTGTTTTTGTTTTTAACTAAATCCAATTATCATATGACCCAGTAGTTGCACGCCTAGGCATTTATCCCAGAGCAATAAAAACTTATGTTCACACAAAAACCTGTACATGAACGTTGATAGCAGCTTTATTCATAATAGCCCCAAACTGGAAACAATCCAGACGTCCTTCAATGGATGTATGAATAAGTAAACCGTGGTACATCCATCCATACCATGGAATACTACTTGGCAATGGAAGGAATGAACTATTGATACATGCAGCAACTTGGATGAATCTCCAAAGAATTATGCTGAGTGGAAAAAAAAAAAAAAAAGCCATTCCCCAAAGATTACATACTTATGATTCTAATTGTGGAATAGTCTGGAAATGACCAAAGTATAGAAATAGAGAACAGATTGGTGGTGGCAGGGACGGTGGGGGGAGGGGGAGCTGGTTAAGGAGGGGTGAGAGTGGGAGGGAAGTGGGTGGGGCCATAAAAGGGCAACAGGAGAGAGAGAGATCTTGGTGCTGATGGAAATGTTCTGTATCTTGTTTCGATGTCAGTGTCTGCATTGGGATGCTGTGGCACAAATGCCACCATCGAGGGAAACTGGCTACAGGTACGTGGATCTCTCTGTATTGTAGCTTCTAATACCACGTGACTCTTCAAATATCTCAAAATAAAACATTTAATTGAAAAAAAATTTAGACAACAACAATGCAGACGGAGACTGCATTGGGGGAGATGAGAGAAAGAAGCTCTTTATGAAACCCCGCTCTAGAGAAGATGCTTGCTTATTGTGAATACTCTTTTGTTGTCGTTGTTGTTGTTGGCCAAAAGTTCTCCAGAGGTTTCTGGTGGCAAACACAGTTTGCCGTGATGGATCAAGTGCCGGAGGGCTTTATGGGCTGTGGTTTGAAGCAAAGCAGGTGGGGTCAAGTTTGGGAGCTGCATGGGGAGGTCAGGAGGTCAAGACCCAGGCCAGCTTGGCCAGCAGGGACCGGTGCAGCTGCTTCCTCCCCTGGCAGTGAGGGGCTGCTTAGCTGAGGCCCAGGGTGGGAGGCTGCTGGGAGTCCTGGGGGCACCACAATGACTATCCAGGAAAACTTTCAGGGGAAGGGAAGCAGCCCCCTAAGAAGCTCTCAGGCAAGCCTGGGTAAGGTTGAGGCCCGGCGTCTTGGAGGCAGGGGCAGGGACTCCATGGGTGAGTGCTGTGATTCTTGGCCCCTCCAGGTGTTAGGCCTATCTCTCTGATGACACCTGGGCTTGGACTTGGAGGTGTTTTCATTTCTCAGGGTTTTGGTTGTTCAGGTGCGTACTTTTGTTTCATTTTGTATATTGGGTCGAAAGCAGGGGATAGTGTGCATCAGAATCACCTGGGAGCTTGATGAAACACAGATTTCCTTCCGGGGGCTACTCT
The DNA here is from genome assembly GCF_018350155.1 of Leopardus geoffroyi. NCBI lineage: Eukaryota > Metazoa > Chordata > Mammalia > Carnivora > Felidae > Leopardus > Leopardus geoffroyi. The sequence continues at coordinate 34,532,557 of NC_059335.1, read as the reverse complement.
GAGAGTTTCTGATTTCATAGGTCTGGAGTGGGGTGGGGAAGTTGCATTTCTAATACGTTTCAGAGTGATGCTGGTGGTGATTCCTCTGGCCCAGAAAGCACACCCAGAGAACCACGGGTGTAATGGGGTGCAGACATCACAACCAGAGGGGTGAGACAGTCCCTCCCTGGGAAGGCCCTAGGGAACTCCCCCATCCCTGCCTGGAACAGCTGAGGAGGCCTGTGGTTTGAGATTCCAGCAGGGCAGCGATGGGATGAGGGGCAGCGAGGTGAGTGTGTGTGCTGCAGGGAAGGGGGGGTGACCGAGAGGAATGGGGTTTGGACTTAAGGCCGAAGTCTCAGGGGGGACATAGAATGGGAGTATTGGGTGTTTCCAGGGTGGAGTGGACGCCAGGGGAGGGCCAGGCTGGCAGACTGCTAGGGGAGCAGACCTCTGGAGTTGGAGGCGCTGTAGCGGGTACCCGAGTGTGTGAGGAGGGTGCGGGGTACCGCTGAGGTCTCGGGGAGGCTGGGCTTGGAGGGACCAGGGAGTCGTATAGGGATAGGGGAACAACGTGTGTGTGTGCGCGCGCGTGTCATTCCCGAAGGAGTTAAGGGTTGAGATTTGGGGGCTGAGGGCTGTCGTTGGGTTCAGCTTCCAGGGGCTGAGAGGCGGTAGGAGGCTGGGACAGGGGTCCAGGGAGGGACGGCGGGGCTGGGCCGGTTACCGAGGGCGAACTGAAGGGGCGGTGGAGGCGAGCTGGGGGCCCCAGGGCGGAAGTGCGTGTCCCGCGGCTCGGAGGAATACGGCGGGGGCGGGCCTCGGGGCGGGGGGAGGCGGGACCCCGGCGGCGGGGCAAATGCAGCCGAGTCCCAGCCGGAGCCCAGCCCGGCGGCCGCGCCTCCCTCGCGTTCACCGCCCGGAGCCCGGTGCCGCCACCGCCCCGCTGCCCCCGCCGGCCGCGCCGTGACGCGGGTATGAGCCTGGCCCGCCGCCCGCCGAGCAAGCGCCCCGGGCTCGGGCCGTGGCGCCCAGGTAACTTGGGGGGCGCGAGTTGGGGAGGGGGCACCTAGGCCACGCCCGAGCCCGCGAGACCCTGGGCGACTCCAGCCCGAGAACTCTCCAAGCCTATGGGACCTACCAACCCTATCGGGGGAGGGGGCCTCGGGGACCCTCCCACAAAAGCCCCCCCCCCAACCCCCCCCCCCCCCCAGGCCCCTGAAACTCTCTCCGGGCTCCTCCTACACCAGCTCTCGCCTACAGGGGAGCCCTGGTCGGGGCCCTGACCTCACCTGTGCCCCACACCAACCGTCGGAGGAGCCCAGGCCCCTGTGGTCTCCACTCTGGGCCTGCCGCCCGACCGGGCATATCCCAGCCCATCGCAGCCCCCAGCTTCCTCCCCACTTTCCTGCTCCCCATGGCCTGCTCTCTCTCAGCTCCCCCAAATTCCAAGAGACTTGTCTACCCCAGCTGCCCACTGCCCACCACACCTGCAAATGGTTCCTATCCTACAACTTAAACTCATGGTCAGCTCCCCTCCTCTCCTGGAACCTTCCTCCCCCGGCCATAGGGGACTGTCCACCTTCCCCTCCTGCCAGAGCCCCCAAGGCCCAGCTTCCAGTTAAATGCTTTCTGTCACTGCAAAGAAGCTTGAGCAGAGGCTGAGCACCTGGGTGATGTGGGCAGAGCAGGGCCTCTGTGCAGCCTGCCAGCCCCAAGCTGTGGGTGCCTGGCAGTTGCCAGGATACTTGGATGGAGCATTTGGGGTGTAGGGGTCTGCAAGTCAAGGGCAGTGAGGGGCCTAGCAGGATTCCTGGCCGTGGTGCGAGCCTGGTCTTGTTTAGTGCAGATTCTTTCCTTGCCCCTTTCAGAGAGATGTGGCTGGAGTGCAGGCCATTCCTGCCCCCCTTGCAGGATGGGTTTCAGGAGCTGTGACCCCTCCCACCCAGTTGCTTGCCTCTCTGTGCTTGGGTGCTGGCTACTGTTAGCTCTCCCCTCTCGGGCAGGGCAGCAGGGCTGGGCATGACCTCACCCTACAACCCTGACCAAGATGGGGAGGCCTGGCCACCATGTCAGCAGTACTCTCTCCCCTGAGGCAGCTTTGAACCCAGCTGGGGCCTGGCTGGTTGTTCAGGAACAACAGTTTGCTGACCATGACAGTCAGCCCTGGGAAGGCCCCAGGACCCGGAACCAGGGAGGTGGGAGCCCATCGCTACTTAACATGCGTGTGGAGGTTGAGCTGGGCCCTGCCAGGTGGCTAAGGGTGGTGGTGGGAGGATGGGTGAGGAGGACAAGTGGAGAGAATTATGCTTTCAGTCCCCAATTACTGAGCACTTACTCTGCACTGGACACAGTCTTGTGTACTGGGATGGAGCTATTAACTAGACAGACAAGGCACTGATGTTCTAGAGTGTTCTAGGAGACAGCGACCAAGTAGCAAATGAAGAGCTGAAGGAACAAGACAGTCCTATAGTGATGTGTGTGATGAAGACAGTGAAGCTGGATAGAGGCTGACTGGCGGGGCTTCTTTGGCTCGGGTGGTCCGGGAAGGCCTCTCTGAGGAGGTGACCTCTGAGCTGCGACCTGAATGAAGCGTTGAATGAACCTTGGGACCGTCAGAGGGAACAGTGTTGTAGGCTTGGAACAGCAAGTGCAGTGGTCCTGTGTGGGAAGGATTTAGGCGTGTTGAGCAACAGACAGAAGGCCGTGCGTGCTGAGCGGGGCAGGTGTGGGGGAGATGGGCCCAGAGGGGTGGGTGAGGGGCCCAGAGACAGCAGAGTGGCAGTTGCGTGGAGGCATAACATCATTTGCCTGACTTAAGGGCCCAGGAGACTGTGGCTGTTCAGATGTTCCCTCATCCCACTCTGTCGGGTTGGGTACTTGATCGTCTTGCCACCCGCCTTAGATGAGACCCGCAGTGTCTGAGCTGGTGGTTTCTTCAGGGGATTTGCATGGGTGGAGGCAGAGGGTGGGATGGGAAGACGCCCTCGTGGCCCCTGATAACAATCACACTGGGGGAGAGAGGGCCTGAGTACCGGTGATGGGAAGTGTCCCTGGTGCCGGAGAGAATCCTGCTGATAGGATCTTTGCCATGGGGCGAGACACAGGGAGATGACAGTGAGGCGTGTCCAGGTAGGGCTGTCCCTGAAGCCCTGATAAGATCCTATCCCCCACGGGGTGGGGAGGCCCGGCCAGGCAGGCAGCTGCTCCTGCTCAGTCATTGGTTGCCAACAACAGCAAGTAGCGTTTGTTCTGGAGCCAAAGCCTCCAGGCAGAATCCAGGTGCAGGGAAGGAGTGCTCAGAGGGGCTACCCTATGGGGCTGGGAGGCCCTGCCCCGCCACTCTGCTGGGCATCAGGGAGTCTCCTGCCCTTTCCGGGGACAGCTGGGGGAAGGGGGCCTTTGAGTCCAGCTCTCTCTGTACAGGAGCCCTTAGTGGCCTGGCTCAGGGTGGGTGCTGTCTCTGGTTGGGCAGCCATGTTGATGCCAGGCTGGGAGGAGGAATGGGAGGCCCCCGCTCTCCCCTGCAGTACTCAGGGGGCTGCTGAGCACTCTCTGGGTGTTCAGAGCTGAGCTCACAGGCCTGAGACATCAGGCCTTGAATTAGTGGGGCATTCTTGGCAGCTGTGGGCTCGAGAGAGGCAGAGCTGGTGGTGGCCCAGGAGTGATGGGGAAAGTGGCCCCAGGTGTGGCAAGGCAGGGACTGCCTCAGCCCCGTGCCTGGACTTCTGTGTTCCACCATGAGGCCCCAGTGGGCCCTCACAGGCTCAGCCCGGGGCCACCTGTCCAGCTTAATGATACAGTCCCTCAGGGGGATGAGTTAGTTCTGGGCACCCCCACACCGGATCCCGTTGCCTGTCCAATTTGGGGGTCCACCTGTTGACCTTTCCCCCTACCTCCCTTACCCCCCTTTGCCATACCATTTTGGGTCCCAGGCTGGGTCTTGCTCTTGCAAACTTCATTAGGGTCTGAGTGTGGCCAGGAATCCCTGTGACTTAGGGCCAAAGAGGGAGCTGCCGAGCCTTTGCCCCCCGGGCTTCCCGTGGAAGATTGCTCTTTTGCTGGGTTATTTCCATGGGGCTGGCTCTAGGGCCTAGGGTGTGGGCCTGTGGACAGACAGGGCAGCGGTGCTCCTGAGAGCTTGGCATCACAGTCACTTGGGAAGGTAGCTGGTTGGCGGGGCCATGACAAGAGGCCTGAACTGGGCAGGTGGAAGGCTTGGTTATGATAGTGTCACAGCCCTTGAAATAAAAATAGCCTTTGTTTTGGGGGCGGAAGCTCTGGGTCCAAAGTGGGCAAACAGGTACCCCCATGAGGCATTTCCTCAAAGTGGGACTTATTTTCTGTCTCTCTCTTTTTTTTACTGATGGGGAAACTGAGGCATGGAGCAGGCCGCTGGATTCACATTCCTGGCTGTGTCACACCCCAGGCTCCCTTGAATGAACCCAGAAGCCTTGTGGCCAATGGCCAGCCTTGGAGGGGAATTTAACGGAGGTGGTCCTTGCTGTGGGGGCTAGGCAGCCCCATGGGCAGGCAGTAGAGACAGAGCTGGGGAAATTTACCAGTCTCTGGCTGCCAGAGCTCAGGTGTGGTGGGGCTGTTTGGGGGTCAGTGTTGGGAAGGGGACCCTAGACCAGACTGTATAGGAGGAAAGCAAACCACTTGGATATCCCATCTGGGAGGGTCTTGGAACCCAGGGGGGCCGGGATAGAGGGACCGAATGGGCAGGGAGGCAGCTGAGGGTGTGCGGAAGAGGCTATCAGGGTGCAGGTAAGCTAGGGGAGCATCACCCTCTTTGCCCATCCCCTTCTTGTTTGTGTGTGCCCACGGGGGGGGGGGGGTAGGCCCATCTGTTCCTTGTTAGGTACTCAACAGACCATCTTCCAGGAGAGTAATTAATGCCAAGTTGCTGGCGGATCCAGCAGCAAGCCTGTCCCAGGGCTTTATCCTGGTGGCCCAGATGCCCTGCTGACCCCAGAAATGCTGTTCCATTCCCAGCCAGCAATCCTGGAGACACGGGGGCCGAGTTGCCGGCAAAGCCCCTGCTTCTGAGCCTGAATGGTAGAAAGGGCTTGGGTGGTGGTAGGCAGCCAGAGATGGCCACAGGACGTTCCACCTTGCCTTCCCGCCCCGGGCCTGCCTCCGTCACCCACTCTGAAACTTCTCTTTCGTTGCTGGCTCTGCCCCAGGCTTGCTGTGCGACATTAGCCATGTTGCTTATCCTTTCTGGGCAGCTTTCTTTTCCCCCTCCGTCTGTAGAATGGGTGTCAGACTGCGCCATTGCTGAGGACCCCCTCCCCTAGTCTTAGTCTTAGCTTTTATCTGCCTGATTCAGAGCGGCCCCTGCTGGCATCCCCATTTCCTGCTCCCTGTAGACTTCCCCTTGGTGCTCCTCACCGCTCTCTGGCTGTGTCCTCTAATCCAGGGCCAGGTGACTGCTGGCTCTGTCTGTAATTAACTCCTGCCCATGCTTGGGACATAGGGCACTCAGCACCAGCACCCCCAGACCAGCGGGTTCCCCTAGGGCCAGGGAGAGGTGACTGTTTCCACAGTGGCCACCTCCAGTCGGCCCAGCACATTCCTCAGGCTTATCTGGGGGCCCGCCCCGCTGGACTCTGCCCTCCCACCCAGGAAGCAGCACCCAGAGGAGCTACTGAAGAGTTCCAGGGGCCGGGATGAGGGCCTGAGTGGGCTTGACTCTCAGCCTCCCTCCTGGGGCTGGAGAGAACCAGGTATAGACTGGCAGGGGGAGGGTGGGCAGAGGGATTTGGGGGTCTGCTGAGACTGACCAGGCAGACTGTCTTGAAGCTCGGGGAGTGTGGATTTCACTCACACCAGACTGTGGGCCACCTCCTGGGCACCCCACCTCCCCTCTCTCCGAAGGCTCTCCCCTGAGGCCCCTGTGCGTGGGAGGGGGCCTGGCTCTGGGAAGGTCACCTTAAGTCTGCTCCAGAGTTGTAACAGGAGATGGGACGGGACAACGGCTCCTGGGCCACCTCCCTCTGTTCCCACCTCCACAGTGGGAGCCGGCGCCAGCCCTTCCAGGAAGGGGTTAACCGCCAGCCCCAGCCATGAGGGAGGGGACTGGGCTGGACCATTTTCCTCGCTGCTGCCTCCACCTCGGTTTTCCTGAATGGTTCTGTCGTCCCAGGGTGGGGAGGGAAGGGAAGGAAGAAGGGCGGGCGGAGGGAGGGAGGGAGGAGTGTGGGAAGAGGAAGGAAAAAAGAGCGAGACAGCCAGGGGAAGAGAAAGATGTCACTGTCTAATCTCCCTGTCATTTTTATTTCCAGCAGGCGCCGGGCAGAGGAGCTGCTAGAACAATGCTGAGGCGGGCGAGGTGAGGAGCGGCCCTCGCGGCCCCCCCGACGACGGAGTGTCTCGAACAGGTGATAGGAGGATCCGGAAACCGAGGCCACCTGGGCATCCCTCCCCGCTCTCAGCCAGGCCCGGCACCCCAAAGGCAGTGGGGAAACCATGGCGACCAATTTCAACGACATCGTCAAGCAAGGCTACGTGAAGATGAAGAGCAGGAAGCTTGGGGTGAGCCACCCTCCGAGGGGCCTTGCCGAGGGACGGGCGTCCGAAGACCTGGTCTGGAGCCTGCCGCGTCCTGTGCGCGGGTGCCCGCCTGGGGCCGCATCGCGCAGTTGTGGTGTCGAGGCTTCTGGCCAGCCGGCTACCCGGCATGTGCCTGCTGTGGCCCCCGCCCCAGCAGGGCTGGCCGGCGTCCCAGCGGCCGGGCCAGCGGTGGCGGCCGACGACGGGCAGGCGGCTGCCCTGCCATTGTTGAAGTTGTGGCCAGGACAGTGGCTGGAAGTGCGGGGCTGTGTCTGAGCCTCTCACTCCCCCATGCCTCCTCCTTGCCTCGCCTCTCTGTTTCTCTCCTCCCTCTCTTGGCCCCTTTTCTCTTAAGTCCCTTGGTCTCCCCCAGCTTCCATTGCTTTCTGTGTACGGGTCCTTATGTATTTATTTTGGCTATTGCTTTTACTGTTAAAGGAGTGTGTGAAAAGGAGAGTGGTTGGCTGTGGGGCAGGGCAGTGATGTTGAGGGTGCAGAGGCTGGTATTTATGTGGTTTAGGAATGAGAACTTAGAGCAGGATGGCCTGTGGCTCTGGGACAGGCTGCTTCCCTCTAAGTTGTTGGCGGTGGCTCCTTGCACACTGGGTGCTTGGCCCAGAGCTGGGGGCTTACTTACAGGGTCTGTGGGGATGAGGCCTCAGATACACCTCTGTGGGCATGCGCCCCCCTCACCCCCTCCTGGTGAGTACAGCCTCCCCTCAACCCCCAGAGAGCATGACCAGGGGCTCCTGGGACCAACTTAATGATCTCAGTGAGGTTGTCCAAGAGCTGCCTCTGTTCCCCTGCTGACCCTCTCCCACCTCCAGTGAGGGGTCCTTCCCCAGTAGGAGGGTATCCTTGGTGACCAAGGTGGCCCAAGTCTTGTGTTTTCACGGGGTCTCCCTTCTCTATCTTCCTCCCCTCCCCCATTGCCCTGATGGGGGTGGGGTGAGATCAGACTTCTCAAGGCTTCCTGGCTCAGCCTGAGTGGGGTGGGGGAGGAACAGGGCTCTGATATGGTTTCCTCGCCTGGAAACCAGACCAAGCAGGGCTGGCCTTGGAGAGGGGTGGTTCTTGCCCCTCCCTCCCCCCCCCCTTTTGTGGTCCTGCGCGCCCCTGTGGGCGTGTGTTCTGCCCAGAGTGTAGGAGCTGAGCTGTAGGCACGTCTGGAGTCTTTGCTAGATTTGGATTTGTATCCCAACCTGGGTTTCAGTCCAGGAGACCGTGCCTGGGTGTGCACCACCTTGCTCGGGTCCTGAGAGAGGGATGGAACCCACGTGGAGCACAGAACTAGAGAAACTGAAAATGAGGTGGGGAGGCCAAGGGAGTAGGGGCCCAGCTTCTAGTATGGGTCCTCATTCCTATGGGCCTGGGTCTAGCAGGTCCCTGGGGCGGGGGGACCACCTGGGCCAAGGCCCTGCCCAGTGCAGAGCTTACGGGGAAACGAGAGCCCCCTTGAGGCAGCCACTTGCACTTAGTATCAGACCTATTCCAGGAGGAGACCTGAAACCAAGTGGCCTACAGGTGGACACAGCCAGTGGGAGAGATTGGGAGCTGGGGTGTGGCCAGATCCAGTTTGGGTCTCCCCCTACCCAGGGCATTTAGCCTGTCCCTGCAGGTCTGATATGAGGGGCTTTCAGCCATTCTTGTCCCAGGGCAGCCATTCTGGTCTCAGCTCACAAAGGTGAGCCAGGAGGGGCTGAAAGAGCTGGGGAACAGACCCTCCTACCCGCCAGGGCCTTCCTCTGGCAGAGCTGTGGCAGTGTTTCTGAAGTGCTGATCAAAGACCATGAGAAGTGGGGAAGGAGGGCTCTTGAGCACAGTGGCTCCCTGGGGCTGTGCGTGCGTGCGTGCGCGCGCGTGTGTGTGTGTGTGTATCTATCTGTATCTGTAACCAGGCAACCAGGGTGCTCAGGCCCCTGGGCCTTCTGCCCCTACACTGCAAGCTTCATGGAGCCCAAGTTGGCAGGGCATATTGGGGTCGACAGCCTTCATTCATTCATTCATTCATTCATCCAGCCAGCCATTCACGGTCTCTTCATATGGTCATTCACTTGTTCAGCAGAGCTGTGTTAACAAGGTTACCAGGATGTGAGTGAAGATTCTGAGAATAAAGTACAGTCTCTGTCCTAAAGGAGCTCCCCAGCTAAGAGCTGAGGCCTGCTGTGGTTTAGGTGGATAGGCCAGGGGCTGAGCCAGGGCCCTGGGTACAGGAGCAGAGATACCTCCTAGAGTTCCAGATGGTCCCAGAAATGGCCTGGTTCTGAGTGGCTTCTTGGCCTGGGGCCCTGCCTACCCAGGACCTGGGGACTGAGTGGCAGGGCCATAGGCATGGGGCTATGGGCCTCTTGCTTCCTCTGCTCTGGGCACCCCCCAGTCTCCCTACTGTTTGCCGGTGAGAGGGGGCACCTGTGATTTCTTGGAATAGGCTTTGCCGGGCTTTTGCAGTGCCCACTGACAGAGTAGGCTGAGAGAGAGCCTGGGGTGGAGGAGGGGGCCAGGGAAGGAAGAGTCTGCAGCCCGGGCCGGTGGCTAGGCCACCACTGGGGGTGGGGGTGGGGGGGTCTGACAAGCCAGTTTGCCCTGGAGCATGGTTGGCTCCCTGCACCCTGGCTCCTTGGCAGTCAGGATGAGCCCATGAAGCTCTAGAGAATCAAGGCAGTTTTAGGCACGGGGTCATTGGCAGTAGTCGGACAGGAGGGAACCTCGCCTGGGGAGGCACTATGCTGTGGGGTAACCCCAGGTTCTTGGCTCTGCCCCTTTGGGGAACCTCTGAGAGCCTCTGGTTCCCCAACTGGAACAGGGAACTAATCCTGACCTCCTATACTCCAGAATGTCAGAGGATGACAAGAGAGGGTGGCCAGAGATGAGAGGGGGTATTACCCCCATCAAGAGCCCTCCCCTGCCCCTGAGAACAAGGGCTGTGGTGATATGCAGGCTCAGAACGGTCAAGGGTCTGATCCCTGTCCCCAGGACACTCCCTCTGTTGTGGCTGTCACTTCCAGAGCCCTGGGCAGACTGTTAGGGGTGGCCTCCAAATATCCATTCTGGATCTAGCCAGCGCTTTAAAAATATCAGCACTACCATTTATCAACTGTTACTTATTGGTGCCTCAGTTTCCTGTCTGTAAAGTGGCAACGATCATCAAACGAACCTCAAGAGTGAGCCTGAGATTGACTGTGAAGAACACTAGGAAGTACAGAAGGGAAACAAATGTTGGCTATTTATATTAAGCTTCGAGCTGAGCAGTAAACAGTGATTCAGAGCACTCTTTGTGCAACCGTCTTGCAGAGCCAGGGACGAAATGCCTGCTTCCTCAATTTGGGGAGGGGGCTTCGCTGCTGGTCCCAGGTTTTCTCCTGGGCTGGGTCTCCAGGGAAGGCTGTGTAGCACTGCCCCCTGTGGCAGGCAGGGGTTAGTCAGGGCCATGTTGGGTGGGAGTGGTCCCAGGAGGCCTGATCCCACTGCCCTCTTGCCCCACAGATTTATCGGAGGTGCTGGCTGGTGTTCCGGAAATCCTCCAGCAAAGGGCCCCAGCGGCTGGAGAAGTACCCAGATGAGAAGTCAGTGTGCCTCCGAGGCTGCCCCAAGGTTAGGGGGCCTGGGTCCTAGCTACCCCAGTCTGTAAGCAGTGACGATTTGCCGAGCCCTGAGGTCCAAGAGCACCCTCCTGGGGGTGGCACCACTGGGGGGGGGGGGGAGTGCAGAGGGAGGCATTCCAGCCTGGCTCAGTCTCTCCTGGATGCTGTCCCAGGTAACTGAGATCAGCAACGTCAAATGTGTCACGCGGCTCCCCAAGGAGACCAAGAGGCAGGCGGTGGCCATCATATTCACCGACGACTCAGCACGTACCTTCACCTGCGACTCAGGTGAGGAGCGGGGGCTGCAGGTTTCCAGCCAGACTCCCCTGGGCCAGTCATGGTCCAGTGGTGCAATTGGGAGGAGGCAGAGCAGGATGAGCCCTGGCTGGGGGTGATGTGTGGGGGTGAAAGTAGTGTGGGGGGGTGGGGCTTGGAGGGAGCAGGCCCCCAGGACAAGGGGAGACCTCAGGCAGGTAGCATCCACTGGCCTCACTCTCTCTGCCTTGCATGGTGGGACACTCTGGGCTGAGGGCAGATGGATGGGCTGCTGGGGGACCCTGGGCTGGCACGAGGTACCATTTTCTCTAGAGCTGGAGGCGGAGGAGTGGTACAAGACACTGTCTGTGGAGTGTCTGGGGTCACGACTCAATGACATCAGTCTGGGAGAGCCGGACCTCCTGGCCCCAGGAGTGCAGTGTGAGCAGACAGGTGAGGCCTGCCGCTGCCGAGGGGGTGGGAGGAGGGAGGAGAGTCCTCCCCTGGGGAGGCTCCAGCCCCACTCCTCCTCTCCCGCTGCAGACCGCTTCAATGTCTTCCTGTTGCCCTGCCCCAACCTGGATGTGTATGGCGAGTGCAAGCTGCAGATCACCCACGAGAACATCTACCTCTGGGACATACACAACCCCCGCGTGAAGCTCGTCTCGTGGCCCCTCTGCTCGCTGCGTCGCTATGGCCGGGATGCCACACGCTTTACCTTCGAGGCTGGCCGGTAGGACCCTCCTGCCCCCCCACCCTGTCCCACCATGTCCCACCACGATCATGCTGTCGGCTGTCGTTCACTCTATCAGGCACTGTGCTGGGAGCTTATTTATCAGCATAGAAAACCAAAAGGGAACGTAAGGTTTCCAGTTTATAGATGAAGAAATTGAGGCTCACGCCAGGAAGGTCAAGTGCGGCTGTTTCAAACTTCTGGGGCTCAAATCAAATGCTGGCCCTGGCACCTACAGCTCTGTGGCTGTGGACCAGGTCTGTTTTCTTCATCTGTCAAATAGGGGATAAAAAAAAGTACTCCACCTCCTAGAATTATGGTGAGGATTGAGCTTGAACTCTGGAGCCAGCCTGCCTAGACTTAAATTCTGTGTAATCCCCTGTATAATCCTGGCTAAGCTACTTACCATCAGTAGGCCTCAGGTTCCTCATCTGCAAAATGGTTTGAGAAAACTCAGAACAGGAAACTAAAAGTGCGCAGACCAAAGGGATGGGAGAAAAACCTGAATGGGTTCATTCCTGTAAGGCGTTTAGATCACTGGTACACAGAAAATGCCGAGCACGTTTGGGCTGTGCGGCCAGCACCCTGGGAAGACAGAGGGGGTGGGGTGCAGAGGGCCTGGGGCGCGGCCAGTCTGCGGTGCCGGAAAGCCGGACCAAGCACGTGTGTGTGCGTGGTGCAGTCCCCTCTACCTCGCCCTCGGTGCCTCTCATGTCCCTAGGATGTGTGATGCCGGGGAAGGGCTCTACACCTTCCAGACACAGGAAGGGGAACAGATCTACCAGCGGGTCCACAGTGCCACCTTGGCCATCGCTGAGCAACACAAGCGCGTCCTGCTGGAGATGGAGAAGAACGTGAGGGTGAGGCAGCGGGCACTGGTCCAGGCTACCGGGGAGGCTAAGAGCACGCCAGTTGTCTCCAGCTGGCGCGTACGCCAGGGGCCGGCAGGGTGCTGGGCTGGAGGCAGGCCGCCGCCCCTGGAGCTAACGGGAGGGCTCCCCCTTCTCTGCCCCATAGCTGCTGAACAAGGGCACGGAACATTACTCATACCCCTGCACGCCCACCACTATGCTGCCCCGCAGTGCCTACTGGCACCACATCACAGGTTCCCAGAATATTGCCGAGGCGTCCAGCTGTGCCGGTGAGTCCCAGCGGCGCCCCACACTCACCTGCCACAAGGTTCTGTGGAGGACCGGGCCTTCTGGGCGGGGGTCCTTTGACCTGCGTCCAAGTCCTGAGCCCGCCTCCGTGTCCACAGGTGAGGGGTACGGGGCAGCCCAGGCCAGCTCAGAAACAGACCTCCTCAACCGATTCATCCTGCTAAAGCCAAAGCCCGGCCAGGGGGACGGCAGCGAGGCCAAGACCCCAGCCCAGTGACGGCAGGGCCGGCGCGCGCCAAGGACCGCCGGGGCTGCCTCTTGCTGGGCCGACTGCAGCGTGTTGTGGACGCCCTCGAGGGGCTGCTGGCCAAGAGCCTGGAGAAGCGGAGCAAGCTATCCCTTCCTTGCCCCCAGGGTGAGGCTGGACCAAGGCAAAGGGCTGGCCACACTGCCAGAGCATGTGCGGGGCTGGAGCTACCGTGGGACTATATACTGTTAATGATTTTAATATATATGGCTTATGACATATTCTATACTCCTGAGATTTCCCCCATCCCTCCCCGATACCACATACAGTTTTTAATCCCACGACCGGGTCACAGTCAAGGCTGTTTTTGAACGTTGAGGGCAGCTGTTCCCTGTCCTCCGTGGCACAGCCCTCCTGCTGCCAGGACTTGCTTGAGTGGCCAGGGCCAGAGGAGGGAGACAGAGCTCCAGGCTGGCGCTGGGACTGCTGGCTTTCCCCAAGCAGCCCAGGGGCTGAGACAGCAGGTGGCTTCTCAGTTCCTCTGGGCCTAGAGGGGCACAGGAAGGAGTTGAGCTTCCACTGTGCCTCTTGGCAGCCTTGCACTTGGGAGTTTTAAGCAGAGGTGACATCTGGTTGACACCTCAGGTGAAAATCTGGTTTTAAAATGTAATGTTTGCCCAGGCTCCTTCCTGCTTAGTAGGCTGAGAAGATCCCCCAGGGGTGGGGGTGCAGGTCACCTCAGCGAGGAGGAGGAGGGCCGGTTTGAGCTCTTCCCCGCCCCGGGGCCAGGCTGCGGGGAGCACCCCTCCCGCACCCTCACTGAGCTGGGGGTAGGTGATGTCCCAGCAGAGGGAGCCCCTCTGCCGTTTGGCCACCCTATGGCCGGCCAAAAGCACTCGGAAACCGAGCCCTTCCCATCTCCTCTTCCCCACATGGTGCTGAGGCTCCCTGCTGAAATGCAATTAAAGCAATTGATTTTCTAGTGCTGGTATTTATTGACTACCTTGCAGAAGGGCTATCTTTCTATTCCCATCAAACCCTCGGTTGCGTGTGTGGGTTGTTTTTTTTTTTTTTTAAATACTTTAGGGTTCTGATTTGTGGAACAGATCCTGTTGTAAATAACCACTATTCAAGCTGTGGCAGAATGATACAGCAAGAGGCCCCTCCAGGAGCGCCCTGGAGCCAGAGAGGGGCCACAGCCAGCTCGGCACCAAAGCCCTTGGAGAGGGAGGTAGGGCCGGCTGGCTCAAGTTAGTGGCACGATGACGCATGAAGGAGATTATGTTGTGCTCTTTATTGCCAAGAATAAAAACTTTTAAAAAGACAACTCCTGAATCAATAAATATCCCTTCCTTTCTGTACTGAATCTCTGGTTTTCTCCAGGCTTCTCCTGCCAGGCTGCCTAATTACTTTGGGCATGATTCTACCCTAAGGGGTAAGGGGTCAAGGCCAGACCTTCCCTTCATTAAGGCCCTTGCCCCCCAGCACCCAAACTTAAATAATCAGGCTACTGGCAGTGAAGTTCATAACTAATGGTAGAGAATGAAATACAGGGTTTACCTGCCGCAGGGAGGCAGCCAGGCTCTAACACTCTTCTCTAAGGGTTCTCAAATTAGGGACACTTGGAGATTTGAGCAAAGTGCCAGCAGCCTGGCTCTGGGCAGGGACTGGAACGGGTTGTAGGCAACTTGAATGAGGGTTCTAACACTCAATCCTAACACCGGAAGTCCAAGGTACAACTGTGAAACCTCCAACTGTTGGACAGAAAGGGTTTGAAGACCTGAAATGACCAACAGAAGAAAGTCCAGCTCAGTGGTTCTCAACAGACTCCCCCAAAGGCACATAAGAAAACACGTTGGAAGGGATGTCCTGGGGAATGCCACTGCCAATGAGTGGGCAGAGCCAGGGACGTGAGATGTCTAGTAAAAAACTGTCCTGCCTCAAATGCCAGTGGCATGCCTGGCAATCTGAGCAAAGCTGGGATAGGCTGCCTCTTCCATACGGCTCCCTTTCTAGTGGGTACTGACGGTTTGCCAAGAAGCCCGAGCCAACAGCTGTCCATATCCCAGTAGCTAGAAGAGGCTCTGGAGAAACAAATCCAGCTGCTGGCCCAGATCCCCCCCTTTTTTGTTCAAACAGGTGAGCTGTGCTAGTTTATGGTTAGGACATCACTCTGGATCTCGTGGCTTAACTGGGTCTGTAAATCACTCAGCTTCTTCTTCAATCCAGAGAGGGCTGACAGGACAATGGTCTCAGGGCGCAGAGAGCCACAGGACTCGACGTTGTAGTAAAACCTAAAGGAAGAGTCTGGTGAGAGCCCTCCGCGAGGCAGGCTGGCTCAGCCGAGCGTCGGCCTCGGATCATGCGCTCTCTCCTGGGTGGCTTCAACCTCTTACTAATGGGGGTCCTGCTGCACATTACGGGACTCCAAGGAGGCCACAGCTAGCTCAAAAAGCTACTGGGGAAACCTTAAAACACTTCGGAGTGGATGTGTTCCACATGGAGACAGTGGAAAGTCAAGTTAGCAGTGGCTCACGTTCACTGTCAGAAGACTGGTCACTTCTGGCTCTGGGCAGACCTCTTCTTTGGGGATTGCTCATCAGAGGAGGAGCAGAGTGAACAACCGCAGGGCCCCTCATCCCACAGTGACCAAGGGAGATGATCACCTGCCCTGGGACCTGCACCCGCCATGGATTCTGCAGCTACCCTTCCTTCCTCAGCTCACGGGCACTGGGACATGAGGGAAGGGTCTCCCGACTCAGACCTTGCACCAAAACCATACATTCTTGGGGTGCCTGGGTGGCGCAGTCGGTTAAGCGTCCGACTTCAGCCAGGTCACGATCTCGCGGTCCGTGAGTTCGAGCCCCGCGTCAGGCTCTGGGCTGATGGCTCAGAGCCTGGAGCCTGTTTCCGATTCTGTGTCTCCCTCTCTCTCTGCCCCTCCCCCGTTCATGCTCTGTCTCTCTCTGTCCCAAAAATAAATAAACGTTGAAAAAAAAAAAAATTAAAAAAAAAAAAAAAAAAACCATACATTCTTACACACTTCATGTGCCGGCCTGGATCTTACCTCTCTGGCTTGCCGTTGGGGTCGTAGGGAGCCTGTGACTCATCTTCGTCCAGCTCTGAGTACTCGCTCTTTGGCCTGAGGTCAAATACAGGTCAGCACAGGGCTGCTACCGCTGCTTTTAGGGCACTATGTCCACAGCGAGCCTGCCCCGACCCCAGTGACTGGGAGCCATTTCCACACCAACCCACCCTGAATGCCTTTACTCCCAATGAGAACATACCATTCCTCAGGCTTGGGGTACACTGTGTGCCTCAGGGCATTGTCAGGATCATATTCAAAAGCCACCCCTGCGGTAGGGTTCCACTTGGCATGCTCCTTGCCAAAGCCCTTTTTGGCATAGGCTCGAAGTCTCAGCTCCTGGCCCTTCCTCAGCTTGACGATGAGGATGTCTGTGGGGAGAGGTGTGAGTCAGTCAAGGGCCGATAGACACCGTCTACCCTGAATTTTGACCCGGAATACCACCAGAAGACCACACAGTCAGGACAAACAGCCCAAAGGTCAGCTGACAGAGACCAGGGAGCACGAGAAGCTGTGTGGTCTTGCCTCTGTGCTGGCCTGCAGAACGACGAGCCGGGCAGAGATCCGCATACTCCCCCCAGCCCCTTACCGTCCTGCTCCACGTAGTCATTGGGGTCATTATCTCGGTTCCGGGAGGTCACCTGGAGGGAGCCCAAACAGAGGCATTTATTAGCTGCTCGTCTCCCCAGTCACCTCTTCTGGCAACCATGTTCCCGTACCTGCCGACCAGGGACAGGATGCCTGGGAATGAGGGGTACTAGGATTAAATCTGTGCTGGAGCTGGACTCCAGCCTCTGCCTCACGGCCTGGTGACAGCCTTTTCAGTCAAAACAGTACCCTCTCAAAGGGTCCTCGGGTGACAGAGGGTGGGCACACAGCACAACAATGCTCCTGTCCACCCTGGCTACTGTCCAGAATTATTAGCACTTTTAGGCACCAGGCTCAGTTGAAGGCAGAGGGTAACACAAGGGAAATCAGCATCTTGTAAGAAACCACCGAGTCTGGCTCACTTCGAGCCAGGAGGAGAACAAAGGTCCTGGGTAGGACACTGTGAGACACTGACTGGAATGACCCGGGGGCTGTTGGAGATGAGGTCTCGAGACGTGACGTGACGAGTCTGATCTTCGTTGCACCGCACGTCAAGAGTGAACTCCACTGAGCACTCGGGGCAGAACTCTTCGCACGTGCAGTCCTGAGGCGGGAAGACAAGCAGGAATGAGCCTATGGAGAGGTGGTGAGCCCTGAGCTCCCTGCTTCTAACACCCAGTTCCTTAGATTTCTTAATGTAAAAGGGCTGCTCTCAGGCTCCAGGCTCTTGTGGGCCATGCCAATCTGGTACACCATTCTCCCGGGCCGCCCAAGTGCAGGCCCTTCCCAGTTTAGAGACCACCCGTACCTGTTGACGCCTGGGTTTACTTTCCACCTCCAGCAGCTGCCAGGCCACCACCGGGAGACACACTGCTAAACTCTCACCCTGGCCCTCGGAGCGCCCTTCTTCAGGGATACAAGGCGTTAAGCAAGAGAATGATGCTTTCACGCTTTAGAGTGCAGCTTCCCATGAACTATGTGGACTAGCTCGGGAATGCAATCATCATTTAAAATAAAATGATCCAGGCAACAGCAGTAAAGTTCTTTCAAGTTCTAGACTACTTTTTCTTTTAAAAACAAAGCAAAAAAACCTTTCCATAATGGAAAATTTCATGCATTCACAAGAGCAGAGCAAAGCAGAAGAGACTACGACCGTGTAACCATCACTCAGCTTCAATAACTAGCAACAGTTCTTTAAGCAACGACTCTTGAAACAATCCATTCCTATGTTAGGGACCATCTGCTGCAGTTTAACTTCAGGCGAGTTACTGGAATGTAACCAAACTGTTCGCCCCCTCAGGCCAATGAGGAACATCTAACCTGCTTCTGAGGTTTCTCAGACAAGGAGGAAGCGCTAGAGGCCACACCTGGACAGTGTGCAGTCACACACAGGTGAGGCGGGCAGGCAACCGAGACCCTAATTAGAAATATGAAATGCCTGGGGCGCCTGGGTGGCGCAGTCGGTTAAGCGTCCGACTTCAGCCAGGTCACGATCTCGCGGTCCGTGAGTTCGAGCCCCGCGTCAGGCTCTGGGCTGATGGCTCAGAGCCTGGAGCCTGTTTCCGATTCTGTGTCTCCCTCTCTCTCTCTGCCCCTCCCCCGTTCATGCTCTGTCTCTCTCTGTCCCAAAAATAAATAAACGTTGAAAAAAAAAAATTAAAAAAAAAAAAAAAAATGAAATGCCTGGGGTGCCTGGATGGCTGTCGGTTAAGCATCCGATTCTTGATCTCAGTTCAGGTCATGACCTCAGTTCACAAGATCGAGCCTCGTGTCCGGCTCTGTGCTCACAGGGCAGAGCCTCCTTGAGATTCTCGCTCCCTTTCTCTCTGCCTTCCACTACCCCCCTTCAAAAATGAATGAATAATTAATATATATATATATATATATTCTTTCATATGTATATGAAAGGAATGGAAGGGGAGCACCCGGCTGGCCCGGTCAGTAGAGCATGTGACTCTTGTTCTCGGAGTTGTAAGTTCGAGCCCCGCATTAGGAGATAACAAAAAGACAAAAACAAAAACCTACTAAAAAAACACTGAATTAAAGAAACTGGCATGAAAGAGATGAAAAGGTACACAACCTCAAAAAAATATAGATCATAAAGGAGAGGGATCTGAGATTAAGAGCCTAAAGAAGTATAACAACCAAATGCATGCATGGATCTTTGCTAGATGACAAAAAGCAAGAAAGGACATGTGAGGGACAACCAGGAAAATCTGGATATTTGAAATACGACAAAATAATGCTAATAGTCTTAAGCATGATGGCATAGTTATGTAGGAAGATATCCTTATTTTTAGGACAAGCATGCTGAAGTAGTTAGGGGAAAAGTGTTATGGTATCTGCAACTTTCAAATGGTTCAACAAAAATAACACGGATAGGAAAAACAAAGCAGATGTAGCGAAATATTAGCAATTGGTAACTAAAACTGAAAGTAAGTGGCTGTTTATTATTTGATTCTTCTAACTTTTCTGTAGATTTTCAGGAAAAAAAAAAAAAAAAAAAAAAACAGAAAAAAGGGGAGGAGACCATAACATCTTTGTTCAGCAAATACTAGAAAAACACTTAATGGATGGAATTGCTAGGTCATGGGGCCATATGCATATCTTTACCCACGACATTGCTAAACTGCTCTTCAACTGGTTGTACAACTGTCCCCACCAATATCTGTGATGTTTCATTTCTTACAAACAAAAATCTGGAAACGTGAAGCAAATATTGCAAAATGTTGGACTATGACAAGCTGTTTGGTGGGAGCAAGAGTACTGGTCAGATTATCTCCACACTTTCCTGTGTACTTCAATCTCTCTTTAAAAAACACAGATTTAGGGGTGCCTGGGTGGCTCAGTTGGTTAAGCATCCAGCTTTGGCTCAGGTCATGATCTCACAGTTCGTAAGTTTGAGCCCCACGTCGGGCTCTGTGCTGACAGCTCAGAGCCTGGAGCCTGCTTCAGATTCTGTGTCTCCCTCTCTTTCTGCCCCTCCCCCCCTCCCCCGCTCACACTCTTCTCTCTCTCCCTCTCCTCTCAAAAATAAATATACATTTTAAAAAAAAATTTTTTTTAACATTTATTTATTTTTGAGACAGAGCGAGCATGAACGGGGGAGGGGCAGAGAGAGAGGGAGACACAGAATCAGAAGCAGGCTCCAGGCTCTGAGCCATCAGCCCAGAGCCCGACACGGGGCTCGAACTCACGGACCGCGAGATCGTGACCCGTGCTGAAGTCGGACGCTTAACCGACTGAGCCACCCAGGCGCCCCTACATTTTTTAAAAATTCAACAAAAATAGATTTATAACACATATCAAATTAGCCACACAAAAATGGCATGACCTTGTGAATATTAGAGGATGGGCTGATTAAGGATCACCCAAAGACACCAA
The DNA here is from genome assembly GCF_018350155.1 of Leopardus geoffroyi. NCBI lineage: Eukaryota > Metazoa > Chordata > Mammalia > Carnivora > Felidae > Leopardus > Leopardus geoffroyi. Next base: position 34,513,047 of record NC_059335.1, on the reverse strand, counting down.
GCGGGAAGAGTCTCAAGCTGTTATTTAATGGAGCCCTGGGGAAAGGATGCAGGGAACCTAGTCCTGTCCCACTCCTCCCAAGTCCAAGGCCTGTTAACATATCACAGGAAGGAAATACAGCCCTAGAGGAAGGGCCATGTTTAACGAGGACCACCTACAAGGAGAGGCACATATCTGGCAGACAACAGCCCTCAGGTGCTGCTGTGGGGGACAGTCCCAGTCTCTTTCCTTGATCTCACCCCTACCTCTCCCTAACTCCCTAACCTTCTGTTGACTCCCTTCAGCCTCCTAGGCTCCCGTTACTGGGAAAAGACACTCTGGAGAGCAGAGTCTGAACAGATCAGACTCTGAAAAGGCAGAGCCCCCGATGCTTGGTATAAATGGGTACTCTAGTGTATACCCCATCTTGTGTGGCTGGCAGGAGAAACTCCCTGATGCCCCTGGAGCCTGATCATCTGAAGCCTGGCAGGACCAAGGACCAGTGCCTGCTTGGGCTCTAAGGCAACATTTCCATGCTGTCTTTCTAAAAGCTAGAAGGAAAACGTCAGGAAAATCCCTGAGAACTGAGCCCCCTACCCCCACGCACATCCCACCCAATCACACAGCATACCCGGGAGTATTGCAGCTTGTCCACAATGTCATCACTTGTGAGGGGGATTAGTCCTGGAAGAAACAGAAAGACATTTTAAAGCAGTCCAAATAGTCAAGTCAAAAGGAGAACCTAGAAGCCCCCCCTTGGGAGTGAGGAGGCTCCCTCCTCTGACACCAGGCACAGCCCCCTCCCTTCCACCTTTCACAACCCAGCACTCACCGAGCCTGTGAGCGATGAACTCATCATGAAGGACTGAAGAATTGGCATCAATTTGAACCCAGTCAATGGCTAAAAATAAAACAAGAAAGCAGACATGCAGTTCGGCCACCAAATTAAAGACCTCGAACAGTGGTCCTCAAGATTTAAGAAGCACCTGATGCTTACTAAATTGCAGGGGCCTGGGCCAGACTGCCAGAAACTGATTCCACAGCTCCAGTGGGGGCTAGGAATCTGTATTTTAACAAGAACCACAGGCAACACAGCCTCCATCCCTACTCAGGCAGATTTAATGCAGGGGGTTCCCTGTCCCACACAAAAAATACTGACTTAGGGAACAGCATGGCAGTGGGAACACGTTTCTTTAAGCTGAATATTTCTGTGAGAAGCATTTACATCTGCTATCCGTGTCAACACCAAATCCATAAACACAAACTACTTGGGCACTTAAAAGTTAGGGAAAATTGGGGCACCTGGGTGGCTCAGTCGGTTGAGCGTGTCTGACTCGGCTCAGGTTATGATCTCACGGTTCGTGAGCTTAAGCCCTGTGTTGGGTGCTGTGTTGACAGCTCACAGCCTGGAACCTGCTTCAGATTCTGTGCCTCCCTCTCTCTCTCTCTACCCCTCCCTGGCTTGCATTCTCACTCACTCTCTCTTAAAAAGAAAAAAAAAAAAAAAAGGCCAATCTCACAGAAGTAACACAGGCTTATGGTCCATATCTCATTTTATGATACAATGACCAAATCACTGAATTTAACTCTTTATCATCAATCAACACGTAAAGAATTCCTTTAATGTGCACAGCATACTAAATATCAAAACCCATTCCTACCAGCAATGAGCTAGTAGAAAGGTAAGGACTGTATTTCCGCACACACTTGACTTAAACACATTAACACCTGTATGCAAACAAATTCACAAATCAAATGGCATTGGAGCCCAACTACCAAAAAGGGTGTGGACACTAGGAATGGAAGTCAGAAGAGGACCAGTTAGGACCCAACCCGCTTTGTCCTACACTTTCTATTGTTTCCCCAAGCCAAGTAAGGGCCATAAGCCAGGCTTTTCTGACTCCGCCTCCTTACTCCCAATAACCCCCTACTCCCACGTGCCCTTACCCTCTCCTGTGCAGGTGTAAATCCTCTGAGCCTCCTACAAACCAAGCCTTGCCTGCCCTCTGTGATACAGATACCAACACTTCCTCCCTGCAAGCTTTCCCCTCACAAAACTCTATCCAGACTAAAGACACTTGTCCCATTTTGCACTGTGTTATATTTGTGTATGTCTTGTCTCTACCTCAAGCTTCGGAGAATCCTGGAGCTGGGGTCTTCAGATGTCTTAACTTTTGTATTCCCCTTGTGGCCTGGAATGTAGCAGGTGATCAGAATCATCCGCAGAACTGAACGTGTGGGGCAAGTGGCATTCAGCCTCTAATGCCAGGGCCGCCTCACAAAGTACAACTCCCTCATTTTACTCATGATGAAACTGAGGCCCAGAGACATGGAGTGGTCAGGCAGGAGGAGGAGGATCAGCACTCCAAGCTCTGAGCTGAAGAAGTGCCTGGGGATTGCAGTGGTGGAAACTCCATGCTCTCCTTCACCAATCCCTTGGCCTGCTTATTTCCTTGGGAGTCTGCACACTTGTCGTAGCAGCCGAGTTACATTCCTTTCTCCAACCCAAACTTTGAGTTGACACTCCGAAAATACCTGTAGTATATTTACAAGGGTGAAAAAGGCCTGGAGCGACGTGGCTGGAACCAGAGCCGATCCTCCTCCCTCCAAGCGCCAACAGCACTGTAGCTCTACTTCTCAACTACTGACCCAAGGCTACCCCGCAGCAGCGTCAGCGGGCAACCCCACTGTGTGCTCCACCAGGGCAAGAACCCTGCACCGGGCAGCCTTGCAGTCCCAGTTCCTAGCACCCTGCCTGGCACTTACGTGTTCCCTAAGTGCGGCTGAAGGACCGGATTCATAAAAAGACATCTACCGGTACTCAACACGAGGCATTTAAGAGAGATTCCGTTACTCAGTCCCTGCCGTCGCTCTGCAAGCACTGTTAACGTCCGAATGCCACAGAGAAAAACACGGCACGCAGCTGAACACTTGCCCAAGTTGCACAGGGGCAGTAAGTGAAAACGGTGTTCAAACCCGAACACGCAGACTCCCGAACCCATGCTCTTCGCCAACCCGTAGGTTAAGAGTGGACCCAAGTGGCCCTGGGCCGAGAGTACAGGGTCTGATCAAATCTCCAGCACTGCTGTCCTTTCAGAGCCCCCACTACCGGCCCCACCAGGCTCTGGGTGTGGGCGGGCTGCGGCCCCGAGGTGTGTGGGAGCGTGTGTGGGCAACGAGAGGTGGGGTTCGCTTACCTATTATGGGCACCTCGGCGATGAAGACCCTCCGAATGGAGTTGGCCACCCTGAGGGATGAAAACCAATCGGCGTGAAGGCGCCGCAGCATCGACGCCGGCGCCCCGCGCCCACGATTCCCAAAGCAAAAACCCCGCCACCCGAACGCAGCTCTAGGACACGATCCCCACCCGGCCCGCGCTCGAGCCCCCCGCGCTCCACAGCCGCCGGCCTCTCCCTCAGCGGCCTTACGCCAGGTCCGTGTTCTCGATGATGAACTTGACATTCTCGTCGGTGAGCTCCGTGATCCGGACGGTGGGCTGGTTGGCATACGGCATCGTGCCCAACCACCCGCCGGACCCTAGGACTTAGCACCCTTGCGCCGCCGCCGCCGCCGTCGCCGGAAGTGGGTCGGCGCGGCCCGCGCCGCTTCGGCACAGACACGCTCACAGCGCCGCCTGCTGCTTGGAGGCCGCCGCCGCTCCGAGCCTGGCGTTTCACACCCCCACCTGCTTTAAGGGCACCAGGTGCAACCACCTTGAGGGGCGGATTTGACAAAACGTGCTCACGCCCTCGATTCCACAACAACACTTCCAGGAATTCATACTGCCAAAATGCCTGCAGTTGTCAGCAAAGATACACGTACAGGGGCGTTCACTGCAGCACTGCTTGTAATGGCAGAAGATAACAAAACTAATTGTCCATTGACGGTTAAATACACGACCATAGGAGGACTATTTGATGTCTTTAAGAGAATGAAGTAAATCTGCCCATTTACGGAAAAACAGAAGCATACTTTAGCAAAGTATAGTAGAATGGTAAATATATACCCGTACCCTTTCCCTCCACCCCCAAGTCTGGATCGTGCTCTTTGGAAAATGCGGTAAGATACAACGCCCATTCAATGCATCATCTGCAGCCTGTGTAGTCGTGGCGGGTGGGTAGGGGCCCTTCATCTCTGCACCTGCATCTCTGCATGCCTGGCAGCGTGCCCCTCACAGGGTGGATGCTCAATAAAGATTACCAAAGTCCTCTCAACAGCCTGGAGAAAGGTTTGAATGGGCCTCAAAAGGTGACAGCTGCTCATACAGAGAAGAGGCTCTAAAGTAGAACTTAGCAAGAGCTACATTTAGGGGGCAGAATTAGAGAGGAGATAAAGAGTTTGATTTAGCTAGACACGACACCTCTTCCTGAGGCAGAGGGAAAGGGCATGGAGGGGGCCTTTGCTTCATAGCCTGTGTCATCTCAGTAAATTAAGAATTATGGTTGTCTGCGGAGTGCGAGAGGGATGTTACGAAGGATAAAAGAGAGCATGGGATGAAATTTGCAAGAGCTACCGTAGGGGACCTGCCAGGGTGTCACAATACAAAGAATTAAAGAGGTGCGGAAGGGGGCCAGTGAAAGGCCAAAGGACTGGAAACACTGATCAGCTTGTGACTTCCCCCATCTATACCCAGTGGACCTAGAAAAGACATGGCAAAGCAGGAGACAGACGCCCCGGGCCGAACCGTGTCCCTCTAAAATGCTGAAGTCTAACGCCCGACACGATGGCATTTGGAGTTGGGAGTCTTTGGAAGGTTATGAGAGGTCCTGAGGGTAGGAATAGGGCCCTTAGAAGAACAGGAGGAGACACTAGAGCTCTCTCTGTCCTGTTGGAACATGGGGAGAAGGTGGCAATCAGAAAGACCACTAGGAACTGAATTGGCTGGCACCTTGATCTTGGATTTCCTAGCCTCCAGAACCTGAGAAACAAGTATCTGTCCTTAAGTCCCAGTCTGTGGTATTTTGTTACTGTAACCTGAGAAGGCCAAAACAACCGTTAACCAGACTTGCAAAGGGAGCTCAGCCAGTGTATAAACAGAAAATTATTAATGCTAAAGAACGGATCACTGAAATAATTAGTGACAGAAAATAGCAGCCCAGGGAGTAATGGTCAGGGGCAAGGCCACTGTCACCCACACTTACTGAAGTGAAGCACGGGCCCAGAGAGGCAGAGCTGCCGTAATTACCCATTAGCACTAGGCCACACCAGGACCAGAATCCAGGTCTCCTGGACGCCAGCCTCAAGCCTTTTCCACAACACTTCTGTCTCCCTCTGAGGTCCCGGATACCCACTGTGGCCTAGATGGAAACCAACTGCACAACAAGAAACTGCTTCAAACATATTTATTACTATTTGTACAGACTCTTAACCCTACAACACATGCTGGTGTAATGCGACAACGGCCTGGGTTCACGCCTCTGGCCAGGCTGGGCACCACTGTCCAGCAGGCACCAGTCTCAAGTGAGGCAGCTTTCTGAGGGGTTCCCAGGTGCAGCATCTCAGGACACCAGAAAGGGAAGGGGTGCAAGGAACGCCTGTGTGCACAAGTCTGTGCTGTGCTGGGGATGGGCTGCCACTTTATAAAGGTTTCACAGCCCGACTCTGATTTGGGAGCCCCAGAGATTACTCTAGGAAGGTTAAGACATGATCAAGTATCTGTGAGACCATAGACAGGGACATGCCGGGTTTCTGTGGCTTGAACGCTTGGATGAGAGCCTCATTTTTTCAGTCACACAGTGGTAATGCAGAAAGGCATCAGGAGGCCTAGCCTGGTATTTAGAACTGAAGAAGTAGCCTGATCGCAGGCTACAGCTGTATCAAGTGCTCTGTGGTTTCCAGGTGGCTGTCGTAGTGACTCAGGAGTCCTTCAGTTTTCTCATTAACACCCTGTTCCATGGGCGGCACTTCATATCTTTCAAAGCCCTTTCAATGTATCTGCAGGTTTTCTTCTGGGCACTCTAGCTCACACCCCATCCCGCTCACCGGCGCTGGTTTAGACCGGTCAGGTTCTTGAGCTGATACAGGGAAGGAAACAGAATGATGAGGCCTTGCCCTGCCATTAGGACTCCAGTGGGAGAGACTGGGGTTTTCAAGGCGGCAGGCATGGCTAAGATCCACAGATCTGACATGCTAGGGGCCTGGGAATCAGCAATGTTTTTTAATGGCAGCAAAAAAAAAAAAAGAGATGGGGTACTGAGGATCAGAGACTGGGGCTGAATCACTGTCCGTCTTATTAGGAGTTTTCTAGTTTAAAAGATTTGGGAACACTGACACATGTTTTAAGGGTCACAGGGCAGGATGGGGACGGGAGGAGGGCAGGGATGAGTGAGACAGTACTTACCGTCACTGCTGCACCCATGAGTCCTTGAACCAGTGCCTCTCCAGTGGACTTTACCTAGAAGGAGTCAGGGTCAGGCTCTCTTAAGCCCCCAGTACAAGCTCAAAGGTGAAACAGGTTAAGACAAAAGCGGGGGCCGGGGGTGGGGGTGGGGGGACTCATGAGGACCCTGTGGACTGGAGGAAGAGCCTATGATCACAACCACAAATGGCCCAAGTATGGCTCTTAGGGAAATGGCTGGCACACTCCCTGGGCAAGCCTTCAGGAGGAGGGGGGTGTGCCTAGTGAGGAGGCTTCCCAAATGGCTAACCCCAACTACCTGCTTGGCAGTGTGGCCCATGTTCATTGCGTCGTTAATCCGGTTTTCCAGGAAGCGCCAAGTGTCCTCGAAGTCTGGGGACGAGTCCTGCATCATCACCAGCTCTGTCGTGTTGTAGATGCCAGCCAGCACAGCTCGGCGGGTATACCAGTTAAACTGCAAAGAAACCCACCCAGGAAGGTGGGTCACCACTACTGCTGTGGGCTGGGGAAGTCTGGGGGTTCCTACCCAAAGCCACGGGCACTAAGGGGTCCCTCCTGATCTCTTTTCCCCACAGATGCATTTGTTTCCCTGCAAGACATTGGTGTTCTCAAATTTGGCTGGGCAACAAAATTACCGGGAGATTAAAATGCAAGCTCCTGGGCCCAACTTCTCAGAGTTTAGAGTCAAGGGGTCTGAAGTAAGTGCAAGGAATCTGGACGTCTGATTAGCTTCCCAGGCGATTTTGCTACATGCAGCCATTTTGAAGCCTGTGAAAAGACTGCATCTTAGGCCGCCTAAATTCTGGGGAGGTTCTCTGGTCAGCCAGTTATGACCAAACCGTGGTATGCTCACCAGTAAAGTGAGGGCTGAGACAGGCCCACGGACAGATTCAGAACACCCAGGAGGAGCGAGGGGCTCCAGTCCCTCAGCCACTTCAGGCTGGCCCAGCAAATGGCTCTCTGGAGCACTAACTCAGCTGCTTTGTGTTTTATTCCTTTAATTTCTTTGCTAATTTCATTTTCCCACCAGCTCTGTTGGTGGTGTCCTCCGACATGGGGGAAGCTTATTAAGTCCTTTGTTAGAACTGTGGCAGGAGTAGCTCTTCGCCTCCCCAGCCTAGACTCCACAGAGCACCATTACATATTAACTTCTTTTATGAAGGTATACTTTTTATTTTTTAATTTCCTACCAGAAATATGACAGCATTAACAAGTCAGAAGCTATCCTGGTGCCTGTTTAAAGGCTAATTGATCTCTTGGCAAAGCAGGCCAGGAGGGGCTCGGGGGAGGGAGTTCCTTTTTAAGGCAACAGCGGCTCCATGGCGTTCTGTTCACTTTTTTAAAATCAGTCTCATGAGGGGCGCCTGGGTGGCTCGGGTGGCTCAGTCGGCTCAGTCGGTTGAGCATCCAACTTCAGCTTAGGTCATGATCTCGCAGTCCATGAGTTCGAGCCCTGCATCAGGCTCTGTGCTGACTGCTCAGAGCCTGGAGCCTGCCTCGGATTCTGTGTCTCCCTCTCTCTCTGCCCATCCCCTGCTCATGCTCTTTCTCTCAGAAATAAACATTAAAAAATTTTTAAAAAATAAATAAATAAAATCAGTCTCATGAAAGACACACACTGAGAAATCACATCGCAGAATGTGAGCCTTAGGAGATTGAGGGGAAATGATTATAAAACGGCAGCCTTGTCACCAGGCCCTCTGATGCTTGTGTCACCAGGAGGGGACAGAGGGAATAATCACTGGTTTGTGGCTTGAGTGTGCATCCTTGAATGTGGACGTAGGTCCCACTATGGCTTGTTGAGGGAGCTTCCTCGTCCCTAGTCTCTCCTTTCCAAGACAGGAGTGGCACTGCAGGCCCACTGAAAGGCTCTGTGATCAAAGACCTTCCACAAACTTCCCGAAGAAATGCTTAACCCAAGCCTCTCCTGGTGTCCTGTGGGTTTGCAGAAAGCACTCACATCAGTGGACTGGTCCCCAGCGTAATGCCACATGTCATCCACCATACTGGTGATCAGGCTTAGGCTGGATGGGATGTTGTGCGGGAGCATGAGGATGCTGAGGGCCTGAGGAAAGAATGACAGAAACAGGTACTGCACACAGGGAACACAGAGCACAGGTGGATGGTGCGGCGCCTCGCCTCTCCACGGAGGTACGTGAGAGGGCCTGCCCACTCCCCTGCTGAGACCCACCATCTCTGCCCGGTTGGCGTGAGCTCCTGGCAGCTGACAACCCTGGCTACAGCTGATGGGAGCCAGGGGAGGCCCCTACCCTCAGCTGGCCCACTCAGGTTCTCCATCCCCGGCACGTGGACTTGGGAATGCAGGCAGCCGGAGGGTCTAGACTGGTCTAAGAGTACCGAGAGCAAGGACGGTGGAGGGCACCCCATTCTGTAACACGGAGGTAGAAGCAGAGCTAGGAGGAGGGTCTGGGGGTAGTTTCTAGGTCCAAACCCCAGGGCCCAGCAGCATTCCTGCCCTTGATGCCCCATGGCAACCTCACAATAAATTCCTCCCTGGGGTTTTGCTTAACTCAAGTTGGTTTCTGGTATCTGAAACCAAAAATCCTTCAACTAATACAAGCAATAACACGACCCAGAGACGCTTCCTTCGCAGGCATCGACTCTTGAGAGTACAAGGTCTTGTCACTTTACCAACTCAAAACTCCACTGGCTGTGGCCTGCGGGAGCTGGGTCAGAGGCCCTGGCTCGGCTGGAAAAGTTTTTTCTTATCGAATAGCCCAGAAGAAAATGTGCTGAGTCAGAAGGCAGTCAGGGCCCAATACACACACTTCCACTGCTTTGACTGCAAGGTGGAATGAGTCAGGCCAGAGGTCTGAAAATCCAGCGTGGCAAGCACAGGCAGGGGACAGGACTCCGCTCTCGCGATACTCCCTCCACAGGCAGCCTGGGGTTAGGTGCACCGCTGCTGTTCCAAGGTCTGTCAACTGACTGATGGGCGCTATTGCTCAGTAGTGGGTGGAGGACACTAGATGATCCCTGCTGCCCTCTCATTCCTGATGTGCTTGGACTCCATTTTCTTAACTAAGAGAACGGCCCACACTGTGATACGCTTTGAAACAGGAAAAAGGAAGCTTCAGGAAAGGGGACAAAAAAGCCTTGGAACGAATACTCCAATTTTCAAGCATCACATCGACAACTGGAAAAGACATCCCAGTCCTCTGAGATCCAGGACACGACAGGCCTGTTAATGACGATGGCAAATAAAATCTCATTTTCGAATCTCCTCCATGGATTCCTCCTCACTGAAGACCTGGTAGCACACTCAGGCCACCAGGAGCCAACACGATGTGACCCAGTACGCCAGCCACTCGCACTTCTAGGAACTGAGACCCAGATGGCTCAGTTACTGTCTCCAGCACGCCCAAGTCCACACTCCCTAGCTCTACCAAGTGCACGGAGAATCCCCAGGTCTGTACGGATTAATGAGCTAGCTTCTGAAGACTGTGCAGGGTCCTCCGAGTGCAAGGTGCTGAGAACTAAGAACACGAATGCATTGGTGCCCTGTAGCCTAGATATGGACTCTGTACCCGGGGCCAGTGTTCAATGTACGGAATCAGCATTCTCAGTCTGGTTTCCACTGCGTCCCTCAGGAACTGGTCTGTCTTCCTCTTCCTGGAAGAGGGAAAAGAAAAGAATGGGTCTCTGGGTCAAAGGCATGGGCTCGGGGCTATCCTGCTTACTAGGCGCTAGGGAGGAGGGTCCCACGAGCTCCTGATGCTGGCCTGACTACAGCTGTCACAGAGAGGCAGCTGTGTTCCAGTCCCCTCAAAGCAGCGGGGCTGCTCAATGCTCCTCTCTTTCGGCTCTGCCTGGATTGGCCTCCCGAGACTGTTAGTGGGGCCTGAGCCCCCCTGATCCTTAACTGCCACCCTGAGCAAAAATGCCACAGGACTTACTCGGCCTGGCCCAGCTGTACCAGCTTCTGCTCCTCTTCCAGCACATGAGTGAGCCGAGCATTGCACTGGGTCACAAAATGCAGTACCAGCTCACTGCCGTCATTCCCAAACATGCTGGCTGCTGCAGTGGAGAGACCCAGAGACTACAAAAGGAGACAGAGAAAACAGAAAAGTGGCAGACAAATGTAGTGGACATGTGTTGTCTGTTCCTCACCAGCACCTCTTTTTCCAGTAACAGCAGCTTGATTTTTAATGGGATAACCCTATTCTTCACCACTAGTCCATGTGATTTGGGTAAAGCTGACCAGCAATCCTCCATCAACCCTTTGGTGTATTTTTTTTTTTTTTTTTTTTTGAGAGAGAGGGCGTGAGTGAGGGGCAGAAAGAAAGAGAATGTCATGAGGGGCGTGGAGAGAAGGTGGGGGGGAGAGAGAGAGAGAATATCCCACGCAGGCTCTACACTGTCAGCACTCACCTGAAGCAGGGCTCAGGAGCCAGCTCATGACCTGAGCAGAAGTCAGATGCTTAACCAACTGAGCCACCCAGGCGCCCTCTTTGGTGTGCTGTAAAGCCTGAGATCCAGACTTGGATAACTGGAGCTCACAGTGACGAGCTCAGGCACATGCACATGACCAAATCCAGGCCCTAAGAGGCCACCTCTGGACTTTTGCTAGTGCTCACGGAAAAGAAGTGCTCTCTTTCCACTGGGGCTGCTGAACCATTTTTAGTCCTGCGTGGGAAGCCCCTGCTGGGAATGAAGCTCACAGAGAGGAAAGCAAAGCAGACAGGATGGAGAGACGATTCCCAGCAGCACAATGGAGCTACTTCCAGACTTTTGTTATTAAATGAGTCTGAACACACCCTTGCCTGCTCCAGCCAATCAGAATTGAGCTCTGACACTTGTAACCCAGAGTCCTAATCTAAAAAAGGGGCTGGGAAGAGCACTCAGCTCTTCCTCACCAATTCACTTAAACTAAACCTCTTGGAAATTAGGCCTCTCTGTTGTAAAAAAAAAAAAAAAACAAAAACCAAAAACCAAAAAACAAAACAAAAAGCAAAAAAAACCCAAAAACCAAAACACATTTTTCTTTTTTTTAAACAAATGTTTATTAATTTTTAAAATATATTTTTTTAATGTTTATTTATTTTTTGAGAGAGAGAGAGACAGAGCATGAGTGGGGGGGAGGGGCTGAGAGAAGGAGACACAGAATCCAAAGCAGGGGCTCAAACTCACGAACCATAAGATCATGACCTGAGCTGAAGTCAGATGCTTAACCGACTGAGCCACCCAGGCACCCCACATGTTTATTCATTTTTGAGAGAGACAGAGAGAGAAGGGGAGGGGCAGAGAGAGGGAGACAGAGGATCTGAAGCAGACTCTGCACTGACAGCAGAGAGCCTGACGCAGGACTTTAACTCACGAACCATGAGATCATGACCTGAGCTGAAGTCGATGCTTAACTGACTGAGCCACCCAGACGCCCCAAATGCTTATTCATTTTCGAGAGAGCAAGTGAGCAAGGGGGGGCAGGGGCAGAGAGAGAGGGGGGCAGAGGATCTGAAGCGGGCTCTGCACTGACAGCAGAAAACCTGATGCAGGACTTGAACTCACAAACCATGAGATTGTGACCTGAGCTGAAGTCGGACGCTCAACTGAGCCACCCAGGGGCCCCAAAACATTTTCTTTTATGAGTTGTTAAGGAGTTAACAATGCCACAATGGTCCTTTGCTCTTCCTGATACGTGGCAATCATCGAGCATCTACTGGAGGCAGAACTATGACAGCACCAGGGAGAGAGGGAAGGGAAGGAACAAAAAAAGTACTAACTATAAATCCCTCCAATTGGGAGTGGAGAAAGTGCCTCTGTTTTGGTGGAAGTTATAGAGGGCAATTTGGCAGTATTCACAACAGACTTGCACCCACATCAATACTAATGTGCAATACTGATGTTTACTGTGTCAGGCACCCTGCTAAGCACATGACACACACGATCTCACCGTGGCCTCGGCCACGTAGCAACTCCAGCTGGTGGGTGTTATCACTCATTTTACAGATGAGGAAACTGAGGCTCAGAGCTCGTCACCACCAGGCTATACTGTCTGTACTATGTATATTAACAACACCCTCAAAAATATACACACTCAGGGCTCCTGGCTGGCTCAGACACAGCATGTGACTTTTGATCGTGAGTTCAAGCCCCACATTGAGTGTAGAGATGACTTAAGTATTTGGAAAAAAAACATATTTTCTCTCTCTGGACCAGGTGGGGAGTTATTGTCTCAGCCTCCGCTTTGTGATGCAGGGGCCGTAGTCCACAAGCCACACTTCCAGCTCCATGTTAGGCTCTGCCCATCCCATCGCTGGAGGGAGACCGTGAGGCTAGAGGAGGAGGAAGGGTCCCTCTCCTTCCTGTGGACGTCCTGTCTGCTGGCGGCTCCGTGAGCATCTGCCCAGAAGCCGCCTTCACCCAGGGGCAGCACTTCCCTCTGGTGGCCTGGCCCTGGCCGAGCCGGTCTGTACCCTTCCCAGAACCGACGAACTGGTTCCACTGAGCCACCATCACGTTGGGTGCCAGCCCCAGGGGACCCTCTCTCTAAACTTAGAGACAGCATCGCTGGCCAGGTAGCTCCTCCTCCTCACCTCCACAGGGACTCTCCTTCAAGCCTCCCATTTTAACAAGTCCAATTTTCCCCTTCGTCTCCTTAGCCCTGGAGATGGGCGCTAAACCCTGTGGCAACCTCCGTAATACCCTAAGGGCTTCTTTTTATCCTGCCAGTTACCTGGTTACCAACTTTACACCCCGTTCCCCCTTCACTGTATTAAGTTCTATTTGAATAACCGGTGTAGTTTGTTTGGTCTGATACACCACAAAATAGCAACTCCATTTCTCAAAATGCACTTAAATGTTGTACAAATAGGTTTAGAATACTAAAAAATTGGAAACAACCCAAATGTTTATCAATTGAAGTCAAGTAAATACAATGGGTATTATGCAGCCACTATGAATGAAGATATACACAGGACACAGTGAAAAAGACCAGTTACTGTAGACTAATGCAGTATAAGATTTTTCCAAACAGGGGCGCCTGGGTGGCTCAGTCAGTTAAGCATCTGACTTCGGCTCAGGTCATGATCTCATGGTTTGTGGGTTCGAGCCCCATATCGGCTCCGTGCTGACAGCTCGGAGCCTGGAGCCTGCTTTGAATTCTGTGTCTCCCTCTCTGTCCCTTCCCTGCTTGTGTTCTATCTCTCTCTCTCAAAAATTAATAGACATAAAAAAAAAAGTTCTAGGACTGTGAATATAGGTAGCTTTGATATATAGTGATTCCCTCCCTTTAAAAAAAAAAAAAAAAGATTTTTCCAAACAATCCTGTTAGATTTCTGTTCCACCACTTCCTGTAATAATTCTTTCTAACATTCTCTGCCACCCTCAAACCTTTGTCTCCTCTTACCCTTAACTTCAGGTTCATGAGACAACACACCTACTTCACAGGGAACAGAAGCTGTCCCCTGGGAACTCCCTTAATATTCTAAAAACTAAACCCGTAGCTGTCTTCTCCAACCTCACCCCTAATACATCGAAGGCCAGTCCTCGCACTCATTTCCCAGATCTCCTAATTCTTGCCTTGAAGGGGCTCTGGACTTCGGATTTTGCCACTTTCTCTCATACCTGTACTTCACCCTTGTTTCTGTGCTCTCGCCAGCGTTCAAACATGCTCACCCTTCCATCCAATTTCCCCGCAACCTTGGGGTGGGAGACGTGAATCTGGAACTCCTTTGCTTTCTGTTCTCACTGTGCTCTCACAGGGCGGTATCTGGCTATGCTTGACAATTCTGTGCACCATGGCCTCCAGGTGAGCCAACGGCTTAATCTAAAGCAGCCATCTGTGCCAATGCAGGAGCAAACACCGTCAGTCTTACTGACAAAGCAAGGCGTGTTGGTCTCCTAGATGGTGCCCTCTTGCATTTTCAAACACCAGATTTCATCAATTTTAAGATGCACCTATTTTTTCATTTCATTTTATTTTTATGATTTTTATTTTGAAGTAATTTCTATACCCAACGTGGGGCTGGAACTCACAACCCTAAGATCAAGAGTCACACATTCTACCAACTGAGCCAGCCAGATGCCCCCCTACTTTTTCATTTAAACATTCAGTGTGAATCATGCAATTGACGACGTGCCCCAGTTTAATAGGTAGCATTTTTTCTTTTTTAGTGATGCATAAAATAATGGCACTTCTTACAACCACTGCTGTCTTAGAGTCAATGAAACGTGGTAACTGTGATCATAGGCAACACCTATGCCTAAAGGGGCTGCCTTTATAACCTAGCTCGCAAGAACCAACTCCATGGTATAATTTTTCTGTATTAAAAAAATAAAGCTATTTTTACCCTATTGGGAAAACACACCCTGCCCCAATCCTGTAGCAGTGAGGGGCTCTAAGCTGGGCCATAAGAAAGCATGAGACCCTCTGCTTTGGCCGGTGTGACTCCCTCCCGGTCCCCATCCCCCCTCCTCCTATACACACCTGGGCTCCTTCCGCGATGGCCTCTGCTGTCCACCCGTGGGCAGGCACGAACTCCAGGGCTGCGGTCAGGATGCGGTGCTGCAGCTGCTCCTCGCTCTCATGGTCCTCCTCCTCCTCACCGCCCTGATCTGTGTACCTGAGACCCAAACCCAACAGACACGTGGGGACGGAACCCAGCACACCTCATCTCACTGCCGGCTGCCTAACACGCAAAATGCGCCTGACCGGAAACCGGAGGCTCTGGGCCTCCTCTAAGCGCACGCTGGGAAGACACTTACTTTTCACCAGTACTGATGTTTCAATGCCAACAGAACAAAAATTCTATCACCTTTCTCCTCTCATACAGTCACTGAGACAAGGGATCCCGTGAGTGAGGAGGTCATGTCATAGGAAGGCAAATGCTCCCACAGCCCCCTGGATTTCTCTGATTAGCCCTTAGCACACTGTTTCTTCATCTGTATTTGCACCAAACGATAACTCCATGAGGACAGGGAGAACGGTTGTAGTATTCACAGGGCCTGGCACAAAGGAGATCCTCAGAACATATTTGCTGAATGGAAATGAGAAGCACTTTAATCAGGAGACCAGAAAAATGATGGGAACACCCTAATTTCAGAGCTAGCAGAACTTCTCAGTGGCAGAATTAAGAAGAAAAAATATCCGGGGCGCCTGGGTGGCGCAGTCGGTTAAGCGTCCGACTTCAGCCAGGTCACGATCTCACGGTCCGTGAGTTCGAGCCCCGCGTCAGGCTCTGGGCTGATGGCTCAGAGCCTGGAGCCTGTTTCCAATTCTGTGTCTCCCTCTCTCTCTGCCCCTCCCCTGTTCATGCTCTGTCTCTCTCTGTCCCAAAAATAAATAAACGTTGGAAAAAAAAATTTAAAAAAAAAAAAGAAGAAAAAATATCTAATGGAAACGTAAACTATTTTCACCTCCCTAGAGGCCAATTTGGTCCCACACATGTACCATAATTTTAGATGTGCACCTGCTTTGATTCAATGCTCCCCCTGCTGAGAGAATCACACACTTGATCACATTTTTTATAGCAGTGAAGGAAATCTAAATATTCATCAATAAAAGATAGGTTAAATAAATTTAAATTGTTTTTAATGTTTATTCTTGAGAGAGTGAGAGCACGAATAGGGAAGGGGCAGAGAGAGAGGGAGACACAGAATCCGAAGCAGGCTCCAGGCTCTGAGCTGTCAGCACAGAGCCTGATATGGGGCTCAGACCTACCAACGGTGAGATCATGACCTGAGATGAAGTCGGACGCTTAACCGACAGAGCCATCCAGATGCCCCAAGATAGGTAAAATAAATTTTAATACTGCCATTTGCTGGCATAGTATGCAACCATGAAAATCATACAGGCCGAGAAAACATTAAAAATGTACTATTGAGTGAAAAAACAGGTTCTGGAATGGTGTACAGTGTAATTAATCACTTACAGTATATAGATTTACATATGGAGTATACTTAAAAAACATCAAAAAAGGACATTTGCAAAAACATTAGAGTTTTTTCAGGGTTTGTGATTTCTGGTAATTTTTGCTTTACTTTTATGAGCTTCTTTACTTTGATTAGATATTTTAGAGTGTACAGGCACAATTAAAATATAATAAAAAAGCAACAGTTTCCTTTCAAAGATAGCCTAGAAAATGATGGAAGGTGAAAAGGAGGATAAAGAGGAGAGAGGAAGGACAGACACACCCAAGCATGCAAAATGGCCAGAATGGATGGACTGCAGTCCTAATACATACCTGGGGGGTGGACGAGAGGACTCTGGCTTGGGTTCTTCTGCCCTGTGTGTCTCAGGATGTTGCTGAGAAAAAGACGGGGGAGGTTGTTGCTTCTGCTCATCTGAAGACTTTAGTTGCACAGCTGAAGCATGGAAGGCACGTGACACCACGGCTGACTGGCAACGGGACACTGAAACAAGAACGGGGCTGGTCAGGCAGGAACACTTACCAGAGAAGACTCTTTGATGCCCCGAATGGCGTGAGGGATGGGGAGAGGAAAAGCAGGGCTGAGTCTACTCCAGAACCACTTATCCGAGTATTGAGTCCCAGACAAAAGTCTTCGGTAAACTGGCAACCTTGACACATGATGTGGTGGCAAAAGCATGAGCCAGGGAACTGAAGACCTGGCCTCTGGCCTTTTGCTATCGTTTGTTCACTGTATGGTAATGGGCTTCGCCCCAATGAGCATGATTTTTAAATATGCAAATTAAGAGTAAGAATCTGTTTGCTCACTGGGAGTGTTGTGAAGCCCAATCAAAAAGTGAAAATGACTTGAAATTGCTACATATTTATATTCTACCAAGAGCACTGGACTAGAAATGAGGCCTGAGTACTGATTCCTATAGTATTTATATGGTGTCTTCACACAGGTCACTAATCTCTATTTACTTACTCATTTAATTCATTTGAGCGAGAGCGACAGAGAAAGAGTGAGTGGGGGAGAGTGGCAGGAGAGAGACAGAATCTCAAGCAGGCTCCATGCTCAGGGCGGAGCGCAACATGTGGCTCAATCCCATGACTGTAAGATCGTGACCTGAGCTGAAACCAAGAGTTGGATGGGATGGTCAATGGTCAACTGACTGAGCCACCCAGGCACCCCACAGGTGTGGGGTTTTTCTCATGCTGATGTTCTCTCATTGGCAACACCTGCAACACCTCATTTACTATGGGAAGGGCTTTGGAAAGTCCAGGCTCATACTCCTTTTTTTCTTTCCCAACATTTTATTATAGAAAATTTCATACAAGTTGAAAGAACTATGGCATGAACACCTGTGTACCCACCACCTAGGTTCTACATATCTATCACACTCTCCCGTCATCAATCCATCTTACGTTTGATGCATGTTGTAGACCTCGGTATTCTTCAGCTCCACACATTCTGCGTGCGTATCATTAACCAGAGTTCAGTATTTACTTACTGGTCTTTTACTGAGGTGGTAGTTATATACAATGAAATACACAAATCTTAAATGTGCCAAATCTGAGTCCTGACAAAAGCATACACTTGCATAACCTGAACCCCTAACGTGAAGAATATTATCATCACCCCAGAAAGCTTATGCTCCTCCCCGGTCATTCCCCCCCCCCCTCACCTACACTGTTCTGAAATTTCCACCCTGTCCTGTCCTAGAATTTCATCTAAAGGGAATCATACAGTATATCCTTTTTGTGCAAAACTTCTTTTGCATAATATATTGCTAACTGATTAGTATTTTTGTGGAAATCAATTGCTACTTTTTATTGCTGAGTGGAATTGCATTAAGAAACACTAGTCTGTTGATGAACACCTGGGTTGTTTCGGCCTAGTCTATCATGAATAAAGTTGCTGTAAATATACTTGTACACACCTTGGGGTGGACATATGCTTTCATTTCTCCACCTAGGAGTGGATATGCTGGGGCACAGGCATTTCTTTAAACATTTGGATTGGAGTTTTAACAACAACAGAAGGACACTCGTGTTTTAAAAAGAAATCTATGAGGGCACCTGGGTGGCTCAGTCGGTTGAGCGTCCGACTTCGGCTCAGGTCATGATCTCGCGGTTTGTGGGTTCGAGCCCCGCGTCGGGCTCTGTGCTGACGGGCTCGGAGCCTGGAGCCTGCTTCCGATTCTGTGTCTCCCTCTCTCTTCCCCTCCCCTGCTCACACTCTGTCTCTCTCTCTCCTTCAAAAATAAATAAACATTAAAAAATTAAAAAATAAATAAATAAAAAGAAATCTATGGACTAACTCGGGGAATGATGATGTTAAAAAAACACAGAACAGGGGCACCTGGGTGGCTCAGTTAGTTGAGGCTCAGGTCACCATCCCAGGGTCATGAGATGGAGCCCTAACATCGGGCTCGGCACTAAGCTTGGAGCCTGCTTAAGATTCTCTCCCTTTCTCTCTCTCTCTCTTTCTCAAAAAACAAAACAAACAGTAAGTGTAAACACAGAACAGTAGGTGTAAAAATATCGGTATTTTAGTATTTGTACACACACAAAAAATGGAATACTCATAAAACTTTGAACAGGATGGGAGAGGTCCCAAAGCACGACTGTGGAAACCACCGCCGGGCACAAGATTTGATGAAATCCAGGAGAATATAATTTTATTAGTTGTATGTTTATGTTAATACATCAATGTATACATTCTATTTATGGAGGTGACACTGGTTGTCCACTTACAGTAGCAATATAAAGCCACCTCTTTTAAGTCAACGTCTAGTATTAAGAACTTGGGTGTATAAACAAAAATACTGACTATATTGTGGAAAAGGTGGGACAATATCATAGAATCAATGAAGTGAGGAGATGACCGACTTAGGAAACAACGGACTAGGGGCTCTCTGCGGCCGTTTCCAACTCTGACCCTGAAGTGGCCCTTCTCGGGGACTTGGCGGTGGACTTACTGACAGACTGGGTCTGGGTCTGCCAGGCTGCAACTGCCGAACTGTGAGACCCTAGGCACAAACAGCCCTCTCTCTGCGGCTCCGTTAACTTCGTGAAATGGGAGAGACAGGCCCCGCCCCGCCACTCCTGCCCTTCACAGCTCAAGAATGGGGGCAGAAACCAACCAGGCGGCCCCTTCGAGCCCTGGACGCCGGCGGCTCCGCGCCGATGCCCTTCACCTCACCTTGCTCGTGGGCCGCCACGGCGACCTCTTCCGCCCCGCACCCAGCCCAGGTCGGCTTCGTGCCCCCCTCCCTGCTCCTCCCCGCTCCCCGGCTCGGCCGCCCCCTCACCGGGCAGGCACCGCAGCTGCAGGAGCCTCCAGCCCGCCCGGCCGAGCGCGCCCGACACCGCCGCCGCTGCTGCCGCCATCTTGGAAGCGGGCACGCCTCCGCCAGTGACGCGGCGGACACCCGGGAGCTCGCCAAGGCCACTTCCGCCCTACCCGCGCTCCCGCAGAGTCCTCATATCGCGAGAGGCGCGAGGTGCGAAGCCGGCTGCCGTGAAGAAGCCGGGAGCGAGCCCCGAGAGGCAGGTGAGCGTCGTTGAGTTGCGGCCCAGGAACCCGGTCTCCCCAGCCGTCCCCTTCCGGCCCATCCTCGCCCCTGGAGCCTCTTGTTTCCTATTCCCAGCCCCGTTCCTCGGTGGACACGGAGCCATGACCACCTCCCAGGGGAGCACGGCGGGCTTTTCCCCGGGGGAGCCCGTATGGGGGGGGGGAGGGGGGAGGGCCGGCCGGCCCTGCCTGTCTCGGGCTCCTGCGCTGTGGTGGCTTCTGACCTTCCCGGGCTGCCTCCTCTCATGCGCTGCCGGCCCGAGGTCTGAGGCTCCGAAGTCAGCGCGCTGAGAAGGAGGAGCCTTGACCTTGCGTCCCCAAGACCTGGGTCCTTCAAGACCCGCTTCTGCTAATAGCCAGCCGTTGTGACCTTGGACCTCAGGCCCTCGTCTCAAACACTGGGGGAGCTGAAGCCTCGGTCTTTGGGGGAGGTGGGGTACTTAACCCCCAGGTTGTAATTTTGAGCCAGTGACTTGCCAGAATCTCCAAAGTGTGGAGTTGGTGTTATTAAATAACAAAAAAGTAACCGAGTAACTTTTAAAGATCTAATTGGCTTTATTGAACAATTCATGAATTGGGCAGCATCCCATCCCAAGTAAAGGAAAGGTTTTTCTTAAAGGCAGAGGGGGTGAGACAGGGAAGTTATAATGGGGGGAGGGGATTATTTCAGGCAAGGGGACAGAAGGGGTCTGTTAGGCAGATTACCTTACTAATGCTGACTGTAAAATTCCAAACTGACCCCTGAATTGAGATTACATTCCTGGAGAAGGTAGAAACCACAATTAAGTTAGCTGTTAGTTTCGGTTTGTTGATGATGTGTGCTTAGCACAAGTGGCTCCATTTCGGGCCTGTGGTCATCTTTTCAGCAGTATAATTTAATATTTCCCAAACTTGCCAGATCAAAAGAACCATCCAGGATGCTTGCTAATAAATTGGGTACCCATGTCTTTCTCCTGGAGTGTTGATTCAGTACATCTGGGTGCCGTCCAGGAATCTTATTTTAACAAAGCCCCCAGGTGACTTGTAGACTCTGCAAGTTTAGGAAAGGTTGGTGATGTCCATTCTGACATTAAGTGCCGATCTCTGAATGACTCAGGGAGGTCATGGACCAGGCACTAAACTGAAGTGTAAATGCAGAGTGCCTCCGTGTGATATCTGTCATCAGGGAAGGCTTCATATTAACAGGGAAAAGTACATGGTTTCCATGTTAGGAATAACTGATGACAGGAACAAAGCATGTCATTCTGTAAATTTTGTGTTTGCAGTTAGACCCTTGTCTTTGTATCTCTTTTGCACAATGCTTATCAACTAGTCTTTTCAAAACATCTTGCCCTCCCCTGCCTGGATGTGGAGAAAGCCCATCTGAGCCAGAACTACTCCCCAGATGTTAAAATTTCAGATCCACAGCTCTGGATTTCATTAAAACACTACTGATCTGTGAGGTTTTGTTTTCTGAGTTCTGTCCACCGATCCTCAAATGAGCCTTTCCTGTGGAAATTCTAGCTCTGGGGTATCCTTCCTGAAATTCTTAATTCTTGACACATACCTAATTGTCTGGAGACAGTCTTCCATTTTCCTTTGAGTTTCTTGTTTTCTTGCCGATTATCACCTCTTTTTCTGTGTGTGTGTGTGTGTGTGTGTGTGAGCGTGTGTGTGTGAGCGCGCGCGCGCGCACACACACACTCATTACATTTAAATGTTTCCTTTTTGAGAACTTTCGGTATTCTTAGAAGTTTTTAGCCGCCTGACTTAAAAGGATTGATCCTTGGTAAGAACTGGTATGCAAACTTCAATCTTATTTTTTTTTTCTTATTTTTAAAAAATGTTTTTATTGGGGCAGCGGCAGAGAGAGAGGGGTGGGGGGACAGAAAATCTGAAGCAGGCTCTGTGCTGATAGCCCAAGCCCGATGAGGGGCTTGAACTCATGAACTGTGAGATCATGACCTGACCCAAAGTCGGTTGCTCAACTGACTGAGCCACCCAGGTGCCCCAATCTTCTTTTTTTTTCTTCTGGCTCCCTTCATCCTTCAGAGGAGCCAAATGCCTCAAGATTTGCTGTTTATTGGGTACCTTAGAAATAAACAAGTTCATCTCCAGAAGTTGTTTTCAGACGTCTGCTTTCCCTGCCTGCCAGTAGCATTTTAGAAGAGCCATGGGCACTTGTGTGTAGCAGGCAGTGCTGGAGCAGTGCTTAACAAGGCCAGTTACGTGACAATGCCTTCTTCAACTCCACCTCTTTTTAGAGATGAAACTGAGTCACACTTGTAAGTATGTTGACTTAGGTGCCGGACATTTTTTCCTTAGAGTTGCTTTAAAAAGGCAGATTGACAGCCACACAGAACTCTGACGATGACAGGTATCACACTTTGGCTTTTAGATACTTTAAAGAACGTTGTGTCCCATTTTATTCGGAAAATGCTGGCCAAGAGTGGTGGCTATGTCTGCGTTTTGAGGGTTAATGATTAGTAAATGTATTTTATGAGCTCCCTCTTGCCAGAGAAGATAAGTTTGGGGGGGATATGGAACGCAAAGCATTTTACATCCTTCTAATGTGCTGACACAGTCCCACTGGAGTAGTGCCTAAGATGTCATAAAGTGCAGCTCTTCTGTGTAATTCTAACAGTGAGAAAGAAGCCTCACATCTCTCCCTGGGGAGTCCTCAGTGGGCATAGCTGAGGAGAAAGAACAGGTTTTATAGGGACTCCTTGAAGCAAAGGCAAAGCAACTGGCCACCAAAAACTAAGAGTTCCCTTAGAATATTATTTTGTTGAGCTCTGTGCAGCAGACCCTGCTGAGGATCTGCATAAAATATGTTTTGCATATTCTTCTCTTCTCATTTGCTTCGTACAGCAGCCTTGCAAAATAGGAGATTATTATTCTTTATTGATGGGAAAAGAGGCTAATAACTAACCCATGGTCATGTACTAAGTAGACAGTCCAGTGGTCGATAGAAGCCCAGTTCATCTGTATTCGAAACCTGTGCTCTGTAGAAACTGCCTCCATTTAAGGTTGCTGAAAAGGTCTAGACACCTGGCTTTTTGTTTTGCTCTAATAAACGTGCACCTTCTTTCTTGATGCTTTTTCTGTGAGTACAGTGTAAGGTTTGTAGTTGTTGCTGGTGGGCAGGGAGCTGGTCACTTTCTATTGTCCCAGCAGAGAACCTGGTGCCAACATCATTCTAGAAACAAGTTCTTTATTTCTTATAATCTGATGCCCAGCAATCCATGGTCCTATTTTCCCTGGCTGGATCTTCTGTGCTGACAGCATGGAGCCTGCTTGGGATCCCCCACCCCGACCCCTTCCCTCCCTCCTCCCTCCCTCCCCTGTTTACATGCACTCTCTCTCTCTCTCACAATAAATAAATAAACTTAAAAAAAATATGTTTGAGGGAGTTCTTCCTCAACATCCTGTGCCTGTTAAAAGCTTAAAAGTTTCATTTCTTGGGGCGCCTGGGTGGCGCAGTCGGTTAAGCGTCCGACTTCAGCCAGGTCACGATCTCGCGGTCTGTGAGTTCGAGCCCCCCGTCAGGCTCTGGGCTGATGGCTCAGAGCCTGGAGCCTGTTTCCGATTCTGTGTCTCCCTCTCTCTCTGCCCCCCCCCCTTTCATGCTCTGTCTCTCTCTGTCCCAAAAAATAAATAAAAAACGTTGAAAAAAAAACATTTTAAAAAAGTTTCATTTCTTTATTGTGTACTTTTTAAGGATTTAAAAACGATTCAGTGACTAAGGAATGTTGCTTGTCTGATAATACTTGGCATCCTTTTTACTGGGGCTTGCAGTCAGGTCGGGATAATAAGAAGTGGACATTTTACATGGAAGCAATTGGATAAAAGGTATGATGAAAGCAAAAAGGCAAAGGTTTTTCATAGAACAGGGAGGGATTCACTTTGGAGAAGTGGGAGATCCAGGTGGAGCCAGATTATTTATGGAGGACCTGATTCCAGAAGAAGAC
Organism: Leopardus geoffroyi; assembly: GCF_018350155.1. Classification (NCBI taxonomy): domain Eukaryota; kingdom Metazoa; phylum Chordata; class Mammalia; order Carnivora; family Felidae; genus Leopardus; species Leopardus geoffroyi. The sequence continues at coordinate 34,489,311 of NC_059335.1, read as the reverse complement.
TTGATTTCACCTAGAAAATAAACTTCTTTAGGAAGTGAGTGACAAAACCAAAGTACTATAGTATTTAAGGATGACTGGCTAATTTGGCTAAGATTTGTAGGTGGAGGAGCAGGTCGTTTGAAGTGAATATTTTTAAGTTTTTATTGTTTTATTTTTGAGAGAGAGAGAGTGTGAGCAGGGGAGGTGCAGAAAGAGAGGGAGACCCAGAATCCGAAGCAGGCTCCGGGCTCCAAGCTGTCAGCACAGAGCCTGACGCGGGGCTCAAACCCATGAACCACGAGATCACGACCTGAGCTGAAGTCTGGCTCTCAACGGACTGAGCCACCCAGGCGCCCCTGAAGTGAATATTTTTGAGGACGGAAGAATGTAGTGGACGTGGCTTAAGTTTAGTCCGAGTGCCTGTGGTGGCATAATTGTGACTGAGTTAGCCACTTCTGCAGAAGACAGGAGTGTTCAGCACAACACTGATCCATGCTTGACCTGGCTACCACGGCTTCTGCCTTTATGCCATTTATTGGAGCTATTTTAGGTTGGAAACTTGGTGGCATTAATGTTTAAGAAAGAAAGGAGGAGCCAAGTAGAATGCTATCGCCTGACCTGATTTCATTGTGAGCACATTCTAGACTCATCTCAGTATCCAGTGGAAGAGAAAGTTGCCTCAGGGTGGTGGGGGGAGGGGATTTCCATAGGTTAAAAGCATGGGCTTTACAGTCCTATGGATTTGGATTCAAATTCCAGGTCTTTATCTCACAACATTTATTAGTTGTGTGACCTGGCAAGTCCATGGCTTCAGTTTTGTAGCTGTAAAATGGAAATATTTAGTTTAAGGTTGTGCTGAGGTTCAGTTGAGATAATGTATTTTAAGTGTTTTGAACAGTCTGGGTAACTAACATTAAACGTTAAAGACAGTAGGTAGTATTGATCATTGCAGATTCAATGGAATTGAATTTTCATATTTTGAAGAAAGGGAAAATATCATTATTCAATTTGCTAAATTTAAATATGTTGTCTTCTGGGGCACCTGGGTGGCTCAGTCTGTTAAGCATCTGACTTCAGCTCAGGTCATGATCTCACAGTTTGTGGGTTCAAGTCCCGCGTCAGGCTCCGTGCTGACAGCTGGGAGCCTGGAGCCTGCTTTGGATTCTGTGTCTCCCTCTCTCTCTGCCCCTCCCCGGCTTGCACTGTATCCCTCTGTCTCTCAAAAATAAATAAACATTAAAAAATTAAAAAAAAAATAAATATGTTGTCTTTTTTCTAAAGAAACATTAAGCTTGTGGTTGGGTTATATCTGCCCATTTATTGGCCTTCTTTACTGAGTCCTACTTTTGCCTAATGAGCATCTTGTGTGTTTTATATTCTGTTCAAGCTGAGTTGTCTCAAATCAAAGCAGAAATAATCTTTCTGCCTTCAACTTCCTAACTTGACTGCCAAGACAGGCCTCTCATCAGGGAAGCAACCTGCCTTGTTTGGGAAAGTTGGGGTTATGATCCATTGAGATGGGTTCATTTCTTCACCTCTCTAGCATCTACAGAAGATATTCTAATGTGGTCAGCATTCCCTGGCAAGAGGTCCGAATTAAGGTTGTGATTCTAATCACATTTGATGGTTCCTCATGGATTAAATTATGCTTTTGTCTCTGCTCCGTCTTGACTTTCCTTTGTCTCGTCATCTGTAGGTCCCTCGGCACTGCAGGAATGGCAGATTACGGGGTCTCAGCTGGCCAGTTTGTGGCAGTGATCTGGGATCAGTCATCCCCGGCGGAGGCTCTAAAAGATCTGGTGGAGAAGCTTCGAACGTTAACCGGCGGCGAGGGCCAGGTGTCTGTGGAAAACATCAGCCAGCTGTTGCAGTGTGAGTGCCTGCACACATCATCTTTGCAGGGCGGCAGGGGTTGGTGGGATGCTGCATTTGTGTGGTTCCTCAATGTCTGAGTTGTTTTGGGTGGCAGACGATAGCAGTGGGTGGCCACGCTGCTGTTTTTCAGTTGAGATACAGTGGACTTCAGAGTGTAGTTGATTTGTAGAAGTCTGTTGTTTCTTATTAAATATTCTGCATTTTTTAAGCCACCTTTCTTTTTTGCTCCTTTCCCTAAACATAGGAAAGGATACAAAATTAGTAAGGCTGAGGGAGAACAGCAGCTTCATTGCCCCTCTTGCTAGGATGCCTCTTAACATTTGCTTGAGGGGGCGATGTTCATTCTTCCAGGGTCAGGCCTGCAGCCCTCGAGGGAGGCTTGGCAGGGGTTGGCAGATTGCCTCTGGGGCCCAGGTGCTTGCTGAGTAGAGTCTTCCTTCTTTTCAGCTGCCCACAAAGAATCTAGCTTTGACGTTATTTTGTCGGGTGTAATTCCTGGGAGCACCACTCTGCACAGCGCTGAGATTTTGGCTGAGATGGCCCGGATCCTTCGGCCGGGTGGATGTCTCTTTCTGAAAGAGCCAGTAGAGACAGCTGTAGGTAAGGAAATCTTCCTTTGAAAGACTAGAATTTAACAGCGTTCCATCTTTAGGTATGTTTACTGCATCTCTCTGAGTAGGAGGTATCATTTGGAGATCCTTCTCCTTGGTGGTAAATGATTGTACAAATCTGAAGCAGGGCACCTGAAGGAATTGTGACCTTTGATCCGTTCGGTAGTAAAATAGAAGGAAACTGCCCATCTGACAATGGCTGGGTCCTTCAACAGGCTGGCTGGTTAAACTGTGGTACGTCCATACCGTGGAAAACTCTGGAGCAACAAAAAGGAATAAGCTCCTCATACGTACAGCAACTTGGATGACTCTCCAGGGAATCGTGCCGAGTGAGAAAAAGCCAGGCTCAGAAGGTTGCATGCTGTGTGCTTCTGTTCACGCAACATTCTTGAAATAGCAAAGTTATAGCGATGGACCACATTGAGGATCGCCACGGGTTAGGAGCGGGAGGCAGAGGATGTGTGAGGCGGTAAAGGGGTCGTCAGAGGGCTCCATGTGATGGAGCATCCTGGATCCTCACTGTGGTAGTGCTCACACAAAGCTGCAAGTGTGGTAAGGTTGCACAGAGCTGCACACACGCAAGCAAGCTCACGTAAAACTGATGACATCTGGGTAGCACCGTGGACTCCCGGTGACAATTTCCTGGTCTTCACCGGTGTGCTGTAGTTGTGAGATGTTACCATGGCGGGGGCGTCTACGGCCATACCACCCTGAATGCACCCGATCTCGTCAGATGTTACCATGGGGGGGGAATGAGGCGAACGGCCCTTTTTAAAACAAAGCAAAACAAAACTTTCTATGCACCTATAGTTATTTCAGCATAACAAGTTAGAAAATAATGACTGGAAGTCTGGGAGTGATGAGTGGTCTTATTGACTCATGTGAAACTAATGATGGAATCCAGGAGGTAAAAGCCTCTCGTTTTTGCTCCGTGGTGAAGCTGTCAAAACACCGTCCAATTCTGAATTTTTTAACTTTTTCCATCAATATGTGATGACTTAACTTAAAACACAGTAAGAGAATGAATGTATTTTGAAATGCGTAGAGGTGTTTGTGCGGACGTATAAATTTGAGACGCAGACCGCAGATGACCAGCATTCTTTGCTGGGAATGTAGAGTTCGGGTGGCTGCACACAGTGTCTGCCAGAAGTGTACAGAGAGAACGTCAGTGCCTTACGTTTCCTCAGCCTCTTCCTCACTCATTATCCAACATCCCCTGGAAGGTATTTCCAAGAAGCCAAGAGTGAGAAGAAACAGTAACAATGGAAGTATTATATGACACTTAAGAGCACAGGTAAGAGCACTTTGACCAACCAAAAGCATGTGTCAGAATGCCTTCACCATTTCTGTTTTATTGGCTGCTGACCCAAATCGGATGGAGCCTTTATTATTTTCCCTGCTTTGTCCCATGAAGTACTAATTGGGGTTTTCCTCTCGGCAGTTAACAATAGCAAAGTGAGAACGACATCTAAGCTGTGCTCGGCCCTGACTCTTTCTGGTCTCGTGGAAGTGAAAGAGGTATGTTGGTAGACAACGTTCTTTGCTGGGAATTGAAGCCTTGGGCGACCACACCCAGGATCTCTGTGAGTCAGTACAGAGAAACTCAGGGGAGTAACAGCCCTGAAGGTGAGGTGCACAGTGTTGCGTACACTAGGAAGCAAGCCGGGAAGTGCTTTGTGTCTAAGATACGTGATGCCGTAAAAGACAGAACTTTCTGGAACACCTGTCCTTTGAAGAGACTCAGCTTGCGCCCATGTGGGTTGGGGCGTGTTCCAGTCTCAGTACTGGTGTGGGGGTGGTGGCCACGGTGGCAGGGAGAGCGCAACACAGGTCCCTTAATGGACACAAATCCTAGGCCCAAGAGCGACACAGGCACCGGGACCATCCTCAGATATTTGGTGGGAGGCTGGAGCAGGTTGGAGGGTGGGGATGGGAATGCCGTCTCTGATAGTTCAGTAGAAATACTGAGGTTAAATGGAGGTGTTCATATTTCTACATTCTTCTTTGATGTTGAAGTTTTCTTATGTGAGAGGTGAGTGCTATACCATGATCACTGGTAATACCACCTGTTTGCCACATGACCTAGGGCCTTAGTTTCTTTACACCCACTCTTTATTTTTTTCTTAGTTTCGGGTTTCTGTTTTATATTCTAAATAAGAGATGCTCATCAAAATTCAATTAATACTAGAGCATATAAACATAAAGTGACGTGCAGGCCTTCCTCACGCTTCCCTTCCCAGAGGAAGCCACCAACACATTTTTTGTGTGTGGCTGCTAAGACCTTTTTTATATATTTACACGTGTGTGTAAGAGAGACTTTTTTAAGTGTAAATAAGGTTGTATATATACATTGTTCAGTCACTAGCTTTTCCCCCCACCTTTAAATGTCTTTTTTTTTAATGTTTATTTATTTATTTTGAGAGAGAGAGAGAGCACGAGCAGGGGAGGGGCAGAGAGAGAATCCCAAGCAAGTTCCACACTGTCAGTGCAGAGTCCCATATGGGGGATTTCATGATTTCATGAACCCATGAAATCATGACCTGAGCTGAAACCAAGAGTCAGACACTTAACTGACTGAGCCCCCCAGGCACCCCTAAATATCTTTGACATTTGCCCACCTTCAGTGCATTGCCCCTCATCCTTAATGATGATGTGACAATATTGAGTGCTATGGATGGGCTAAGATTTATTCAACCATCCTGTAGTTGTTGGGCAGAGAGGTGGCATTTCCACATTTTTTTCTACCTTTATCAATCGTCTGCTACTTCTTCCCGAGAAAACATTTCCCTCCCGCATGGTCCTTTTTCTCTAATTCATTTCCACTCTCTTTGTTGTGGGCATGCTTCCCTGCTGTAGGCTGTGATCCTTTTCAACATGTCTGTTCAACATGTCTGATTCATCTTCATAATCATAATCATAATCATTACAACCCGCAGAATGACTGGCATAGTGCCTTGTACCTAATAGACAGGTGTCTGGTAAATAATTTAGGGTTGGCTCAAAGTAAGCACACAGACGGAATGACACTCTAGGGGACAGGTCACTGAGAAACCGAACGTGAGGCATGAGGTGACATCTGTCATCTGGTGCTACTATATGCTTAGTACACAGAAATGAGTATTTGACACCTGTATAGGTAGACATAGTACAACGTTATTTTGTGGAAAGAGTGTGGACTAATGCTTTTGGTGTCTTGAATTCCAGCTGCTGCGGGAACCCTTGAGCCCCGAAGAGGTACAGTCTGTCCAGGAACATCTGGGTTACCAAAGTGACAGCTTGCTCTCTGTGCGCATCACAGGCAAAAAACCCAACTTTGAAGTGGGTTCCTCTAGTCAACTGAAGCTTTCTATTGCCAAGAAGTCTTCTCCTCCAGGTAAGACTGGCCTGAGGACCTTGTTCTGTCCAGGTGGGCCTAGAAGGACATATGAGACATTGAGCCAGAGATCTGAATAGAGGCAGTGATATCTCTAGAGGACCACTCCTTCCTTAATTTCAGTCATTTCCTAATGGAAGAATGTTTAATGTACTGTTGTCCTGGGCAGATTCAGATCCACATCTGACATAATGCATAGGTATTACTTAATTCAACCCCTTCTGCACCAGAAGACACTGAGGCCTCCAGATTCTAGAGGCCTGAGCATGTGGTTTAGCTCACAAAGTCTTTCCACACCCCAGAACCATGACATTTATTCTCAGAAGATCTCCCACTGGTGGTCATGGCCACTAAGAGTGCCCTGCTCCTCTTCCTGTCTTTTCCATGCTAGTAAAGTCAGCTTCTCTTACTTTGAGGATCTTAAGCCACTTGTGAACAGATTTCTCCTCAGAAAGTTGCACTTGCCCTTTGCCACCCCTTCACCCTTCTGATCACTATTACATGAGGCCCGAATTGAGAGAAATTGTCCCAGCTGTGAAATATGTGAAAATTTACAGGTACGTTCACACTACTCTGCTTTGACTGGCCAGCCAAAATCTTTAAGAAATCCTCTGGAATCCCAGTCTTCGGAGTCATGGTTCCAGAATGGGTAGGGACGGCTTCGATGAGCGGTTTGCCTTGCGGAAGGCCTGAGCATTCAGCTGCACAGTGATCTGTGGAGATGCACTTACCCCCAAGGCCCATCTGAGGACCTGCCCACAGACTCGGGGCTCCGCTCTTTCAGGGCCTTCCTTGCACCCCACCCCTGACCCAGATAGAGCCGGGAGGTGTGAGGCTTGTGTCTGCAGCTGGTTTGTGTTACACCACCGCCACCGGCTCTGGAGCCGATTTTCTTGTACGTGACAGGTTCACGTGAGTCAGAAGCTTTGCTATTTATGATGGTTTTTGGCAACTTTCTCTCTGATCTTCAGATCTCCCTGCAGTAAGTGTAGGGAGTACGATTAGCCCCAGGTTCTAGGGGTGGAAACGAAGATAAGGACACAGCAACATGGAGTGAAGTCAGAAGCATTGGACAGACTCCTGTTTGTGGCTCTTTACTGTAAAAGTGGCCTAAATGTGGGAACCAGCTTCCTCACCTATAAAATTAGGACACCACATACTTAGCTTGTAAGATTCTTACCAGGATTTAATTAGGTAGCATATATGAAATACTTACCATAGTATCTGACACAAAGCAAGTGCTTAGCAAATGATGGCTTCTGTCACTGCAAAGCGATCGGCCCCAGGCCGTGCCTTCTCTAAGTGGTAGAGCTGGGCCTCGGACCCAATCCTTTTGACTCCCAGTCCAGCGTCCCCTCCCAGAGTCTCAGTAGAAGGCTCACGTATGCCTGTGGTTTGTCTCTGGCTGCTTTTATGGAGCTCTTTTTCTTTTGTGGGTTGGACTCAGTGAAGCCTGCCGTGGACCCTGCAGCGGCCAAGCTCTGGACCCTCTCAGCCAACGACATGGAGGACGAGAGCGTGGTGAGCGGGCACTGTGGGCACTGCGGGCTCTGCGCTGCTTTCTTGTAGGCCTCGCTGCGGGTATGAATGGTCGTCATTGGGAGTGGCCTCTCCGGACTTGCAGCCGTAAAGCCCAGCACTGCGGCTGTGCCTGTCACTGGCATTTTTGATTCAGGAGGGAACTCCGCATTGGTGGCATTTTACATTTCTTTTTCAGCATCTCTTTTCCTCACAGGTTTTCTTGTTCTCACTTCATGTGATATGTTAAAGATTCTTGTGGGCATGCGTGAACCTGAAAAAAGTTTGTCAGCTTTATTTTATTGGCTCCTTTGTCTGGGCAAGTCACTGAACGCTCACTGTCTTAAGAGCAACACTTTCCCATCTTTGATCAGTACTGTCTATAGTAAAGTTCTTTATTTCTGCGACTGTTGAAATTCTGGAGATAGCAGGACAGGCTACGGTTCATGCCCCCGTAGAGCTTACAGATGAATTGTCCACACATTTATCAAAGAATTGCACACATGTATGTATCGTTATTTGTCTTTTTCTCGGGAATGATATAAAACATATTTCATTCCCTTTTTCACATGACAGCCCTTCATATATTTGAATAAACATAACACTTCTCTTTTTGTTCTTCCTGCTCCCTCCCTACATACACACGCACTCACATTCTCTGCACATTGTAAATTACTTCCCAGTCCCCTCACAACCGAATGCATCTTCTGTGGACATAGTTTAGATCCCTCCAGTGGTCAGCTGGAGTGTGATGATCAGCCCAGAATAGGGCAGTGGAGACCCTCTTTACGTGGACCCTGTAAACCCGCTGCCACCACAACCCTTTTTTCAGCCTTCTGTTAGCAGAGATCGTGACCGTGTCACTAACTTCTTCGAACACTCTCCAGGATCTCATCGACTCCGATGAGCTGCTGGATCCAGAAGATTTTAAGAAGCCGGATCCAGCTTCCCTGCGGGCTCCTTCATGTGGAGAAGGGAAAAAGAGGAAGGCCTGCAAAAATTGGTGAGTGCTGGCAGAAGCAGGGTCTGCCGGGCTGCTTCTAGTGGCTTCTTGAGTCTCAAGGAATAGGAATACTTGACTGTTGTTAAAATATATATTTTATAGTGAAATCTATCATATATACAGAGGACTTTTTTAATCAGGTACACTTTAAACAGTAATGAAATGAACACCTGTGTACTGATTACCCAGGTGAAGAATCGGAAACATGACTAGTATCTCAGAAGTCCGCTCGACAGGCTCCCTCAGCTGCGTCTTGCTCCCTCTCGTCACAAATTACCATTCTCCCAAGTTTATGTTAATCATTCTTGGCTTATTTGATAGTTTACCACCTAGTGCGAAGCTCCAAATAATACATTCCTCAGTCGTGAAGACCTGAGTAGTAAGCCCACCCCCGATGAGGCAAGGACAGGTCATTATTCCACATCTGTGAAGTCTCCCGGTGAAAGATAAGATCTGCAGTCTCGTCTGGACTGGGTCCCTTCCAGGGGAGTCGGTAGGAAGAGTCACGAGGGAGTTCTCGGAAACCAAGGGCCTGGCACAGGGAGAGCACTGGCAGGGCCGCAGAGTGACGCAGTGACTGGCGACCAGCAGACGTGTGGTCAGAGGGAGGGACTGCTCTACATGTTCTGATCCAAACCCGCTGGGACCAGAGCTCTCCTGTGCGGAGCAACCACGGCAGAACACACGTGTCCTCGGCAGAGCCTCCGGGTGTGGGGGGAGGGCATGCTGAGTGTCGCCCGCACACGGTCAACATAAGCCAAGGCCCTGGGCTGGCTTGCCCGCCCTCGGGTAAGAGAGTGGCCTGATGGCAGTTTGGTTGGTGACAGTGGCAGCCTTCAGTGTGTCTGTCTCTCGTGCCCCTGCCCCGTGCCCACGTGTGACCTTGTCCCCAGCAGTGCGGAAATCTTGGGAGTCCCCTTCACTGTTCCCCTGAGGGTTCCCTTCCGTCTGCCTTACGTTAGCTTGTCCGTTTTTTGTGTCCCTTGCTTCTTTCTTGGTTTTCTCTTTTCTCTTGGTAGAGTCCATTCTCCAGTAGTTTTTTTTTAGAAAAGCTACTTGAGAGGTAAATTTTGTTTTGCACACTCTGTGTGGCTAAAAATGCCTTTTTTCTATTCTCATACATGATTGCTAATTTAGGTATGGAAATCTAGATTGGAAATAATTTTCTTACATCATTTTGAGGACATTTCTGTGAAGAGGTATCTGGGGCCATTCAGTTTCTTGATCTTTCTGTAAGACCTCTTTTTCCATTTTGGAAGTTTGTAGAATTGTCTTTATCCCCAGTATCATTTTGCAATATGTCTTGAAGAGGGGTCTGTTCACATCTCTTGCACTAGCCACTCGATACACCTTTTCAGTCTAGAAGCCACGTCCATAGCTTGGGAAATGTTCTTTAATTTTGTATACCATTTTTGTCTTCTCTCTTTGTTTTCTCTGTGACCTGTTACTCAAGATGTTGGATCCCTTTAATCGTCCTGTAAATTTTTTTCTTTCACATTTTCTTTATGCTTTACTTTCTGGGAAATTCTGCAGGTTTATCCTCTACACCTTTTGTTATTTTATTTCTATCATGGTTATGTTTTTTTAATATTTGTTTATTTTTAATATTTGCTTATAATATTTAATATGTGTGCACGTGGGGGAGGGGCAGGGGGAGAGAGGATCCCAAGCAGGCTCCTCACTGTTAGTGGGGAACCTGACACAGGGCTCGATCCCACAAACCATGAGGTCATGACCTGAGCCAAAACCAAGAGTCAGAAGCTTTACTGACTGACTCACCCAGGGCGCCCCTCTACCACCATGTTTTTAATTTCTAAGATTCCATTTTTGTTTTGACTTTTTTCTTTTTCTTTTTTTTTTTTTTAAGCACAGTGTCCTATTTTTATTTTGTGGGTGTGATCTCTTCTCTTTTCTCCCGAGGTTAGTGATAGTTCTTTGCAGGTTTTTTCCTCCCTGCATAGTCTCTGTTTCTTCCAAGTTGCCTTTTTTTTCTTTTTTTTTTTTTAGCTTGGTCTCTCACTTTGAGGTAGAGGCCTTCTACCTCCCACGAATCTTGGTTGTCTCCAAGATAAGAGTGGAGGACAGAAAGCTCCCTGGGAGCCCTGAGCTCAGTGGGGGGTTTGTTGGCTGTGCTTTAGTGACAGGAGCCAGGGTGGGCCTGTGGGGGACTCGGCCAAGTCAGTATCTCTGGGTCTTTCCCTTTGGGGTGTTAGAATTCGCAGAGAAGGAAGGGCCTTTCTGGTGCAGGCAGTTCCTTTGGAGGGTTTGGGGTGTGATGTGGGTTGGGGGTCGGCCACCTACGTGGTGGTGGCTTCCTCACTGCCTGCTCAGAGTTCAGCTCCCCTCAGTCGGAGTCCCTTCTTCCCCTCCTGCTTTGCAGCACCTGGCACCGCATTGCTGCTGTCCCCTTTCCCGTAGCCCCTGTCGTTGGGGGGTTATGTGTTCACTCCAGTTTTGGAGGGACCTTGAGGGAAAGTAAAGTAGAGGCATGAGTTCAATCTGTCCTCTTAACCTGGAAAACGCTGGTCTTAGTATTTTTGCATTTGTTTCATGGATGGAAAGGGTGGTAAAAAGTTAAATGGTGGCGTGTGGGCTTGCTGAGTCATCGGTGTTTTGTTTTTTTTTTAAGTGTGAAAGTTGCCAGCATTCACAAATCAGGAGATTTCAAGTAAAAATCCAGTTTGTTTGTTTTTTCTGTTTGTCCTTAGCTTTGGAAAATGTGCCAACACTGTCTGCTTCTCCCCAGTGTGTTAATCGGCCGAAACTGAGTAGTGGCCGGCCTGTGTAGATAGGGCGTTTCCCTCGGGGCCACCTGCTCCCCACCACTCTGTCTCCCTAAACGGCCTCACACTTAAATCATCAGCCTGGCCCTGTGGGCGTGTGCGTTAAGACATCCTGGTGTAAAGAGAAAAGTGTGAGGGCGGGCTTGGGCTCTGCCAAGGATTTGGAGCCCCTGGGTGGTGGCTCGTCTCACTCACAAGCTACTGATGTCCCCCCAGCACCTGTGGCCTCGCAGAAGAACTGGAAAGAGAGAAGTCAAAGGAACAGGCGAGCTCCCAGCCCAAGTCGGCTTGTGGAAATGTAAATATCTGGATCTTTACTCAGTATTCACAAAACCCCCAGTGGTATTGGGCATCATCCTAAACCCAGCACAGACTAGCTCCCGCTCTCACTTCCTGCCCAGATATCTAATTAGGCAAATACGTGAGAATGTGTGTGCAGGAGAGAGGTCATCGTCTGAGACTGGGCTGGCATGCCCGCACCCCGGGGGGAGCTCTTGTCATTTCTCGGTTTGGGCCCCGTTCTTCCCACTTCGTCGTGGCCGGATGCTCTTCAGCCATGTGGCTGAGCTTGGCTATGATTTGAACTGCTGAGAATATAGAAATACGGCCTCTAAGGAGCTTCTCCAGACCGCCGATTTTCGTAAAACCGGAGATCTTACATACTCTCGGTATCTGGATCTCAGTTGGACCTACATATGCACCGGCCGTTCCCATCGGGCCTCTATGGCCATGTCAGGAAACGAGGGATCCCTTTCTTGCCCATGAATCTGGGACACACTGACCCTCCACTTCCCCGTATGACTGTCTCTTCCCTCAACAGTGCTACCTGGGCGATGCCTTCCGCTGTGCCAGCTGCCCCTACCTTGGGATGCCGGCCTTCAAACCTGGGGAGCAGGTGCTCCTGAGCGCCAGCAATCTCAGTGACGCCTAGGAGGGGCCGCCGTGGCGCACCTCTGCTCCTCGGCCAGCTCCTGCCCCTCGAGTCCCACCGCCGTGGTTCCTCCCACCTCCTCTGGATGTGCTCACTCTCTGCACGAACTCCAATTGCAGGGGGTGCTGGGTAAACAGTGCGAAGCTGGCTGTGGGGTGCAGTGGGGTGCAGCGCTGCTATGTATCCAAAGACCAAGGTTAATGGGGCCTGGTTACTCTGAGTCAGGGGACCTCTTTCTCCACCTAGTGTGAGGGAACGGGAGTGCGTCCTGAGGAGGCCCCTCTCCTGATGTCACAGTGCTGACCTCACACTCAGAGTATTAACACTCTGTGACGGAGGCCCTGCCCCGATTCTAAGCTCAGCAATAGTGCCACTACCTGTCTTCCAGAGCTGGTGGTTTACTCAACCTGCAGTTGTTGGTGACAGGAGTCAAGTGTCTCATGACCTCAGGGCACCAAAGGAATCACCCATTGGTTGCTGTGATCATATTCAGTGTCCCTCTGTCCTTTTATCCCCACCCCACCCCACCCCTGTTTTACTGTATCGTACCTGTCCTGTGGTTTCTGTTACTCTACAGTCATTAAAGTTGTGTACTTCTGCATATTGGTTGTGGAGAGGGGTATGTTTGTGTGTGTGAGGTCTGACACAGCCATCTGAGCTCAACTTGGACCACAAAACTTTCTTTTTTGGAGAGACTGAGTATCACACAGTGGGGCCAGTCCTACATTTAAGGATCAGGCCTCTCTGCATCTACTTTGGAAGAGGCCAGGGTGGTAAGAATTTAGAAGAAAGCAGGACAGAAATCTGAACCAACAATAAATCTCTCTGACCAGGAGATCTTTCATTCTCTTTGTTACACAGACTTGGAATTAATCTTGGCAAAAAGTTGGAGACTATGGAGTTAAGAGAACAGGATTTGGAGGGTCCTTGGCAGGCTCAGTTGGTAGAACATGTGACTCTTGATCTCAGGGTTGCGAGTTTGAGCCCCATGATGGGCATAGAGATTACTTAAAAAAAAAAAAAAAAAAAAAAAAGAAAAAGAAAAGAGAGAAAGAGAGAAACCAGGACTTATATATTTTATCAGTAAATGCAAATGTTCATTGGTGTTTGTCCTTGAAACTGCACTGCATTCTCTGAGTCTGCTTTTGTTTATCCTGGTCCCTGCTGGTGGATTTTATGGGTGTGGCTAAGTTCTAGTTTGACTCCACTCCAAAGCCCCTCTGGTAGGCAGGCTCCTAAGATGACCCCAACCCCCTTGTATGATCGATCCCCTGTCCCTGAGTTTAAGGAGGACCTGTGAGTATGACGGGACATCACTGCTGTGATTAGGCTACATCACGTGGTGAAAGCAAAAGGATTTGGCACATGTCATTCAAGTGCCTAATGGACCTTCAGTTAAAAGGGAGCTTACCCTGAGTGGGCTGCCTTAATCAGGTGGTCCTTTAAAAGAACTAGAGAACAAAAAGTTTCTCGTGCTGGCCTTCTAAAGCTGCCATGTGGAGAGAAGGCCCTTGCAGGGCCTCTGGGAGCCAAGAGCAGACCCTGCTGGCTGGCAAGGAGAAGGGGGCCTTCACCCCTACGGCCGGTGAGACCCGGGCAGGGGCCTGGCCTCACTGTGCCTGCAGTCCTGATCCACAAAATCTGCAGCGGTAAATGTGTATGGTCTTAAGCCCCTAGATTTGTGGTAATTTGTTATGCCACAACAGTAAACTAATTCAGCCCCAGACAAGATTTCATGTTAATATTTATTGAGAATGGCTGGGATGCTGTTAGTTGCTTCTGTTGCAGTTGTCAAGATGAAGGACAAAAAAACTCTAACCTTCAGGTCGAGGACACGAGCTTCTGAACCAAATAGAGTCTCGGGACGGATCTAGCAGAGCTCTGGGCAAATGCCACTGGCGCTTGCTGACGTGACGCTTGTTTTGCGTTTCCGTCGCTGCTGGCAAGAAGGATGACCCTGTCTCCTGTCTGCTACGCTTGGCGTAGTGAAGGGTCCCATGTGGGCAGCTGTGGGAGGGCTCAGGGTTGGGGCCAGCGGGCTGGAGAGAGGCCTTGCCGGTCCGCAGCATACATCTGGCTGTTGGGGCTCGGCCGGACTCAGCACAGCGAGCAGACACCGGGGGACACTGCTGGTCCTCACGCCTTGTGACCCTGGAAGACCGCAGTTCTCAGGGGAGGTTTTATTTTATTTATTTAATTTTTGAAGTTTATTTATTTGAGAGAGACAGACACAGTGTGAGTGGGGGAGGGGCAGAGAGCAAGGGAGAGAGAGAATTCCAAGCAGGCTCTGCACTACCAGGGCAGAGCCCGACTTGGGGCTCAAACCCATGAAGCCATGAGCTCATGACCTGAGCCGAAACCAAGTCGGTCGCTCAACTGACTGAGCCACCCAGGCGCCCCTCAGGAGAGGTTTTAGAGCCCTAAACAGCCTCAGATGTCACTAACTATAACCTCCATTTACATTTGAGAACACTGGATGTGACAGAAAATGACCTGCCTCCGGCTGAGGACCTTTACCAGTAGAGGTGCCTGATGGCCTTGACCATTCTGAGTCAGTCATGAGTCTGAGATGGGGCTGAGAAATCTTAATCTTTTTTGTGTGTAAACTCTATCAGGTCTTTTAGTTAGAATTTCACCCTCTCCCTGAAGTCACTCTAAAGCACTAAGTGGGATGGACAGCAGAGCAAACCACACCTTCCTTGATTATAACGGGGTTCAAGCACGCAGGCAGGCAGTGGGGCTGAGGGAAGAAGCGTACAGGGAACCTTGTGAGCAGGAGGCACCGGTTGTTGGGCAGGAGAAGAGAGGTTTTGCTCTGTGACCGTCTTACAGCCACCTGTCTGCTGGGCAGGGAGAGGTGGGCTCCACATGGAACCATTACCAAGAATTGGTGAAGTTGCGGCCAGGTGGGATTCTTACACGCTGCCGATGGGATTGGTTTGGACAATTACACCCTACGGTGTCGATTTCAACTCTGGCTGTGTGTTAGAATCACTTGGGTAGCTTCAAAAAACCAAGAAAAACACCTATGCTGGAAGCCCTCCTTGCCAAGGACCAATTAAGTCCATCTTTTAGGATAGGACTTAGGGTGTGCGCATACATGCAGAACTTTCCCAGGCAATCAATTCTGAAATGCACCCAGGATTGAGAACCACTGCCCTGGAGAAACTCTTTACACGTGCACCAGAAGACAAGCTAACCAATGCAGCACTATTTGTAATAGCTGGAACCTGGAAGTAGCCCAAATGGCCTTTAACAAGAGGATAGATGAATGAGTCGTGGTGAGAAAGGAGGAGGGGTAGTTGTGCACACCAGCGTGGAAGAGTCACACCACACAGAGCCACAAGAGCAAGTCACGGGAGAGTGTGCGGATGAAAAACCTCGCCTCTCCTATAAAGCGCAGAGTTTGAAAACATACAGCATGCGTCAACGTTAGAGATACATATCATACATATATTGTGTATACACACACGTATGTGACAAACTAAAGAAAATCAAGGAGGGGCACCTGAGTGGCTCAGTCCATTAAATATCCGACGTCAGCTCAGGCCATGATCTCTCAGTGCGTGAGTTCCAGCCTCGTGTCAGGCTCTGTGCTGACGGTGCAGAGCCTGCTTGGGATTCTCTCTCTCTCTCTCTCTCTCTCTCTCTCTCTCTCTTTCCCCCTCTCTCTCTGCCCCTCCCCCACTGGCACTTTCTCAAAATAAATAAATTTTTTTTTAAATGGAGGATGATAAACACAAAATTCAAAAACATAATTGTCTCTGGAGGTCGATGGGAAGATAGTAAGAAGAAATGGGTCTTCTAAGCAGAAGGAAGATTCTATTAAGCTGGAGGGTGGGTGTACAGGTGCTCATTCTATTATTGGTTTGTATACCTTACATATACATTAACTATTTTGTATTTATAAGAAATTTCATTAAAAAAAAAAACACACCTAGGAAAATCCATCCATAAAAACTCTTGGTCTTCAGGAAAATGCCCGCCAGCCCAGAACACAGTCCCACACTTCTCTGACATGAACCTCCGGGAAATCTTTTGGCCCAGTTAAAATTTCATTCAAAATTGTAAAAGTGGAACCAACACCAGTCATAAGAATAACAAAGCAGATGAGTGTTGTCTGTGACCAAAACCACTGCTGCAAATCACACAAATGTAGAAAGTGCGGGAGAGGGATACAAGAGCTGAGAACTGATTAATAAGGCATGAGGAGAAAGAGAGGGATTCCTGTGATGGAAACCTGAAATAGCAGAGTTGAGGCAAGGCATGAAGAAATCTAAAACCCCAAAGATGAAGTCGATGTGAGAGGGAGAGCTAGGAGGAATGGATAATGCTAAAAACGGGCGGTGAGGACAGGGGTAAGAAAACGAAGCAGGGGCACCTGGGTGGCTCAGTCACTTGAGCTTCCAACTCTTGATTTTGGCTCAGGTCATGATCCCAGTGTCATGGGATCGAGTCTCACATCGGGCTCTGAGAAAACCAAAACGAAGTGTAAATGAGAGAATCAGCTAGAAAATGATTTAGTCACAGAAGGTAAAAGAAACACAGCATCTCAGAATAATCACTTAGAGACAACTCAAGAGGGGCACCTGGGTGGCTCAGTTGGTTAAGTGTCTGACTTCGGCTCAGGTCATGATCTCACTGTTCTTGAGTTTGAGCTCCATGTCGGGCTCTGTGCTGACAGCTCAGAGCCTGGAGTCTGAGGAGTCTGCTTTGGATTCTCTCTCTCTGCCCCATCCCCACTCTCTCTCTCTCAAAAATAAACATTAGGGGCGCCTGGGTGGCTCAGTCGGTTAAGTGGCCGACTTCAGCTCAGGTCATGATCTCGCGGTCCGTGAGTTTGAGCCCCACATCGGGCTCTGTGCTGACAGCTTGGAGCCTGGGGCCTGTTTCAGATTCTGTGTCTCCCTCTCTCTCTGACCCTCCCCTCTTCATGCTCTGTCTCTCTCTGTCTCAAAAAAATAAACGTTAAAAAAAAAATTAAAAAATCAACATTAAACATTTTTTTAAAAAGATACAATTCAAGGAATTTTCCAGAAATAAAGCAAGAGTGGATCTACACATTGAAGGAAAAAGTGGTACAGAACGTTCAATACTAAAGATAACAGTTTTCCTAGCTGCGGTCCCTGACCCCAGCACATGCAGAGTGCTGTGTGTTATCGAGGAGGCACTCGCTATTAATTCTGAAGTTCCCTTACCGCTAAAACAGGGTGATGCGATTTGTAAATCAGTGCAATGAAGATTTTTGTGGTCTAGAAAAGTTTCCGGTTTGTGCTTGTCTGTTCCCTCAGTCTTCCCTTGCTTCCATGGCTGTTCTGTCACAGTGACAGACTTGGGAACAGGGAGGGTAGAGCGCGGTGGGGACAGCTGGACAGTGGGCTAGGGACCGAAGGCTCCACTCAGCCTCTCCTTGGCGTCAGATCTCACTTTCCGTTGTCACTTCCGGGTGGTCCAGGTATGACCTGACCCCGCACCCACCGTCTAGCATGAGGCCTCCGCCTTGGAGGATCTGGAAGCTGCATTTAGGCTCAGCGGGGCTCAGAGGCGGTCAAAAGTCCCTTCCTCCCTTACTCTCTTCTCCGTTTACAATTCAACATTTTTTTTACATTAAGCCAGATTTCAAATACAATTAGATACACTGTAACACAGCTGGATTTGTTTGTTTTTAATTCAGATCAACTCTTTAAAAAAAAAAAGGAGAAGTTTATTGAAAACACTGCAAGGAAGCAGCTGGCAGGACAGCAGAAGAGAGGCCGTCTAGATCAATTCTATTTCTTTTTTTTTAATACGTGTGGCGTTCTTTTTTTTTTAATACGTGTGGCGTTCACAGCTGTGTTAACCCTTTCTCTCCCTTCTCTGCCCTCCCCAGAGGTGTTCTCTCTCCTGAAGTTGATGCACGGCACACCCATGCTGCTTTTATATCATTTCTCTGCAGAAAAGAGCTTATATGAAACGTGTGCTTTTGAGGTCAAATTGGCATAACACAAAATTAACCGTTTAACGTGAACAACAGAACCTCTACAGTGTTGGGCAGCCATCACTTCTGTCTAGTTCCGAACGTTTCCATCACCCCCAAAGGAAACCCTGTACCCGTCAAGCATCTGTGCTTTATCCCCTAGCCTCCCTGCCTCTGGTAACGGCCAGCTGCGTTGTGTCTCTGGGGACTTGCCTATCCTGGGCATTTTATCGGAATGGTAGGTGACCACAGGGACCTTCTGTGTCTGGCTTCTCTCGGCATGTTTTCAGAGTCCATCCGCCTTGCAACCTGTATCAGTACTCCTTTCTGGGGCTGAATACTATTCCATCGTGTATATACGCCGCTATTTATCCGATCGTCCACTGATGGACATTTGGGCTGCTTCCGCCTTTTGGCAATGGTGAATAGCGCTGCTACGAACATGTGTGTATGGGCACTGAACACAGACACCCTGACCCGGTCCCTGAGTGGCTGCAATCAGAAGTGGGTAAACCGGGCCGGCCCCTGGCGAGAGCAAAAAGGCCTGGCCTTGGCTGTCAGGCACCTCGGCTCAATCTTTATCGGGAAGCCGACGCGCCCTCTGGTGGCCAAGCGCAGAGCAAGTCGATTCTAAATTCCGCTTAAAGGCCAAATTTGAAATCTGGTTGTTTTATCACCGCACCGGTTCCTCCGGGATTGCTCCTTCTCTGTGTCTGCCCCTCGTGGAGTTCAGCCGGGGGCTTGTTGATGATGTAAATCAAATGTCCACTATGCACGAAGCACCTCTCTCCCACTCCCTTACAAATGAGGCAGGGACTGAGTCAGGCAGGGCCTGACTCAAATACCAGCCCCCCCCCCCTACCGTGAGCTCATTGGCAAGACAAGCGCGCAATAACTATAATAAAGGGGGCAGGGTATGACAGAGGTCAGGCTGAAGGCAGAGCTGGGGGCTGATGGAGGGTCAGTACAGCCACGCTGAGCTCTGAAGGGACACTGGATTTCAGTCAAGGGAGGGGACGTGCCTTCCTGGTGGAAGGAACAATGTGATGCCAGAGCCCTCACTGTTCTCTGTTCTCTGGTCCCTTTCTGGTCTATTTCTCACCAGTCAGGGGAGTCCCCAAGTCACAATTCATTAATGGCCCCTTTGCAGAGGGATATGGTGGCTAATCCCTTCTTCTGCATCTCGCTCACTGCCCCCCAACCCACGTTCCATCCTGATCTTGCTGTTAAACATCCTCACTGTCCACCACGCAGCTCTACTCCTCTGAGTTTACAAATGGGCCTCTGAGGAAGTTTTCGCTTGGACAAAAAGGTTTTGTTTCTTTTAAAACAACTTTTCTCTGTACGTGGATGAAATGTGTGTCCTCTGAGTGTGTTAGGCTCTGGACGGCAAGGGTGAGGGGTCCCGCCCCAGCCCTTGTTCTCCTTTGCTGTCACAGGGGCTCCTTCTTGCCTCCCTCTATTTTGAGATCATCTTTCCTCCGATTCCCACCCCCCACCCTGCGGCCCCACCCAGCGGATCCAGAAGACACTTTTTCACAAAGCACTCAGACGAGGCTGTCCCAGGATTCCAGGTCCAAGGCAGTCGTTGGCGGGGTACTCCTTGGGATCAGGGCAGGGGAAGAGCCCACCTGGGGGCAAGGAGACCCTGGGGCTACAAAGAAGCCAGTTCACCATCAGCCTCATTATTGTTGTTTTTCTTTTTTTATTCCTGCCCCTACTGGAAAGTGGGCTTGGGTCTGTCATCTGGCCTGCAAGAAGACAACTGACCACAAGGGGAAAACAGGAGGCAAAACTTTGCCTAAAAATAACTCCTAATTGCAGCCCCCTCGGACAAGGCAGATCACAGACCCCTAGGAAGAGAAGGACCCCGTGCTCCTGCCCCCAGACAGCATCCCAGAGAGAGAAGCCATGAGGCCCCGGCTGATCAGGAGAGTGAAACAGAACTAGAATCCAAAGACCCTAATTCTCCCCAGCACCCTATGCGCTGTGGCTCCAGCCCTGAGTTGGGCTTGCACAGAGGGGTCTGGGGGAAGGGAGTCCATAACTTTCCCATCCCCCATCCTTCTTAACATGTAGGTTGTGGGGTGCCCTGGCTGGCTCACGGAACTCCCTTCAGTGGAGGAGTCAGGACTGACAGATGCACAAAGGGGTCAACTGGGAGAACAATGCCATCATGGCAGGCTGCCCCACGGTCCACAAGAGCCAGAGGCATCGGAGCAGGAGAGAGAACCCGATGGGCAGCCATTCTTGGGGAAGGCCTCCTGGAGGCTGGGCTCATCCCACAGACCCCCTCAGCTCCCTTGCCTGGGCCGCTGTCACTGGGGCCTTTGCTTTCCCTCACATGTAGTCTGCGGTAGCCATGTCCCCCTCTAAGCCTCAGTTTCCCTTCCTGGCCTGGACAAGGCAGGACCAGGTAGATGTTCTTGAGGGCCCTTCCAGTGTTGACAGGCTAGGTGGACAGAACACGCTGGCCCAGACTAAGGTGCAAAGAGAGACTTTAATCAGGGCTCTTTCATGCCATGGTTCCAGACCAGAAAAGAGGGCAGGGGTCTTCTTTGTCCTTGTAGGGTCTTCACTGGACTCAGGCAGCTTGGGGTTGGGGTTGTGAACTGAGGCAGGAAGTCTGCAAATGGTCCAGGCAGAAATCAGGACTCCTGGGGCACAGGGTTCATGATGCTTTGCAAATATCTGACTGTCTTCTTCACCCTGGGGTTCTTGGGGTCGGAACAGATGGACTTGCCATGGATAGTTACAAACCTACACAAAAGGGAGAAACCCCGTCCAGGGGGCGTCAGGGCAAGAAGGCCTCCCAGAGCCCCAGGATCAGCCTTGCTCTGCACTGATCAGGACCCTGAGGCCTTGAGAGGAGCAAGAACTTGCCTGAAGTCACATAGCACATCGGTGACAGATCTGGGACATCAGGCTCTATCCTCAGTGATTCTTGACCTTCCCAAGGTCCCTGCCAGTCCTGGCCCTCCCAGGGAGCCAGAACTGCAAAGCCTCTGCCCCCCTACTTCAGCTACACCCATGCCCACCTAAAGCCTAGGAATTAGGGGTGCACAGGAGGGGCCCGGCTCAGACCAAGCCATGGGAAGTGACCACATTGGCTTTGGACTGCCCGTGTGACATGGGGCTGCTCTGTCTCTCTCAGGGCCTCAGTTTCCCCATAAATCAATGAAGAGTTGAACCTCACAGCCTGGGGCTTTTTGGGTTTCACAATGTGGGGTGCAGGGGCTTCCCTGAGGAGCAGGGCCCAAGTGGGAAGGGGACCACAAAAGCCCTGCTCTCTCCTCTCCCCAGTGGCCCTTCTGGGAGCTCCTGGGTCTGCGTTCTCCCAGACTGAGCTCCCAGGAGCAAGGGCGGGGACAGAGGGTGGGGTCAGGGCACACTTACACGATGGCGTCTTTGGAACACTCCCCCGAGGTCCTATACCACCCTGTCAGCCTTCTGAGAGGGATGGCCCCTTTGAAGTACTCTAGGCAGCACTCCCGGCCCACGTTGGTTGCTCGAGCTACGGAGAGGGGAGACAGGAACAGGTGTTCTGTGAGTGTCTGTGTGGGGGGCGGGGGGGTCCATGGCTGTGGAGGGGAGTCCGTGTGCATGTCTGTGTGTGTGTGTGTGTGTGTGTGTGTGTGTGATATCAGAGGGAGTCCACGTGTGTGTGTTTGGGAGTCTCTTGGTAGGGGGATCTTGTGAGTGTGTGTGTGTGTCAGTATGTGCGCACGTGTGTGCATGAGGTCTCTGTGCTTGGAGGGGGGGGGTCCCTGTGTGCTTATGTGTCTCTCTGTGCGTATATCTGTGTGTGTTTGGGAGGAGTTGTGTGTGCATGTCTCTGTGTGTGTCTGTGAAGGTGTGACTTTGCGTGTCTGTGTGTGTGTGTGTATCTGTGTGTACACATTTGTGTGTGAGATCTGTGTGCTGCGGGCGTCCTGGGTGTTTGTGTGTGTGTGCTAGCACGTCTCTGTGTGTGTTCAGGGGGTCTGTGCACATATACTGGCATGCATCTATGTGTTGTCCCCGTGTGTCTGCATGAGTGTGCACCTGTGCGTGCACACACTCAAATACCAGCCCCAAACCACCCTGGAATTTCCTCCGGGCCAGGCTCTGGGCTGGGCCTCTGCCTGCAGGAGCTCATTTGGTCCTCCACAGTGCACCTAGAGACAGGTACTATCACTACCCCATTTCACAGATGACTATGGGGAAGCCCAAGGCGTGAAGACACTTTCCTGGGGCTCGGCTTCCTTATCTTTGCACAAGATGAAGTACCAATACTTGCAAACAGGCAAACCAGAGACGTGTGGCTTTAATTAATGCCATGCTAGAGTGTTTTCTAAGAAGCCCCCAACTGTCCTCCAGCCATCTCGGGGGCAGAACTTGGTCTGACTAGCCCACGATGCCGCCCTGGCCGGTGACTTACAGAAGGGAGAGTAAACGAGCAGTCACGGGCAAAGGCTGGGCGCTAACCAGCTGTGTTCCCACATCCCGTCTTACTTTGTCCTTTCCCCCCCAACTGCATATAAACCTCCCTCTTGCACATGCTCTGGGAACTAGCCGCGTTCATGCTGATTCCCTCAGTGTAGACCCATTAATAAAACAGATGCTAACAAAGACTCCTAAGAAGGGGTCGTGTTCCACTGTCAAAACACAGCCCCAGTCATTGCCCCACAACCACTGCGGCGTGAGACGGGCCAGAACTTTGCTCCTCCCCAAGCTGATCCCCAAGCTCGGGGGCCGCATCCTCCTCTCCGTCCTCCCCACCCTCCTCCTCATTTTCCCTTGACTGCCTCCCTCAAAGTCCTACGGCTGCCACCGGCCTCCCCCTTCTGCAGGAGCAGGTGGGCTGTAACTCATGCATAAATAGTGTTGCTGCTATGATCTCAGTGCCCCCACCCTCCTGTCCAGGGCGCCTTCCTCGACCACACTCCTCTGCCCTCACCTGCATGGGTGACCTGCAGAGAAGCCCCCAGGAGGAGCATGACCAGCAGCAGCAGCTTCAGGGACATCATGGTACCAGGAGCCCGGGAGAGGATCTGTGCGTGTGGATCCCTCTGCTCCAGGAGAGACGAGGATGATAGCCAAGTGTGGAGGTGACCTATTTAACCTCTTTGGGGACCTTGCCCCACCTCCTGTCACCTCCCCCCCCCCCCACATGCCTCCCTACAGCAGTGGAGTTTGAATATGATTCAGCACAAATGCGGTCTTGGAATGTTTGTGGCTTTCCAGAGAATGGGCACTCAGCTGAGGACAGAGGTGGGGTATGTGTGTCCGGGGGCTACGACAGTGACATACTTCTCTTTTCACAGGGACATTTCTTGGTTCCTCTATTAGCAGGGCTGAGAAGCCTCTATCCTAAACCGGGTTAGCATCTGCCCCGAGGCTGGTGAGCCTCCTTCAAGCACCATCGCGCCCTGTGTGTGGGGTGGGGACAGCCAGGCAGGAGCCAAGAGGGCTGCTTCGGCACCTGAGGTCCAGGCCTGGAGGAGCTTCCCCCTCCGCCTCCAGGAAGGCCTCCTGTGGGGGAGGGGGAGTCCGCAGGCCGCATGGGCACAGGGCGTCTTCACAGGGAGTGCCCCTACTCCATCTCATTCTGAGAAAGGCCTGGGGCCCACACGACTTTGGTTGGGGGGCTTCCCCAAGCAGGGCCCTGACACAGGAGACCAGAGCCCGACAGGTTTTAATCACCATTTAATCCAAATGGGCGCCTCTGCAGATTGGAAGCCCGGTTCCCCCACATGGGGCATCCCACCCTGGGTTGCGGAACAGCACGCAAGGGTTTGTGAGGACCTGGTCTACAGTGGACACGTGGTCAGGGTCCAGCGCGAGCCAGGCCCTGAACAGACTTTCCATCCACCCCATGGGCTGCAGCATCCCTGCATCAGGCCACACCCCCGGCCACCAGAGAAAGTGGCCAATTGTCTGCCTAGGGCTCCCCTGGGCCAGACGGTGGGAGTCCCTTAACCAGGAGGAGAGTCCTGTGCCCGCTTCCAGGTGGACAGCATCTCAGCAGGGTGACCCCTGACCTTGTTTTTAACACATGGGATCGGGGCCTGGATCCACTGTATCCCAAGGGACCAGGAGCAGCTGAGATGAGGCCCCTGCAACATGTTGTCAGGTGCACGGGGCCCTCTCAGCACAGCTGGCTCTGGGTTAACCTGGAGCCATTGTTAAATTGTCATCAGCGGTGATGATAACCACAGCAGGCGCTGTTTGTTGAAACCCAGCCCCACCAAGGGAGGTGCTCAGACTGTAATCCTGCCTGCCGGTCCTCACAGGGCACCTGTGAAAGGAAGCCATGGTCAAGATCAAGGGAGGGCGAGGCTAGTGCTCCTCCTTGTCCCCCAGGGCCACTTTGGCAGGCTATGGCTGGTTCGCTTCATACGGGGAGGGTGGGGGGGAGTGCCCGTCCATGGCAAAACGTCCCTCGGGCAGGATCCTCTGTCACCATCTTGCTATGTGACTTTGGGCAGCTCATAGACCCTCTCTGGGCCTCACTTCACCACCCGTGGAGGGATGTTTGGACCGTCCCAGGGACCCTGCCGGAATGGCAGATCTGAGAAAGATGGGGTCCTCTCTTAGTGGATCTCACAGCAGCATTTCTCTGCTTCTCATAGGCTCCCATCACCCACTCCGCAAGCCGCAGCTAGAGGGGTTCTTGCCCCCAGCATGTCTGGCTGAGCCATTCTCCCTGTCTCTGGGATGGGCTGCCATCTGCCTGTGCAGCAGAGCGGAGAAGGGAGTGGATCTTCCTGCCTGCGCTCATCTTCGGTGCTGGCTTCCTGCAGACAGTGGGGGTAACCTCCACCCCAAACAGAGAGGTAGCCGGCAGGCCCCATCCTGCAGAGCTGGAGGAAGCCAGTCTGGTCAGGAGAACGGGTGCCGGTGCCCTTGGTGACTGTGCCCGGGAAAGAGCAGCTCTGGCCTGGAGACAGAGCCTTAGGCCCAGCGGAAATGCCAATGACCAGAGGTGCTTGGGGAGGGCCTGGGGCCTAGGAGGGGCAGAGGATGTCTCTGCCGATACTGCCCCTGATGGGCGGAGTGTCTCATGACCCTCTCTGTCCTCCAGTCCCTCTGCCCAGTGGCTTTTCCACCCACCACAGAGGCCACGGAATGCTCTTCTGTGTTGGACAACAGGGGACTGTTAAGATGACAATTAGCAGCTTTATTACCGGCGAGGCCACCCCAGCCCCCACTGCCGGGAAAACCCCCTGAGTGGGGTTTGAGTCCCCCTTGTTCTGCCACAGACTCAGAATTTTTCTCCAGAAGGACCCAAATTCCCCTGTCCCTTCTAGGGAATTGGTTGTGACAGCAGGAGCAGAAGGTTCTGGACTAGCCCTGCTGGTGCAGGATGCCTAGCAAGGGAGGGATCAGAGCAGCAAGCATGCCAACGAGAACCTGCTGCATGTCAGGTGCTGTGCCAGGGGCCGTGGGAGGGTGTGCAGCAGCTGGCAGAGGGGACGAGGCCTGGCCCCAACACAGGAATGTGCAGGTGACATAAAGGGCTGGGGCCCACGGCAGGGAGATGTTGCTTCTGGCTGAGAAACCTTGGAGGGCTTCATGGAGGCGGCAGTCAGTGAGCCTTGTGACTGGGAGGATTCACACCGGGGAGCTGGGTGGCTCAGTCAGTTGAGGTCCGACTTGGGCTCAGGTCATGATCCCACAGTCTGTGAGTTCGAGCTCCACGTCGGGCTCTGTGCTGACAGCTCAGAGCCTGGAGCCTGCTTTGGATTCTCTCTCTTTCTCTCTCTCTCTCTCTCTCTCTCTCTCTCTCTCTCAATCTCAAAAATAAACATTAAAAAGTTAAAAAAAAAAAAAAGAGAGAAGGAGGAGGGGGCATTTCACACGAGGGAAGCACTTAGCGTGGGTGCAGAGATAAATGAGAGAAACAGCACAGGACTCTGTTGGGGGAAATGGTCCCGATGTGACATGGAGACCATAGACCATGAGACACGCCCACACACAGGACGCTTTCAATGAGGCTTGACCGGGGAAGAGGGGGCAGAAGACGAGGACAAGGAGGCGAGCCGGAGCTGGAGTCTGGGGAGAAACCGTGGGGCACAGAGCACCTCTCCGCCTCACTTTGGAGGCAGCACAGACCAGGGACATTTTAGAGGTGGTTTCCTTGCCTGGGATTAAGTGGCTTATTCCTCCTCAGTTCTCCCAGCTATGAAATGGATTCCAAGGGACCTTCCAGATGGAATGTCCTAGAGTCCGTGACTATGCTAAGGGCCTCGAGAGACCTTTACGGTGTTGTGCAGATTCTAGGACTTGGAAGTCGGTCAGGGGAATCAGGAACGCTCCCTGGAGGAGGAGGTGGTGAGGCAGAGTTCTATGGAGGGTGGCAGCGGAGAGGGCGCTGGAGGAAAGGCCAGGGCACAGGCAGGGAAAACAGAGCAGATGCAGGCCTAGTAGGACCACAGAGGTAAAGGGGAATTGGACCTGAGTGGGAGGAGGAAGCCAGGGTGACTGCCTGTCTCAACACCTCTGACTCAAGCTGACTAGACACGCCGCCTGTACACCTGCCACCCTTCCTGCCCCAGCCCCGAAACCACTGCCACGGGGAGTTCCTTGGGGAGTGGAGAGGATCGCTATGTCCCCGCTTTAGCTTGAAGGGGCTGCACCGGCCAGAGTCTGGGGCCCTCACCCTGAAAGCAAGGGAGGGAGGGGTCCCTCACCACCTCTGGCTCTGCTGTGGGCTGGGAGGCTGTTGTCACAACCCCGAGAACTTAGCCGCAAGCCCTTGAGCAGGGGTCAGGTTTCTGAGATGGAAGCTCTTTATCGTCTTCAAATTGCAGATGACAGTTGTCACTGGGGTGGCATGTCCCATGTCAGCTGAGGCTCCAGGAGATGCAGTGACTTGCCTGGAACATCCCAGTAAGGATCCAGCCTTTCATCCATCCAGCCCCATCCTCTGACGGCTGAGACTGTATGCTCTTGTCCTGCCCGTGGGGGCTGAGACGCGAAGGTCCCAGATGTTACCCCCATCCCCAATCCCCAAATGTGTCCCACCCTCCTGTCCAAAGGGCCTAATGTGCTCACTCGTGAGCCTTTCCTGACAGGTTGTCGGTCGGCTTGATTCCTTGGGTCAGAAACACAGCAGTAGTCGTTACCCTGGGCTTCCCCTCCCCTCTCATGGTCAATGGGCAAGGCCGGTTCAGCCTGCCACCTGGATGTGTCTTGAATCAGTCCCCTTCTCCCCACCATCTCTCTGTTGGACCACAGCCCAACACTCGTCTCCCAGCTCCCCCACGTACCCCTCCAGTCCACTCTCCTCTCTAAAGCCCAGACCTCTTTCCAGAACATAAATCTGAGCAAGGCTCTCCCCTCTCAAAATCCTTCCATACCTCCCCCTTGCCCTCAGGATGAAGTCCAGATTCTCACGGACTTTTCCAGACTCAACTTTTGCCCCCAGCCCCACTGCCCACACCATTACTTTATTCTAGCCACACGGACCTTCTTTCAGTTCCTTGAAAATGCCAGGCTCTCACTGACACCCAAGCCTTTGTACAGGCTCTTCCCCTTGTCTGGAACACTCTCTCCTGCTCCCCCACACCCCACTTCCTTCCACTCCTACCCTTCTTAGATCACAGCTTAAATCCCCACTTCCTTCCTTTGGCCCCCACCTTCCTCTGTGTCCTCACAGGTCACTGGCTTCCCTATCATGTTTTCGTCACGTTGCACTGTGAGCACTGGTTTGCTTCCCGGGTCTTACATGGAAGATTGTGAACTTGAAAACAGGATCTTTTCTGTGTTCCGACCCATAGCTCCGGGACTTAGCACCCAGTAGGTGCTCAATAAAATATGTTTATTGAATGGATAAGAGGTGGATGGTTGGATGGATGGGTGGGTGAATGAATGGATGGATGATGGTTGATAGATGAAGGATGGGTGGATGGATGGATGGACGCTTACAAATTTACGAACTATAGCTTGAGCATAGCTTACAGTCTATCTCAGGGGCACCTTCACTCCAGCATGAATTCTTTTTGGTTCAGTGTGTGCCACCACTTCATGAGACACACCTGAATTCTCCTGTCTTGAATGAGGCAGAAGAATCCAACCAAGGCACTCATTGACTCTTTCCTATCTAGTTTACAGCCTCCTTGTGGGTTGTAGCCATTTCCTGCCTTCCGTCAAACCGAAATTTCCTCAACTGTGGCTTTGCTCTCATTCCTTCTCCACTCCAGGAGGGCTCCTTCCCTCAGTTACACTCCCCCCTTCTGGCTCTTTGTGTTCCCCCTTTCCGTGGTCCCCTTCCCCTCTGCTGATGACACGATCTAGGGTCTCTGCTGCTATAAAACCTCCCCTTGATCCCCAACACGCTGTCCTCCTATTTCTTCTTTAATTCATGACCAAACTTCTCCCGTGTGTGGTCTACACCTCCCACTACCATTTCCTCTCTGCTCATGTGTGATTTAATTTTTAGCACTAAGGCCCTCACACTCTGGGGAAGCCACTTTCTCTGGGCCTTTCAACCACCCATGGCCACTCTCTGAACTTCCCATCCCCTTTATGAGGGGATGGGTAACCGCTGCCCCACATGGCAGTGGTTACCCGCAGACGCTCTGGAAGCATTCATTCTCTAGAGCCCTGGGTCCCAGTCCCTCTCCCACCTGTTTCTGATTGTGTGACCAAGAACAAGTCCATGAGCCTCCCTGTCTTCATCTGAAACGTGGGCATGTTGATATTGCTAGGAAAATTAACTGAGGTGATTTATGTAACCTTCCTTGTCTCCAGCTGGTTTGATGAATCTCCTTGTCATCACTGGGAACCATTTCCCTTTGTGACAATCCTCTCCATTGGGATTCGGGCTAGGTTCTTCCCTGCACTCTCTTTGGGCTCCTCTTCTCAGTAGCGTCTCTGAGCTTTCACCACAGGCTGGACAGGTTTCTCAGCAATTACATCTATTAGTTTATTTTGTTCTCACAACAACCCTAGGAGGTAAGAAGTATATTATCTACATTTCACAGATGAGGAAATTAGGGACCAACCACAGTGGTTAAGAAACTGGTCCGAGGGTACACAAGGCTAGAAGCATGAAGCGTGCCTGGGGCTCCGTCCTAGGCTTTTTGTCTCAAGCAACCTCTCTCCCTCCTTGATGTCATTAGCTCAGGCCTTTGACCTTGAGATGGATGTTTCCTAACTCTCCCAGCCCCAACCAGTTCTGATCAAAGACACCCACTGCACCCCACCCCATCCTCTAGCCTCCTCTTGCCTGCTGTCAGATACCTTAGCTCTCTCTACCTTGTAGCCTGGCCAGTCTAGTCTGTGGGGTCCTGAAAAAAAAATCTGTCCCTCTGTGGTTCACTCAGCCCAAGAACAAGAAAGGCGGGACCAAGTTCCTCTTGACCAGCTTCCCCCTTTTTTTTTTTTTTTTTTTGTTCAGGCTGGCGTCATTCCCCACCTCCCATCTGCCCCACTGGTCTGTAATTTTGCCCTTGACTCATTTCTCACCTTCAGCCCCTACGCCGCATCAAGCACTGATTCTGCCAGCCATGTCTGGTGGTGCTCAGCTTCCTCACTCTCTCCTCGTTCTCACTGGCTCAACCTGAATCCTTCACACCTGGGCATTGTCGACCACTTCCAGACCTATTTCCTCCTCTCTGGTCCTCCTGCATGCCCATGTCTGAGGGGTCTTTTTCAAGAGTTGCTCTGGCTACATATAGCATATAGCCCTCAAGAACCATCAGTGGCTCCCTGTTCCCTGTCCCTCAAAAGTCTTCAGGTCAGTCTGTACGGCCCGCCATCCCTCCTGATCAGTCTTACCTCAAGGATTCCCACAGATTCGGTGTGTGCCCTCACTAGGTGACTCGGTTTGCTATGTCCTCCTCTTTACTGGATTACCCAGCGCCCTGAACCAAATTATATCCACTTTTCATATATGACATGCCATAAAATATTAAACAAGGGTGTCCCTGTGGAAGTGAGGGGCTAGGAGAAAAGACCCTTGGTCAGGTACCCCAGGTTTGAATCAGCTCTGCCATCAAGGAACTGTGAGACTTGGAGCAAGTCACTTCTCTCTGAGCTTCAGTTTCCACATCTGCAAGATGAAAATAATAATAGTAAGTACATTAGAAGGTTTTGGTGCATATCGACTGCCTTAGTGCCTGTATCTGGCAAATAGTACATGTTCCTGACTTTAAATATCATCTATATGCCAGAGACTCCCAAATTTCTCTTGCAAACTCCAGGCTTGTATGTCAGCTGCCTACTGAGCATGTTGAACAGGCATCTCAGGCCCATCAAGTCCAAAGCCGAATTCCCAATTCCCATCCACCCACACACGTGCTCCCCCCTGTTCCTTGCCAGCCCCTGCCTTCCCGTTACTTGGACCAGAATCCTGAGCACCATCCTGACGCCTCTTCCCTCTCACCCCCTACTTCCCATCTGTCAGCCGATCTCCTGGCTCTGCCTTCAGAATTCATCCGGAGCCCACCATCCCTCCCCTGGATCCCTACACTGGCTCCTGGAGGTGTCCCTGCCTCCACCCTTGCCTGCTATGCTCTATTCTCAGCACAGTAGTCACAGGAATGTGAATCTCCTCTGCTCAGACCATCCCCCAGGCTCTCCCCTACACTCAGAGGAAAAGCCAAAGAGCCTACAGCAGCCACGAGGCCCCACCTTGCTTTCCGCGCTCTGGCCTCGCTGGCCGCCTTCATGTTCCAAACGTGCCCGACACTCTCCCTCCTTAGGATACTTCCACTGTTCTTTCAGCCTAGAATATTCTTCCCCACATGCATGCATGACTCACTCCTTCACCTCCTTCAATCTTTGCTTAAATGTCACCTTTCAATGAGGCCTACCCTATTTAAAATTGCAACCTACCCCACCTCTTTCTCTGCTTGCTTGCTTGCTTTTCCTTTCTTTCCTTTTTCTCTTTCTTCCTTTCTTTCTTTCTTTCTTTCTTTCTTTCTTTCTTTCTTTCTTTCTTTCTCTCCCCCCGCCTCCAGTACTTGCCACCCCCAATCACTACACCATTGACTTACTTGTTACACCTGCTGTTTGTTGCCCATCTCCCCCTGACATCCCCACTGGAATGTAAGTACCATAGGACAGAAGCTCTTTCTCTTTTATGCAATGAAGTATATCCCACGGCACGTGGTAGGCCCTCAATACATACTTGTTGAATCCAGTGAATGAATGGATAAATGGCTGCTATTATTCCCAAAGCCAAGTACATAAACACTTCTCAATGGAGTCTTGCTCTTACTGTGGACTTGTCTCAATCTCTCTTGTGCCTGGGCTTCAGCTCTCCATCTGGGCTCCTCCCTCAGCCCTGTAAATCAATTACTTTCATTCACTCCTCGAGTCCAACCCTCTCTTTCCAGGGAAACTTTGTCCCTGGTTCCAAGTTATCTCACAGGCAAAGCTTTGGTCTCCAGACAGCACTGGCACAATCCAGGGCTGTGCAGCCAAGTGACCAATTCAAGGCTCACCCCTCAGGGTGCAATGATGGACCCTTTCTGTAGAAGCTAGAGGCCTGCTGCAGCCTTCTCTGAACCTGGCAGGCTGCCTGGGGAGGGGGAGGGGGGAATCTTTCCCACCAAATGGGACCCTCTCTGCTCTCAAGGAAGGTTTGTTCAGCACCAGGGTCAGCGCCAAGAGCCCAGCCTCCGGGAAGAACACACATTCTGGAAGGCACCTTTTCTATGGATCTTGGTGGATCTGGCTCCTTTGAAAGGTGAAGGATCTCCCTGCCTTCCTGTCCAATCTCAGCCACTGCAAATAAGCCAGCAGGGGAAAGACCAGCAGCATTTGGCCGTGTGATACATGGCACAGTCCTACCTGGATCCTGGCTCATCCAGGGGGAGCTGAGGGTGTGGAAGGGTGTGGCCACTTCTGAGCAAAGTCCAGACCTGGAAAGCATGTGCCTCTAGAAGAGAATGAGGTCCTGTTCTCTTTCTAGAGAGAAGCAGGCACTTCAGCAGCTCTCTGGGCCGGGCCAGAACAGGCTGTGACTTGCCCTTCCACAGACAGACGCTCTCTCCTCAATCCCACTTGGCTTAACATAGGGTCCTCCCTTCTTCCTGCTTTGCCTGGGCTTCTTACAGCTCTCAGGACTCGTTGCTTCTTTTTCCCTCAATGAAACGAAACTGTCTAACCTAGCTCCAAAAATAATTTGGTGTTTTTATTGGTGTCACGTTCAATGTATAGGCTTTCTTAGGGAGCTGTCTTTCCCATTGGTTTCCCATTCTACTGCTTGAAGTCCTTTTTGCTCTCCTCCCCCAGTCAGCAACTCCTCATTCCAGACCCCAATGTGGGCTGCAGGCTGGGGAGCATGGTGATTGGCTGTGTCCATTGTCTGAGGTTGGGTTCATTAAGGTTGTGCTCCCAGGGGAGGCGGGGAAGAGCAGGGGGGATGGAGGCAGGGAAGGGACTGAAGCCCAGCAAAGATGTTGACCTCAGGCAAGTCCCAGGGGCAGCTCCCTCCTGCCCCCACAGGGGCTCCAGACTGTCAGAAATAAAAGCAGCTGAAGGGGAGAGGCTCTGGCTGGGGCACCCATAGGTGCCCACCACTGGGTTCACAGGTAAATATTACCATCACTGAGGCCCTGAGTGCCTCTCCTATTCTTTCCCTCTACAGACTAGCAGAAACTGAACTGGGCGTCCGTTAGTCCCAAGCATTTCTTCATTTTCCTAACACATGCCTGTGTGTCCTTAAACAATGTATGGCATTGTTGATACAGTTTTTTAAGCTTTATATTAATATTACCATATAGTATCTGTCCTTTCACATCTTGCAGTATTGAACCTGAGAGTCATGTGTGTTGACAGGAACCAGTGTGTTTATTTCTTTTTCACCAGTTATGCAATTCCATACAATGACTGTACCAGACTACAATTTGCTTTTTTTTTTTTTAAAGTGGGGTCGCTAGAGAGGGACTGCCTGCTGGCCCAGTCACTTACTAGCTATGTGACTTTGGGTAAATTCCTCACTCTCTCTGTGCCTTGCCACTTCCATCTAGAAAATGGGGATCATATTAGTAGGACCCATGTTAGAGCTGGGGCAGGGACTATATGAGAAAGTTCCTTCAAAGGCTCACAGCGGTGTGTGATTGGGACAGTGAACCCCACAAGGGGAAGGCTAGTGTCTTATCCATCTCTGGAAATAATTGAATGACTCCTCCTCTGTCCTTGCTTCCCTGCAGGGACCCACTGCTTCTGCCCCTGACACCTTGGGGACCCTAGGCTGTCTACCTGGCATCTCAGCGCTCATGTGCACGGGACTCCAATTCCATCAATCTGATGATGCTCATGACCCCACATAAAAACTGGAAAACAGGCTGCACAGGTACAGATGAGAAGCGGGGGGTGGGGAGGAGAAGGGGAGACCCAGGAAGATGTCTAGGGGGGCAGACGCTCCCACTCTCAGACTCCGGAGATCCCAAGGCTGCTAGACTCCACCCTTCCCTGCTCGCTCCTCTGGAGAATTTGGGAGACAGTCAGGGCCTTGACCCAGTTCAGGCCTCCTGGTTGTCCTGGCTGGGCCCGGGGAGCAATTTCTTGACCAAGATGTGATGGTGGAGGGTCACAGGGGTTCAAGAGTGACTTGGACACACCTTCACAGATGGCCCCTCTCAGTCTCTGACATCTCTTTGAGGCAATTAGATTTTGGTTTTTTGCCAGGAAGTGCCTTGAAATGCAGCTCCCCACATGGCTGGGTGGCTTTCCATAAATCAGAAAGGCATGTGGTACCAGCAGCAGGTCAGAAAGTGCCACTGGAACGTGGATGGGGGTGGGGGCTGGCCCTTCCCCTCTTTCACTTCTTCCAAGACCTGTGGTTGGTCACTGGGGCACAAAAGGGAGGAAGACACACAGATATTCGGCCTCATGGCTCTTACAGAAGCTCAGTGAAACAAGAAGGCACAGCCAGGTCATGTGAGGGTTAGCATGGGTGCAGGCACAGTGAGGACCTGTAGCAGGGAAGCTTCGTGAAACTAAGAAGTCAGAGAAGGCCTCCTGGAGGAAGCGACATCTAAGCTGAAACCAAAGGATGAGTAAGAGTTGCCAGAGGAACAGTGAAGGGGGATGTTATTCCAAGCAGAGGGAATAGCCAGTACAATGGCCCAGAGGCGCGAGAGAGAAGTGTGACCTAGGGATATAAAAAAATGTGTGGCCAAAGGTGTTGTTGGTGGCGGGGTAAGCAAGATGGAGGGAAGAGCAGCAAAAGAGACGGGGCTGAAGTCAGTGTGCCAACTGAAATCCTCTAGGAAGACAAAAGACATCAATCATAGCCTTGGCCCTTAGAACTGTGCAAAAGAGCCCGAGTCCTATGCCAACAGGCCCGGGTTACCCTGGTTGGGCTTTTGGCCTTAGGAGGTCCATGAAAGACTGGCTGATCTAGATCATCTGGCAAACAGCTGGTACTCAGTAATGTTAGTACTATCTCCATCTATTTCCTTGACTGCTGACATGATCACCAGCACATCTGAGCCATTAGAACTCCCAAGCATCAACATATCTCAGGGAAACTACAAAACCCTTCTTCCCAACTCCACTTAGTGAGAATTCCAGACAAATCCAGACAGCTGGCAGGATACTGTTGACCACCCCATCTGCAAAGAAAGCAAAGGAAGAGTAGAGACCTAGATAGCAGAAAGCCTATTTATTCCCCTGAAATGAATGTTTCAAGCCTTTAACACCATCGTGAGATTATTGACAAATCATCCCTATAACATACTTCTTTTTCTTCATTGCTGTACCCATCTGGATGGGCTAGGTTATGTTGCAATAACTTTTCCCTGGGGCAAAGTCAGAAAGGTTTGTTTCTTCTGCAGAGATCAGTGGGAGTTTTTTCTGTGGCTGGAAACTCTGGAGCCATCATCGCTCTGAGACCCAAGGTAATGAAGCGATCATTTTCTGGA
This sequence comes from Leopardus geoffroyi, assembly GCF_018350155.1. NCBI lineage: Eukaryota > Metazoa > Chordata > Mammalia > Carnivora > Felidae > Leopardus > Leopardus geoffroyi. The sequence goes on along the minus strand of NC_059335.1, from coordinate 34,454,417 downwards.
ATGTTGCCAGGTGCTGAGCCAGAAGGACTGAAAGTTCTTAAGCGTCTCTCATCAGAAATTCAATATGTGAATCTTGTGATATACGTTACTTCTACCCCCTAGTCCACTGGCCCAAACTGCTCTTTTGGCCCCCCTAAACCCCAAGGGGGTGGGAAAAGCAGCCCTCCCACATGCCCAAGGGGTAGCAAGCCAGAAATAGGCAAGGAGACTGACTATTGCAGTCTCCCAGGACTTGAAACTAACAAACTTCTCTTTTTAAGTCTGAGATTCAGGCCTCTTGCTCCTCTGGTATCAATTTAGTTGGGATTCATGAGTTTTGACCTTGTCAGTTTCAAAAGCAATGTATAGAAGAAAAGTTACATCAACTTGAACAGCTGCATAATGGCACCATAACATTTCTTTACCCTGCTTTAGCTGAAAACCAAGAAGGCTGCCTTTCTTAATACTTATGATTCCACAGTCTTGTTTGGGTATCCAGTAACCAAAGTGAATAGAACTAGGATGTTTCAAACCCTTTGGAAACATCCGTTGCATGATCATAGGTTCTATTACCGAGAGCTCACTATGTGCAATGGAGAAAACTGAGGCCCAGAGAGGTTAAGCAACTTGCCCAAGGTTATGTAGCCAGAAATCTCCATGCTGTATTCTGCTCCTGTATTGGTTTAAAAAAAAAAAAAAAAAAAAAAAAAAAAAAGCTGCTCATTACAAATAATTCTGTCCTGTCCTTTGCGGGCAAGAGATTCCTTGAATTTAAGAGAGGGGCATCGCTTCCACCAATGTGGTGAGATCAAGATCTCTCATGGGTCCAATCACGGAAGTTTGCAGTCAGTTTAAGAAAGCTAGCCTGGCACCAGATCTTTTCTTAAATCCCAGCGGCTGAAACATTCTTTGTCCGGGAAAGCACATGACTGAGCAGAAGTGAATGGGACACAGGTGGTCTCCTGAGCTCTTGTACACGTAGGACAACAGGGCATGGGTACACACACACACACACACACACACACACACATGCACGCACAGCTCCCAGGAGCCTATTATTCAGCCTCACCCTGGAAATTCCCAGCCATTCATTTCTTTATTTTTCTGCCTGGCCTCACCCATTTGGGGAATGTACAGAGGACACAGGGGAGGGAAGGGACTAACGGCAAAGGGCAGAGAGTGGGAAGGCTGTTAGTGGCTACTGCCCACAGGACCCTGCAAGCCTCGGTGGGGGATGGAGTGGGCGGGCCTTGGACAGGGATGGGGGCAGGGAAGGGGGGGGGGTCTCCAAAACTTGGGCTAGGTGCCAAATCTCTAACTTGGAGGGCAGTGCAGGGCGGAGGGGGGCAGGCAGGAGAGGAAGGGGTAAGGACAGCAGCTTAAAGGTGCTTTCATCCCTGGAGTCTGGATCCGGTGGCTCTGAAGTGGGGGCCTGGTGTCTGTACATTTAAGAATCCGTGGTTCAGGGACGCCTGGGTAGCTCAGTCAGTTAAGAGTCCAACTCTTGATTTCAGCTCGGGTCATGATCTCACTGTTAATGAGTTGGAGACCCACGCCCGGCTCTGCGCTGACAGCCGTGGAGCCTGCTTGGGATGCTCTCTCACCTTCTCTCTCTCTGCCCCTCCCCCACTGACTCTTGCTAAATAAATAAACATTTTTTTAATGTTAAAAAAATAAAAAGAATCGATGGCTCATACTTTCAGAAACAAAGACTAGCATTCAAGTCCTGGAGAAAGACTGCAGGTCAGACCCCCATCTCTGCCACTTAACCTTGGGCTTGGAGAGCCTTCCTTTCCTCAACTGCAAGATGGGCACATTGTATGCAAAGAACTTAGCACACTGCCTGGCACGGGTAAACACTAAACAAACAGTGGCTTTTATTATCTGATGACGTCTCAGAGACCCCACAGCCCTGTCAGAGATTTGAGAGGCCTCTGAGTCTCCTTCCAACTCTGAGTGAATTTGGGCACCACGTGTGAAGTGTAGCCGTCTAAGTGAAAGAAAACCGAACGCTCCGGGATCCCCGAACTGCTCTGGACTGAGCCAGAATTCAGGTCTCTTCCACTCTCCATCCTCTTCTGGAGCAAGAGGAGTTTAAACCTTACCTAACAATGTGATTAAAAAACAAAACAAATTGCAAAGCCTCTGGTCATGTTCCATGTTGCTGAAAGGATGGGGTTCGAGAGGCTGGAGGCTTGTGACCTTGCCTCTGAGCTCCTCCTTGGGTGTGGAATGGGCAAAAGTAGGAGGAAATGAGTTTGAGGGGGCTCGGGCAGAGCTGTGGCTCGCTGTTAAGGGACGTACTAGGATGGGCAGCTTGCACAGAGGCAGCAACCTCAGATTCACACAGGACCCTCAAACCCACGTGTCTGTGGGGTTTGGCAGGTAGTAAAATGAAGGAGAAAGGCAGCAGGGTATAAGAAAAGTCATGTGCCCATCATGACCTTGTCCCACTTTCGGTGCAGACTTGGGTTTGGACAAAAATATCCTTGCTCTAAGATAAACAAGAGAAGGGTGATGAAAAACGGTACTTGACATGGTCACAAGCTCCAAGAGCACTAAGCAGTTAGGGGATGCTAGAGAACTGGGGGTCTCACCCTGGCCTGCCCCTTCTCAAGAGGAAGCTGCTGCTGGGGCCTGACCCACTGATGTCGTGGTAGGGCCAGGCCTTCTGAGTCACCCGACAGAACACAGAAGAATAGGTTTGTGTGTGTAATTTCCTGATTTTTACATACTGCCTCTAATTTTTAAAAACACCGTGTAGATATCTAATCTAAAATGCCATTGGCTGTAGGGCACTCTGATATTTAGTAAACTACTAATAAACAAAAAAAAGACCTGTCAATTAAACCATGACAAGCCATGGATTGGAGGACAAATCCCAATTCCAAAGATGTCACAATGCAAAAAAAATGTGCGTCTCAGGATCCATGAAATATTGTGTAATAATAGGCTGGACTTGATCTGTAGAAACTTGTGCAGTTCCCAATCTACACAACTGTACACAGCAGCTCTTATGATGCCACCCTGGGACATTGGACGGCTTAGGGGCCACCAGGAGGTTTGTGTTTGGGTCCTATCTGTGAACACCCAAGTCCTTTGGGAAGTAATCTCTTTTTGATCTTTATCTGGACCAGCAATGAGTCAAAGTAGCCAAGAAGAAAATGTGGCCCACTGTGCTCCCATGGATGACCGGATCACTAATGGTGCTACTAAGGCCCCGGAGATGGAGGTTTAGTAGGCACGGGGAAGCACAGGAGTGGCTTCATAAGAGATTCTGATTCCTGCCAGGGAAGGGAGCCACTAGGAGAAGTCTCAGGCCTGATGTTAAACAGACCCAGAGAGGTGAAGGCACTGCCCAAAGTCACACAGCGGAGCAGAACAAAGCGAGGCCAGGGACTCAACCCTCCTCACCCCTATCCCTAGTGCTGCTTCTCCTGCTGACTGTAAAGGACCCCTCCTCCACCCCAGGCGGGCTGGACCCAGAGATTCTAGGCCCCTCCTTTATGCCATCGCTCCTGAGGTCTGGTTGCTGAGCCTGCCCTAGAGCAAGTTACTTTATTCGATTCACAAGACTTTTCAATTTTATTAGTAAAATACAAAATGGCACAGACATTGGTGATAGGGTTGGAAAAGCAAAGGATCAACCAACTCCTTCCAAAGTCCCCCCCCCCCAAATTGTCCTTGCCCATGTCCTGCTTGGGGGGAGGGGGACTAATCAAGTCTGAGGAAGGGGAACTAGCCGCTCCCATTTGTCTCCTCACAAAAGTAGGGAGCCCCATCATGGGTGCTCCACTCCTTGAGGGCTCTCCAAACCTGGAGGAGCCCAAAAAAGTGCATTTAGACCTGCTGTCCGCGCTCCAAGCCATCAGAGTGCCCCCCACTAGAGCCAGGCCCCAACATCCCAGGTCATGTGCAGCAGGCGGTGCAGGAGGGCCCCTCTCTGTGGGCCAGAGCTGTGTCTGCTTCCTCTGAGCACCTATCTGCCAAGTAGAGTGTCACCCACACCTGGGGGAAGCCTGGCCCATGGGAGGCTCCCCAGGCGGGGGGCAAGGGTCACCGTCAGGGACAGAGGGAGGGGGAGAGCTGCCCCTGGGGACTCTGAGGGGTGAGGCCCGCAGGCCCTGTCAGGCCTGCCTGAGTCCTCAGCACCCAAAAAGGGAACGCCTGACTTGGTGCCCACAGCTTCCCTCCCCACAGGACGGAGTCTTTCAGAGGTAAACACAGAACCTCAGGTTTCAGCGGTGGACTCTGATCCCATGGAAAATGTCCTTGCAATCCTGGCCCTGCCTGTGGTGGGCTGGAGGGTGAGGGAAGACCCGGACCGGAGGACAGCAGTGTTGTTAGGGAGTGAGAGAGGCAGAAGAGGACTCCAGGCTGCAGAAACAGCAAATGCAGGGCCCAAGTCCCTCACACAGGCCAGCGGCTGCCCCCTGCAGCCTCCCCCTTCCTTTTCCTGAGCGCCTCAGCCCCCCGGGGAGCCTGCAGGCTTCCACTCCTCTTCAGCCTGTCACACATCACTTGGGCTTGTCCGGGTGTCCCTGCAAGCCTGGTGACCCTGGGAGGGCTGTTCTCAAAGCCAGGCAGGGGCCTGCCCCTCACATACGCCAGCCCGGTCCCCTCAGGGGGCCCACAGAGCTGACTCCCCCCCCACAGAGCGGGACCTGAGCTATCAGATCTCTCTCTTGAACCGCTCCCAGTCTCAGAGCCCAGCAGCGTGCCGGGCTCCCCGGTGGGTGAAGACCGGCTGAGGTGTTCTGTTGTGAGGCTACACCCAGGGTCTGGGAAAAGGGGGGTCTCTGGACCAGTGAGTGATGCCCGTCAGGACAGGTTACTGTCACACATTTGCCATGACTCTTTCCTTCCGCAGATGGAAAACCAGAGATACGGGTGCCTTGCTGGGTTGGTGATGGGCCCGGGACTAGAACCCCAGCTTTCACGCTCAAAGTCAACGTCCCTCCTCTGCACAGCATCGACTGAGAAGAAACACAAATCAAAGCCACCAGGTCACTTGGTCTCCCCTTCCCACAATGCCTAACCGAGGGCAGAGCCTTCCTGGGGGCAGTCCCAGGAAACGCCACACTAGCCTCATGCAAGAGAAGACGGGTCCCCGGCTGGGTGTGGGCTCTGTACAGGGGATGGGGGAGATAGCACCGCAGGTAGCCGGGGTGACTGGCGACTGCAGCGGGACCAAGAGACACGATGAGGTCTGAGGGAGTGGGGCAGGAGGGGCCTGGCCTGAGGCTCATTCGTGAGATGGGATGACCGTGGTAACGTGTGGGCATGGGAACCAGAGGGGCCGGGCGTTTGTTCAATAAATAATTGTTTACTGGGTCTGGGACTGTGTCAAAGGGAACCTCTAACCAGCCAGCAGCAGAAGTTTCCTGACTTGGGGACACGGGAGTGAGTTGCAAGGGCCACCACTCCTGTCCCGGGTAGGTCAACAGAGGTGAGGAGCGGCCTCCTGGGGCGTGCCCGGGAGCTGGGAGCAGTTCCTTGCGAAAGATCCTGCGTCCTTGCTCTGATCATCCCAGCTCAGGTCAGGCCTTGGGTGAGGGTGGATATAAGGATGAGGGACCCCAGGCAGCTGTCTGAGTTGAACAACTGGACGCAGGCAGGTGGGCAGCTCACACGGGCACCAGGACGTACGAGTTACTGCCGCAGCTCCGGGGGACATAGCGAAGCCCGTCCACCATGTCCCCTGCCATCTTGCGGGGGCAGCCCTGGAGGCTTTGGTAGGCGAACATGGCCACCCCCAGGCAGAAGAGGAGGCCCAGGAAGGCCAACAGCCCTACTGCCTGCCTCCGGGTGGCCGCCTGGGAGTCAGGGACAGGAGTGATGAGGACTTCCAGCCGCTGGGGGTCCACAGTGGCATGGATGGGCTCCTCGGCCTTAGGGGTCCAGCTGCCTGAGGCCACTGGCTCCCTGCTGGGAACACTTTCTGAGGAGACAGGGACCATGGAGAGACGGGGCATGCTGTCAGACCCTCTGAAAGCATCCGTGTGAGCTGAAATGGGACCCATCTCCACGGGCCCTAGAGAGTTCTCTGGCATGGGGCCAGAGATCCACACAGGTTGGTCCTCTGAGGCTGTGTGTAAAATGGTGGGGACCTGGGTAGTGGGGGCCTGGGTAGGGAGGGTCTGGGTGGAGGGGGCCTGGGTAAGGAGGGTCTGGGTAGAGGGGGCCTGGGTGGGGGGGGCCTGGGTGGAGGGGGTCTGGGTGGAGGAGGCCTGGGTGGGGGGGGCCTGGGTGGCGGGGGCCTGGGTGGCGGGGGCCTGGGTGGGGAGGGCCTCAGAGGCCTTTCCCTCAGCCCAGAGGCCCGACCCAGGTTTGTAGGCAGAGCTCTGCCAGGACGCCGGGGTGGTGAGGGCAGCGGCGTTGAAAAGCTCAGTCCTCTGGGACCCAGCTGGAGGCCCTCCATCTGGAGCCTTTGAAGTGGAGGGGAACCTGGTCCCCCAGGAATCAGCCACTCCTGTTGACAGCTCTGGGGAAGTCCCCAAGGCCCTCTGTGCCTCCTGGCCACTGCTTTCCCGGGTAGCTTTGGGCTCTGTGACCGTAGACTTGTCCATTCCCCTGGCAGCCAGGGTGGTCCTGGGTTCACCCACGCCAATTTGCTTCTCGAACGTGCCGCCATTTTGCACCGGCATAGCAGTCTGGCGCTCTAGATGTTCCATGGCTTTCTGGACCCATTTCTCCTTTGGATCAGCACAGAAGATTTTGTTCTGTTTGGTCCTCAAGCTACAAGGAAGGAAGACAGGGGCCTGGTGATGCCCAGATGCCATATGGAGTAGAGGCATCGTGCAAATGCTCTGCAGGTGAACAGACCCGGCTGGAAATCCTGCCCCCAACACTTATTAGCTGTGAGCTGTGAGCTGTGAGCTGTGAGCTGATTAGCTTGGGCAGCTTGAGTTCTGGGGTTTCCCTGTCCTCGCCTGAGAAATAGAGATAGCATACCTACCTTCTGCGGGGTGACCAACCTCCCCAGAAAAGCTGGGACAGAGGGGGGGTCCTCAAGATCTGGAACTTCTCTGTGAAAGTTCCAGAAAATTGGGACAAGTTGGCCACCCCACTTTTGTGTTATTGTAAAAAAAAAAAAAAAAAAAAAAGAAAGAAAGAAAGAAAGAAAAAAGAAAAGAAAATGATATAAAGCACCTGGCTCAGAGTGGGAGACTCAGAGGACCACTGTTAATAAGAATATCGTTACCATTAAGGCAGGGGACTCTGGGCTGTGAGTCTTCTGACTGGGGGAGCCGTCCACAGCTGTTCCCTGCTGTCAGGTGTGTGACTGGTGAGCTCTGGGTAAGTAAGGCCTCCTCTCTCTGGAAGGAGCTGATTTAAATGTCCTCTTCCTCCTCTCCCTCAGTTACAGGCTGCCCTCCAGACCTCTACCTCCTCTCTTAGTGTGCATCCTCAGGCTGAAAACATATTTAGTGAGCTACAGCCACATATATGGTGGTCCCGTCGGGACCCCGAGGGCCATCCAAATCTTGAGCTTCCTCTGGCTGGCTAACTGCCGAGCACACAGCTCAGAGCTGCCTGGGGCTCACGCTCCGTGCCACTGTGCTTAGCAGGCATTTTGCCTGTTTCAACCTCACACCCATCCTGAGAGGTGGCTACCACGCCCATCCCCATTTTACAGATGAGAAAACCGAGGCTCAGAGAGGTAACGCGAACGTGTGTGGCTCCGGCACGCTGGGAAACCAGAGAAGTGCAGGAAGCAAGCATATGCCACAGTCCCCTCCCTGGGACTGCCTACTTCCCCTTTACCTAGAAAACAGAAGCAAATTTGTGGGGGAGTCCGGGGGAAGCAAGCCCTGGCAGGTGAGCAGAGAGGTCAGGCAGCAGCCCCTCGTGGTAACTGTGCAGTCAGTGGAGTGAAGGACACGACTTCCTTTAGCTGAGCCTAGACGTTGAGAGCCTGCTAGACATTTCCTGATGCCAGGCCCGAAGGTCGGTCTGTGGAAAGGTCTTGGGGCTGGGTGACTGGGCAGGACCCAAGAGGGACCCCAGGAGAGCAAGCGGCCAAGACAGCCAAGGGTCCCGACAGTCGGGATGGGCAGGGGGCCGGTGGGGGGGCTGGTTCAGGTTGGCCCCTGCCCCAAATCTCACTGGAATCCTGTTTCCTCATCTGTCAAGTGCAGATAATAATCTCTGCCTTTCCCATCGGTGGCTTTTGGGCACCCTGCCAAGCTGCTTATTTACATGATCGCCTCTCATCCTCCCAACTACCCCGTTTTATAGATAAGGAAACTAAAGCCCAGAGGGTAGGGAGTGTGAGCAGGGCCACGCAACCTGTCGGTGGTGAAGCCAGGATTTGCACCACATCTGTTGGAGTCTGGAGCCTGCCCTTGAGACCACAGTGCTTTACCTGCCCAGCAGGTTCAAGGGCTGCCTAAAACATACCACCCCTTGGTGGCTGCTCCAGACCAAAGGCCTTTCAGGAAGCCGCTCCCCACTTTTATCTTGGGACACAGATATCAAGGTCATCGAGGAGTCAGGGAGCCAGGAGCAGGAAGAGCATTTGCTGAGGCCCTTGGCGGGAGCCCAGGTTGAGGAGGAAGAATGTGGACAGGGATTAGTAGAGGCCGAGAGCCCGAGTACCTACATGATGGCATGCTTGCCGCAGGATTCTTGATTTCGTTGGTAGTGGACTAGTAAAGCCACAGGGATCTCCGAGGTCATCTTGCTGCAGGTGACGTTGCATTTCTTCACACCGAGGTGCTGTCCTGAGCCCACAGAGGCCCCCCAGTCAGCAGGACTGTCCAAGGGCATCTGGCTTCCCAGTCCCAGGACACAGCCGATGCCCTGCACACCCTGGTCTTCAAGGCCCTTGACCTCAGTCCCCCATCCCCGGCCAAACCTCTCTATGCCTCAGTTTCCCTACCTGTGCAATAGGGACAGTGATAGTATCTACCTCATAGGGATGTTATATAAATTAATGAAAGTGTAGTCTCACTTATGAAGCTCTTAGTGCCTGGCACGTAGTAAGGGTTCATTTTAAAAATCAAGTTGCGGGGCGCCTGGGTGGCTCAGTCAGTTAAGCGTCCGACTTTGGCTCAGGTCATGATCTCACAGTTCGTGAGTTCGAGCCCCACGTCGGGCTCTGTGCTGATGGCTCGGAGCCTGGAGCCTGTTTCAGATTCTGTGTCTCCCTCTCTCTCTGCCCCTCCCCTGCTCATGCTCTGTCTCTCTCTGTCTCAAAAATAAATAAACATTAAAAAAATTTTTTTTTTAAATAAAAAAATAAAAATCAAGTTGCAGAGCGCCTGGGCGGCTCAGTCGGTTGGGTGGCCCACTTCGGCCCGGGTCATGATCTCGCAGTCCCTGAGCTCAGGCCCCGCGTCGGGCTCTGTGCTGACAGCTCAGAGCCTGGAGCCTGCTTTGGATTCTATGTCTCCCTCTCTCTCTGCCTCTCCCCCACTCGTGCTCTGTCTCTCAAAAATAAATGTTAATAAATAAATAAAAATCAAGTTGCCAGCTAGGGTGCCTGGGTGGCTCAATTGGTAAGCATCTCTTGGTTTTGGCTCAGGTCATGATCTCATGGTTCATGAGTTTAAGCCCCACATCTGGCTCTGCACTAATGGTGTGGAGCCTGCTTGGGATTCTCTCTCTCTCTCTCTCTCTCTCTCTCTCTGCCCCTCCCCCACATGCTCTCTCTCTTTCAAAATAAATAAATAAAAACTTTTTAAAAGCTATAAAAATGTTTTTAAATGAAATTAAGTCACAGTCGTTGGTCAGTGTACAGAAGGGGAGACAAATCGGAGAGTGACAGGGACATGCCTGAGGTCACACAGCCAGCAAGTGATGGGACAGGCTCTCCTGTGAGGCCAGGCTCTGATCTCTTCTGGGCCCATGGGTCTACGCACCCCCCCCCCTTTCCCCCAGTAAGTCACCAGCTCAACTATCAACCCCCCGACCCTCCACCCCCTGCATACACACCCCACTCCTCCCTCACCGGCTGATTCATATTCGTGGATTTCCATGACCTCTGAGATACACCCAGACCTCTCTCCACCACATCTCATGTGCCCACCCTATGACACATACACACACGTACACACACACACCAACAAACAGAATGCACACACATACCCCCCCCAAAAAAAACACATAAAGGCATACATATGATCAGGCACGTGTAATAGATAAAAAATTTTAAATGTGCAAGTACAACCACCTTCTAAGGAAGCTGGGAGCTGGGTCTGCTGAGTAGGGGGTAAGGGATCCTTTGTTCTGCCATTAAGACCCAAGAGGAGTGTGGGAGTAGTTGCTAAGGGGAACCGAGGGGCCATTTGGAGCCCCCTGGGTAAGACAGGGGAGCAGGAGTAAGGAGAAGGGGTGGAAGGTGGGGGCTGTGCGTGGGGTGGGGGCACAGTGGGATGGCTAATGGCCTGCTGAGGGCATGTAGCCAGAGAGAAACCCCAGGACAGGGTGAGGGTGACTCAACAGAGAGTTGAGAGCTCAAGTACTTTATGTAAACATTTGAAAAGCTGTTTGCATGGCTTTTCCTTTCTTCCTTCCTCCTTGCCCTAAAATCGCCAGCAACATTTATTCTGCTTGGTGTCTTCTCAAGAAGGGTATGTAAAAAATAAGGAAGAGCCTGAGTTTCGGAGCTGGGTCAAAGTCATATGCAGCAGAAGCAAGACCCCAGAGGGTTTTGCAAAATTCTAGAGGCCAGGACTTCCAGGGCAGTGGAGTCCGGAGAGCTGAATGAGAGCCCAGCAGAACCAGGGAGGACCCAGCTGGTCCTTACTCATGCACAAGTATTTACACGGACATGGAGGTGCAAACAGGCTCTGCCTTCGCACACGCACATGCACCCGTTCTAGAATGTGCCACCTCCTCTCCCATCGCTCCCCCGTAGCCTCAGCCCACCCCAACTGTGGAAGGGTGGTTCAGGATCTGCAGGGCTGCGCTAGCCTGGGCCATCAAGGGGCGGCACTAGCAGCTCCTGAGGTGGGCAGGAAGGACTCCAGTGGCCGGTCCCTCAGCCACAGGCTGCCCTTTTCTCTGAGGAACCAGGATGTGAAAGCGACTTCGCTGCCTTATCACCTGCCTTTGGAATGATTCGGCTGCATACTCCATAGACCCTGTTGAACAGAGCTGGGAAGGCAATTCCCTGGATTGGTCTGGTAGGTGCCCTTCTCTGAAAAACCCCCGGAACAGTGCCCTCAGGTGACCTAGAGCCACGGGGAGGCTGCCAGTGGGCAGGAGGGATACGCTAGGTTTTGTGAGTCTGTGTCCTCGACTCTATGTCCCAGGATGGGGCAGGCCACTGCTTACTCCTGGGGCTTTAAAGAGCCACAAAGTCAGCCTGTCCCCAAAGTCCCCACCTTCTGCCACAGTGCCTAAATGCCCTTGGCCAGGTTCTGTTCCTGGGGAAGGGTTGTATAACTAACCTAAGGAGGCTTTTCTTCTCGGAACTGAAATTTTCTTTCCTGTCATTGGAGAACATTCTTCCAACCAGCCAGCCATTTACTGTCATATGAGTTTTGAGAAGTCAGGGACCTTGCCAGTCTTGGTGTCACAGTGCTTCCCAGCACAAAGTAGACATTCAAAAAATAGTAATTGAATGAAATAATGTCTCAGTTTACTTACCCCTCCGCCTACCTCCCCATCTGTCCATCCGTCCATCCATCCACCCATCCATCCATCCATCCGTTTCCTGATTCAGCCAACACTTACTGAATTACTTTTGAGCATCTACAAAGACCCGGGCCCTCTTGTTCTTAACCCTGAGCCCTTCCTTCCTCCCATTGGTGCTGGTGCTGAGCTTAGAGAGAGTGCCTCAACCCCACACTATTAGCTCGTGGTGTTTTCGCAGTCAAATGCTGATTTTCCCTCTTGCCAGGCCCCGTGCTGGGTGTTGTGAGGCACAGTGAGTTGAAGGCCTGTCTCTGTCCTCAGGAGGTCTCAGCCTGAAGGGCAGCCAAGACATGCCCACAAAGTATCATGACTTATTCTACTCTGAACTGGACCCTGTGCTTAGCACGGGCACATCTGCTCTTATTAATTCCCAGCACCCCTGCAAAGGGAGTATTGTTACCTCAATTTAATTGACACCGAAGCTGATAATCAGGGAGGTTAAATGACTTGCCCGAGGCCATACAGCTGCTTAGTGGCAGGCAGATCTTGTTTTCCTCCCAACCTCTGGACCTACCCCCCCGTTCTAAACAGCCTTAAACACCAGGTGGAAACACCATGTTCCAGAATATACCCTAAATGTGCTGAGATTTGCATGAGGGAGAGACCACTTCCCACTGCAAGTAATCAAGGGAGGCTTCTTGGAGGAGGTATCCTGTAGGCTGGACCTCAAGGACTGCTAAGAGGCTTATGGGCAGGAGGAGACAAGAATGTTGTGGGTCTCTGGGTGAGGCGATAGAGACAGGGCTTGAGCTGTTGCTCAGGTGTGTGTCCTGGACAAGGCACTTGGGCTGTCTGAGCCTCAGTACCCTTACCTGTAAAACGGGCGTGGTAATATCTGCTTCACAGGGTGGTTATGAGAATGAAGATTTTTAAATATCTGGACCGGGGGTTTACTCAACAGCAACACCATTGACATTTTGGACCAGATAATGCTTTGTTGTGGGAACTGTCTTGTGCACTGTAAGATATTCAGCATCATCCCTGCCCTCTACCCACTAGATTTCTGAGCATCCCTCAACCAGAAATTTGGCGACATTTGTAATGACAAAAGTGTCTTCAGAAATTGCCAAATGCCCCTGGGGGGGGGGGGGGGCGTGCAAATCACCCATTGAGAACCGCTGCCTGAAAGAGATACCCATGAAGATCTTCCCTCACCTCCCTTGATGGCTACTTCTCCGGGAGTCCCTCCTGAACCCTACTTAAAATTTCAACACCTCCTCCCCGCCCCCCGCAACCCCCCTCCATGTTTTTTTAAATCACAGCTTGTTGGGGCACCTGAGTGGCTCAGTCGGTTAAGCGTCCACTCGATTTCAACTCAGGTCATGATCTTATGGTTCTTGAGTTTGAGCCCCACGTAGGGCTCTGCTCTGGCAGTGCAAAATAATTCTCTCTCTCTCTCCCTCTCTCTCTCTCCCCCTCCCCCACTCACTCTGTCTCACAATAAATAAACATTAAAAAATTTTTTTTAATGTGAATAAATCACAGCATGTTTTTCTTTCTAACAGACAAAATGGTTTACTGATTTATTTTTTTGTATCATCTGTCTTCTCCGGTGAGTGTTCAGCACTCTGAGGACTGGGATCTTTGGCCGTTTTATTTGCTGATGTGGCCCCAGCACCTACAACGGTGGCTGGCACCCAGTCGATGCCCAACGAATATTTGTTCAATGAATGAACAAAATTCACAAGAAAGCACTCTGTGGCACATACAATTTGAACCAACGAAGAAATAGAGGAATTTTTATTTAAATTCGACCGGGGCCTGGATCTGACAGTCTGAATTTATCTTCCCGTGCCTTCCCCATCCACCTCCACAGCTAATGGGGGGGCAGACTACGGCAGCTTAAAACAGGTTTTTTTCTCCCCCTCTTTCTTGTCAGGGTTTGAGTAGGAGTGAATGCGTCAGTGCTCGGGGAGAAAATTCTCTGCTCTGACTTGTATCTGCAGGTTTGTTATATAAAGCAGAGGAGCCTCCCTCCTGCCACAGCCCCGCAAACCCACATTTGGGGACTGACGCACCTGCCCCCCGCACCAGCCAGAGCTGCAGCCACAAAGCTCCCAGCATCCCCTGGGGTGTCTCTGGCTTCTGGACCACACCATACACTCCTTCGTCCTGCGGGGCCTCCCGGGGGGTCTCTCAGAGCCACAAACGTCAGTGTGGGTGAAGACCTCCAAGGGGAGTCTAGCCCAATACCAGGAGGAGGAAGTGAAATTGAGGCTCAGAAGGGTTGAATTAGTGTATCTTCCGGCAAAGTCAGTGACCAAGATCAGGGCAGAAATAAACAGAGTGTCCAGGGTCCCTCCCAACCCCGACGTGGGATCCCTCTTTATCTTACCATATGAACCCTTCACTCCAGCCCCCGTGCTCCTCCCGCTTCCAAAATGCCTTCCTAGGCTTTGGGCCTCACCGCACAGGAGGCAATAGCTATATTCGAGGGGGTAGTCGCTGGGACCAAAGAAGGCGAGACCCCACTTGGGGTCACGGCCATGGCAAAGCAACTTCCATCTGATTCCCTGTCTTCTAGTGCTCACTGCCTCCAAACACCTCTGGCTTTAGGGTTCAAGCCCAGGAAGCCAGCAGCACTTGGCCTCTCATGCCCCCCATCACCACCACCTGCTCCCTGGTCTGCTCTTGGTTTCCCCCACATAGAAGGACTCGAAAGGCAGTTTGCTCCATGGAGGTGTCCTGGCAGCTTGAGACGGCTCTCATTCCCTCAGACTTGCTGTGTGTCCCAAGGCAGGCTCCTAGCCTCTCTGAGCCTCAACCTGCCAGATGGTCTGGCTCAGACCTCCCTGGGTCTCCATCTTCGTCGTGTCAGTGGGATGCATACCTCATGCCCTACCACGTCCTACACTCCAGAAAGCAAGTATTTGGAGATGAAAGCATTTTCTAAGCTATGCTTGGAGGAGGAGGATGCTATCATGGTCAAGATACGGGCAGATGGACTACAGAGCAGAGCAACAGCAACAAGCCCAGTCCCTGATCTGCAGTGACCTTGGTCTCCACGGTTCCTGGGCCCCCTACTCAAAACCAGGGCAGGAGAAAATCCTAACCATGGCCTGGGCCGCGGCCACGGCTGCGACTCAGGAATCGGGACTGCCAGTTACACATTAACCCCGGGGGGAGAGACCCAGCCTGCTGTCAGCCAGGGCCCCCCACCCAGACGCCCGGCAGGAACTTCCTCAGGCTTCCCTGCCCCCCTCCCTCCTAAGACCCCCTTTGTGCCTGGCGCCCTTGTGAGGTCCACACCACCTCTCGTCACTGCCAGAGCGGTAGCTACCTTGCTCACTGGGCCATGCGGGCACAGTCTCCGAGCCTGGAAATCTTTCTAGCGGGAGGGACAGCCCTGAATCTGGGGTCAGGGAGGAGCCCAGTCCCCCGTACCACACCCTTTGGAAGGAGCTGCTATGGACCTTACCCAGGCGGGGTCTGCCCCCCACCCCATGTCAGGCCTGAAGGGCATGAGTGGGGCTGCAGTCTCCCCCACACTCACCGGCTAGAAGCGCAGTCAGATGGCAGAGGGCGGCCAAGCGGAGCAGCCACGAGAGAGGTGGTGAAGCCATGGCCGAGGGCAGGCGGGGGTCCGGGCGGGGGTCCGGGCAGGGCTGGTGTCTGGGTGTCTGAGCTCAGTGCCGTGCCCTCGCCGCCTGAGCTCTGTCGCTTTTTATAATGGGGCTTGCTGCCTCTGCCTCCGCCTCCAGCCCCCGCAGGCAGTCGGTGGGAGGGGAAAGGAAGGGAGCCAGCGTGCAGCCGCTGGATTCCTCAGGACGTTGCCAAGGAACGGAGCTGGCTCGGGCCTGCAGCAGGGGAGGGGGGGACCGGGCTGGCCGCTCACTAGGGTTCCTCACATCAGACCTGCCTGGGAAGCTGGACCGGGCTTGAGAGCATTCAAAGGGCATCCTCAACCCCCCATCTGCGGGGCTACCCACATCCACCCGCCCTGGATTCTGGCCTGGGACCCCAGCCCTAAGTAAGCAATAAACAAAAGGACGGAAGAACAGAGTGCTGGCTGCCAGCAGGCCAGGAGGGCCTCGGGACCCTACAGTTTGGATCGGACAAGCTCTCCTTTGATCTGGGAGACACATCCCTCCCACCTCATGAAAGACCCCCCAACCTTTCCCCCTCGAAGCCCCACTGCCCCGGGGGATCTCGTTCATCAATGTATCCCCGAGCCCCGCATGGAGCCTGGCAAACAATAGGGCCTCGGTACAGTACACGTTTGCTGGAAGAATGATCCGGCCCAACTTCGTAGGGACAGATGGTGAAACTGAGGCCCAGAGAAGGGGTGGAATCACCTCAGGTCATTCAGAGCACTAGGGTGGAGAACAGACTAGACATGCACAGGGGCGCGTGTAGTTTAGGCCGCAGGAAAGAGCCCTGGCCTCCCTGCCTCCAGCTGCTCGACCTCTCCTTTCCTCCTTTACACCTGCCGCCAAGCCCAGCTCTGGCTCCGCAGGGAACAGCGTGGCTGCTGGTCTCACCCTGGGTGCAGTCCTTGCCTGCACCTTGGTAGGTGCCCTGAAGAAGGCCTCTCTCTCTTGGGGGTGGAGGAGCGGCTCGGTTCTCCCCCCCGCACAGGAGGGAGCTGGGCTCACCCACGGGGGAGGGGGGCTTCGCAGCTCTGACTTTCCAGGTTCTCCCTCCGTCACGTGACGGCAGGCCAGCCAGCTCCCACCACGCTGGTGGAAATGCATGGAGGCGTGTGGGTGCAGCACAGCCCGCTTTGAGGGCGGCCCTCCCTAAAGGCAATGGCAACAATTCCGGACACCCTGGAAGAGTTCAACGGTCGCCTAGCCCAGCCTGATGCCAGGAGTTACCAATGAACCCCACTCCTATCTAGGTGTCTTTGGCTACCAGCCAACTGGGAACCAGTTTGTCTCTGAGCCACTGCCCCAGCTACGGAGCCAGTTGGTCTAGGCTTGGCTGGGCAGAGAAGTCACAGCCCCTATGGCCAGAGGCCCCCTCGCTCCCCCAAGCACAGTGAGGCTTCTGGGGCATGGAGGTAGGAGGCTAGACGCCCCTTCCCGATGGGGAGGAGCGCCCCTGGCTCGGGCCCATTGCACCAGGCTTGGAGAACCCGTCCCAGCCCAAGCAGATATAAAGCCAGTGACCTTCGCTTTTCCGTCGTCCAGCCCCTCATCTTAAGACTGGGAAAACGGAGGTGCAGAGAGGGACAAGCAGTGTAACAACTGAAGTCCAAGGTTCTTTCTACTCTGCCCATGGAGGTAGGAGCAGATGAAGAAGGGGGCAGGGGGAGGGGGAGAAAGAAGAGAGGGAGGAAGGGCAGGGCAGGGCAGGGGCAGGGGGAGAAGTGGAAGGAGGAGGGGTAAGGGAAGGAAGGGGAAGGGGGGAGGCAAGGGACAAGTCCTAGGAAGCCCTCCACTTCACAAAGGACAAGAACCAGGTTGGGCCAGGTGTTTGGGGCGTTAAGACGCTTGTTGCCCTGGCCCCAGACTTTGCTCCAAAGAAGTATTTAGAAAGCATTTGGAACGGAAAGTATTTGGAATCAGTTGGCCCTGGCGCAGCACTACTTCTGTGTGATCTTGGGCAGCTTTCCTACCTCTCTGAGTTCACGCTTAACTCTGAGACAGGCACTGTGTCAAGCACTTTGTGTGAGTAACTTGGGTCACCGTGACCCAGCGTGTAAGCGAAACACTATCACGGTCCATTTTACGGATGGGGAAACTGAGGAATGCAAGAGTTAAGTAATTTTTCTGAGGATCACCAGCCAAGAAGTGAGGGAGACTGGATTTGCCTCAGCCAGCTGGCCCTGGAGTCTGAGCTCATGACCACCAGGCTACACAACCTCTCTCTATCCCCACTGTGAGGACTGCTGAGGATTAAGTGAGTTTACGCCCATAAGGTGTTCAAACACCAAGTACGGCTCAGCTTTTCCTTGTTCAGCCCCTGGGGACATCGCTACCCTCTTCCGGCCCAGCTCCTCCCCCCACCCCCCCCGCCCCCGCCCCTGCAATATCAGACTGGTCATGACACCCCACTTATCTTATCAAGGTGTTAAGGACTGAGTTTAGATAATTCAGTTTGGACACAGTAACTAGACTTGCAAGTCAGCCAAGACCTGAAGCCAAACATGACTCTGCCACTTGTGAAAAGAATCACCTTCAGCAAGTTACTTAATCTCTCCGAGCCTCAGCTTCCCCATCTGTAGAATGGGATGCTAACGGCGACTTCACCAAACCGCTCACTGGGGGAGTTCATAAAACTAACGACTTTCACAGGGCCAGGCACACAGGAGCCGTGAGTGTTTGCTATTGAGCCCTGGTGTGTGCCTGGCCCTGTGGTGGCACGGGGACTCAAAGGCAAATACACGGAGTCCCTGCTCCAAGGAGCCCTAGCTCGGTAGGAAAGAGAAGTCCTACCACAGACTCTAAGGCTGTGGGCCTGGGACAGGGAGAGAAGGCTTTATTCTTGTCCAGGAATCAAGGAAAGCAGGGGTGAGCAGGAGTTTCAATCAGAAGATGGGCAGAATTTTGCTTTGTTTCTTTTGCAGTGTTGTTTTGAAAAATTCTAAACAATAAAGAAGAAGGAAGGGAACAAAGATCTTTCATATCTTCGGCACCTAAATTCAATGATTAGCATTTTCCCACATTTGCTTTTTTTTTTTTTTTTTTCCTGCCAAGCCATTTCAAAGTAAATTATGGATGTCTGAAACTTTGCCCCTAAATCCTTCAGCACGCATCTCCACAGTATAAAGACACTGTCTTACATAAATATACTATTACCCCACCTAACAAAATTAACAACAATTCCTATATGTCATATAATATTTGGTTAATACTTAAATTTCTCCATTGTCCCCAAAATGTATCTTATAGCTTCACCTTCCTTTCTCTTTCCTTCTTCCCCCCCCTTTTTTCTTTCCTTCTTCCTCCCTCCATTCCTCCTTCCCTCCCTCCCCTCCTTCTCTCTTTTATTTTTGAACCAGGGTTCAATCTAGGTTTCTGCCTTGCAACTGGCATTTATTTTTAGTCTACAAAAGATCCCCTGCACATTCACTTTCTGAAGAGTTTCAAAACTATTGTCTTACGCACTGATCTCATAATTTGTCTAATGGTTTCCTTGTGATGTCATCTAATTCATTCCCCTAACCTATTCACTTCCTATAAATTGCAGTTATATCTACAGGCTCTATTAGACCCCAACTACATGTTCTTGGCAAGACTCTGTTATGAATAATGCTGTATCTTTCACATTACACTGTTATATCCGTCATGGCACACAGGTTGTTCTGCTGCTCTTGGTGGACTGATTGATGGGCACCTACCCTCGGTCTCTCTGCTGGAGAAGGGTTATCCCCATTGTAATTTGTTTTTGTTTTTTGTTTTTTTGTTTGTTTGCTTTGTTTTTTATTTGAGAGAGAGAGAGAGGGAGAGGGAGGGAGAGAGATATCCCAAGCAGGCTCTACGCTCAGCACAGAGCTCAATGTGGGGCTCGATCTCACAACTCTGGAATCACGACCTGAGCCAAAATTAAGAGTCAGATGCTCAACCAATGGGACCACCCAGGTGCCCCTGTCCCCTTTGTGATCTGTAAGTAACCTGCACTGGGCAGATAGGCAGGATTTTGACATACCATTCCTGGCGGAGGGAAAAGCTAACCAAGGGAAAAAGGGGATAGGGAACGGTCCCATGCCATTGGCTCTGAGGATGAAGTAGGCAGGGAGGCTGCTTTGGACACCTTAAAGCTGGTATGAGGAGTGAAAGTTCTGTTCAGGGGCAGAGGGGACCTGGGGAGGTTCTGAGCTGAGGAATAACTAAAGCAACAATTAGAACAGCGCTGGGTGGCAGGAGAAAGGGTTCCTCGGGGGTCGGTGGAGAGGACGAGGAGGGGGCATCCTCCCCACACCTTCCTCAGGCCGTCTAGGAGCCCGCCTAGGTGTCCCAGGCAGCAGGCAGCCTGAGTGTTCTTGTGGGATGGGCTGGACTCCCCGAGCCCCCAGAGCAGAACAGAAACAGCAGAGCAGGGTGCCAGGGACACTCCTGTGGGGGCCCAGGATGGTAGGAGGGACAGGGTGGCCAGTGAGATGGCCATCTCCAGGGCCCCTGGGGGACAGTCCTGCCTAGTTCCTCCCCACCTCACCCAGCTCTGCTCAGCTCACCTCTTTTGGTCCACGAGAAGAGTTGTTCACATGCACTTGGCCCTTCCTCTGTCTGTGCACAGCCCTGGCCATACCTTCTTTTATACTGTGGCAAGATACACATATCGTAAAATTCACCTTTTGCACCATTTCTGGGTGTTCAGTGACATTCACATGTGTGTGTAACCATCACCACCATCCCTCTTTAGAACTTGCTTACCTTGCGAAACAGAACCGCGGGGCCCATTAAACAGTAACTCCCACTTACTCCTCCCCTGGCCCCCACAACCCCCAGCCTATTCTCTGTCTCCATGACTTTGACTACTTTAGGTGTCATAGCGTGTTCGTCCTTTTGTGACTGGCTTGTTCCACTTAGCAGAATGTCTTCAGAAGTTCAGCCATGCTGCAGCAGGGCTCAGAATTTCCTTCCTTTTTTTTTTTTTTTTTTTTTTTTTAATGTTTATTTATTTTTGAGGCAGAGAGAGACAGAGCATGAACAGGGGAGGGTCAGAGAGAGGGAGACACAGAATCTGAAGCAGGTTCCAGGCTCCGAGCTGTCAGCACAGAGCCCGACGCGGGGCTCAAACTCACGGACCCTGAGATCGTGACCTGAGCTGAAGTCGGATGCTTAACCGACTGAGCCACCCAGGCGCCCCGTGGAATTTCCTTCCTTTTTAAGGCTGAGTCATATTCCATTGTGTGTGTGTACCACCTGCTTCTCCATTCACCGGTCAGACACTGGGGCCCTGCCCACCTTTTGGCTATTGTAGAGGACGCTGCTATGAACATGGGTGTCCAAATAGCTGTTCCAGCCCCTGCTTTCAATTCTTTTGTGTACATCCCCAGAAATGAGATTACTGGAAGAGATGATAATTCTACGTTTGATTTTTTGAGGACCCACGATACTATTTTCCCCCATGACCACCCTACTTTACAGTCCCACCACCAATGCACAAGGTTGCAATTTCTCTAGACGCTCACCGATCTTGTCTTTTTTCTTTCCTAAGATTTTATCTTGATTTTTTAAAGACTTGTTTTATTTTTTTAATGTTTATTTATTTATTTTGAGAGAGAGAGAGAGACAGAGACAGAGACAGAGACAGAGAGCCAGAGCTCGTGGGTGGGGTGAGGGGCAGAGAGAGAGAGTGGGAGAGAGAATCCCAAGCAGGCTCCGCACTGTCAGCGCAGAGCCCAACACAGGGCTCGATCCCCCAAACCATGAGCTCATGACCTGAGCCAAAATCAAGAGTCAGGTGCTTAACCGACTGAGCTACCCAGGCACCCTAAGATTTTATTTTTAAGTAATTTCTACACCTAAGGTGGGACTAGAGCTTACTCTGAGATCCAGAGTTGCATGCTCTGTTTTTTCCTTTTTTAAAACAGACATCCCGACCAGTGTGAGTGGTATAGCCATCTGGTTTTGATTTGCATTTTCTTGATGACTAGTGATGTTGAGAATCTTTTCATGTGTTTATTGATCATTTGAATACACCTTGTTTGGCGAAATATACATTCAAGCCTTTGCCCATTTTGTGTAGTAGGCTGTCTTATCTCACTGGCTTAGGCTTATCTTAGGCTATACCTTCTTATCTACTGGACTCTCACAATCTCACGTACTCTTGCTGACCTCATGATAACTGCTTTTATTGCCTCCGTTCACAGAGGGAGAAATTGAGGCTCAGAGACCAGGTAACTTGCTCCAGACTCCAGTGAGAGTTCCTGTGCTTATCTGAATGCATGGCGTATGCTCTTCTGGATGCTTCTCCCTGCCTCCCAGACAAGTGCTCTTGGGTGTCTGAACCCACTGCCCTGGAAATCCCACCATGAGAGCCAGATCTGAAGGGGAGCAAAGGCCACTTGTGCCAAGATGTCCACTGAGAAAATAATGAAGATGTCCCAGGGACAGCAGGGTCCTTTTCTGTTGTTTGGGCAGAATGAGCTGAGGGTAGAACTCCAGGAAAGCAGGTCCAGACGAGTTGAGGAGCACACGAAGGAGACGCTCCCCATACCCACTGGCGCTTTCTCCCCGCGCACAGCTTGGCTGTGCTTCCCAGCATCCCTTGCAGGTAGGGTGGCCACGTGACTGAGTTCCGCCAATGGCAGGCGGACAGAGGCGAGGAGCCGCGCTTCCTGGCCTGGCTCGTGAAGTCCTCGCACAAGTTTACGTTCTCTTTCCCCATCCGCGGGAGGTTGGGGAGCCGTCCGGGTCCCGGAGGAGGGTGGGGCCGTGAGGAGGAAAGAGCCTGGGTCCCTGAATGACCCCGTGGAAGGTAGGAGCCCACAGACCAGCATCAGGTGTCACACGCGAAGAAAAAAGCTCCTGTGCAATTGAGCCACTGAGATTTTGGAGCGGTTTGTTGCAGGAAACAGCCTTTCCTGACTAATACACCTTCCTCCTCCTCTGCGGTGACGCTTGAAGGGGGAAGGCTGAGGTTGGGTTATTGAATCAGTGACTAAATGACTGACTGACTGACTGGCTGGCTGAATATGCTGGTTAAAGCTCTAGACTTAGGGACCGAATGAGTGATTTCATCAGATCCTCCTGACAAGAGGGTGGGGGAGGAGGATGGGGGGCGGGGGATGAAGGTGAGGCCCGGTGGACGAATGTCTGGAGCTTTCTCTCCGCACCGGCACAGCTGCTCCCCAGGTCTGACGTCTAATCCTGGCTTCCCACCGACTCACAGGGTGACCTTGGGCAGTCCAGCTCACAGGTCAGTAATGTTAAGGGCTTCCCCGTGGGAGAGAGGAGGCGATCGTGCCTCCTGCCCCACCTCCCAGGGACAGCAAATGCCAAGGCACAAAGCAGACACTGTGGTAGAGGGTTTATTTTTCAG
Source organism: Leopardus geoffroyi (assembly GCF_018350155.1). Taxonomy (NCBI): domain Eukaryota; kingdom Metazoa; phylum Chordata; class Mammalia; order Carnivora; family Felidae; genus Leopardus; species Leopardus geoffroyi. The sequence goes on along the minus strand of NC_059335.1, from coordinate 34,431,860 downwards.
AAGGCCCGAGGAACTGGGGCAGGACAGGAGGGGAGAGCAATCCCAGGACGCTTGAGGGCCCTATGCGCAGGCAGTGGGCAGGTTAACACTTTCAGTGTTCACGGTGGGCAGATGACCCTGGGCTCCCGGCCCTGGAAGACACTGAGTTTTGCTCCCCATGTCTTGGACCTGAACCCCACAGCAACCCCATAATATGGGTCTTCTCATTCTCAAGCGAGGCTCAGAGAGGGTCAGTGGTCTCCTCAGATTCACACAGCATCAACCACCCTGCTAAACTGCACCACGCTCCCTTGGAGAGAAACGAGCACGTGTAAAGTTTATTTCCTTGACCTGGAGAATCTGTTGTCCCCAAGGAAGTGCAGAAAAGCCCCAAGTCTCAGGCCTTATCCTGGCCCCTCCCAGCTGAGAACAATCTCCACCCAAGGCTCTTTCCCTTAACTATACCCTACACACTCCCAGGGCCAGGAAAGTTCTACCTCGTCCCCCTCCCAAACAGTTCCTAAAACTTTTCCATTCAACCCTTTGGCCTCTTAAGCATTTGCCCTCTTTTCTTACAGAAATATAATTAGAGCTTGCAATATCAAGCCAAGGGTAGTCATTCACACCGTAGCATAAAGTTGGTTATCAGTTATTTGGGGAAGGAGAAAGGGAAAGTGGGGAACTCTGAAGCGGTCAAGCCTGGGTGTCAGAGGTTAGAGGAGCAAGAGGGAAACCAGAAAGAGTCAAAAAACCCAACACAGAGGTAAGATGGGGAAGAGAGGTGAATCTGGGTAAATTTGAGGTTTCACAATTGACTCAACTGGCTGCTTTCTAGATGAACTTGAGTCTCTGTATTGATGTGCGAGGGCCTTTGGGGGACGGGCCATGGCAGAGGAACATTATTTTTATTGATTCAGTCTGTAGCCATTCATTGAGCCCTGATTCTGAGCCAGGCCCTATGCTCTGCGTTGAAGGCCAATGGACAAAGTAACAGGTGTGGGACCTTGATCCAGCCACTGGGGCGGTAGGACGAGTTCCCCAAGTCCCGAGAATTCTGGGTAGACCATGATCAAGGCTATTAAGAGGGGACAGAGGGCCAGGGGACATCTGAAAAATAAAACTCAATTGCTGGCTGCTTGGGTTGAGCAGTGCCTCGGAGGGCTGGTAGGGGTGGACACACACAGGTGGTGGGGAGGCATCCTGGGCGTCAGGTGCCAGTCTGGAAAAAGACCTGGAAGTGGACATGTATGGCACGGATTTGGACAACAGGGAGCTGGAGTCCAACACGTGTGAAGGGAAATGAGGCAGGGCTGGGGACAGGGGTGCCAGGCTCAGGAGCTCTCACCTCAGCTTGGGGCAATGGGGAGCCATGGAAGAGTTTTGAGCAGGAGAGTAACTGACCAGGATTACGGCCCCTCTGGCTGCGGTGGGGCAGAGAATGGGTTAGAGGGACAAGAGGGGAGATGAGTGACAGTGTGGAGGCTCCTCGGAGGGTGACAGCTACAGGCACAGAGATAAGAGATTGCGGAGAGATCCATCGGCACAGGCTTGTGTTGAGGGGTGGCTGTAACAGCCGAGAGGTGGGGCTCTGTGAGCCTTCCTGGAGGAGCCAAGGCCACGGTCATCAGGGCAGGGCCCTTTCTCATGGGTTCATCTTCTGCAGAATCTTCTTCACCCAGGGCAGCCTGGGGTCAGCACAGATCTCCCGGTCCCTGACCGTAAGGAAGCTGGAAGGAGACACCAGGGAGACAATGAGGGAGCATTAGCGTGCAGCAAGAATGCCACATCCCTTCTCTGGAAGCTTAACATTTATGAGTCACTTACTGTATGCAGAGATGCCCACTAGACAGAGTCACTTCACATTTACGAGGCACCCACCCTATGCGGGGGTACCTGCTATCTAGAGCGGTTCAAAGGTTACGAGGCCTCTGTTGTATGTAAACTTACTTCTCAAGCGGGGAGAGGGGAGAAGAGCAGCTAGAATTTCCTGGACTCTTCGTCTAGGCTTGAGGGCCAGGTCAGGCCAAGAAATAGAATGCCCAAGAGTCTCGTGATCATTGCTGATATTGCCTTGGAAGAGAGCCAAGAGCATGAACTTTGGAGCCAGATCCTCTGGCCCAGCTCTGCCATTGTTAGCACGTCCCTTAGTTTCCACATCTGTGAAATGAGGATAATAATCGTGGTCCTCACAGGAGCTGAATGAAGATTAGATGAGTTAATATAAACGGAAGTGTTCAGAGCAGTAGGTAGTAGGTGCTCTGTAGCCCCGTAACTGCCAGGAGCTGGCCTGGACTTTTAACATTGATTTTCTTTTCTTTTCCTTGTCTTGTCTTTTGAAAGGTTACTTCAATGTTTATTTATTTTTGAGAGAAACAGAATGTGAGCAGGGGAGGGGCAGAAGGAGAGGGAGACACAGGATCCAAAGCAGGCTCCAGGCTCCGAGCTGCCAGCACAGGGTCTGAAGCGGGGCTCAAACTCAGGAAACTGCGAGGTCATGACCTTAGCCAAAACCAAGAATGAGACACCACTCAACCGGTTGAGCCACTCAGGTGCCCCTTAACATTGATTTTCTTAATAAGTCCTTACGACAACCCTATGAGGCCCTGTCATTCTATCCATTTCACAGGTGAGGAAAGTGGGGCCTGAAGGGGTAAAGCAGCTTGCCTGAGTGCCTGAGCTGGTCAGATCTGATTCACTGTGCCCCCTGGGGGCCCAAAGCACAAAGCAGAGGACTAGGCACTGGCCCAAGATCACTTAGCAATTGCGGGCTAAGTCTCCCACTTTGCCCAAGGTACAGTAAGTACCAGACCAGGCCCTTGGGGCTCTCAGCTGTTGTGGGCAGGAGTGGACTTAAAGCTGGCCAGTGGTCAGAAACATCCTCCCCCCCCCCCCCCCCCCCCCCCCCCCCCCCCCCGCCCAGCCCTGCTCCCTTCCTGCCTCTGAAGAGCTTGTCCATGAAGCTAGAAGCTCTGGCTTCTCTTACTCCCCTGATCTGCCCCCCACCCCACAGAAAACCAATGAACAGAAAGAAAAAGAGGGCAGCAGTGTTGATCTTGGCCTCGTGGGCAGCTTGCCCTGGCTGCTGTGTGACACTGGGCAAGACTCAGCCCCTTGATCTCCCCATTTGTCAAGACACATCCTTTCTAGAGTCCCTTCTGGCTCAAAACCCAATTATCACATGTGCTGTCTTTGAGCATCTGTTATATGTCAGGCATCGAGCATCACACCCTCCACTTACTATTACTGTGCCCTGTGACACTCAAGAGGCCCCAAAACCTCTCTGGGCCCATTTCCTCACCTGCAAAAAGGGGGTCATAACACTACCTACAACATAAGGCTGTTTCAAGGATTAAATGTGTTAATATTTATAAAGTGGTTGTAACAGTGCCTGCATTTAGCAAGCACTCTCTACATGTCTGATAAATAAAAATAAATGAAGGTGATCACTTCTGTTACACTGATGGGGAAACGGAGGCTCAGAGTCAAAGTGACAAAAACCTACTTCAGCCTTCTTTGTTATTCACCTGCAGCACCCCCCCCCCCCCCCGCCCACCGTGAGGGATGGTCAAGAAGTAAGGAGGAGCAAATGAAGAGATAATGAAGGAGCCCCAAAGGGGGTCATGAGCCCCTAAGCCCAGACACCCGGGTGAGGGGCTTGGCAGGCAGCAGTCTGGAGGAGCTAGAGCCCCAGGGACAGGCCCCGTCACTTGGCCAGTGGCAGGCACAGGCCCGGGCTCCAGGCTAAGGAAAGGGAAGTAAAGAAATGGAGGAAAAGAGGCAAAGGAGAAAAAGAACCCCAGGAGAAAGCCCTGGACAAGGACCCAGGAGTCCTAGTTCCAACAGGGTAGCCTGGAGCAAATCACTTCCCCTCCCTGCACCTCTTTGTCCATTCGTAAAATGGAAACAGAGGCACTCAGCCAGTTGAGCGTCTGACTCTTGATTTCGGCTCAGGTCGTGATCTCCCGGTTTGTGAGATCGAGCCCCTCCTTGGGCTCCTTGCTGACAGCGCAGGGTCTGCTTGGGGTTCTCTCTCTCTCTCTCTCTCTCTCTCTCTCCCTCTCTCTCTGCCCTTCCCCCACTGACACTCTTTCTCTGTCTCTTTCCCAAAGTAATAAACTTAAAAAAAAAAAAAAAAACAAAACGGAACTAATCGCGCTCCTAGTAGTTCTGCGGGGAGGGTTAGCCGAGTTAGCACGGTCACCCCAGAACCACGCCTGGCCGTAGGACGCGCTCTCTGTCACCTCAGCCGCCTTCTGGTAAGAATAGGCTGCCTCCGCCAACTCCCAGGTGCTGGGGAGGATGGGCCCCAGATGCTTCTGATGGGAGCACCCCGCGCTACGGCTCTGCGCTGCCTCCACGCACTAGGCCCTGGATCGTGTAAACCGCCAGCTGGTGCCCTGCTCATTCAGCTCTGCGTCCCCGGAACCCGGCAGGCCGCCTGGCAGGCAGTAGGCGTCCAAAATAATTTGTTGAATGATCGCATGATTTTTTTTTTTTTTTTTTCTCGGTACACCCCCGGGCTGGGCCGAGCCGTTTCAAGGACGGAGACCAGCTGCACTCCTCCCGTCCTTGGGTCTGCCCACCCACCTGCTCCTGGGCCCTCCTGAGCCAGCCCGGCAGGCTCTCCAAGCCCCTGCGTCCCCAGCTCCGTACTCACACCACGCCGGGCCTCCGGCAGGAGTCTGAAGTCCAGTAGAAATACTTCAGCATGCGAGAGGGCAGGGGGTGGCGGAGGTAGTCTCGGCAGCAGACGCTGTCTTCCACGTTGGCGCCGTAGGGGCCTGGAGGAGGGAGACGTGCAGAAGACTCACGGGCGGGGCACAGACGGGTGGCTCTCAGCCCCAGCCTCTGAGCCGGCATTTCTGTTCCCGTGTGGCAGGCCGGTGCCCGGAGGACTCCGAGTCCCCGGAGTCCCCATTCTCGGGGTCTCTGAGGGACACTGAGGGCCCAGTGTCTCCGATCCAGGTCGGTCAGGTGGAGGCAGGGGGATTCACAACCACGGAGATTCAACGATGCCCGGGGCCTCTAGGCGGGACCCAGAGACTCTGCACAGGACGAAGCCCCGGCTACTGCAGGCGAGGTCCATGGGCCAGTGCTATCAGTGTCACCTGGAGCTTGTCAGAAACGCTCGGCACCCAGCCCCGGCCCTGCTGAGTCCCACGCGCGTCTTGACGAGTCCCCGGGCAATCCAAGAAGTCTGCTACGGCTCACGCCTCCCGTGACCTTCACGGTGCACGCGGGGAGGCTGAGATCCAGAGAGGGAGACGATTTGCCCAGAGTCACACAGCGGGACTCTGGAGAGTCAGGATAAGGACTCGGGCAGAGTCCAGTCATGCAGACCTGGGTACGGGGCCTGCTCTGCCCTGAGTCACCAGGCCTTCCTGGGCAAGTCATTTAACGTCTCCGAGGCCCAGTGTCCTCCTCTGGTGGAAGGGGTGATAATGGCACCAAGTTATGGGGCCTTCCATGCAGGAAAAGCCCTCAGGAAACCCAAAGACGGCTGCCCGTCTCCCAGCCCAGTGCTCGTGCCCTTATCCAACACAGGGCAGGAGGATTTACACTGAGATGGAGAAGGGAAGGGAAGGCCTCGGTGTTGAGGGCAGGTTCTGGAGCAAAAATGTAGTGGTAGAAGAACAGGACCAGTTTCCCAAGGGGACATCCCTCATGCCAGCTCCTTCCTTGTCCCGTCCCACATGGCTCCTTCTGGTGGCTCCTTCTCCACACCCCAAGCATCCTATGCTTGAGTTCTCTGGAGTAGAAGGACAGCAGGCCATGTCCACCACAGCCCCCCACCCCAGCCGAGACAGATCCTAGACTCCAGGCCTTCAAGACTACCCATTGAGGGCGCCTGGGTGGCAGTCGGTTAAGCATCCGACTCTTGATCTCGACTCAGGTCACAGTCTCAAGGTTTGTGAGTTCGAGCCCCGCGTCAGGCTCTGTGCTGTTGGCACAGCACTTGTGCTCATGCTCCCTCTCTCTCTCTCTGTCAAGATATAAATAATAAACTAAAAAATAAAAGACTACCCATTTAACAGATGTGTAAACCGAGGCCCAGAGAAGCCACATGACTAGTCCGGAGCCAGCGGCAGACCGGGGTCATCTGCTCTCAGTCCACTCCTCTTTCCGCTACATGAGGAAGATACCCCAGTGTCTGACCCTGGCCTCTACGGGGAGTCCTCCCTCTCCCCAGCCTCACCTGCCTCAGTTGCCTGAAGTGTCATAGCAAGGAGGACAAGGACAGCCAGGAACAGAATCTTCGGGCTGGCCATGCTCTTGTCCTATGTGTCCCAGCTCAGGTGTCTGTAATCACCGGATGACAGGCGGGCCGAGTATTTAAGCACTTCGCGACACCCACGAGCCCCAGACACTCTTAGTCACCGGTGGGTCCAGAATCTCTGACATTCACATTACGAAAGAAGAACTCCCGCTTCCTCCAAATAAAAGGAAATTCTCTGTGGCTTGGAACAGCTCAGAGGGGACCCCCGCCTTGTCCTTCCCTCTGGGTCTCAAGAGACTTGCAAAATCCCCCTTGAGCTGGGCCTCTTAGAGGCCTGTGCTCCCCAGAGTCCTCACACTGTAGGGCCTTCACCATGTCGCTGGATATCTCCGGGATCAGTCCGCCCATCTGGAAATGGGGGAGATGGTTTCACAAGCCTACCTATTTACCCCAGTGGTTGTTTGTAGGGCAAGTGAGAATGTGGGCAGGAGCTGCCCAGACCTTAACCCTCACCTGGAACAGAGGCCCATCCGTACCCTTGATGAACTTCATCACTGATCTGTCTTCAAAAGGAGAGGCGTGAGAATCCCCTGGGCTGGTTTCTGTGGCCATTACTAGCATCTTCTGCCGCTTCTCCCCAAATCCCAGCTTGGGCCAATGCGTGATCCCCTCAACAGTTTCAGAGAGCTTCCACACATTTCCATCTTGCCTGTTCTTTCTTCCCGGTGGTCTCCAAGCTCTTCCTCACCCATCCCCTTCTCCATCTCTCACCATATCCCACTGACGCTACTTCCTACGTGTCTCTTGGATCTGTCCCCTTACTTCCGTCCCCATTGTCACTGCCCAGTCCAGGCCACCTCCACCTTGGGCTCAGATGCTGGCCCCCAATCCCCTCTCCACACCACAGTGGCCAGAGCGTGGCCCAGATTCAGTGCGCAGGCCTCTCTCCTGTTTCAAAACCCAGCTCTGGCCCTTTGACCTGAGGGCAGAGCCCAAGCTCCTGACTGTGGCCCTCAAGGCCTCCTTTCCAGACATGCTCCCTTCCACACCGGTCTCCCTCCCCTAAGAGATCACACCACACTCCCCTTAGTTCCTCAAAGAGGTCTACAGACTGTCCCTGGCCATCAGTGCCCTCTTTGCTTCCCCACCACACGAACTCCTACTCATGCATCATTTGAAATGTCACCTTCTAGGTAAGCACACCCCCTCAGGACTTGAAAGTTCAGTGGGGTGACTTGGAACATGGGCCTGAGCAGATTATGTCAGGTTTTGCCCTTCTCATACCCCTTCCCAGAAGCCAAACTCTACCTCTTGGAAGGCGAGGGTCTATTGTTATTTGTGTTGGTATTCCCAGGGTCCACTGAGAGTGGGATACACTGTGGGTGCCCAGAACACATCTAATGAAGGAGGAAACTGCAGCTCAGAGAAAGAGGGGATTCACCCAAGGTCACACAGCCAGTAAGTGGCTGAGCCAGCCTTGGAATTCAGGACTTACCACTCCATTTGCAAAGGGACCCATCCATTCATTTATCCATTCATTCGGCATGTATTTAATGAGCCCTGTGGTGGATAAAATAATGGTTCTCCCAATGTGCCCACATCTTAATTCCGAAACCTGTGAATATGTGACCTTACAGGGTAAAAACAACTTTGCAGATGTGTTTCAGTTAAAGAGGGTAAAATAGGGAGACTTCCACAGTCATTATAAGAGTGGGTCAGACTCAGCAGGAGACGGAGTGACAGAAGCAGAAGCCTGGGCGACGCAGGACTGTGAGCCCAGGAGTGCCGGCAGTCTCTGGAGGCAGGAGAAGGCAAGGAAACAGATTCCCCCCTAGAGCTTCCAGAAGGAACACAGTCCTGCCAACGCCTTCATTTCCATCCACTGAAACTAATTTAGGACTTCGGGCTTCCCGAACCGTAAGATCATAAGTTTGTGTAGTTTGAAGCCACTAAGTTTGTGGTCATGTCTTCCAGCAGCAAGAGGGAACTAATGCAAGCCCCTGTCGTGTGCCAAGTGCGTTGCCAGGATCTGGGACACGCCAGGGAACAGGTCCCTGCTATTGTAGATCTTACCCTGGAGGCTGATGGTAAGCAGGCACACACCAAATGGGGTATAATATCAGGCTATGGGGAGCGCCAGGAAGAAAATCAAACAGAAAACAAGAGACCGTGACTACAGGGAAACGTTTGGGCCTCTATGAAAAGGTGACATTCGAGCTGACATCTAGAAGATACCAAGGAGCCTGCCAGGGAGGAGAAGACAAGTGCTAAGGCCGTGGCAGGGTGAGAGAGGGCTGAGCAGCTGGGGCAGAGAGGTTGGGGAGCAGGTGGTGGCCAGGTGGGAGAGGGGGGCAGGGGCGGGCAGAGCCTGGCAGCGGCGATTCCTATGAGCCTCCTAACGGAGATGCACCTTCAGTGCACGGCATCGCCTGGGAAGACCTCTTGGCAAAAGGTGTCACCCAAAGGCGGCCACAGAAGGGCAGATACTGTATGATCCCACTCCGATGAGGTTGCTAGTAGTCAAATTCACAGAAACGGACACTAGAATGCTGGTCGCCAGGGACTGGAGGGAGGAGGGATTGGTTAGTGCTTAATGAGTCCAGAGTTTCAGTCTGGGAAGATGAGAAAGTCCTGGAGAAGGACGGTGGTGATGGTTGCACAACTATGTGAATGTACTTAATGCCACTCAAAAATGGTTAAAATGGTATGTTTTATGTGATATATATTTTACCAATTAAAAAAAGAGAACAGGGGCACCTAGCTGGCTAGGTCAGAGGAGTGTGCAACTTTTTTTTTTTTTAATGTTTATTTATTTTTGAGAGAGAGCGCGAGTGGGGCAGGGGCAAAGAGAGACGGAGACACGGAATCCGAAGCAGGCTCCAGGCTCCGAGCTGTCAGCACAGAGCCCGATGCGGGGCTCGAACTCACGAACTATGAGATCATGACCTGAGCAGAAGGCGGATGCTTAACTGACTGAGCCACCCAGGCGCCCCAGTAAATAACTCTTAAAGAAAACAAAAGCATGTGAAAAGATGCTCCACATCATACGTCATCAGGGACATACTAATTAAAACAACAATGTGATACTCCTACATACCGATTGTAATGGCCAAAATCCAGACGGCACACCGGCAACACCAAATGCAGGCGAGCGTGCGGAACAATGAGAACTCCCATTCATCGCTGGCGAGGATGCAAAATGGCACAGCCACTCTGGAATGCAGTTTGGCAAATCCTCACAAAACTAAACACACTCTTACCATAGGATCCAGTGAGCGCGCTCCTCAGTATGGGTAAATACCAAGACAAGTTACTTATGTCTGCAGAAAGGCCTACGGTATCGCAGTTTTATTCATAAATGCCAAAACTTAGAAGTAGGCAAGATGGGGGTACCTGGGTGGCTCAGTCAGTTAAGTGTCGCTCTCTTGATTTCAGCTCAGGTCGTGATCTCACGGTTCATGGGACAGAGCCCCACGGAGGGCTCTGCGCGGACAGCACGGAGCCTGCTTGGGACTCCCTCCCTTCTTCTTTGCCCCTTCCCCACTTGTGCACAAGCACTCTCTCTCTCCCTCAAAATAAGGAAATAGACATTAAAAAAATCTTTAAAACATTAAAATATTGGGGCGCCTGGGTGGCGCAGTCGGTTGAGCGTCCGACTTCAGCCAGGTCACGATCTCGCGGTCCGTGAGATCGAGCCCCGCGTCAGGCTCTGGGCTGATGGCTCGGAGCCTGGAGCCTGTTTCCGATTCTGTGTCTCCCTCTCTCTCTGCCCCTCCCCCGTTCATGCTCTGTCTCTCTCTGTCCCCCAAAAAATAAATAAACGTTGAAAAAAAATTAAAAAAAAAACATTAAAATATTAAAAAAAAAAGAAGTAACCAAGATGTCTTTCAGTAGGGGAATGGATAAAGTGTGGCATATCAAAACAATGGAATATTATTCAGTGCTAAAAAGAAATGAGTTATAATGAGATCTCAGGCCATGAAAAGACATGGAGGAGTCTTAAATTTACTTAAATGTTACAAAGTGAGAGAAGCCAGTTTGAAAATGCTGCATGCTGTATGATTCCAACTATATGACAATCTGGGAGAGACAAACTATGGGCACAGTTACAAGACCAGCGTTTGCCCGAGGTTAGGGGAAGGGAGGAGAATAGAGAATAGGGAAATAGAGCACAGAGGACTTTTAGGGCAGTGGAAATACCGTGCATGATACTGCATCGATGGATATGTGTCATTAGCATATCTTTGTCCAAAGCCATAGAAAACACAAAGCCAAGAGTAAACCGTAATGTAAACTATGTGCTAACGACGTGTCAGGATAGGTTTACCTGTGATAACAAATGGACCACTCTGGTTCGGGATGTTGATAACCCGGGGAGCTAGGCATGTGTGGGGGCAGAAGGTGTATGGGAATTCTCTATACCTTCCTCTCAATTTTGCTGTGAACTTAAAAATGAGCTCTAAAAAAATGCTCTAAAAAAGTCTTCAAAAAAAAGAAAAGAATCCCATCAAGTTTCTAATCCTAACTCCCAGTTTATAAGAAATACAGAGGCTAGAGCAAGATAAATAGCCCCATGAGAAGACAGACATGTCCGGCAGGTGGAAACTTCCAGACCCTCTACAAGATAACTATCCTGGGATCAACAAAAAGTCAATGCTGTTTTTTAAAAAAAGTGGAGAGAGACATTTAAGGTTAAAGAGATTTAAGAGACATAGCCGAATACGTAGACTTTGACTGAATTCTAGTTTTGGAAAAACATCTATAAAGACCTTCTGGGGGTGTCCGGCTGGCTCAGGAGTTTAAGCTTCTGACTTTGGCTCAGGTCATCATCTCACCGAGCCTGCATCAGGCTCGCTGCTGTCAGCACAGAGCTCGCTTTGGATCGGCTGTTGCCCTCTCTCTGCCCAACCCCCATTCCTGTACACACGCTCTTGCTCTCTCTCTCTCTCTCTCTCTCTCTCAAAAATAAACATTAAAGGAGCACCTGAGTGGCTCAGTCAGTTGATCGCCTGACTTCAGCTCAGATCATGATCTCACCATTTGTGCCTTTGAGCCCGCATCGGGCTCACTGCTGTCAACGCAGAGCCCGCTTCGGATTCTCTGTCCCCCTCTTTCTCTGCTCCTCCCCCACTCAAGTGTGCTCTTTCTCACAAATAAAATAAATATTCAATAAAATAAAATAAAATAAAATAAAATAAACATGAAAAAGACCTTTTAGGGACAAATGGGGAAAATTAAATATTAGATTATATTAGGGTTTTATTGTTGACCTTCTTAAGTGGAATAAAGACTTTAAGAATATGTAGGAGGATGTTCTTGTTCTTAAGAGATGCACACTAAAGTATTTGGGGGTGAAGATCGTGATGACCTTACTTTTGAAGAGTTCTTGTTCAGGGGAAATATATGTGTGTGTGTGTGTGTGTGTGTGTGTGTGTGTACGTTTATGTGTATATATAGATGTGGGCGTATATATAGATATGTGAGTATACGTGTGTATATATGCATGTGCATGTGCAATACATGTGTGTGCATGTATACATATTGCATACATGCGTGTTGTATGTGTGCATATATGTGTGTATATGCAGATATGTGTGTATAAGGGTACGTGTGTATATGCTTATATATGTATATGTATATGTGTGTGTACACATATATATGATTGTGTATGTCTGTGTATTTATATATGCATATTGATATCCCAGAGATAGAAAGAGAGAGACAGAGCGAGTACAGCACAATATTAACAACGTTGCAGCTAGGTAGTGGATGGGCTAGTGATCATTGAACTACAAAATTCCCAAGCATGTAAGTGTCCCTTTAAAAACGTGAGGAGAAAAGAAGAAACGTTTTTTAAATGTGGCAGTCATCCCGTGAAAACTTAGCCGTCATTGGAAAATTGCAAGTAACAGGCAGAGAACCGGTCTGGTGGTTCTTCATCTGAACCCGGGGTTTTCTGACATGGGGCCCTCCAGCACTGAGGCCCCTCCGTGGGTGGGCACAGGGGCTCCCCCTGGAGAGCACCTGCATCCCCAGGGACTCAGCAGGGCCCCAAGCCCTTCCTGCTGGCTCAGCCTCTGCCACCCCATCACCCCATTTGCCTGTGGCTGGGAAGGAAGGTGAGCCACACCGGCAGCCAGCCAGCCTCTGCTCCCCCAGTGCCCTTGGCCTCCCCGGAGCAGGAGCTGAGGCAGGTACAGCGTTCAAGGAGCCCTGAGTTCCCAGGCAGGGCTCAGGGGACCAACTTTCAAAGAAAGGAAAGGGGAGTTCCTCTCAGGGCTGAAGGCGGGAATCACCAGCGGTTGCCCATGAAGGGGACATTTTCTCTCCTCCTAGGGGGCGGCTGATGCTGCCCCTAGCCTTCTGAGCTGGCTCTGAAAAGCTCCCAGATCAGATCCTCTCGCTAAACTTCCTTTGTTTAAGTTAATTTTTGGTTATTAAAAAATACATGAAGGTGGAAACAACTCAAATGTCCACTGACAAGCGAACGGATAAACAAAGTGTGGTATGTACACATAACAGAATCTCATTCAGCCTTAAAAAGGAAGGAAATTCTGGGCACCTGACTGGCTCCGTCAGTTAAGTGTCCAACTCTTGATTTTGACTCCAGTCACGATCTCACGGTTCGTGAGATCGAGTCCGGAGTCCAGCTCTGCACTGGAGCACGGAGCCTGCTTGGCATTGTCTCTCCCTCTCTGCCCCTCCCCCATTCGAGATCGTGCATGCGCTCTCTCTCTTCCTCTCAAAATAAATAAATAAATAAATATTTTTTTTAAAAAAAGGAAGGAGATGGGGCGCCTGGGTGGCTCAGTCGGTTAAGCACCCGGCTTCGGCTCAGGTCACGATCTCATGGTTTGTGAGTTCGAGCCCCGCATCGGGCTCTGTGCTGACAGCTCAGAGCCTGGAGCCTGCTTCGGATTCTGTGTCTCCCACTCTCTGCCCCTCCCCCGTTTGCACTCTGCCTAGAAATAAATAAAAACTAAAAAAAAAAAAAAAAAGACAAATGCTGTGATGATTCCACTTGTATGAGGTACCGAGAGGTAGTCAAGTTCACAGAGACAGAAAGTGGCATGGTGGGTGCCAGGGGCTGTGGAGGGGCGGGGATGGGATGTTTGATAGGACAGCGCTGGTGGGGAGACAGAGAAGTTCTGGAGATGGATGGTGGCCGTGATGGCACAACCATGTGAGTGTACTTAGTGCCACGGAACTGTGCACCTGAAATGGTTAAAATGGGAACTTTTATGTTACGCTTATTTTACCACAATAAAAGTTTATGTAATTACATACAAATGTGCATTTGCATAAATACCTAGTTTAGACCCCATGGGTTGGCCCCTGGGGCAAGAGCGGGATATCGGGTATGTATGGGTGGGTGTTCAACGGAGGGGAGACTTAACTTTCCACCAAATATCCTTTTGTAGGATTGGCAATTTTTTTTCCGTGTACATAATTGAGTTACTCAAAAAGATACCATTTTGGGGGGTACCTGAGTGGCTCAGTCAGTTAAGCCTCTGACTTCAGCTCGGGTCATGATCTCACAGTTGGTGAGTTCAAGCCCCATGTCAGGCTCTCTGCTGTCAACACAGAGCTCACTCAGATCCTCTGCCTCCTTCTCTCTCTGCCCCTCCCCCTGCTCGTTCTCCCTCTCTCTCTCTCTCTTCCCAGATAAATAAAGAAATAAACTGTGCTGATAGCTCAGAGCCTGCAGCCTGCTTTGGATTCTGTGTCTCCCTCTCTCTCTGCCCCTCGCCTGCTCACACTCTGTGTCTCTCCCTTTCTCAAAAACATATAAACATTAAAAAAATGTTTTTAATAAACTTAAAAGAAACTTTTAAAAAAGAGACCATTTAAAAAAAAATTTTTTTAACATTTATTTATTTATTTATTTATTTTTTTTATAATTTTTTTTTTTCAACGTTTATTTATTTTTGGGACAGAGAGAGACAGAGCATGAACGGGGGAGGGGCAGAGAGAGAGGGAGACACAGAATCGGAAACAGGCTCCAGGCCCTGAGCCATCAGCCCAGAGCCCGACGCGGGGCTCGAACTCACGGACCGCGAGATCGTGACCTGGCTGAAGTCGGACGCTTAACCGACTGCGCCACCCAGGCGCCCCATAACATTTATTTATTTTTGAGACAGAGAGAGACAGAGCATGAACAGGGGAGGGGCAGAGAGAGAGGGAGACACAGAATCGGAAACAGGCTCCAGGCTCTGAGCCATCAGCCCAGAGCCTGACGCGGGGCTCGATCTCACGGACCGCGAGATCGTGACCTGAGCTGAAGTCGGACGCTCAACCGACTGAGCCACCCAGGCGCCCCAAAAGAGACCATTTTTAACTTATGCAGCACAAAAAGGATAGACTCAGAACTCCCACCTCTGCCTACCACCCCCTCTCTGGGTTTTATTCGTTTCCCTCAGAGAAAAACACATTGAATGATTTCTTGTTGGTCCCTCAGAAATACTGCATGTGGGGTGCCTGGGTGGCTCAGTCAGTTAAGCATCAGACTTCGGCTCACTCAGGTCATGATCTCACGGCTTGTGAGCCTGAGCCCCAGGTCGGGCTCTGTGTTGACAGCTCAGAGCCTGGAGCCCACTTTGGACTCTGTATCTCCCTTTCTCTCTGTTCCTCCCCTGCTCACACTCTGTCTTTCTCTCCTTCAAAAATAAACATTCAAAACAAAAATTAAAAAAAAAAAAAGGAAATACTGCATGTATATGCAAGCACATATATAAAAGCATTTCTTTGAAAGTAATGGAAGAGAGGGAAGGAGGGCGGGAGGGCAGGCAGGTACAGTAAATACGAAAAGACTGTTCTGCACCGTGTCTTTTGCACCCGAAATGCATCTTGGAAGCAGTGCCCTGCAGTGCATCAGGCACATCGTTCTTTCCAATGGCTGTGTGCTTTCCCACTGTATGGATATACCAAAATATATATGGCCAGTCTTCTATTGATGGACATTTTGGGTTTTTCCAGTCTTTTTCACTTACTTAAAAAAAAAAATGCCAAAATCAATTTTGGCTTACAAAGCTTACAAAGGGGAATGCATCTGGCAGATGGATTCCTAGAAGTAGACTGACTGGGCTTTGGTTTCCACTGAGATGCGAAGAGAAAGTCCCTGCCTCGAACCGCTGCCTGGGAGCTTCCCCTTTCTAGCAAAGGCAGGAGTGGGGGGTGGCCCAGGAGGGGGCTCCACGTGGGGCTGTGAGAAATCACCAGGTCCCTGATTTTGGAGTGGCTGTGGGCCCCACCCCACCCTGAAGCCTCGTGGGGGGCATCCTGCCATCCCCCCAACTTGGCTGGGTGAAGATCAGTGCCTCAGTTTTCCCCGGAGCCGGAAGGAAGGATGGGCACGTCTAACTGAGGCACGGGGCAGCGCGCTGGCAGTTCTGGGCGCTTGTGGGCAAAGAGAGTCAGTCAAGAGCCCAACCAGGAGGCAGGGTCTTTGAAGGTCCAGGCCACCACCTGGGCCAGACAAACAGACGATGAGGCAAGTGGGAAATCCTGATATGGACAGAGAGGGGTGGGGAGGAAGAAGTAAAAGACTTGGGGCCACTAAGATGGTGACGATGGTGATCCCCTCCCCCCCCACCGAATGTTGCTTTCTGAGTCCCAGGTGTACTGGGTCTTGTACCTTACATTCACTGTCTCCCCGTCTCCCTTCAACGACACTTAGAAGGGGCCACTGTTGGCATCCCCCCTTCTCAGTTAAGGAAACGGAGATTAAGGTCACATAAGGACAGAGACAGAGCCAGCGAGTGGTGGGGCTTGAATTTGCTCCCGGGTCTGACACCAGAGCCCAGCTGCACTCTAACCGCTCACTGTCTGCAGCCGTGGTCAGATTAGGCACAGAAGCACCAGGGACCGTCGCAAGCCGCGGGTGGAGTTTGTCTCAGCCGGGTGCAGCCTGAGTTACCAACGCCTCGGATGAGGAACCGAGGCTCAGAGACCGGAAGCCATCTGCTGGGGCCACATGAAGGAGTCTGGATTCGATCCTAGGTTTGGTGTTTTTGTTAAGATGCTATTCACGTACTATAAAAGTCACCCTTTAAAAGGGCATCTACTTCCGTGGCTCTAAAGATATTCACAAGGTGTGTAACCACCTTCACTATTTCATTCCAAAACGTCTTCATTACCCCAGAAAGAAGCCCTGAATCCATGAGCAGTCACTCTCCAATGTCCCCTGTCCCCAACGCCTGGTAGCCACTCATTTATTCTCTGTCTCTACGCGTTTGTCTTTTGCGGGCACTTCACAGAGAGGAAACCTCGAAACACGTGGCATTTTGTGTCTGGCTTCTTTCTTAGCCTGACTTCTCAAGGTTCACCCGTGCTGTCGCTTGTATCGCTACCTCATTCTTTTTTATGACTGAATAATATCTTCTTGTGGACCTACCGTCTTCTGTTCATCCCTTCATCCATTAGCGGACGTTTGGGTTGTTCCCACGTCTTGGCTATCGTGAACCATGCTGCTGTGAACGTTGTGTCTGAGTTTTCGCGTGAGCGTGTATTTCCAGCTCTTTGGGGTGTGTAAGGAGGAGTGGAATTGGGGTGTCGTGTGATAATTCTACGTTTAACTCTTAGAGGACCTGCCAGACGGTTTCCAAGGAGGCTCCTCCGTATTCGATTCCTTCCGGCAATGCCTGAGGCTTCAGTTATGCCACTCCCATGCCAACCCTTGTTATTGTCTGCCCTTTTGATTACAGCCCCCCTAGTGGGTGTGGAGTGATACATCGTCGTGGTTTTGATGTGTGTTTTCCTAATGACTAATGAGGCTGAGCGTCTTATCATGTGCGTGTTCGCCATTTGTATGTCTTCTCTGGAATGTCTATTCATGTCCTTTGCCCTTTTCTTTTTTTTAGTATTTTATTTTCAAGTGAACTCCACCCCCAACATGGGGCTCACACTCACGACCCCGGGACAGAAGAGTCACATTCTCTTCTGACCGAGCCAGCCAAGTGCCCCTGTCCTCTACTGATGTTTAAATTGGGTCGTTTGTCTTTTTGGTGTGGGGTTGTAACCGTTCTTCGTGTTTCCTGATCCTAGATCCTTATTGTCTCCCACTCTTTGGCTTGTCTTTTCACTTCACTGATAGGGTCCTTTGGAGCACCGAAGTGTGTAATCGTGATGACATCCAATGTATCTACTGTTTCTTGGATTATTTGTGCTTTAGGCATCATCTCTAAGAAACCATTGCCGTATCCAAGGGCATGAAGACTTATCCTTATGTTTTCTTCTAAGAGTTTATATTCTTACCTCTTTCATTTTGGTCTTAGATCTATTTTGAGTTAACCTTTGTATGTGACGGGAGGTAGGGGTCCAACTTCATTCTTTTGCAGCTGTGCCAGCGTCACTGGTTGAAAAGACTATGGTTTCCCCCACTTCATTGTCTTGGCACCTTTGGGGCACCTGGATGGATCGGTTGATTGAGCATCTCTTGATTTCAGCTCAGGGCATCATCTTGCAGTTCACGGGATTGAGTCAGGCTCCAAGCCGACTACGTGAAGCCCGCTTGGGATTCTCTCTCTCCCTCTTGTAATTGTCTTGGCACCTTGTCAGAAGTCACTTGTATGCAGTAATTTCTGGACTCTCAGTTCTAGTCTACTGAACTTCCTACCTATCCTCCGGCCAGTACTACACCGTCTTGATTACCGCCCTTGATTACCGCGTCTTGATTACCGCCCGTGATTACCGCCCTACTGCCCTTACCGCCTCTGTTTTTTTTTAATCTTTTAAATTTTCACATGAGATCTTTCAAACATACAGAAAAGTAAAATAAATCTTGGGACCCACAATCTAGATTTAATGGGAGTCGATACTTTGCTATCTTTTGGTTTGTATTTTGGTTCATTTCTCTCTCTTTCTTCATGAAGAAGTAAAATATTTGCAATACAACCAAAGCTACCTTACCCTACGCCCATCCATTTCCCCTCCCTTGCTTTCCAAGTGTAACCACAAACCGCCACACTGAAGCTGCTGGGGGGCCCTCCCAAGGATGTCAGTATCCTTTTATAGCTTTATAAGTAAAGATGGTATTGTTTTGTGTACCTTACATAAGTAACCTTTCGCAACTTGCTTATTTCACTCAAGTTCATGTTTGTAAACTTCTTTTCCATTTTGATCCACATGGATCTAGCACATTTGCTTTCACTGTTGTGTGTAGCAAATTTTATTTTGGATGGATCTATTATTTATTTATCCACTCCCCTGGCAATGGACATTTAGGTTGTTTCCAGATGATCACTAATACTAAGAGTTCTGTAATGAATGGACATCCTTGTCTGGGTCTTCCGGTTCCCTTCATCTTTTTGCTTTTTTTTTTTTTTTTTTTTTCCTAAACTTGGTTCTCCTCGGAGGAACCTGCTTCCCCTGCAGGCTTCTTAGCAGTGGCTGTTCTCACCATGGGGCCAAGGCTGGGGTAAGCATCTTCCTTGCTCTCCAAATCTACTTCCAAGCTAGCCATTCTTCTTCTCTCCTCCTTGAAGCCCCTAGATTCTTTGAAATGGATGTCGCCAGACTTTACCGCCCCTTACCATTTCTGGTCGCAGCCCTCTCCGCCCCCACTTGCTGACAGTTGTAGCTCCCGGATCGTAGTCATTCTTTCCAGTGTGATTCTGTCCCAATACTGGTGATTTCGACAGCCACCTTCTCGGCTCCATGATCTCCTCTACTCCGATGAACTTATCTTCCACCCACCTCAGCCCCTCACTCCCAAGGTCATACCCTTGACCACATCATTACCCATAACTGCACTGGGCGTAATCTCGATTTCAGACACTTCTCACCAACCACCACCGTCTATCAGTCCAGTTTACTGACTTTGAGTATCCAGTTCCAACAATCCTTCAACCCCTCCCAGACCAATCCTGTCCCCTTTCCTTGTCTCTTGCTCCCTGCTCAGGTCCTTACTTCTCTCCTTACTGAGTTCAACTTCCACAGTCTTTCATTGCAAACATCGTTTGCCTATGCCCTCAGCTCTCTCGCCCAAATAACTTCAACTCCCAATCTCCTTGCTGCCTCCTGGCACAACTAAGACTGGGGTGAAACCCAGCGCTCCATTCAGAGCACCTGCACCAGTGCAGATGGACATGGCTGGAGAGAAGTACGAAGTCATTCCAACTGCATTCCAACTGTCCATTCAAGATCACCAGTCTCCCGTGGTCCTTTGGTGCTGCCCAATAGTCCTACCACATTTCCCTGGCTCCTTCACCCTCCCTCTGCCCCCGAATCATTTCGTTCTCTCTTCCCTCCACTCAAACCTTCAACCCTTCCTCCTCAGTCTTCACTCTCAGCTGATGACCCTGATTCTGATTTCCCCAAGAAAAGTTACCAGAAGTTATCAGCCGCGGCATCTGCCCACAGACATGCATCTCCCTTGCTTGACTAATCCCCTCTCCTACTCAAGGACATTACTGTCCATTTTCCCATTTCTTCCCAGCAGCCTCAGTTCCCCCTCTCTTCTGGAGCATCTCATCTGCATGTACCATACTGTTATTTCTCCTGTCTTAAGAAAACAGTGTCTTGACCCATCGTCACGTTCAGACACTGCAATTTACAGCAAAACTCAGAAGCAGAGTCTACACCTGCTACCTCCAGTTCCCCTCCTCCAATCTCTGCATCCCAATTCTGATTCTGAAGATGCCCTGGGAATTCTCTGTGATGGCAGATTCATGAAAGGAAGACCCACCCCAGGGAGAAGGATGGGGGATGAAACATTGGCGCCATTGTATTTCTAAGGTACAGAGAGAGGTTTAAGAAAATATTTTTAGTTAATGTGAGATGGAGAAATTGTTAAACACACAAAGGATATACGTTCTGTTGTAGCTTAAAAAAAAAAAAAAAAAAAAAGACCATTGGAAGCAGGTAAGCTAATGTGCTAGAAAATGTAACACTAGATGCTGTAACAAATAAGACTCCAACTAAATAAGGGCTCAATCGTGATAGATGTTTATTTCCCACCACATAGGGTCCAAAATGGGTGTTCCCGATTGGTGGGCAGCTTTTCTGCAAGTGGTGATTCAAGGGCCCAGGGCCCTTCCATCTGTGGCTCTGCTCTTGTTAGCAAGTCACTGTGTTCATCCGCATGAAGCCAAGGATGGGCAGACGGAATAGAACGTAAAGCAGGAGAGCTTTTCCGGTCCAGGCCTGAGGGCTGGCACATTGGCTCTGTTCACATCCCACTGACCAGAATTTAGACCCGGTCAGGTGGCTACACCTGACCGCAAGGGAGGCTGGGAAACAAAATCTGGCTGAGTGCCCAAGAAGAAGAGGAAACAGGTTTGAGGATGAGCCAACCAGTCTTTGCAAATAATGAGCTATCAAAGTCCCGCAAGGAGCAGTGGCCGGGCGAGGAGAAGGTGATTTATCCTCCAGCACCTTATTCTGAGCCGAGCACTGGCTCTGGCCTGGAATCAGAGAGCAAACCCCCTTGTAAAACCGCAATTGCTTTCTTCCTCTTAGAAAAGCCAGCAGTCCTGCACATTCTGTCTATCCCTTCTGCCATTTTGATATGTTTTGGGGCATCCGGTTTGGGCTTTCAGTATTCCATAAAACAGGAGACACCTTAAAACTTGCAGAACGTGTCTACTGTGGCTACACCCCAAAGTTTCAGAGATCCTGACTCTGACTCAGCTCTGCCACCGCCTGGCAGTGAGAGCTTGGCTGAAAAAGCCTCATGCCCCTTGGGCTCAGGTTCAAGTCCTGTGAAATGGGGATTAGTAATGCTCGCGCTGCCAGATTGTTTCAAGACCAAAGACTTACTTGTTCATTCTCTGCTCCCTATGATCCTCACCATAGCCCTTTGGGGTTGAAATGGGTGGCCATTGCCCATTTCACAGATGGGGAAAGGCTGAGCTGGAGAGGCGACATGCCTGGTCCAGAGAAATCCCAGTTTGCGATCCCCAAACAAGTGGTAGCAGCTGGTGGGCTGCCTGGGCGGCTCAGTCGGTTAAGCGTCCGACTTCAACTCAGGTCATGATCTCACAGGTTGTGGGTTCGAGCCCCGCTTCGGGCTCTGTGCTGACAGCTCAGAACCTGGAGCCTGCTTTGGATTCTGTGTCTCCCTTTCCCTCTGTTCCTCTGCCTCTCTCTCTCTCTCTCTCTCTTTCTCAAAAATAAAAGGTTTAAAAATAATTTTTTTTTAAAGAGGTGGTGGCTGGAACGAAAAGAGGAGATGATACCTTCCAGGGAACAAAGTAGAAGAGGGTGAGGAATGATGTGGAAGGAGGAGAGGAGAAAATCCATGGAAGTACATCCCCAAATTCAAGGTTCTTTCCATAGTGGCTCTTAACCTTCATTTGCATGTCACTTTGCCCTGATGCCCAGTGATCTGGGTACAGAGGGAGGACAACAGAGACGTAGGAGGAGCTAAGGGCACCTGGAATCCCCAGGAGCCTTCGGGCAGGAGGACGACCGAGAAGAATATCTCTTGAGGAAAGGATCCTCCAGGACCACCCACGAAGAAAAGGGACACTCTCCTTGCATTTCTTCTATTCTGAGCTCCAGGGCGTGGCTGCTCCCGGGATGCTGTCTCTGCTACATGGGCCTGGACCCCTTATCTGGAAAGAGAGAATGATCAAAAAAAGAAATGTGACAAAATGTTAACAGTGACTCAGGGTGCTGGGAAGCCACGACTTCATCATACTATTTTTGTGGGATTGCCATGAATTTGAAATCACTTCAAAACAAAAGGTAACAAATAAATTAGAAGACTATTAGCACCTAGAAGCCCCCTCATGACCTCTTCCAGCCCCTAGTCTCTCAAGGGAAGAGACGCCGTTCATTTTTCTGATTCCTATATGGCATTTCATTATAAGAATTTATATACGGCTGGGACTTCTGCAATGACTGAGGAACTCTGAAAACACTCCCTACCAAACAACAATGATAAAACTGTGCAAAATGGTTGGGGCACCCGGGTGACTCAGTTGGTTAAGTGTCCGACTTCAACTCAGGTCATGAGCTTGCAGTTTGTGGGTTTAAGCCCCGCGTCCGGGCTCTGTGCTGACAGCTCGGAGCCTGGAGCCTGCTTCGGATTCCGTGTCTCCCTCTCTCTCTGCCCCTCCCCCATTTGCCCGCTGTCTCTCTCAAAAATAAACATTAAAAAAAATTGTTTTTTTTTTTAAAGAACCATTTGCAAACTGGAAGCTGATCCAAACCATCTGCAGTAGGCAGATTAATGACCTCCCAGAGATGCCACATCCTAATCCCTGGACCCAGTGAGGATGCTGTTGCACGCAAGGGGGAATTAAGGTCACAGATGAGAATAAGGGTGTTAATCAGACAGCCAGACAATAAAGAGATTATCATGCCTTAACTGGGTGGACCCGGGGTAATCACAAGGGTTCCTTAACTGTGCAAGAGGGAGGCAGTGTGAGACAGATTTGACTGGTCGTGGCTGGCTTTGAAGGTGGAAGGGGGACTCTAGCTAAGGAATTCGGGCAGCCTCTAGGAGCTGGAAAAGGCAAGGAAACATCCTCCTCTAGAGCCTCCAGAAGGAATCCAACCTTCTAGCACCTTGATTTTAGCCCAGTGAGACCCATTTTGGATTTCTGACCCTTAGCACTGGAAGACAATCAATTTGTATTATTTTCAGCCCTAAGTTGGTGATTATTTCTTACACCAGCAATAGAAAACTAATACAACGCTCAAGAAATTGAGAGAGGTGCTTGGGTGGCTCTGTCGGTTAAGCGTCTAATTCCTGATCTTGGCTCGGGTCGGGATCTCGCAGTTCCTGGGATTGAGCCCTGTGTCGGGCTCTGTGCTGACAGCACAGAGCCTGCTGGGGAGTCTCTCTCTCTCCCTTTCTCTCTGCCCTCCCCCTCTCAAAATAAATAAACTAAAAAAAAAAAAAATTGAGAAATGTTTACTCAAGAAAATCTCTTGAACCATGAGTCTATAGTGTTCAGTCTGAGTCTGCAGCCCTGTCTCTCCTCCCCTCAGCCCGATGGTGTAGAAGGTCTATCAAAGCGGTGGGAAAAGGGTGCTATCATTTGGAGCAAATGCAGAAAATTCCATGCCCTGAGACATTGTCAAAAACAATAGTGATCTCAGTCATACCATGGGGGAGGCAGATATCACAGCTAGTCTGAGGTCTCGTTACTGGTTGGGTAAAGCTGTAGACCCACAGACTAGCCACAAATGTAATAAGAAAGCCTGGGCAATGGCGCAGCAAAAGTGGCCGACCTTATTTTAAAAGGTACAAAAGAGGGGCGCCCGGGTGGCTTGGTCGGTTAAGCATCCAACTCTTGATGTCAGCTCAGGTCATGGTCTCACAGCTTGTGGGATCGAGCCACACTGTTGGCATGGAGCCTGCTTGGGATTCTGTCTCTCTGCCCCTCCCCTGATCCCGGGGGCTCTCTAGAGAAGAAAGAAAGAAAGAAAGAAAGAAAGAAAGAAAGAAAGAAGAGAGGGAGGGAGGAAAGAAAGAAAGAAAGAAAGAAAGAAAGAAAGAAAGAAAGAAGAGAGGGAGGGAGGAAGGAGGAAAGAAAGAAAGAAAGAAAGAAAGAAAGAAAGAAAGAAAGAGAAAGAAGGGAGGGAGGAAGGAGGAAAGAAAGAAAGAAAAGAAAGAAAGAAAGAAAGAAAGAAAGAAAGAAAGAAAGAAAGAAAGGAGGGAGGGAGGAAGGAGGAAAGAAAGAAAGAAAGAAAGAAACTTTAGGAAAAAAAGGTACAAAAGAATAAACAGTGAAGGGTGCCTGGGTGGCTCTGTCAGTTAAGTGTCCAACTTCGCTCAGGTCATGATCTCGCAGTTCATGAATTTGAGCCTTGCATCAGGCTCTTTTCTGTCTCTGCCTCTCCCCCGCTGGTTCTCTCTCTCTCTCTCTCAAAACAAACTTAAAAAAAAATAAACAGTGAACAATTCTCCTCCATCCCCGACCCGTTTCCTTCCCCAGAAGCAACTGCTATGACTAATTCCTCATGCAGCCCCAAGGGAATTTTCTGCGTACGTAAGCAGATATATATAGGTAATTTCTCCTGCCCTTCCTAATGCTGCAGTCTTCTCTGCACACTGCTCTGTTCCTTTTAGCCCCCTATTTTACAATAGATTTCAGTGGCCTGGAAGAGTGCGTGGTTTTGGGTTTTGGGTTTTGGGTTTTTTTCAAAGAATTTACTTTTAAGTAATCTCTACACCCAACGTGGGGCTTGAACTCACAACCCTGAGATCAAGAGTCACGTGCTCCACTGATTAAGCCAGCCAGACTCCCCAAGAGTACATGGTTTACAAGTACTACAGGAATACCTGTAGATCAGGTCCTTTGACACAAGGGGAAACTGAGGCCCAGAGAGGTCCAGAACCCAGTCTTATCTCACATTCTGAAGCTCATTCCTCAAGTTAGAGGGTGAAATCGGCAGGAAAAAACTGTCCCTGCTCAGACATATTATTTAAAACAAATCATTCATCAAATGAGATAAAACAGACCAAGATTTATTTGTTTGTTTTAGGAGACCGTGGCGTCTCAGAAGGGGGAGAGGAAATCAGAGCTTCTCAAGTACAAAATGGAAAAGAGAAACCCCCTGCTTTCCCTAGGGGGTCATCTGAGAGCCAGTGCCTGCACCCCTCATGGATTGCTAATCTTCCGGCCCAAACTGGGGCCAAATCTGCTGAGCCTGTTTCAGCTATGTCGCAATAGCTGTGTGGCGTTGAGCAAGTCGCCTTCCCTCTCTGGGCCTCCAGGCCAATCTTCTCCAAGGAGCTCCTCTCTATGCCTCAACAGCCAGAGTGTGTTTCTCCCTCTTCTGGGCTCCCCCACACATGCTTTACAACCACCCTCCCTCTGCTCCCACTTTCCCCCTTGCTCTTAAACCATCTTTAATTAATTTGAGTACTTACAGTGTTCTGGGTCTATGCCAAGCATTCTTCACGTGACAAAGTCTCAGAACAATACTGAGGAGAAGGGAGAATCTGGACACAGTTTACAGATAAAGAAACTGAGGTTTCAAGAAATCAAAAAACTTCCCTTGTGTCACACAGCTAGTTAATTTGGGGACAGAAATCATACCTGGCCAGCTCTGCCGACTTCGGGTCCCTAAGGTGACCTATCGCTCCTTCGGGCCTTGATATTAAAGTGTAAGCTTAGGCTACTTCACATCAACCCCCGAAGAGGCTGAGCCCAGAGAGGGAAAGCAGATTGTCCAAAAACACGCAGCCACCGGGGCAGAGCCGAAAGTGAACCATTTCCTTAGGCCTTTTGGGTATTTGTCCTGTGCTGGATGTTGGGGACACGGAGGTAAATAGAACGCCTGCTGGTTGCCTCCAGGTTGCTCACAGATCTCGTCTATGCCCCCGTCGAAGCCAGGTACCAAGCAGTAAGTACCGTTCAGCCACCGTGTGCCTTCCGTGTGTATTCTTCCCAGCGACCCATGAGGAAAGGCGCTCTCGTCCCACTTGACGGATGGGGAGACTGAGGCTCGGAGGGGTGAAGGAAGGGCAGCCCTGGAGCTGGAGCTCTGGCCTGATCCCGACCTACTGTCCTGACCACCCCGCCGCCCTGCTGCCCTGGCTTGGGAACGCGCAGCACTGTGAATGAATGGGGGCGGGGGCCGCATATAACACTTCATAACAATTATGGTTTTCAGTGGGGTGTCGTCACTGGCCGACCCTCCTCCCCGGGCCTGGGCAAGAGGAGTAGAGTTTGGACGGAGGGCTCAGGATCATTCCTGGCCCTTCGCCATCCCAGGGAGAGCAGCCAAACTCCTTCCTCAGACAGGAAGGTGACTCAGATGTTCCTTCAGGACATTCCCAGTCCAGCTCGAAATCCCAGCACATCAGGCTGGCCCAACCAGCAGCAACCAGTCTTTCCCCAGAGAGTGGTCTGTGGAGGACAAGTCCCTAGGTGATTTCCCTGGCAGGGAGAGATGGGGCTTTCAGCAGCTGAGGAACAATTAGGGAAAACTTTCACTCCTGGGAATGGCCGAGTTGGGGACACTGAGGTGAGGGAAGAGCAGTGATTTATCCAGAGTCCCACAGAAAGTCAGAGGCTGAGGCAACCCTCATCTGGAGCACCGAACAGCTCTGGGATAAGTCTGCTGTGTGCTTGAGGCTGGAGACACCATGCTGGACGAGGCCCAGGGCCTGCTTGGAAACGTTCATGGCTCGATGTAGAGTGACGTCCTCAGTGGGCAAAGACAGCATGGCGTGTCCATGCCAAGGTGGAAAGAAGGGCCAGCCTGGTGGCCCAGAGAAGGATGCCATGGAACTCTGCCTGGTGCGGGGAGGGGAGCATAGAGGGGAAGCGCTCGTATCCACCTGGAAGGATGCATTTTGTAAGGTGGAGAAGGGAGGAAGGGCATTCCGGTAGGACGGAACAGCATGACATGAAGCTCAGAGGTGGGATCTCGCCCAAGGACTGCGGGAGGCAGCGGAGCGGAACGTGTACGACGAGAGCCCGCATTTTGGAATCAAGCTACTTAGGCTTGAATCCTGGCTCTATCGCTTACAGCTGTGGACCTCGGCAAGCAACCTAACCCTTTGGCGCGTGTCTCCTTCTCTGCAAAATGGGGAAGAGGACTTTTGTGAAGATGAAATAAATGCATCCACAGGAGAAGGAAGTGGGGCAGAGTTAACAATGGCTACTATTCACATGGAAATTGGGCTCGGGGAGAGTTTCAGTGCCGGCCAGTGCTCTGTCCTCTGAGCTCAGCTCTATCTTGCTCTTTTGGGGCTCCACGAAACCTTTCCCCACGTCACCCGATGTTCAAGACCCCCTGAAGCATGGGGTGGAGAGAGGGAGCTTCTGGGGAAAGGACTAGTGGAGTTTCGGGAAAATGCCAGCTGCAGGATTGGGCTCCCACCCTGGAGGTTAGGACCAGAGAGAGGAGATTCTCTAAGGAAGATGGGAATATAGGAATGGACGGAACAGAGGGGTCTACCTCACGCAGTGGCCCTCTGGCCTAAGAGCTCTGGAAGATTCTTGCAGAACAGGTCAGCTGGAGAGGGAGGTCACAGACAGATTCATGGCCATCTGTAACACAGAAAGAATTTCCTGGGCCTCCCAGGCAGGGACATGGACTACTCACAGGCAACCGGGGTGGGGAACAGTGAGCAAGGGCAGGGAGGCCCTGGGGCTCCCTTGAGCAGCTGAGTCCCCTCGCTTGGTCTGGGGAAGGCAGGAGGTCTCCAGTCACCAGCCTACCTCGCCCAGCCTGGGGGTATGGAACCAGAGGAGGCAGCCACGCCTTCCTAAGCCGACTGGAGGGTCAGTAGAAGAGCCCCATCGGAGCCAGTGTCATTGAGGAACAGGACGTGCTCACGACTTCTGGGATGGGGACGTGTCATAGGGACACACAGGAAACAGGACTTAAGGAGATGGGATGGTCTCTAAGGATCCTATTGCGGGGTCCCCCGCCCTCAGGAATGGGACCTCCTGCCTCCTGTGCCAGGCACTCTGCCATCTTGGTATCTTGGTGCCTTGGCTTCTCCTCGGGTCTGGATCTTTTTCTGTGGCTGCTGCTGCAGTCTGCCTAGGCCAGCCGTGGCTCCCACCTCCTCACATCCCTCACTGTGCGCGGCCCCTACTCGCTGCTTTCCCTCTGGTGGTCTCGGCTTCTGTGCCACTCTCTTCCTGTCCGAAACACAGTGGGTTTAGGGCTGACACTCTTCAAGAGGGGTGCTTTCCCAAGAATTGTCCTTTCAACTGACTGATGATTTAATATCTAATTGATTTATTTATTCTAAAATACATAAATACTGAAGGTATTGTTTAGCATGGTTGCTGCATCCAAGGTCACTAACCAAACGTTAATTCTATTTCTTTTTTTAATTTATTTTGATTTTTTTAATGTCTGTTTATTTTTGAGAGAGAGAGACAGCGCAAGTTGGGGAGAGGCAGAGAGAGAGAGAGGGAGACACAGAATCCGTATCAGGCTCCAGGCTCTGAGCTGTCAGCACAGAGCCCAACACGGACGGGGCTCAGACTCACAGACAGTGAGATCATGACCTAAGCCGAAGTCGGACACTTAACCGACTGAGCCACCCAAGCACCCCAAAGTTAATTATATTTCTATAAACAAGTAACATACAAATATATACTTGAATTTAAAAATGGAAACTAAAAATTGTAACTGATATTTTCAAATGTTACACAATACCAGAGATAATTGAAAACCTAGAGATAAATCTAATAAAAATTACACAAGAGCTCAACACTGAAAACTGCAGAATGTTTTGGAAAATAAAATTAAAGAAAAGCTAAATGAATAGAGGAATAAACCATGATCATGGATGGGAAGATTTAATATTGTAAAGAAGCCCACTTCTGACTTCTTCAAATTGGTCTACAGATTTAATGCAATTCCAGTAAAAACAATCACAAGACGGTTTTTTATTACATACCGATTCTAAAATATCAATGGAGAGGCAGAAGACCTAAAATGGCCACAGCAATTTGAGGAAGAAAAACAAAGTTGGAGGACATACCCATTAGATTCAAGAAAAAGGAGGAGGGGGAGGACGAGCAGGAAGAGGAGGAGGGGGAAGAGGAGGAGGAGGGGGAGGAGGAGAAGGGAAGGGGAGGAGGAAGGGGAGGGGAAAGGGAAGGGGAAGGAGGAGCAGGAGGAGGAGGAGAAGGAGGAGGAGGAGCAGGAGGAGGAGGAGGAGGAGGAGGAGGAGAAGGAGGAGGAGCAGGAGGGCATCTGGATGGCTCAGCTGGTTAAGTGTCAGACTCTTGATTTCAGCTCAGGTCACCATCTCATGGTTGGTAAGTTCGAGCCCTACATCGGGCTCCCTGTTGTCAGCTCAGAGCTCACTTTGGATCGTCTCCCTCATGTCTCTTCCCTTCCCTGTTCTCTCTCTCTCTCTCTCTCTCTCTCTCTCTCTCTGTCTCAAACTAAATAAACAAGCAAACAAACATTTAAAAAATAGAATAAAAAACAGGAAAGATCTTCATGATGATGAAGTAGAAGTCCTCTTAATTGGCAATGTTAAAAAGTACTAACTAGGGGCACCTGGGTGGCTCGGTCAGTTGAGCGTCTGACTTCAGCTCAGGTTATGGTCTCGCAATTTGTGAGCTCGAGCCCCAGTTGGGCTCTGTGCTAACAGCTCAGAGCCTGATGCCTGCTTTGGATCCTGTATCTCTCTCTCTTTCTCTCTCCCCCACCCCCAGCCCTGCTCATGCTCTGCCTCTATCTCTCAAAAATAAATAAATGTTAAAAAAAAGTTTTTTTTTTTAAAGTACCAACCATAAAGGGGGAAAAAAAACCCTGATAAATTAGACTACATTAAAACAAAGATGTGTGGGGCGCCTGGGTGGCTCAGTCGGTTAAGCGGCCGACTTCAGCTCAGGTCACGATCTCGCGGTCCGTGGGTTCGAGCCCCGCGTTGGGCTCTGGGCTGATGGCTCAGAACCTGCAGCCTGCTTCCGATTCTGTGTCTCCCTCTTTCTCTGCCCCTCCCCCGTTCATGCTCTGTCTCTCTCTGTCTCAAAAATAAATAAAAACGTTAAAAAAATTTAAAAAAAAACAAAAAAAACAAAGATGTGTGTTTATCAGAAAATACTGTTAAAAAAAAAGTGAAAAGTCAAAAGGTGGGATAAAAAAAAACCTCCTATCTAGAATATACAAAGAAGTCCTACAAAAATCAATAAGAAAATGACAGACCAGTTAAGGGGGAAAAGGGGCAGAAATGCTTGAACCAGCATTTCCCAAAGAGGATTTCCAAATGGCCAAAAAACAAAAACAAAGCAAATTTGAAATGGTGTCCAATTTTATTAGTCATCAGGGACATGCAAATTAAAACCATAATGAGGCACCATTACGTACCCATCAAAAAAGCTGAAAATAAAATGACAGATAATCCAAGTGTCAGCAAGGATGCAGAGCAACTTCATACACTGCTGATAGAGATGTAATTGGGGAAGACCCAGGAAAATTCCTTGGCAGTATTTACCAAAGGTGAATGTATGCATAATTCCACCGTTAGATATACACCTAAGAGAAATGTGTGCAGATGCCCACCAAGTGACATATACAAGAAAGTCCACATTAGCAGAATCTATAATCGCTCCAAACTGGAAACTACCCAAATGTCTATCAGCAGTAGAATAGATAAATAAATTGTATGTTCTTTGGGTTGTGGTTGTTTTGTTTTGGACCAGATCTTTTTATTTTGTTTTTAAGTGTACAATTCAATGATTCTTATTTATTTTTAATGTTTTTTTTTAAATTTTTTTAATGTTTATTTATTTTTGAGACAGAGGGAGACAGAACATGAGTTGGGGAGGGGCAGAGAGAGAGAGGGAGACACAGAATCTGAAACAGGCTCCAGGCTCTGAGCAGTCAGCACAGAGCCCGACGCGGGGGCTCGAACTCACGGACCGTGAGATCATGACCCGAGCTGAAGTCGGACGCTTAACTGACTGAGCCACCCAGGCGCCCCAATGTTTTATTTATTTTTGAGAGAGAGAGCACAAGCAGGGGAGGGACGGGGGCGGGGGGCGGGCAGAGGATTTGAACTGGGCTCTGCGCTGACAAGCAGCAAGCCCGACCTGGGGCTCAAATTCACCAACCCAACCAGGAGATCATGACCTGAGCGGAGGTCGGAGGCTCAACCGATTGAGCCATCCAGGCACCCTCAATTCAATGACTTTTGCTAAATGTACAGAGTTGTGCAACCATGACCACAAATCTTTAGCACATTCCATTAAACCTTGAAAGGGCCCTCACGCTCGTTTGTAGTCATTTCCCTTTCTATTTCCCCAACCCCCGTCAACAACTAAACTAATTATTTTCTCTATGGATTTGCCTTTTCTGGACAACGCACAGACATGGAATCATCCTGTCTAGCTACCTTCACTTAGCATAGTGTGTTAGAGGTTCATCCATGTTTTAGCATGTATCAGTACATCATGCCTATTTGTGGCTGAATTACAGCGTTCCATCACACGTGTATACTGTATTTTGTTTCTTTGTTCATCCATCGATGGACACTTGGGTTGTTTCCACTTTGGGGCTATTATGAATAATGCTGCTTTGAACATTGATATTTATTTTCATATAGATTTTTTTTAAGTTTATTTATTTATTTGGAGAGAGACAGAGAAAGCGTGAGTGGGGGAGGGGCAGGGAACGAGGGAGAATCCCAAGCAGGCTCCAAGCGGATCAGCACAAGCCAACGCAGGGCTTGAACCCACGGAACTGTGAGGTGATACCCTGAGCCGAAATTGAGAGTCGGACGCTTAACTGAATGGGCCAGCCGGGGGCCCCTGAACATTTATATTTAAGTGTTTGTATAGACCTACGTTTTTATTTCTCTTTGGTCAAGTTAGAAACACCACACAGAACATTTTTGTTTAACTTCTTAAGGAACTGCCAAACTTCTCCAAACTGAATGTTATCATTTCGCATTTCCACCATCAATTTATGAGGGTTCTAGTTTCTTGCTAACACTTGCTATTATCTGTCTTTTTTTTTTACGGTAATTCTTGAGGTACAAATTGGTATCTCATTGTGGTTTGTATTGAACTAATGACTAAAGGTGTTGAACACCTTATCATATGCTTACTGGATGCTCATATGGCTTCTTCGGGGAATATCTACTCAGTTATTTTCCCTGATTTTTTTTTTATTTTTATGTTTTAATTTTATTTTTGATTTTTTAAAATTTACATCCCAATCAGTTAGCATATAGTGCAACAATGATTTCAGGAGTAGATTCCTTAGTGCCCCTTCCCCATTGAGCCCATCCCCCCTCCCACAACCCCTCCAGGAACCCTCAGTTTGTTCTCCATATTTATGAATCTCTTCTGTTTTGTCCCCCTCCCTGTTTTTATATGATTTTTGTTTCCCTTCCCTTATGTTCATCTGTTTCGTCTCTTCAAGTCCTCGTATGAGTGAAGTCCTATGATTTTTGTCTTTCTCTGACTAATTTCGCTGAGCATAATACCCTCCAGTTCCATCCATGTAGTTGTAAATGACAAGATTTCATTCTTTTTGATTGCTGAGTAATACTCCATTGTATGTATATACCACGTCTTCTTTATCCATTCAGCCATCGAGGGACATTTGGGCTCTTTCCATACTTCGGCTGTTGTTGATAGTGCTGCTAGAAACATGGGGGTGCGTGTGTCCCTTCGAAACAGCCCACCTGTATCCCGTGGATAAATGCCTAGTAGTGCAGTTGCTGAGTCGTAGGGTAGTTCTCTTTTTAGTTTTTTGAGGAACCTCGATACTGTTTTCCAGAGTGGCTGCACCAGCTTGCATTCCCATATTTTCCCTAATTTTTTAAAAGATTTTCATTTTAAGTAATCTCTACACCCAAGGTGGCACTCAAACCCACAACCTCAAGATCAAGACTCACATGGTCTACTGACTGAGCCAGACAGGAGCCCCTGTTTTGCCTGTTTTTAAATTGGGTTACTTGTCTTCCTGTTTCAGAGTCATAAGTGTTCTACAAAGTATTCTCTACACCTTTAAGCACATACAGAATTTGTGAATGTTTTCTTCTAGTGATTAGATTTTCTTAATGGTGACTCATAACGTATTACATTTTGATGAATTCCAGTTAATTAATTTTTTTAATTTTATGAATTGTGCTTTTGCTGTCATATCTAAGAAACCTTGCCTAACCCAAGGCCACAGAGATTTTCTCCTAAATGCTTTACAGTTTTAACTCTACATTTTGGTCTCTGATCCATTTGGGGTTAAATTTTGTGACTGGTTTGCTACAGGGGGCCCAATATCATTCTTTGGCATGTGTGTATCCAGTTGTCCCAACTCCACTTGCTGAACAGACTAATCTTTTTCCATTGAATTACCTTGGCTCCTTTGTTGAAAATCAATTGACCATAAATTTTAAGTGTTTATTTCTGGGCTCTCACTTCTATTCCATTGATCTACGTGTCTCTCCTTACTCGGTCCCACACTTTTCTTTATTACTGTTGATTTACAGAAAAGTTTAGAAATTGGGAAGTTATGCCCTCTGACTTTATTATTCTTTTTCAAGATTGCTTTCACTAATCTAGGCCATTTGTCTTTTTTTTTTTTCAATATATGAAGTTTATTGTCAAATTGGTTTCCATACAACACCCAGTGCTCATCCCAAAATGTGCCCTCCTCAATACCTATCATAGGCCATTTGTCTTTTAATATACATTTTAGAAACAGCTATTCAATTTCTGCCAAAAAAAAAAGAAGGAAAAGAAAGAAAAAGAATTTGAATTTAGTAAGAATTGAGTTGGATCTATAGGTCAGATAGAAGAGAAATTGCCTATTGAATATGTCTTCCAACCCATAGACATAGAATGTCTGTTTATTTAGATTTCTTTAATTTCTCTTGGCAAAGACTTATAATATTCACTGTGCAAATCTTCTTACACTGTGTTGTTAAATTTATTCCAAAGTATTTTATTCTTTTTGATACTGTTGTGAATGGAATTGTTTTCCTAATTTTATTATTGGATTATTCATGAGTGGTATATAGAAATATAGTTGATTTTTACATATTGACCTTCCAGTCTACAATCTTACAGCATTACTTTTGTTTCTAGTAGGGTTTCTTTTATTAATTTTTTTTTCAACGTTTATTTATTTTTGGGACAGAGAGAGACAGAGCATGAACGGGGGAGGGGCAGAGAGAGAGGGAGACACAGAATCGGAAACAGGCTCCAGGCTCCGAGCCATCAGCCCAGAGCCTGACGCGGGGCTCGAACTCACAGACCGCGAGATCGTGACCTGGCTGAAGTCGGACGCTTAACCGACTACGCCACCCAGGCGCCCCTCTAGTAGGGTTTCTGGTGGGGTTTGTTTGTTTGTTTGTTTGCTTGTTTGGGTTTTTTGTTTGCTTGTTTTTTGATAGTTCCCTGAAATTTTTCTGTGTATATAATCAAGTCATCTACAAATGGGGATAATTTACTTCTTCCTTTCCAATCTGGATACCTTTTATATCTCTCTGTTGCTTAATTTTCTGGCTATCACCTCTAACCCATTGTCAAATAAAGGAGGACAGAGCAGAAATCCTTGTCTTGTTCTTGATCAGCAGGGGGAAATATCCAGTCTTTCATCATTAAGTGTGATGTTAGCTGTGGGCTTCTCATAGATGCCCTTTGTCAAGCTAAGGAAGTTCCCGTGTATTCTTGTGTTGAGTTGGTGTGTGTGTGTGTGTGTGTGTGTGTGTGTGCTTTTTTTTTCAATCACAGGGGGCATTGTAGTTTTTCAAATTCTCGCATTTTGTAAAAGTAGTGCCTGTTAAATTTTTTTTTTTAAACGTTTATTTATTTTTGAGACAGAGAGAGACAGAGCATGAACAGGGGAGGGTCAGAGAGAGGGAGACACAGAATCCGAAACAGGCTCTGGGCTCTGAGCTGTCAGCACAGAGCCCGACGCAGGGCTCGAACTCAAGGACCGTGAGACCATGACCTGAGCCGAAGTCGGCCGCTTAACCGACTGAGCCACCCAGGCACCCCTAAATTTTTAAAAAATATGTATAATGAGGGGAGCTTGGGTGGCTCAGCCAGTTAAGCATCTGACTTCAGCTCAGGTCATGATCTCCCAGTCCATGAGCTCGAGCCCTGCGTCGCATTCTGTGCTGACAGCTCAGAGCCCGGAGCCTGCTTCGGATTCTGAGTCTCCCTCGCTCTCTACCCCTCCCCCACTCACACTCTGTCTCCCAAAAATGAATAAATGTTAAAAAAAAGTTTTAATAATATAACAGTGACTGCAGTTTGAATTTCCTTGTAACACACTGAGGTTCAAAGAAGAAAACCCCCAAAGCGTAGGATGTCTGGCCAGAGACTTCCTGACGTCTGCAGGAAGAAGAGGAGGAGACAGAAAGAAAAACATATACGTTTGAAAAATTCAATCCTTATCAGGAAAGGTACGAAAAGGATAGTGAAAGCTTTCTTCCTGCCCAGAGGTAATCTCTGATAATAGCTTTCTGTGATTCATTGCTTTGGGGGGGGAGGGGGAACATGCGGGAGATGAAAACAAAAACAATTATGAAAGGAAGAAATAGAAAACTGGCTTGTGAACCCAAGTTCCCATTTCATTTAACCCCTTATGTCTTGTAGGACCTGTTTCGGCAAGTCCTGGTCTCCATTCTCCTTGGCCAGGAATGCAAGCCAGGAGGCCTCCTGGAAGCAATGTTCCTGTCTTCCAAAAGTTAGACCGTGACATCCCCAGCTGGCTCCTGGGGAAAGGGAGGCCACCTAGGGCCTGCCCAGCCTCAGGTCCTGTCCCCTGGCAAATAACTTCTCTCCCTGGCTGTGGCCACCATGGTCATCTCTCAGCAGAACCACAAGCATCTCCCTGGCCAGACTGAAAAAGGTAGTGAGGGTGTCCAGAGCACAAATGCCTTTTCCCCACATCTTTTTTATGACAAAACGAAGTCACGCTCATGGTTAGAAAGTCCAGGGGCACACAGAGAATGGGCACCCCTTTCTCATCACCTCTCCCCAGAGCAAGCCTGAGCTACCAGGTTTCTTGGCATCCCCCAGAGTCGTCTGTCAGTCACCCCTGGGGGGCAATAAGGGTAATGATCCCATCCTAGAGATGAGGAAACTGAGGCTTGAAGGAGAGAAGAAACCGTTGAGGCCACACAGCTGAAAAGTGGCAAAGTTGGGATTTGAACTTGACTCTCCTGCCCTCAAGTCTCCAAATTGCCATGAGTCTATCAGACGTGTAAGCCCTGAATGGCTCCATCCCAAGTTTATAGTGCTTCTTTGCACCATGCCTTGTCCCACACATACAGGCAAATCCTCACCCTGGCATACAACACACCCCGCGACTCAGCCTACCGCACAAAAATGCCTCCCACACACATACTGGCCCAGCAGGGTGCCCTCACCCCCACAGACACACGTCCGTCTCTAAACACACTTAATCACACATGTGCACATTGCATAAACACTGACACACATGTTCTCACTCTCAGAGACACACACTTCTACGCACCCATAGTCACAGACGCCGGCACAACCCCATCGTCACCAGACTCCTAGAGCCAGTCCAGAGCCTACACTAGAGAGGCCACATTCCCCTCCTGGCCAAGCTGCCTTCAAAGGTTCTACCTTCTATCCCATCAAATTCCAGTTGCTGTCTTCTAGACCAGCTCTCGTGCCAGCGGATGCCTCCCGTCGGCAGCCAGAGCTGGGCACCCTACCCCTTCCCCTTCTGGCCAAGATTCTATGGCTCTTGTCCTCATCCCTCAGCCCTGGTAGCTCATGGAGTTTCTAGCTCGTGGAGTTTCTACCTCCTGGGGTTTATGGGCACAGATATCTTCAAGGGGACCTTGGCTGAAAGACACAAATCCCAGGCTGGAGGTAGAAGCCCAAGCCTGGTGATCTTTGTCTTCTCCAGCTGCCCGGTGTCACAGAATGTTTCTGAATCCCTTGCCTCAGTTTCCCTCAGTAGTTCTCAAAGGGTA
Source organism: Leopardus geoffroyi (assembly GCF_018350155.1). NCBI lineage: Eukaryota > Metazoa > Chordata > Mammalia > Carnivora > Felidae > Leopardus > Leopardus geoffroyi. Next base: position 34,395,315 of record NC_059335.1, on the reverse strand, counting down.
GAAACCTGCACAGTCTAACGCAACAGGAACATGAAATAGATAGACTTCATGGAAACACACACTCCTGCCCCCACACCTATTTGGGGCCCCCAGGACTGGCGCAGAATGGGTACTCAACCGGGGCACCAACTAGGTGGAGAAAGGAATGTTCCAGATATTAGGAGAGAATCGCTTCCTCCATAATATAATCTCGGGGATTAGAACCCAAGGACTGAGGTCTTCAGTGGGGGTGCTGCAAATATCTGGGGAAAAGACTCTGAATGTAGGATTTATCCATTCATTTGCTCAATTAATAAATATTTCTGGAGGACTTACAAGGTGCTGGGTGCTGGGGATGAGTGGGGGATGAAGAGCCCAGACAGGCCCTGCCCATATGCAGTGTGGGGGTCTGTGGGGACGCATGCGGCCTGAGGTTCACACACACACACACACACACACACACACACACTCGTACATAACTATACACCCTGCTGTGGTTCTGGTGCAGACAGGGGAGCTGACCCAGGCTGGAGCTCAGCTTCCCAGGGGGAGGGGGCGTCCAGTGGGGAGCTGAGGAGCAGGTGAAGGCACTGAGCTCCTCAACAGCGCTGAATCCTTTTCAGAACGCCTGACCTGGAAAAATATTGCATCAGGCCCCGCCTCTTTTTTATTGGGAGCTTCATAAACCAAGACACTTGCTGTATGTACCTGCTGAAACCTTTGGAGAACACAAGAGGGGTCAGTAATACGTCTTTTCGTTTTTGTTGTTGTTGTTTTAGAATGCGAAGTAATTGTCACGACTTTTTTCTTTTGCATGGCAAAAGCAGTGAATTGGGGGGACATGGCTCCTCCAAGGAGCCTCTGGCTAGAGGACGGGGCACCCTGATTTTGTACTACTCCATAATGACTCCTGGGACCCCGAGAGTCCATCTGGCACTTGCCCGGGCCCCTGCTGGCTGGCACATCATCTGTTGAGGTCCCCAGGACGAGACTATTTTTTCTAGAATCTGGATGCCAGCAAAGAAAAGCACTGCAGGAACCAGGAAAAAAACACAGTGTTTCTATTTCCTAGATAAAACAGAAATTGTGAGGCACAGTAATAGCTCAGGAAAACCTGCCAGCTATTTGAGGATGAACGGATTTCTGGAAGAAATGTTAAAACTCCGACTGGCTCCACGCTGATGGGAAAGGCTTGCAGCTGCTGGTTTCTGTCTCCCCTCCACCCCTGCCCAGAAGTGGGGCCCCTCTTCCCCTCCCTGGATGGGCATGGGCATCGGATATAGTCTGCAATTCTGGGTCCCAGCATTTCGGGGCCAACCGACTCTGCACAGCTGGGGACACGGCAGCACCAGCCCCGGGTCCTCATGACGCACAGAAAAAATGTATGGTGGCTGGATGGAAAGTGGAATGTTCGTCCCTTTGTACTGCCCTCTCCCCAAGATCCCCTGCTTCCCTGGAGGAACCCGTGGCCCGTCTTAACCCTCGGTTCTCCTCAGACCCATCTCATCTGCGCCCAACTCTCAGGCCTTTACTCATGCTGTGCCCCCTGCCTGGGACGTCCTCCCCTTCCCCTCCATCCCTGCAGGTCAGACCTGTCCTTCTTTGCCTACCTTCTCTTTGACACCTTTGGAGCTTTTCCAACACTGCATAGTTTCCTTGGGTAGGCTCTGATCTCCTGCTTCCTGAGGTTTTGCTGGTGAGTCACGAGGCCAGCTCCGTATGATAGAAATACAACACGAGATGCATAGACAATTAAATTTTCCCAGTAGCAACACTGAAAAAGTAAACGCAAACTGTTGAAATAAATTTTAATAGTGTTTTTTATTTAGTAAAACACAGCCAAAACATTCTCTTCTATAAGTCATCAATATTATAAATTAATAATAAAATCATTTCCACTTCTTTTCCTCCTTTCTTTGAAATCCAGTTTGTGGATTACATTTATGACCCATCTCAATCCAGTGTGGCCGCATTCCCAATGCTCAGTAACGAGCTTGTGACCACCATATTGGCCAGAAGAGAGCTAGAGGCTGTATTCATCTTTGGGTTACACGTGGCAAAAGTTGACATTGAAGTGGCTTAAGTGAAAAGAGGCATTAGCTCATGAAACCGAAAAGACCAGGCATGGGCGGCTTCAGGCACAGCTAGATCCAGGTTGGTAGCAGAAGACTGGAGTGGAGAGGAAGAGGGGCGGGCAGGGGGAGGAGGAAGTAGCCAGAGTGGGGGTTGGATTGAACTCCAAGGGGCTCCCGGAGAGTACTGGAGCATCAGGTAGAACAAGAAAGCCAGAATCTAGTCCTGCGGAGATATTCAAAAGATGTAATGACTAGGATGGCACCTGCCAACGAGGACGGATAACAGCCTTTGTGCTGCGGAGGGCCGGGGTTGGTCAACTGTGGGAATCAGGAGTGAGGAGGAGCCGAGGAGGTGGTGAGGACACAGGGCAGCCCTGTTAAGCGACCAGTACCGCAGTAGCTTACTCCATCATGCGGATGTGGGCATGGGGAGTATACAGGAGACTAGCCGGTGGTCTAGACCTCACACACTGCGTGTCCCCTCACCACTAAACTAAGCACTCGGCCAGTCCTGAGAGAAAGCCCTGGGCTGGGGTTGAGGGCGGGGAGGTAAGCAGAATACAAAATCTTTTATCTGAAAGAGGCAGAGCAGATGGGGCCTGTGAGGGGGCCTGGAGGTCGCTGAGTACCAGATGGGCCAAAAGAGCTGATGTGCCCATGCAGAGGGCTGGACATACTGGTCAGAGATGAAGGCTGCAGGAGCAGGCAAGCGTCGTGGATGGCCTCACCTGGGGAGGCATCCTGGGCTCCACCTGAGAGGGACAGAAAACTGGTTTGAGGAACCCAGGGAATTTACTCCTCTGTCCATCCATCTGTCCATCCATCCACCCATCCATCCATTTGTCCCTCCATCCACTCATGCGGTACTCCTTTATCAAGCGCCTGCTGGGAATAACCGGCGAACAAGATGGCCAAGGTTACTGCCTTTACAGAGCACAGACCCTGGTAGGAGAGAAGCACGATCATCAAATAAGCCAGCAAGTGAGCCCAGTGGCTTTGCATCTGTAAGGCGGAGGCCAGATGGAAAGCGAGTGGGAGATAAGGCGTGGGGCCACTTCAGCCAGGATACAGCAGAGCTGACATGGGAAAGACAGAAGGAACCAGTCCTGCGTTCGCTGGAGGGAAATGACTCCACACAGAGGAAATACCAGGGCAAAGGCCCCAGGAGGGCACAGGCTTTGTGTGTTAGAGAAACAGAAAGATGGGGTAGGGGTTGGAGGTGGCGGGTGGGGTTGGAGAGGAGAGCAAGGCTGGCTCATATGGGGCAGTCAGGGGCTGCTGAGCTTGTGGGGAGGGCACTGCGGACCGTCTTTCCGCAAAGTCAGTTTGGCAGCTGAAAACTTGCCCCACCATATTCACCAGGGGCAAGAAAGGGTACAGGACTTTCTTTTTCTGGGCTAACACACAAAGCGTGTGTTCTATTCCAAGCACTCTCCCCGCTCAGCATGCGTGAACCCTTTCAGCTTTCCAACAGCCCTTTGGGGCAGATACTGTTCCTAAATCCATTTTACACACAGGGAAATTGAGGCACTGAGAGGAACAGAGAAGCTAAGTAACTCCCCTATGGTCACAGAGCTGGCAAAAGGCAGAAGCAGGATTTGGATTCAGACGGTTCTAGAGTCCAAACGCATACACACGCTCGGCCATGCTGCCTCGAGTTAAAATTGGCTCTGTACCCCTTGCTTATGGTAAGCCACAGGGCCTCCCTCCTCCATGGGGTTCTCTTTCTAGGGTGACCAAAGGCTCTGGGGGCATGATATGTAGTCCAGAGAACTTGGAAGTGAGCTTGTGGCCTTCGGTCCATTCCGGTCACCACCGTCCACGTGCTCCGTTCAAAATCGGGGAACTGGGCCATCCGCCTCTCTCCATGTCACGGGTGGACCTGGGCGGACCGAGCTTTTCCCATCCCATTCCATCAAAGATCCACGCCTGCTTCATCCACTGCGCCCCTGGGTTTCCCACTCCGTAAGCCAAGATGCCCAACCCAGGGCCTTGGCAGGGCTTCAGTGCTGGCGCCTGGTGATTTCTGTCTCCCCACCTTGGCCAAGGAAACCAGAGCCTGGACACAAAAACTTGGCCATGCTGCTGAGACTGGCTTGCTGGGAAAATCCTACCCTTTCTTTCAAGTCCCTTCCAATAATAAAAACAGGAGTAAAAATAACATCACAAAGTCCAGCTGGCCAAACTTCATGGTTTTTGTTTTGTTTTGTTTTTTGGTTTTGTTTCCTAAAGGAGACAATGTAGAGAAAGCACCTATCACAGTCCCAGGCCCAGGATGGTTCTCCAGAAAGGGGTATTGAGCCAGAAGAATCAGGCTCTACTTACCAGCTGTGAGACTCTGAGTAAGTTACTTGGCCTCTCTGAGCCTCATTTTCCTTATCTGTAAAATGGGAGCAAAGACAGCCTGTGTCGTGGTGTTGTTATGAACACCAAGTGAAATAATGGAAGTAAAAAAGGCATTCACTAAAACTCAGCTTCCTGCCACCACCCTTTCTCCACGCAGAGGTGGTGATGGGTGCCAAGGTAACAGGGATGTTAGGATCCCCCTTTCGGGCCCCTCGGCTGGCTGAGCACCAGCTTGTCACTTGGCGGTCTGACTTCATCCGCACTTTTGGGCTGGGCACAGGGGGAGCCATGCTGGGGCGTCCCCACCACTGGTAGACTTTCCAGGCTGAGGTCAGGGGACTTTCCTCTTCCAAGCTGGACAAGTGCCCAGAGGGGGCCTGGGGGAGGCCTGTCCCTCTAGGGTCCACTGTTGATGCCAAGACTGGTGATAAGTGGAAAATGAGAAAAACAGGAACTCTCCTTTCCCATTTTTGGTCTTGGGGGCCTGAGGCTGGAATGGGATCCTGAGAAGCTTCCTCCAGGCCAGCAGTCTGGTACCCGAAAGGTGTCGAGGGAGGAGGGCCGACCATCCAGCCCAACCCAGGAGACAGTGCTGAGTGGAGCTCCAGTACTGACCCCCATCGAGCCAGCACTTTCCTCCAGCCAGGCCAGGAGGGCAGCAGGCAGAGCGGGGCTGGCTTGGGCTGTAGCTCTGGCCTGCCTGGTTTCTTATCTCTAAAATGATGTATAAGGCATGAGGGGAAGGTTCCAGAGCACCTTAGCAAGTCACTCAGAATGTCTGAGCCTTAACTCCTTGCAAAATGGAGCAGGACTGGGGAGTCAGCAGCACTTGCCTTAAAGAGAAGTTGTGAGTGGCTGGTAACCTGGCCCCTCTATGGCCTTAGTGACTTTCTGTCCTATCCCAGCATCCCCTCTCTCCACATCTGCCCCCAGTGCACACACCAGCCAGCCAGTGGGGCTTGTCCTTTTTTATTACCAAAACACATCTTGAATCTTGAATTCAGCCACCTATTGCAATCGCCACTTCCCCGGTCTAGCCATCCCCATCTCTCACGGCCTTGGGCTCCGATTTTTCTCTTGGCCTCTCACACCTACCCGCCACATAGCTGCCAAAGGGATCGTTTTCAAAGGCTAACTGGATCCAGTCACCTACTCCCCTGCTTAAAGTACTCCAGTGACAACGATGCCATCACACACAGAAGAAAATCCAAATTCCCCTCCCCGGCGTCCAGCCCTGTGTGATATGGACTTCAGCCTCCTCCCTCCCACCCTTATCCCTGCCCCACTGGCTTGCTGCCTCTCCAACAGACCACACTTCTCCCTGCCTCAGGGCCTTTGCACTGGCTATGCGTTCCACCTAGAAGGCCACCAGCTTTGATTTTGCTTGTCTCTCCCTTTTGAACTGTGTCACCTCCTCAGAGAGGTCCTCCCTGACCACTCTTCCTATGAGAGCCCCTGGGCATTCTTGATCATTGTTAAAGGGGACTTCTTAAAGGTAATACCATGATTCTCATAGAAATGTAAAATGGGGGACACCTGAGTGGCTCAGTCAGTTAAGCAGCCAATTCTTGGTTTGGGCTCGGGTCATGATCTCATGGTTTGTGAGTTTGAGCCCCATATCAGGCTCAAAGCTGCCAGTGTGGACCTTCTTGGGGTGTTCTCTCTCCCTCTCTCTCTGCCCCTCCCCCACTCGCTCTCTTTCTTTCAAAAACAAATAAATAAACGTTATATTAAAAAAAAGAAATATAAAATGAACACAAGTCAGATGTCATGGAATGCATTAATTTATGAGAAAACCAGAAGGTGTTAGAACTGGTTCTAAGGAGAATTCAAAGACACGTGTATATTGGCAATCAGGAATGATGAAATGAATTTATAAAGAGATGCATAGGGGCACCTGGGTGGCCCAATTGGCTAAGCATCCAGCTCTTGATCTCAACTGGGGGCATGATTTCTCGTTTCGTGAGATTGAACCCCATGTTGAGCTCTGTGCTGACAGCGGGGAGCCCGCTTGGGATTCTCTCTCCTCCCCCCTCTCTCTCTCTCTCTGTCCCCCGCCTCACTCATTCTTGCATTCTGTCTCTCTCTCTCTGTTTCAGAATAAGTAAATAAATCAATAAATGGATAAATGGCCAATATCCAGCGGGCAATATTTAATTACAAATATCCACTTGCGTTTCTATGGATGAGATTTCAAGTAATGAAAGGTAATGAAAGGTGCAGGCGCCTATAGAATCAGATGGCCAGGATTGGTGCTCCGGAGAGTTATTTGGTTATCTTACAGGTTTCCTGACTTTCTGGCACTTACCAGCACCTGACCTTCTTTGCCGTTTGCAATTCAACTTGAGGGCAGAAACTGTTTTGTAACACCATCTGCAAGCACATAGCGAGTGCTCGGCAAATGTTTGTTGCTGCCCTTTCCAGTGTCCAGGGTAATTTGTATTTCAGGAGAAGATACAAAAGAGGTCATTGCTGAGCCTAAAGAAATACATTCTGACAGCCAAGGAGGAGGGGGCATTTGTGGGAAGGAAAGGGCGCCGGCAGGTTCATCACTCGTTAAATAACCAAGACCTCTGCGCACCCAGAAGCCTCAGCACCTCTTGGCAGCCCAAGCCCTGAGGGTCCCCAAAGGGACCTGACCCGGAGTTGGTAGGGAAAGTTCTCTGGCTGAGGCTGTTCTGTGATACCATGTCAGGTAAGTCAGAGGGCACTGAGGGGCGAATGTGACTCCACCACGCACATTAGGGTCTGTCTCCTGGACTCTAGGATCGACCCCCAGAAGTCGCCCTCAGGCGCTCTCTTTCAGACCCACGTTACACAGCAAGTCAGTGGCCCAGCCACGCCAGAACCTCTGTCTCCTGTACCCTCATTCTGCCCGTCTTTCTTTAGGAGACGCATCTTCTCCAGGGCCTCTGGGGAGCCTGGAAATGGGGGCGTATGAGATCCTGCGAGAGTGGAGGTGCCTTTTTGCCTCCCGGAAATCCCGCGGAGAAAGGTGCCTTCGAGGCGCATAAATCTTCTGATCCCGGGACAGAGGCGGGTGCGTGCCTAAATCTGGGGTTATGGCAGGAGGGGGCGGAAGGTGCTGCGGGGGCGGGCGGGGAGGGGTTCGGATCTGCTTCCCGCAGAGGCGGGGTGAGGATGCGGGTGAGAGGCGGCTGCTGGGGAGGAAAAGTGAATCACAAAATGACAGAATGCAGGAAGGAGGAGGCGAGGTAAGGATGAACCCACGGACATTCCCTGCGCGCCCACTGTGTGCCAAACACGGTTTGGGCTCTAAGGACACGGTCAGGGAACAGAGCGTATCCGGTTGTGCCGCTGCAGGACGCGGTCTAACCCCGAGCCTGAATAAATGGCTTTAACACGCATATAAATGTGAAGTTGCGGTTCCAACAAACGTTTGGAAGGAGAACGCGAGGTGCTTGCGATTAGTCCTTGAAATACCCGGGTTTCACCTGGTAGGGGCGCCAGCAGAGATCTACATAAGCCAGTTCGGGAATGTGGGCTTGACTGCCTCGTGCAGGAAATGCGCAGGAAGTGTATGCAGAAATGCAAAGGTGCTCGAAGATATGCAAATATCAAAGCCGACACGAATCTTAAATGAATGCACGCATGCATAATGAATACGTGTCCGAGACACGAATGCCTGGGGGCCAAAGTGACAGTCCTCGATTCTCCAGCACGCTGCGCGCGCCCTCTGCTGCCCCCAACGCGCCTCGCTCCGCCCTTTCTCGTCCCATTTCGTCCCTCCCCTTTGAGCCAGAGCGCTTTTCTTTCCAGGTCTTCCCGGCACCCGGCGTAAAACAAAGCCCGGGCCGGTTTTTCGCTACGCATGCGCACAGTAGAACTATTCCGAAGAGGTTTGCTTGCAAAGCAGCGTCTGAGCAGTCAGGATGGCCGAGCGGTCTAAGGCGCTGCGTTCAGGTCGCAGTCTCCCCTGGAGGCGTGGGTTCGAATCCCACTCCTGACAAGTGCTGTTTTGTTTTTCACCAACAGCTGCAAGTCAGTTTTGTTTTCCACGAACTAGGGAATCAACTAGGGAATACGTTATACCTTTGGGTATTCTTTTCATCTCTTTACAAAACAAGTATTTCCTTCCTAACAGGCATTTTCTTCTTAGTGACATTCATTTGGCTTTGGATTGTAAAAAGAAAGCGCCGACGCGTGCCGCAGAGCCCTTTTTAGTGTGGTCAGACGCACGTTTCTCTAACGTTGTCTAACGTTGCAGAAAGAAAACCGCAAAAGGGTAGGATTGTCAGAAGTGGGATTCGAACCCACGCCTCCAGGGGAGACTGCGACCTGAACGCAGCGCCTTAGACCGCTCGGCCATCCTGACTTCCTGCCAGTGTCCTGCAAAGATTCACAGTAGTTGCCATTTCCGTGCCACGTGGTTCGAGAACCCGTAAGTTGTTTTAGGGTAGCTGGCAGCCCCAGGTCCTGCCGCACTGCTCCAGGCGTCCACAGGTAAAAAAAAAAAAAAAAAAAGAAAAAACAAAACAAAACAAAAAAACCCAAAAAACCCCCAAAACCCACCCCTGTTGCCGAGACTCGCTGTTATCCTTCAATTTCTTCCGTCTTTTTTCTACGTATGGAAACTGTGTAGCCTGGGAAATCAGTTTCCCTTGCCATCCCTAGAAAATATCCATAAAAATAAACACAATGGAAACAAACTATATTGTTATATTCTAGCCATTCGCCAATGCTCGGAACCTGAAAATGTGACGTGTATTTAACGACTGATACTATCGGTCGCCAGGGTCAGGACTGTTGTTGGGCCCCTGAGGGTAGTGGGGAGGGGATTTAGACGATTCTTTTTGGAAGGGAGGTGCTCTGCGAAGAACTTTGCCTTGAGCTCCTCAGGATTGGAAGCCGTGGAATCCCATTCCACGCGTGTTTAACTGGAGCCACAGCCAGAGAATTTTGGCTTTTATACCTTTTTAATAAACTGAACAAGGGAAAAGCCGGAGGCTGTTAAACTTGGAGAGGAGACGATTTATCTGTCTACAAAAGCCTGATGTGTACGACGGATTGGGATTGTGTCCGTCTCTCCTTGCTCCAAGAGGGGACAAGCAGGGGGTAGGTAGAGAGGAAGCTTTTCATAGAAGAAAGAGCTTGCTGGAAAGGAAACAGGGTGTCTGTGTAGATAGTGATAACCCCGTCAGCGGAGGCAATCAAGACAAGGCTGGACATCCACTTGGTGGAAAAGCTCTGTCTAGGGCTCCACTCTGCTGGTGCAGAGCCTGCTTGGGATTCTCTCTCTCTCCCTCTCTCTCTAGCCCTTCTCTAGTGCTCCCTTTCTCTCTGTCTCAAAATAAATAAACTTTAAAATAAGAAATAAATAAAAATTTATCCTTTAACAAAATGTACTCCACATCCAGTGGGAAAATAGGGTTATTTATCTACAGATGGGTGCTACTGTGGCATCTACAGACTGCTGTAGATGTGCCGATTTCCCACTGGGCAGAAGAAGGAAAAAAGGACATTTGGGAGATAATGGAGATGGTGAAGCCCCCTGTCCTGGAGAAGAGGTCTTGGGAATGGTCCTGGAACTGCATGCAGGCTTGGTTGGCAAGGATGAAGGGATAGGGACAATTCCCAGCAGCAGTGCCCAGGGCCAGAGTCAGGAGAGGGACAGTATTGACACCATCCCCACCCCTCCCATGGCTGGAGCTGAATCTTCCACCATCCAAAGGGAGGCTGAAGGAGATTAGCAGAGGTTTTCCTCCCCTCGGTTGCTTCTCCTATGTCACCTCCTCCAGGAAGCCTTCCCTGATGCTCCTTTCTCTTACCGAGGATTTTTGGCTTCCTTTGTGTTCCCACAAGCTCTTAGGCAAACCCCTCCCAAGAATGGAATTGGAATGGCCTGTCTAGGTATGTGTGCCTTCTCCTGTTTCTAAAACTGAGCTCTTCAAAAGGGCAGGGATTGCAAGAGTCTTTGCCACTGAAACCCCGGGGCCTAGGACACAAAAACGTGGAGAGGGAGATAAATCAGTGCAGACCGAATAATGAATGAGACAACAGGATAGGGGTGTGCCCAGGCAGGAAGTCCTGGAAATGCCACCCCAGACCTCCTCGGGCAGCTGGCGCCTGGACAGAATGGGGTCACTCTGCCAGAGCCCTGGCCTGCCCCCATCGCCCAGGAATAGAAGCCATGCATCCTTGAACAAATAGTTAATCCAACACCCTCTCTCTGGAGCTCTGGACCTCCCGTCCCAAACAACCCCTGTTCCAATCCCAGTAGGCAGAAGGGCCCGGGCAGGGAAAATAACCAAACCTCCAGTCTGACCTTTGCCTCCGTCTGAGCCAATCAGTAACTGGCCCAGAGGTTGGCAGGGCCTGGTGCCAGCACCCCACCCACTGCGTCCGTGCCTTGACTGTGTCCTTCAACAGAGACACGCACACAAAGGGCATCAGCCCAAACCACTCAGCGTCCTGATGTCTGCTCTTTGCTCTTGTATCCTCCTCCTGGAATGCCTCCTTCTCAAATTGCTCTTTTCAAGGCTCTGTTCAAATGGCACCTCCACCCTGAAGGCCCCACATCTTCTCTCTGTACCAGGAAGTTCAAGCCTGGTGGCATTTCATGGAAATGGGTCTTTGCTTCGAATTCGTAGAGCCCAGCAACGCTGTTGGCTCTGGTTTTCCGGCTCACCCCACTTCCAGCCTGCCCCTTGGCTGTACCCAAAGAGGTTAGGAGATTGGAGAGTGACAGGAGGAACCATCTGGCCCCTGGTCACATCGGCTTACTGTGCAACTTGAGGTAACTCCTGTCCCTCCCTGAAATGGACAGATGTCCCAGTGGCGATGGGAGGAGTTTGACTGGATCACTGCCCTTCCCAAACTTTAGGCATTTGTTACCCGCTTTGTCCTTATCTGTATACCATTTGTGCATGTTAACAAAACCTTTTTTTTTTTTTAATGTTTATTTATTTATTTTTGAGAGAGAGAGGGAGACAGAGGATCCCAAACAGGCTCTGCACCGTCAGGACAGAGCCCAACGTGGGGCTCGAACTCACGAACCATGAGACTGTTACCTGAGATGAAGTTGGACAGTTAACTGACTGAAACACCCAGGCACCCCCAACAAAGACATTTTAATTGTAGTTAGATACATATAGGGGCGCCCGGGTGGCTCAGTCAGATAAGCATCAGACTTGACTTCAGCTCAGGTCCTGATGTCACAGTTCATGAGATCAAGCCCCACGTTGGGCTCTGTGCTGACCGTGTGGAGCCCGCTTGGGATTCTCTCTCTCCCTCTCTCTCTGCCCCTCCCCTGCTCATGTTTCCCCCTCTCAAAATAAATACATAAATGTTAAAAAAAGTAATAATATTTTTAAGGACACAAATAAACATAAGATTTACCATTCTTACTATTTGAAGTATATGGTTCTGTGGCATTCACATTCTATTGCAACTCTCACCCCATTCCATTTCCAGAACTTTTTTGTCTGCCCCAAGTGAGACTCTGTCCCCATTAAACATTAACTCCCAATCCTCACTTTCTGCACCTCTTTGCCACCACTGTCCCACTTTCTGTTCCTGTGACTGTGGCTCCGCATAGAAGTGGAATCAAACAGTAGATGTCCCTGTGACTGGCTTGTGTCACTTAGGATAATGTCTTCGAAGTTCATGCTGTAACATGGGTCAGAATGTTACTCGTTTTTCAGGCTGAATAACATTCCGCTGTATGGACATACCACATTTGTTTGTGCATCCATCCATCGGCGGACACTTGGGAGGCTTCTTCCTTTGGTGGTTGTGACTCATGCTGCTGTGAGCATGGGTGTACGAATATCTCGTCCAGACCCTGCTTTCAGTTCTTTTGGACGTATACCCACAAGTGGAATTGCTGAATCATATGGTCATTCTGGTTTTTGTTTTTTTAACGCTAATTTAATTTTGAGAGCGAGAGAGAATTAGAGAGGGTGCACGTGGAAGAGGGGCAGAGAGAGAGGGGACGGAGAGAATCCCGAGCAGGTTCCTTGCTGTCAGCAAAGAGCCAGACGCAGGGCTCAAACTCACGAACCGTGAGCGCATGACCTGAGGGGAAATCAAGAGGGCACTTAACTGACTGAGCCACCCAGGCGCCTCCCAGTAGTTCTGTTTTTAATTTTTTGAGAAACCATCCTACTGTTTCCCACAACAGCTTCATCATTTTTGCATTCCTACCACCAGGGCACGGTGGTTCTAATTCCCCACATCCTGGCCAACCCTTGTTTTCTCTCTTGATTGCTTGTTTGTTTTTAATAGCAGTCATCCTAATGAATGTGAGGTGATATCTCATTGTGGGTTTGATTTGCATTTCCTTAATGATTAGTGGTGTCGAGCATCTTTCTTTTTTATTTTTTAAATGCTTATTTATTTTTGAGAGAGAGAGAGACAGAGCATGAGTGGGGCAGACGCAGAGAGAGAGATGGAGTCACAGAATCCAAAGCAGGCTCTAGGCTTTGAGCTGTCAGCACAGAGCTCGACTTGGGGCTTGAACCCACGAACCGTGAGATCATGACCTGAGCAGAAGTTAGAGGCTTAACCGACTGAGCCACCCAGGCGCCCCGGGGCATCTTTTCATACGCTTGTTGGCCATGCGTATATCTTCTTTGGAGAAATGTCTATGCAAGTCCTTTGTCCGGTTTTTGTTTTGTTTTTTGTTTTTTGGTTTTTTTTTTGGTTCATTGTTGAGATTGAGTTGTAGGGGGTTCTTCGTATACTGAGTTAATTAACCCCTTGAGTCAGATATATGGTTGGCAAATATTTTCTCCCAATCCATACGTTGGTCGCCTTTTCACATATTGTGTCCTTTGATGCACAGAAAATTTAATTTTGATATAGTCCGGTGTATTTGTTTTTACTTTTGTTGCCTGTGCTTTTTGGCATGGTTCCCTAGAAATCATTGCCAAATCCAATGTCATGAAGATTCCTCCCCACCCCACCCCCCATGTTTTCTTCTATAGTTTTAGAGTTAATTTTTAGGTCTTTGATTCACTGGAGTTAATTTTCATAGATGGTGTAAGGTAAGGGTCTAACTTCATTGTTTTGTGTGTGTATACTTTTCCCAGCAACATTTGTTGAAAGACTGCCCTTTTCCCAGTGAATGGTCTCGACACCCTTGGCAAAACCATTTGACCATCTATGCAAGGGTTTTTGTGCACTTTTTAAAAACTAAATATTTTCTTGGAATGGCCTCATTTTAAAACTAATAAATGTGTTATGGGAAGAAACTTATAATACGGCTAGAATAGAAAACCCACCTCATTACCCAGAAATGGAAGGTTACAGTAAAAATAGGCACAATGGGAACCAAACCACTGTCATTAAATTCTAGCCAGAACCTTTATTCACTGAAAAGAATGAACAGAATGAGGTGTTGAAGGCCTGTCAGCACCAAAGGAGGTTTTCTCCTCCGCGTAATCAGATTGATAACAAAGTTAAAAACAAAGTGCATGTAATGAAGCATCATAGATGTTTGATGACTGCCCTGGACCATTGCCCCTCAGGATCCCTGCTGGTGATGAGAAGCCTTAGACATTGATTCCAGTTCTGCTGATGTCTCTAATTCAACCGGTGACCCCGGGCAAGTTTCTGCCCTTTTTCCAGCTGGTGTACTCATCTGTAAAACCAATGATGACCAGCCACTTTGGAAAACAGTTTCGCAAATGTCTTGTAGAGTTAATAATACACATAACATATGCTCCAACAATTCTAGTCCTAGGTATTTACCCAAGAGGAATGAAAACATTTGTTCGCACAAAGAAACCCCGGGGGCCTGTGGCTGGCTCAGTCAGTGGAACGTGCGGCTCTTGATCTTGGAGTTGTGAGTTCAAGCCCCATGTTGGGTGTAGAGATTACTTAAAAATAAAATCTTAAAACCAAACAAACTAACAAACAAACACACACAGCTTGCACGCATGCACACGTTCACAGCAGTTTTATTCATAGCTGCCCAAGCTGGAAAAAACCCCAAATGTCCAACAACTAGTGAATGGATAAAGGTATTGTGGTATATCAATACAAGTGAATACATTCAGCATTAAAAAGAAACAATCTACTTAACCTATGCTCAACAGCACAGATGAATTTCAAAAGCTTTATGCTAACCGGACAGAGCTTTTCACCAAGGACTTCTGTATCAGCTTCCTCTGGCTGCTGTAACAAATTGTCACAAACTTAATGGCTTAAAAACACACACACACACAGAAATTAAGGGGCGCCTGCGTGGCTCCGTCTAAGCATCCAACTCTCGGTTTTGTCTCAGTTCATGATCTCATAGTTTGAGTTTGAGCCCCTTGTCGGGCTCTGCACGGTCAGTGCAGAGCCTGCTTCAGATTTCTCTCTCCCTCTCTCTCTGCCCCTCCCCAACTTGCTCTTTCTCTCTCTCTCTCTCTCAGAACAAACAAACATTAAAAGACATTTAAAAACCCACAAATCAAACACACACACACACACACAAAGGTATTCTATTACAGTTTTAGAGTCCAAAATGAATCCTAAGAGGCTAGTTCAAAGCGTCAGCAGGACTGGTTTCTTCTGGAGGCTGCAGGGATCCATTCTTTGCCTCTCGCATTCCTAAAAGCCACCTGCCTGCCTTTCTTGGCAGCTCCTGGCTGCACCACAGTGGTCTCTCTTTGCTCGCATTGCTTTCTCTTCTATTGTTATCAAATGTCCCTCTCTGCCACCGCTGTTGTCTTCTTCTTCTTCTTCTTTTAAGTTTATTTATTTTTGAGGGTAGGGGAAAGGGGAGAGAGAGAGAGAGGGAGACAGAGGATCTGAAGCAGGCTCTGTGCTGACAGTAGAGAACCCAATGCAGGGCTCGAACTCACGAACTGTGAGATCATGACCTGAGCCAAAATTGGACCCTTAACTGACTGAGCCACCCAGGTGCCCACTCACCACCCCCACGCCGCCTTTTTAAGTAATCTATGCCCAACATGGGGCGTCGAACTCATGACCTGGAGATCAAGAGTCACCTGCTCCACAGACTGAGCTAGGCAGGTGACGCTACCTCCTCCTTATCAGCATACAGTGGTTACATTTATCACCCACCCAGATAATCTAGGATAATCTCATCTCAAAATCCTTAATCACACCTGCAGAGTCCCTTTTTGCTATACAGGGTAACATTCACAGGTTCTGGGGATCAAAATTGAACACCTTGGCAGGGGAGGCATTATTCAACCTGCCACAACTGTATAATGTAAGACTTCATTTGTATGACATTCTAGAAGGCTCATAAAAACAGTGACAGAAAACAGATCAGTGGTTGTTTGGGGCCAGAGTGGAGGTCATAAAGGCAGTTTCTGGGGTGATCTATACTCTAATCTTTGTGGTGATTCCATGACTATACACATTTGCCAAAATGCTACAGAGTGGGAGGATCCAAGTGGGAGAAAACAATAGCAACATATAAAAGTGACAAACAATGAGCATTCAGAATATAAAAAGAGCTCAGAGCATTTGAAAGCACAAACAGGGCTGTGGTGTCAGAGGGGAGCACAGTAATCCACGGTCACTTTGGACACAACGGCAGAGCTCAGGGGGTTCCCTAAACCTCCCTCAGGTTCAATAATTCATTAGTTAGAAGGCAATGCAAGCAATGAAAGCAATGAAAACTGCTAGGCTCAGTTACGGTTTGTTGCCGCTAAAGGATACAGATTAAAATCAGCCAAGGGGAGGGCACACAGGGCTGATGGAATTGCTCTGGAATTAAAGAGCAGTAATGGTTCATTACAGTGAATATATTGAAACCCAGGACTTGTATACTTTTTAAAAGGGTGCTTTTTAAGTTCTAAACATGGCTTTTCCATTGTTCTCTCCCCAGGGAATCATGGAGTCCATGCACTGTTTTCTCAGCACTGATGTGTAACTATTACCAATCAGGTACACTCACCACCTCGGTGTCCCAAATCTTTGTAGGCCCTTCATCATGGAGCCACAGTTGACTGACTTCCCGCATAGCTGGAAGAGTTTCCAGCTCTTCCAGGTAGAGCTAAATGAGCTGATATCCAGTTCCCTGACCCTAAACTACACTGTTAGAATATCTGGTGTGGCCAGACACCACCCTAAACAAAGAAGGACATTTCTATCAGGCATGACATTCCGGAGGTTTAGAGATTACCTCCCAGAAGCCGAGAGCAAAGACCAGACCTCTCTTTGGGCAAATTTATTTTATTTATTTATTTTTTATTTTTATTTTTTTTGAGGGGGGATGGGCAAAGGGGAAGGGAGAGAGAATCCAAAGCACACTCCAAGCTCCCCCGATGCGGGACTCGATCTCAGAACCCTGAGATCCTGACCTGAGCAGAAATCAAGAGTGGAAAGCTTAACCATCTGAGCCACCCAGGTGCCCCTGGGAAATTTTAAATTCCTTACTACACAAGGGCATATGGTTCAAGCCTTAAATTCAAGGAAAAAGAAATATGAATGGCCAGTAGGCTTAAGTAGGAACCCAGCCCCACTAGCCAAGTATTAGAAAATGCCAATGGAAACAAGAGACTTTTTTTTTTTTTTTAATGCTCATCACACATATTGGGGGTTGGGCAAATAGTTAAGCTCACTCTTAACAGGGGCGTCAGCAAATATGGTCTTTTGTAGAATCTACAAAAATTTGGCGGTATCTATCAAAAAATGTAAATACCCTCAATCTAGTGGTTTTGCTTTGAAGACTGGATCCATAGAAAATCTCACCTGTGAGGAAAGATGTGTAAATAAGGAGGCTTATATAATATTTCTTGTAATGAGGAGCTATTGGAAATCACCTATCAGTTGGGGGGAAGGGACAGGGAATTAGTAGCCACTTTATCAATATTACATGACATGTAAAAAGGTCAGTCTTCGTGTGAAATTGAAATTTCCAAGATGTTAAGTGCAAGTCAAGTTTCAATATATATAGTAGAAACTTATTTTTTGGTAAAAAAAATTCTTGAGGGGCGCCTGGGTGGCTCAGTCGGTTGAGCGTCCAACTTCGGCTCAGGTCATGGTCTCGCCGTTCGGGAGTTCAAGCCCCACATCGGGCTCTGTGCTGACAAACAGCTCAGAGCCTGGAGCCTCCTTCGGATTCTGTGTCTCTCTCTCTCTCTCCCCCCCCTCCCCTGCTCATGCTCTGCCTCTCTCTGTCTCTGAAGGATGAATAAATGTTTAAAAAAAAATTCTTTTTTAATTTTTTTAAATGACACTCAAAGCAAGTCTTTACATTTCCACACGTTATGTTAATGTGGAAAATGTTGGGGTTCGGAGCCAACCGCCAAGAAAGAATTCTTGAGATGTCTTCCGTGTAAAAAGGTGGTTTTATTAAAGCACAGGGATAGGACTCAGGGGCAGAAAGAGGTGCTGCCCTGGGATCCTGAAGAGCTATTGATTATATGCGGGGGTGATGATTGCGGGGGTATTGATTATATTGGGGGGCGGGGGTGGTGAAGGTAAAGACCTGGGGAAGTTTCCAAAAGCGTTCTCATTTGCTAAAGAAGATCCACAGGATCCTGGAGGCCTAGCTATAGTCCAGCCAAGGTTGGCGGGAGTTCCTGGAGGAATGTTATAGTGGGCTGCGGGTTCTAAGGAAATTTAATTTCAATTTTTTTTAATGTTTATTTTTGACAGAGAAAGAAAGAGAGAGAGCGTGAGCAAGGGAGGGGCAGAGAGAGGGAGACACAGAATCCGAAGCAGGTTCCAGGCTCCAAGGGCTTGAACTCACACACTGTGAGAGCATGACCTGAGCTGAAGTCAGACACTCACCGACTGAGCCACCCAGACACCCCAGAAGGAAATTTAATTTTATCTACATTTCCGTTTTGCCTTTTTCCCTCACACCGATGTGGTAGCGAGAGAAGAAGACCAAAGATATGCCAGATACTCAAAGTCTTCTCAGTGATTAACTGGAGGTGAAGGTGCAGCTTTGGAGACATGTGTGTGCCGTGCGACAAGATCAATGAATGAATTAGCTGTGTGATTAAAAATAAAGAAATCGAGGGGCGCCTGGGTGGCGCAGTCGGTTAAGCGTTCGACTTCAGCTCAGGTCACGATCTCGCGGTCCGTGGGTTCGAGCCCCGCGTCGGGCTCTGGGCTGATGGCTCAGAGCCTGGAGCCTGCTTCCGATTCTGTGTCTCCCTCTCTCTCTGCCCCTCCCCCGTTCATGCTCTGTCTCTCTCTGTCCCAAAAATAAATAAACGTTAAAAAAAAAAAATTTTTAAAAATAAAGAAAGAAAGAAAGAAATCGAACCAACCCTACTGCACGAAGCATGAAGCATAGAGTCGGATGGAAAAGTGTTCAATTAATAGTTGCTGATTATAATCAGCAACTTCCCAGAGTTGGCTTCTGGAAGCTGCTGGATGAGCCCCAGGGGAACCTTTCTGCGAATTTTTAAAAATTGCAAATTGAAAGATATAACTACCCTCCAAAGGGCGTTATTTTTTAAAATAATAAAACCCACTCTATTACTGAGGGTTTAATAACCAGGTGGTCTGGCCGCTGGCTGCCTCTTCAACATCATCTCTCCCAGATCCCTTCAGCTCATAATCTTTTGTCCCGCCTCAAAGACCCCAAAGTCTTTCCTGCCCCAGGGCCTTTGCACATATGGTGGTTTTCTCTGCCTGGAGTGTTCTTTTTCTGCCTGATTCCTATTCATCCTTCAGGTCTCTGCTTAAATGTTTATACTTTCCCTGACACTCTCCAACCCTCAATTATTCTCTCCCATGGGGTCCTGCTCTTTTCCTGTGGTAATGTTATCACAATTGGTAACTATCAATTTATCTGTGGGTTTGTATATCTAGATTGTCTGTCTCCCCCATCAGACTTCCTGAGGGCAGGGTTTCTGGTTGGATGGCTCACAGCTCTGTCCTCAGTGCCCAGCCCATGCAAGGTACACCTTAAACATCTGCCCAGTGCCTGAATCTCCACTGCCTCTCCAGCATGCCCTCATCCCACCCCAAGGGAGGGAGGCCCAGCACATAGTAGGTGCTTGGCCAGAGTAGAGAGTCTTTATAAAACTGAGGACTCAGACAAGGCATGCGCTGCTGGCGATCTGTGTGGAGATGGCCTGCTCAGACCCCAGGGACGGAGACTACCCTTGGAAAGGACAGGCATTCTGGGCCTCATCCCTGGCTCTCATTCCCCCACCCCTTCCCAGACCTTCTAAGGCGCCAGTGGAGACTCTGGGTGGGTGGCAGTTTCCTTCCCACTTTTTCTGACGGAGGGGTGGGAGGGCGGCGAGTGAAGTTGGTTTGGAAGAAAATGTCAAAGTAAAAAACAATGCAGTGATTGAGTCTTGCTTGTTGCCATTTGAAAGGAATGAAAGTGGGATTAACCAAAAAAGCAAAATCTAAACCCAAACCAAAACCCAAACACTCTACTGTTTTAGAATCTGCCTCAGAAACAATCATCTTACTGTTTCCCGTGTCATAGTAAAATTAAGGGTTTACCCAAGAGATGTGTTCTGCACTTGGGCTCCTACAGTGTGCAGAGAGGCTGGTCTCTGAGTCTGCAGCTACCAAGAAGCTCTCCTCATCTCCTGAGTGTGTGTGGGGTGGGCAGGAGGGGCTCAGGTGCATTGTGGCAGAAGGAGTTGGACACCCAGTGGTTCCGTCATCATCCACCAGTGATATTTTCCATCAGCTATTAGCCATCAGATCTTGTCACCCTCCTGTCTGAAACCCACCAGTCCTCAGAATAAAATGTTAACCTCTCCCCTCCATTATTGCATAGGCTGAATAAATGGCCACCCAAAGATAGCAGATCCTATCCCTGGAATCTGTAAATTTACTGTCTAAAGAAAAAGAGTCTTTGCAGATTAGATTCTTGATATGGAAGGTAATCTGGATTACCTGGGTGGGCAGAGATTGGGGAGATGAGGTCACAGGTCAAGGTCAAGGCCACCACCCAGAGCTAGAAGAACAAGGAAGATAGTCTTCTAGAGCCTTCAGAGGAACAGCTGTCCTACTGATACCTTGATTTTGACTCACTGAAACTGATTTCGGATTTCTGGCCTCTAGAACTGTAAGGGAATACATTTCTGTTTTGTTTTGTTTTGTTTTTGTTTTTGTTTTTGTTTTTTAAGCCACCATGTTCAGGTGGCAGCCACGGGAAGCTATTCTGATCGTCTAAATAGCCCTATGGGACCTGGTCTCTGCCCACCTGTCAAATCTCCCCCTTGCTCACTTTGCACACAGCCCCACCAAGGATCTTTCTGTTCTTCAAACTAACTAGCTTCCTCCAGCCCCAGGGCCTTTGCACTAACGAAGTTGTTCTCCCAGATCTTCCCTAAGGCAGACCGTACTGATGATTCAGTTCTCTGCATAAATGTCACTTCTCTGAGAGGTCTTCTGTGCCTAGTTTATCTAAAAATTGACTCCTGGCCATCTCTGTCACATCCTCCTATTTTATTTTACTCACAGCATTTGTCACTGAAGTCATTTTTTCTTCCCAGTTCATTACTTGTCATCCCCAGTAGAAAGTGGGATCTGAGAAGCCTCGCCTGGCTTGTACCTGCTGTATCCCCAGGGCCTGGGATAGGGCCTGACATATAGTAGGGGTTCTGCAAACACTGGTTGGTAAATAAATAATCTGTACAAGCTTCCAAGGCCTGAAGGGTGTGTGTACGTATGCGCATGCGCGCGTGTGTTTCGGGGTGCAGGTGGAACAATGAAACCCTAACTCCAACATCGTCTCCCACCTTGTGAGTGGCTTCCCCCCATCACGGTATGTCAGGGGCTTCATTTATTTCACACAACAGTCCCTCTATTACAGATGAGGAAACCGAGGCTCAACGATCTTCTAAGTTACTGCTTAGCGCGTTCGGAAGTGAAAACCACATCAGTGGAGTCAGGTGCAGCCACAGTTTACTCAGCCCCTCACCTCCTGGGTGCTAGGTCTCCCGGACTCCTTAGGCGGCGCTGCACAGAGGGGCGGACCTCGCCTTAAGGAGAGAGCTCAGAGAGAAGGGCACCCAGCGCCCTAGAGGCATCCAGGAGAGGGTCTGTAGCACTGCGCTCTGCCAGCCGAGTTTACCCTGGGCTTGGAATGACGGGCTAGGAGGGCGCGGAGCAGCGGTCAAGGCTGCGGCGAGGGTGAGGGCGAGTCCCGGCAGGCGGCTTTCCTCGCTAAAGAACGGAGCCGCCGTCCAGGCTGGTTGTGGCAGAGACCCATCTCATCGGCCGCGGTCTCGGTGTCCCCGTCTGGAAAGTGGGACGCGGCCTCGAACAGCTCGGGGTGGGTGGGGGCGGCCAGCGGGGAGCGAAGCGTTAAAGGGGCGGGTCCCGCGGCGGGGGCGGGGCCGCAGCTCGGCGGCACCTGAGGGCTCGCGGCTCCCCGCCCCTGCACTGCGCGGAGCGCCGGAGCCGGAGCCCCCGGGGAGAGCGGCGCGGCTGCGGGCACTCGCGGCGGGAGGGGCGGCGGCGGCGGCGGCCGGAGGGACGTCAGGAGGCTAGCGGAGCCGCCATGGCCGAGTTCCCGTCGAAAGTGAGCACGCGGACCAGCAGCCCCGCGCAGGGCGCCGGCACCTCGGTCTCCGCGCTGCGCCCGGACCTGGGCTTCGTGCGCTCCAGCCTCGGTGCGCTCATGCTGCTGCAGCTGGTGAGCGCGCGCGGGCCCGCGGGGTCGGGGGCGGCCGGGACGGGAGGAGTCGGGGCTCCGGGGGCTGCCTGGTTTGCTCCTAGTACACTGTCACCTTCGGCTCCCGTGGGCCGCGACGCGCGGTGCCTATCCCGGGGCGCCTCCGGGACGCACGCCCCCGAGACCACCCTGGAGGCCTCTCGCCTCGAGACCTCCCCGTTGCAGACCCTGCAAGCACCCGCGTTCAGGGGGCCCGCTCTCGCACGCCCGTTGAGCCCTGAGGTTGTCACTGGAGGCCAACCAAAGGAGCGCTCACAGACGCACAATCGCTGCGCACAACTCTCTCTTTCTCAGTCTCTGCCTTTGCCAGGACGTGCCCCCAGCCCTCCAGGGCACCCGGCTGGAGTGAGGCAAAGTCCTCTCCGAGTGGCTCCGCGTAGTCACTCCCCAGAACACTCCTTGTCTAATCGAGAGGGCACATCCGTTCCGGCGCGTACTTTTAGACACGGCCCTGGGGGCTCCCGCGCGAGAGCCGGGCTTTTCTGGCTTCCACTGGGTGCCCCACCAGGTTCCAGCCGGTTTGGCCGGTCCCGTGGGGCCGAGATACCCCGCCCGATGCAGGCGGGAGGGATTTGTGGGAAGCTAGAGGCAAGGCTCGGATGCCTCCCCGACCCTGTGCACACCCCGGGAGAGGCAGACCGGTGGGGACGCCCCACTCCTCCACACATCAGTTCAGGCCCATAGTACCCTCAGGTGGCAGTCAGGAAGCCGGGTGGCTGCCCCTGTGGGAAGCTTCCCCACCAACGGAGGGTCCGTTTTCAGAGGACTGGGGTGGAACTGGAGGTGGGCCAGGATCCATTTTCTTTTAGGGCATCTCCCGCCGTCCCCTCCTGCTGGGTCCTAGCTTGACTGCCAGGCTGGAAGTCTAGGTGGTCGGAGATTTCCGCCCCCCCCCCCCCCCCCAGGTGTCTGCCCGCCTCCATCTGCACCTGGGTCAGTGCTAGCTCTGTTTTAGAACTTCACAAATCTCTCCCTGGGGCCCCCTCCTCCATCCCAGTCTCAGACTCTTGGAGGGGTTTGTTTGAAATGTAGATTCTGGATCCCCACCCCGGAAGAAATGTGGAATTGGAATTTGAATCTCAGGAAGTGCAGCCCAGAAATCTACATTTGCAATCTTCTCTCAGTTGTTTGGGAGATTCTGGAAGGTGGGTAGGACGTCAGGTTGGGGGCTGATTGAAGTCTGCTGGTGGAAAGCACCTCTCGGGAGATGTGCTCCTCCTGGGTGGGAGCCTCCGTCTGGCCCTGGGGGCAGAGGAGAGGGGGGATGAATTCGGAGAGGGAGCTTTTGAATGGGACTCCACTGAACTCTGTGGCAGAGGGAAGGAAAGGGGGTTCAGAGTGTGGGGTGCTGTGTGAGCAGGGCTTGGGGATGGGTGAGTGGAGAGGAAGTTGGGGGCAGGAGGAATCCGGTTGGCGAAGTTGGAGTTGAAGCCCTTTTTCTGAGGAGGTCGGAAGCTGAGGGCCTTGAGTACCACCGCGGGAGATGGGAACCCTGTTCAGCTGGCAGCCTCAGCGGGGTTTGCAACAACGGGGAGATCTCTACTGGGCTCTGCACAGGATGGTAGGGTGGAACCCTAGGCCGTGATCCTGGTAGTCTGGCATCTTTTGCATTTGAACACTGAGAGCTGGGGTTGAGCAAATAAGAGGGCCCTGCTGTCCCTGCCAGATCCCCGGTCGATTCCTCTGCAGGAGGCTGTTTCTGATTTGGGGGTCCCTGTGGGCCCAGCAGCCCCGCCCTGAGCATCTGGGCCCCTTGCACAGATACCAACACTGAGGTCTACGTAGACTGTAGGACTTGCCACGAGGCCTGTGGGGAAGCTTGGCACTTAGGTCTCCGGACTCCTAGGGACTGGGTGTGAGTGGGGTGGCCTTCCTTTGCCCTCCCTGAAGTGCCTTTGCCCCTGGACGTGGGGGGATGAGGGTCTCTCATCAGAATTCTGAAGATCTGCACCTTTTAGTGCCTTAACCAATCTACTTGTGGGAGAAGCTGTTTCCTGAGCTGTTTCTTTGGCCACAAAAGACAGTTTCAATGGACGGCTTCCTGGTTCCACCCAACAGGCACCGCCATCTGCTGGGAAGCCATGAAAGCTCCCACCAGTCAGGTGCGAACCATGCTCCAGGTTCTTTGGCAAGGGCATTCTGTCCTCTTATTCTCCCCATTTTACAGGTGGGTAAGCTGAGGCTCAGAGGTTAGTTATTTGTCCAAGATCTCACAGAGTGAGAGAGCTGGGATCTAAGCCCTGGGTGGTCAGACTTTTCTGGCTCATGTTCTTAACTACCACGGTCAGCTGTGCTCCCACAGGTCACAGGTGTGGTGCTTTTGAGGGAGTGATGGAGGTCATCCCTGACACCTGCCTGCTCTCCAGGAGCTCTTAGTCTGTGAGGGAGGTGCCCAGAGGATGAACGTTTTGTGCACGGATCAGGGAAGGCTGCATGGAGGAGACAGTAAATGGGAGATGAAAGCTAATTCTCCTTTATTTCCCAAAGGATTTGGTGACGTTTTCTAGAAATGGTGGGAGGAGGGAGGAGGGGTGGGCAGAAAGGCCCCAGCTCCTTGGGAAGGAGATGTGCTTTTTGGTATTAAATGTGTCCTGAAGAACCTCAGTGTTCACTGATTTATCACCCCCACATCTGGGTCCAGAAAGAATTTAAATGGAATGTGATATTAAGCCATGTACAGCAGAAAAGTTAAAGTAATATATTGCTTTTTTTTTTTTAAAAGCTTGTTTGTTTATTTAGAGAGAGGGAGAGAATGAGAGAATCCCAAGCAGACTCTACACTGTCAGTGAGAAGCCCGATACAGGGCTTGAATTCACAAACCATGAGGTCATGACCTGAGCCAAAATCAGGAGTAGCTCGCCCAACCAACTGAGCCACCCAGGCACCTCTAAAGTAATATATTTCTTAAAGTTGGTGTGTGTGTGTGTGTGTGTGTGTTGGAGGAGGAAGGGCTGATTTAAAGAGAGCTAAAAAGAGATCACTGTACTAGGAATCTATAGCAAGTTTAAGGTTGTTGATTCTTTAAAAAATTTTTTTTTTAAGTTTATTTTGAGAGAGAACGGGCGAGTGGGGGAGGAGCAGAGAGAGGAGAGAGTGGGAAGCCGCTGAATCCTACACAGGGCTCAAACTCAGGAACCACAAGGTCATGCCCTGAAGGCTGTTGATTCTTTGTTGAGTTTCCTAGCGGCCTAGGCAAAGGGGGAAACATGATGCATTTATGAAGGTAGCATCTAAAAAGCAAGCAGGCGAGTTTGATCTAGAGATAACTCTTGGTCATAAAGACTTCCAGAAAGAACTGGAGGCTTTGATGCTGCAAATCTTTGTGTGGCTAGGATGTGGCAGGAAAGTTGTGCAAGGCGTGGTCAACTGGTACTTGTGGCCCTGGGGGAACAGATGATCCTACCTGGGTTTACTGGTGAGGAACTTGTATAAGGTCACACCTGGTAGAGTGTCACAGTCAGAATTTGCACTCAGATCTGGGAATCCAAAGCTTGGCTCTAGCCTCCTGTTTTCTGTTTGGTTTTTTCGTTTTTTGTTTGTTTGTTTGTTTGTTTGTTTTGGTGGGGGGGGGTGGAGGTTTCTAGGGTGCTTTGGAGCAGAAGGAAAGGAACTTCAGGAAGGGAGACTCGTCAGGGGCCAGGGCCACTAGGGAAGGCTTCCTGACAGAAGTGGGCCCTGAAGGGTTTAGTTACAAGGAAGGGAGTAGTAAGAAGGAGGTTCCGAACAGATGAACCTCAGAACAGGTTGTGTAAAAGCCCAGCAGTCAGAAGGCATCCCTGAGGCCTCAGGTGCAGAAGCCCAGATAAATAGACTGTGGCAATAGGGCTGTCAGTATTGGGTACCTTCTGTCCTTCCCTTTTGCAGGTGAACGAACAGCTCTCAGAAGCTTCACCTGTCACTAGGTCACTGTGATCCATGGGTCTTGCAGAGTACTGGGGGGAGCGAGCCTTCGTGTCCTTGTGGGTAAAAGAGTGATGGTGCGATAGTGAGGAATATGGAAGATGATGCTGTAAAGGGCTTGGTGCAGCGTGTTTTGGAATGAAGGGCAGTTAGGATTCACAGAGCCATAGAATCCTAGGGTTCTTCTGCTTGCTTCCAGAGGTCCCTCGAGCTTGCATGCTTCCAGGGACAGGGAGCTCAGTTCCTCTCAAGGCTGCCTGCTCCATCCTTGTGTATTTGGGAGTGTTAGAAAGTTCTTCCTTAAGGTGATCTTGGCTCTGTCCCCAGCCCCCCCTCAGGCACTTCGTTCCTCTCCAGGTGGGGGGCAGGGCAAGTTACCTGCAAGTCACCTCTCTCCTCCAGGAGGAGGGGAGGAGGCTGCCCGGGTGAGGTGGTTGGGGTCTCAGAAGTGCGTGCAGAGGTCAGCCACATTGGAATCGCAGTGCCGGGGCCTCCCAGGGCTTTCCTCTTTCCTGAGCACTGAGACTTGGGGGGTTTAGCCTCCTTGGTGCAGCGTTCCAGGCCCTGCGAGTTCATCTTCTGCCTCCTGTGTCCAGAGGAAACCCGCGCTTTGTATTGTTAGCTCCACCCACACGCCCATTTGGTCCTGCCAGGAGGGAGTTGAGTATTCACAATAAATATGTGAGCACACTCTCCTTAAAATGTCAAAACTTATAACACAGAAGGCCAAAGTTATTCTTGGATCACCTGCCCCTCTCCTCAAGGGGACCACTGTTGGGTGTTTATGGTTCTTTTTCCTGTACATTGTAAAAAAACATGGATGCTTTTATTCTGTATCCTTTGTTCAGCACTTTGCTTTTCTTCCACGCCAGGCACCTGAGATCCTTTCTGTCATACCGAGCTGTGTCCCTCCCTGTTAACTGTTTCAGGGTCTGCCCTAGTGTCACTGTTTCTCTGTTGAGGGGCCCGTTTAAGGGGTGGCCCAGTCGGTTAAGCGTCGGACTGTTGATTTCAGCTCATTCGTGATGCCAGGGTCTTGGGATCAAGCCCCGCATCCGGCTGTGCACTGAGTGTGGAACCTGCTTAAGATTCTCTCTCACCTTCTGCCCCCCCTCCCCTGCTCACACTTTCTCTAACAAATAGTATGTCTTTCAAAACTGTTGTATTGAGAAAATTATACAGACATATGGCAAAACATTCAAACAACGCAACGGGTAATTAATGAAAACCTCGTCTCTCTCATCCCGGACGCGTCCCCCGAGGCAGCCACCTGTGTGAAGGCATAGTCCCCGCTGAGTCGAAGCCTTCTACACATAACCGTGTCCTCACTTAAAAACCACAGATGGGGCGGGGCGCCTGGGTGGCGCAGTCGGTTAAGCGGCCGACTTCAGCTCAGGTCTCGATCTCGCGGTCCGTGAGTTCGAGCCCCGCGTCGGGCTCTGGGCTGATGGCTCAGAGCCTGGAGCCTGTTTCCGATTCTGTGTCTCCCTCTCTCTCTGCCCCTCCCCCGTTCATGCTCTGTCTCTCTCTGTCCCAAAAATAAATAAACGTTGAAAAAAGAAAAAAAAAAAAAAACCACAGATGGGAACACTGGGTGTGTGTGCCCACCCCGCCTGGCAACACCCTTGGGGATGTTCTATGTCAGCACACACTGCGCTGTGTTTCTTTTTCTGATCCTTTATGTTCTTCATTTCTTTAATAGGTAATATATTTACTGCAGTTCAGAGTAAAATAGCCTGGGCAAGAACGCGGTGACAAATCTCTGTCCCTTCCTGGTTTCGAGTTGCCCTGTCCACCCCCCACTCTTGTTTCCCAGCTGCCTTTGTTTCTCAGACTTTTTCTTTAAGGAGAGAAACGCACATGTGGCACACCTCTCCCCACATTACCCAAGGGATCCGGTCTCTCCACATCCTTCCGCACTTCGCCTTTTCCACTCAAAAATGTGTCTTGGCAGTCTTTTTGTCTCCACGTGTGGAGCACGGTCACATTGGTCTTCGGGCTTTGCAGCGTTCCATTGTGTGACTTGAGCGGCCCCGTTCCTTTGTGGACAGACACGTGGCGTTTCCACTCTTGCTGCTGCACACACTGTCGCAAGGAACGATCTCACGCGAGCCCCTGAGCGCGTCTGTACAGTACATTTCCAGAAGTAGGACTGCTGGCTCAGGGTATGTGTGTGTGATTTTGAGAGAGAGTGCCACACGCCCTCCGTAGGGGTCACCAGCCTGGTGAATTAGCACCTGCTCCCGTCTGATAGGTCAGGGTAGCACGGGCAGTAAGTAGCGTTTGCATTTCTCTTATGAGTGAGGTTGACCTTTAAAAAAACATGGTTTGCTTTTTAATTTTTTTTTAATGTTTGTTTATTTGTGAGAGAGAGACAGAGACAGTGTGAGCGGGGGAGGGGCGGAGAGAGAGAGGGAGACACAGAATTGGAAGCAGGCTCCGAGCCGACGCGGGGCTCGAACTCACGAACTGTGAGATCATGACCTGAGCTGACGCTGGACGCTCAACTGACCGAGCCACCCAGGCGCCCCTAAAAGCATGTTTTAGAGTTGTTTATATATCGTTGTCTGTTTGTATTCTTCCTCTGTTCTATAAAGTTGTAAGTCTGTCTTTCAATTGCTAGGAGCTTCAGATGACTTGCAAACATCTTTTTCCTAGTTTTGTTTTTGATTTTGGTCATGGTGTTTTTTGTTTTTTTTTGTTTTTTTTTTTTAATGCCACACAGACTTCTATATCTATTTTTTTATAAATGTTTGTTTATTTTGTGGGGCTCCTGGGTGGCTCAGTCGGTTGAGCGGCCGACTTCGGCTCAGGTCATGACCTTGCGGTCCATGAGTTCGAGCCCCGCCTCGGGCTCTGTGCTGACACCTCAGAGCCTGGAGCCTGCTCTGGATTCTGCGTCTCCCCATCTCTCTTTATTCCTCCCCCACTTGTGCTCTGTCTCTGTCTCTCTCAAAGATAAAAACATTTTAAGAAAATACTGTCGTTTGTATGGGAGAAATAGGGAGACTGT
The DNA here is from genome assembly GCF_018350155.1 of Leopardus geoffroyi. Lineage (NCBI taxonomy): Eukaryota > Metazoa > Chordata > Mammalia > Carnivora > Felidae > Leopardus > Leopardus geoffroyi. The sequence continues at coordinate 34,366,409 of NC_059335.1, read as the reverse complement.
AGCCAGGCACCTGTCCAAAGAGTGTGTGCGTGCTCGTGCACATGATCTCTGGAGAGATGCATAAGAAACCACTCTCTGTTGCTCCTGGGGAAGAAATGGAGTCTCAGGGGAGGAGGGAGACAGGTCAAAAACACCCTTTTACTGCCTCCCATGTCCTACAGATTAGGATTTTAAAAATCAGATTATGTATTTAAAAAATAAATGAAATAACGTATTGAAAAACCTTTCAATGAAAATACAGAGTACAAAAGCAGTACAGGTAGTTTGTGGGTATGGCAAAAACTACAAAGGTGTCACTTGAAGGGCCCCTCAGGCCCAGATTGGGGAAGACACTTTCCCATGAACACACAGCAGCAAGCAGTTGCCCTGAATTCCGGGTTACTGGCTGGGTGACCTGGGGTGGTCTCCTTAACCAGGTATAAATGGAAGGAGCCTGCAAAGCCATCCACTCTGGTGGATGGTTGCTGTTTCTGTGTGGCAGGGTCAGGTGTTGGTCAGCCCTTGAGAGCTGGTGAGTTGTTTGTGTGGCGGGATTCAGTGAGGACCGGGCCCTGATCTCCTGCTCATAGAAAGTCTAGGGGAGCCACTGGGGTGCTGCCCTGGTCCCCATGGCCACCAGGAACCTGTATGGTGGGCAGGGAGGGGTGGAACTATTTTTCTTGGTAGCCCAGTGAGCTCAGCCCTCAATACTAACAAGCCCTTTGCTGTTGGTCTGGGTTCGCCTGTCCTGTTTGCCCAAGGGGGAGAGGCCAGGGTGGCACCCCAGGGTCTCATAGGGAGATTAGGGCACGAAGGCAAGGGCCGAAGGTCATGTAGGGCTCAGCATTCAAGCTGCTAGGCGATAGACCTGGGCCTGTTCTAGGTCATTCTAGCTTTCATTTGGGGGTGAGGGAGTCACACATCAGATGATCTGCCACCCTATATGAGGCTGGCCAGATGGGGTCACCTGTCCCTCCTTGAAGTTAAGATGGGGCAGGGCTTGTGGGTTGTCACCCACAACAGGTCTAGAGTCAGGACCAGAGCCAGTGTCTGAGGAAGGAGGGCCAGGGAGTATGGATGACCTTCAGTTCAGGCTCTCTGTACCACCCTGTTCCCCATCAGGTGGGGCCAGGCTGCATGGGTTTAATGGAGTTCCATATGCTCCCGACAGCCAGCTCTCTCTGGAGGGTCACTGGCGGGCCTGGGACCTGTTTGTGGTGCCAGGCCCCCCAGGGTGCTAACTACATAAGCTTCTGTCATCCCTTCTGCCCCAGGGTTCAAGGTCTGCCCTGCCCCTTCTCTGCCCTGGTCTCCCCCCCCACCCCACCCCATAATATGGAGACCCGTCCTCCTCTGGGCGTCTCCAGCTGCTGGGCCACAGAACTGTCCAGGCCCCACCCCTTACTGTGTAAGACCTTGGGCCAGGTCCAGATCTTCTAAGGGCTTGGTTTCTTCATCTGTGAAATGGGCTGTCTGGCCCCAGAGTGGAGAATGGGAACTGGCCCGGGGATAAGCAGGAGGCAGTCCATTGGGAAATTTTTCTAAAACTCTGAGGGAGACCACAAAGTAACAGGGTAGCAGCGGGCTCCTTGACACGCAGAGTGCAAGCAGAGTGGGCACTGGAGGTAGGGGGCTCTAGGGGCAGCTGGGCCGCTGGGGTGGGTGTGCAGAAATCTCTTCCACCTCTGGGATTTAAAATTTTCAGTTCCGAGACTCAAGACTGAAGAATAACAAGTAATGTGACAAAAGCTGCATTTGGAAAGCCTTGCCTCTGGGTGAGCCAGACCCTGGGCCAGTATTCCCGTCCCCGTGCTCCCTGCCACAGCCCGGGGTGGGAGCCACGTGCTTCGTGCGCAGATTCTGGTGGCAGGCTCTGTGTTTCTTTCCCAGGGTCCGTAAGGGAGCCTGGCGCACAGCCGGCCTTCAGGAGACGTTGTTCAATGACCGAATGGCTCTCCCGTGCCTGCTTTCCAGTGATAGGGAGGCTGAGAGGAGGTAAACACGGTGCCAGGCCTGGTGGAGCCGGGAGGTGGCCCCAGGGCCCCCTGAGTGCTCAGGTATACAGTGTATACAGCAAGCGCTCAGAGTATACAGAGCGGGAATTCCGTGGAGCCTAACCCCCAAGCCCGCCTCCTCTGCACCGGGAGGGGGTGGTGCGTGGGGTTGTTGTGGCCAGTTCAGGCACCCGGAGCCTCTGTCCCCTGCGCCTTTGTCTCCTGTGACACAATGGGTGGCTTTTTGTCCCCATAAAGTCCCTTTCACTGTAGGGAGAAGGGCCAGGGCGGGGGTGGAGACTGGGCCTGGCCAGGCCAAGTTCTGAGTGTCCTCAGCTGCCCAGATGTGTCCCTGTGAGGGGGAACCCCAGAAGGGCTCATGTCGCCCCTGGACCTCAGTTTCCTGGATGGTGCAGTGGGGAGAAGGGAGTCCTGGGGGCTCTTGGGTGGGCCCCATCCTCATATCGTCTCCAAAACCTTTGGGTTCATTGTCAACGTTTAAGAAGCTGAAAATTTCACATAGAAATTCAGATGTTTAGTGTCTCTTGGAAAATTGGAAGTCCTGGAACCCTGGGCTGCATTCCCCCAGGTGCCAGCAGGCTGCTCTCAGCTCCGCAGTCCCCACCTGACCCACCTTGGCCATTTCTGCCTGCCTTGGCTGAGTTTGAGTCCCCAGTGTCAGACTCCAGGCTCTGAGGTGCTGTCCCTCCTCGTGGCTCCCTCACTCTGGGGGATGGGACAGTCTGACAGCCCCCGAAGTCACTCCGGACTCCTACAGCTGTTAACTTTTTCCTTTACCTGCAATGACACGCCTGCGAGGTGATCAGGATAGGTGTGCCTGCCCAGCTGTCTCACGTGTCAAATGAGGAAATAGACCAGAAAGGTTAGGTGACTCTCCCAAGGCTACACAGCAAATCCACAAGGGTCTGACCTGGCCCAGGAAGTGGAGAGGGTTAGGAGAGTCGGGGTGACTGTCCCTGGGTGGGAGAGGACTTAGCTTAGGGCTGGGCTGCTGGAGTCCCTCCTGTACAGGGGCGGGGGGGGGGGGGGGCGGGGGAGGGCTTTGGGTTCCCCTGCGGGGGAGGGGGTGTGCATTGAGGAGTGCCAGGCCCAGACTGAAGGGAGCCTTGGGGAACATAAGCAGACCTTCCCTGTTCCTGTTGTACTAAGGGGAAGACCGAGGTCTAAGGGCTGAAGGGTTCTGCCCAGGGCCCTTCAACCTGTGAGGAACAGAGAGTATATTTCCAGGAGGTTTTCTAGAGCTGAGCTGGGCCGCCTGACGTTCTGGGGCCTCCTCTCCAGATAAGCCCAGCTGCCTTATCTGAAAGACGGGTGGGGCACACGCTTATCACTTAATACACGGTGCCTGGTGCTTAAGGTTAGATACATTCTTTATCTGAGGGAGGCCTCCCCGCCTCCCCACCCCCCCCCCCTCCACCCCCAAGGAACTGCACACATTGTTACTACCTCAGGAACCCAGGCAGAGAATGGATTGGAAAACCCATATTCCAACCTCTCAGACTGATAATTACAGTAGAACATGTATTGAGTGGTAAGCCCATGTTGGGTATTGATCTGAGTACCTTACAGATATTTATTTAATCTCAGAACTACCCTATGAGGTAGGCACCTTTTGAAGGTGAGGACACTGCGGCACAGAGAGGTTCAGCAACTTGCCCTAGGTCACGCAGCTAGGAAGTTGGCAGGGATAGAGCTCGAACCCAGTGAATTAATAGGCCAGCCTTCCGTCAAAACTGATGCCAGTGTCACACAGATCAGATCATGACATTCATCTGCAGTCAAAAGTTGCTCAGAAAGACATACTGGTTTCCTAGGGCTGTCATAAGAAAATACCAATAAACTGGGTGGCTTCAAACAAATTTTTTGTATCACAGTTCTGGAGGCTAGATGTCCAAAATCAATGTGATGGCATAGTGGGTTCCTTCTGGAGGCTCTGAAGGAGAACCTGTTCCCTGCCTGTCTCCTAGTTTCTGGTGGTTGCCAGCAGTCGTGTTCCTTGGCTTGGGGACATATCACTCTGGTCTCTGTCTCCATCTTCACATGGCTTTCTACTTCTGCGTATCTCTGTCCGTTTTCCTTCGTTTTATAAGGACACCAGTCACTGGATCAGGGCCCATCCTAATCAAGGAATGCCTTTCTGTCTGGCATTTGTGATGAATCTCTCCTCTTTGCAGGTGATTTTAACAAAAATATCGCTGTTCTTCAATTGTTTAGAAATTCTTTTGTAGGTGCAAAGGTCCTGGGGAATGCGTGAATGTGTCCTTTTTGACAGTCCTCATTTAAAGAGAAAAATCTCGGATCTGAAGTCTTTAGATTTTTTCTCAGGGGGATAAAAAAAAAAAAAGGCCTGCACCTTCAAGATTTCCAGACAGTTCTCTTTATCTATAGTGCTTGCCCGAAGGAGATGTTGCAAGGGATGCATTAAAGGAGCGAGGGGATAAGGTTTGGTTCTGTGTTTGTGTGTCTGTTTCTCACAGAGAAACACGGGGGCAGATGATGAATGTGTAGGCAAGAGACAGGGACCCAGAGGTAAAGGCCACTTCGATATTGGTTGAATGAATGATCTCAGCGAGACGCACGTGCCGAGGCCTGTGCTCAGGGCATCAGAGCTGCAAGGTGACTGTCGCGGACAGAGGGGCCCGGGTAAGGCCCTGGAGACAGGCGGCTTCCTGCTCTCTGCCCTCAGCTACCTACCACTGTCCCCCTCCTTCTGAAAAGTGGTGTTACTCTCCTAGAGTGGACCATAGGACAAGCCCTCCGACCCCTTCTTCCCGCTAAAGTGTGGGTCCACAGCAGGAGGGCTGCTCAGGCTGGCAGAGGGGTTGGCAGATGTGGGGCTGCCCTGTCCTGAGTGGGGTCTCCCTGAGGCCCTGGCCTGGGGTGCCCCGTTGGGATTCTTGGGGGAAAGCGGATGGGAAAAACCAGTCTGTCTGGTTCAGATGGAGAAGTGGACTTTTCCTTGTCTGAGGCAGAAACCGAGGCGGCGGCTCCCAGGGCACGGGGCCAGCGGGGCGCAGCCAGGAGGGACACCAGAAATTCCTGCTGCTTATCTAGCAGCTCATCTCTCCGAGGCTGTGCTTGCTGGTCTGGAAACCAGGGCTGGAGGGCAGGGCAGAGCCAGGAGACAGCTCAGGTGTCCTCATTTTTCACACAACACTAAGTAACCATCAGCAGCCTGGGTTCCAGAGAAGGACAGATCTGGGTGCAACTTCTGCCCTGCCCTTTACCCACGGGTGATCATGGGTGGCCACAGGCTCATTTCCCTCTGAGCTTCTGTTTGGAAAATGGGGAAAATAAATACTACCAACTGGTGAGGGGGTTACAGGGAAACGGTGAAATAAAAGGGGATGTGCTTTCCAGAGACCTGCGCGGCACCGAGCTGGAGAGCATTAAGTGGTTATTGCAACCAAATCTAGGAGTAATAATACTGATAATTCATAGGTGTACATTAGGGTAGACCAAATTGGTCGGTCTGTCCGTCCATCCGTCCCTCCCTTCCTTCCTTCCTTCCTTCCTTCCTTCCTTCCTTCCTTCCTTCCTTCCTTCTTAGTATTTCCTTACTTTTGAGAGGGAGAGAGAGAGGGAGACAGGATCCAAAGCAGGCTCTGCGGTGACAGAGAGCCCAGTGCATCGCTTGAACTCACAGACCGTGAGATCATGACCTGAGCTGAGGTTGGACGCTTAACCGACTGAGCCACCCAAGCGCCCCCGAATTGCTCTTTTCTTGATTTTCATTGCACTGCGTTTTCAACTTCCTTTTAGGTAGTTGGAACCTGCAGCACAATGGCATGGAGGCCTGTAAGGACCCTACTTTAAGATCATTCTTTGTCCCTGATGTGCCGAGTTCTCACCTGGGAGGGTCCTGCTTCTTTAGGAGGGCTGGTTCTCCTTTGGAGCAGGGAGCTCACCCAGCTCTGGGGGGGGGGGGGGGGGTCTCTGCCCCCCTGACGTGTCTGTTTTGAGCAGGGTATGCTGAGGATGGGTGGTAGAAGGTGGGAGCGATGGGCTGAGACAACCTGGCTCACGGGCCTCACTGGGAACGGCTCTGTGCCCAGTTTGTGTGCCTGTGGGCAAAGCCCTGCCACCTGTCCCAACTTCCTCACCTGCAAAGTGGGCCTGCCCATCTCCGATGGGGCAGCTGAGGCTGGCGTGGTGCAGTATGAGTGGTGTCCCTGCGGACCCACCCCACTGGGTGACGGGGAACAGGCGCAGGGCTCTGGAGAGGAGGAGTGGATGCCTTTCCCGCCTCCCGCCCTGGGCTGAGATCTCTCCCCGGGTGGAGGGGGGGCAAGGCCCGCAGCACATCCACTGACTCACACCTGCTTCCTCTTTTAGTACACAGCACCTGTGCAGGGCAGGTGTCTGACTCCTACTTCATGGATAAGGAAACTGAGGCCTGTTAGCTCCGAGCACATAGGTATTGAGCAGGTATATGTGCCAGGCACTGTTGAGCACCGGAGATGCAGCAGTGACCAAAACTGGATTCCTCACGGGGCCTGCATTCTGGTGGATGGACTGGAGTTGCCCCGGGAGCCGCACAGAGAGGGAAAGGAGCTCGCCCGGTGTCCCACAGCATGGGCAGGATTGACCCCCAGCTGTCGGCTCCCAGGCCTGGGGCTCCACCTCCCACTTTCCAGCGGTGCTGTGGGAGGGACGCCAATCAACCACACCCTTCCCCAGCCTCTTGTGCCGGAGCGGCAGGAGGACGCGAAGGGAAGGTCTCAGGTCGCTCTAGGGGTTGCCGGACTCCGGGCCCACTCACCTAAGGCCGTTCCTGCCCTGCCCCCCAAGTGTAGGGGGATGGGTACTGAAACCTCCCTTTTGGTCCTTGGCAGGGGTGCTTCGGTGGGGGTGCCTAGCAGGTGCCCAGCACTGGCCGGCAGAGGAGCTTTTGGCCTGGGGGGCGGGAGGCGGGCACCTTTTGTCTCTGAGACCAGCGGCTAGAGGTGGATCTTGCTTCTGAGGCGCTTCTCTGGGATCCAGCCGACGGTCTGCTCATTCTCAGGCTGTGGCAAGGTCACTGCGAGGCCTGCTGCCACGTGCCTGGATGCCACCCGAGGAAGAAGAGGGCAGCCCTCTCTGTGCATCTTCATCAGCAAAGGAGCCTTTCTCCAAAGCCCCATGGTAGACCCTCCCTGCCTCAGCAGCCAGACCTGAGTCATGCCTAGCTCCAGAGATTCCAAAGAATGCCCTTGGGGACAAGGGAGGACGCCTCAGCCTAGGGGTCTTGGGCAGCAAGGAAGAGGGTAGGAGAGGTATGGAGGAGGCGGGGATGGCTACATGTGAGGTGTTGCTTGTGGGCTCTCCTGAGCTTCGTGGGCCATGCCTCAGAGCAAGCCCGTTGCTCAGTCCCACGCTACCAAGTTCCCCAAGCCGGTATCAGCCTGTCTGCGCAGAATTCCCCGTGGCCCAGAGGGCAGTGTATCCAGCGGGGAATAATAAAAGCAAACATCTGTTGTACCCATTTATATACGTGAACTTACGGGTCCTTGATATAGCCCTGTGAGGTAGGTATGGTCACTATACTCATTTTACAGATTGGGTGACCAAAGCACAGAGAGGTCGTGAACTTGCCCAAGGTCACACAGCTGGGAAGGGAGCAGGGTTTAAAACCAGGTAGAGGGCTGCAAGGTCCATGCCGTTAGCTGCTTCACACACTGCAGGGATATTGGAGCCCACCCTGCCATGTGGGCATGGTGTGAGACTCAGTTTCTCCCTGAGAAACTGGGGATGGTAGCACCTGTATAGAGAGGCAGTTAGGAGAGTCAGAGAAGGTGAGAAGGGCTTGGTAGGGTGTCACGTGGAAGTCACCCTGAGGCCCTGGGTGGGAGGACAGCACAGGCTGTGGGTTTTCCCACCTCTGGAAGTTGGACTGTGTCCATCCCTCAAGGATGGCGACTTCACCTTTCAGCAGCTTTTACTGAGCCCAGGTACTGGCTGCCAGGGTGCAGCTATGGGTGAGACAGTCATTGGCCTGCCCCCAGGGAACTCAAAGGCTGGGAAGGAAACAGTATCCCAGTCCTGGGTGGTAGGTGCCTAGGGGGGCCATGCGAGCACAAAAGAACGTTCTAGAACCCAGACTGGAGGAGCAGGGAAGGTGTCCCACGGTATGTAACATTTCACCTGAGGATTTGGTACATGGTGGTATATAGTAGGAGCCAGATAAATATTTTTCTTGACTAAATGAGAAATGTGTCCTGCAGAGGGAGCCCTGTGGCCTCCAGCCAGAGCGGTGGGGGTTCTGGGGGACTTTGGCCCTGTCTCGTCCCTCCAGGTGCTGGGGCTGCTGGTGTGGGCCCTGATTGCCGATACCCCGTACCACCTGTACCCAGCCTACGGCTGGGTCATGTTCGTTGCTGTCTTCCTCTGGCTGGTGACAATTGTCTTCTTCATCCTCTACCTGTTTCAGCTGCACATGAAGTTGTACATGGTGCCCTGGCCGCTGGTGGTGAGTCTGGGTGGGAGCCGGGGGAGAGGGGAGGGGGGCGGGGGTGCTTCCAGGCTGACCCCTCTGCCTCGGGGAGGCGCTGTGACGGTAGGACCTTCCCTACGTGAGGAGTGGCTCGTGGGGGCTGGCCCTCAGCCAGCCTGCAGGGCCGAGTGGGGGAGGGAAGATTGATGGCCACAAACCAGGGAGGACACAGGTTTGGCTTTCTCCGTGGGAGGGAGTAGAAGTGAGGAGCTCTTGAATGGAGAGCCCAGAGGCCATTTGGGATCTTGAAAGTATTTTTCCTTTTTGGGGGGCAGTGGGGATTCCCGTGTTGCCAAGGGTCTGTCGGACTCTGGCAGCCCTGTGTCTGGAGGCTGGGCTGAGCTGTCCGGAATTACCCGGGACGAGGCCCTCACAGCCTGGGAGAGGGTGGTGTCCCAGGTTCGTCCGGGCCAGTCTCCTCGGGACACAGAGCTGAGAGCGTCCATAGGAAGGACCCCGGCCAGACACACAGAGAGCTGCTGGGCTTTTTTCTCTGACCCGGAAAACCCCTGCAGCTGGGGTCTGAGGCTTTCAGCTCTGCGGCCAGGCAAGAGAGGCACATGATTGTAAGACAAGCGAGGCTGGGACTAGGCGGCATTGTTTGGAATTCAATGACTTTTTAAACCGAGGAAACGTGAGTCATCCTCAAGACAGACCGGGTTTGTTAGATCTTGACATCACTGGCAGGAGCCAGGCAGTGTTCGTGGCGGGCGCTGGGCTTGGAGGGAAGATCCTGGGATGAGGAGGGGTGGCCGGACTTCCTGGCTGGGATCCAGCCCTTGCTCTGTGTCCCAGGAGCCTTGAAGAAAGAGATCTCCCGAGATGGCGAGACCTCAGTGTCCCTGATTGGGGATCTAGCCCCAGCTGTTGATGGAAGGAGGCTCCTTTCCTGGGCCCATTAGCAGATAGGGCAGGGAAGGCTTGACTGCATCCAGAGAAGATTGGATTGGGATCGCCAGATGGTCACTGTCTGGGACGGGGGCCACCAGCACCCTACAGGGCCCGGGCAAGATGAGTGAGTGAAGTAGATCAGGAGGGGTTCCGGAGACCCCGCATCCATCCACCTGTCCATAGGGAGCCACCTCTCCTAGTTCCTACTGTTAGCGGGAGTGCAGGCCCCCTGGTGCCAACTCTTGATATTTTAGGATAGAAAGTTTTATATGAAATCTTCAGGTTTTCATATGAAATCTAATTTTAGAATGTTGGTGATTTTTATTTATTGAAAATAACCTTTATTTTTTCTAAACGTTTATTATTTTGAGAGTGAGCGAGCAAATGAGCCAGCAAGCGAGGGGGTGGGGGGAGCAGAGAGAGAGAGAGAGAGAGAGAGAGAGAGAGAGAATACCAAGTAGGCTCTGATCTGTCAACACAGAGCCCCATGTGTGAGATCATGACCTGAACGAAATCAAGAGTCGGACACTTAACCGGCTGAGCCACCCAGGTGCTCTTAGAATGTTGGTAGTTAAAAAAAAAAAAAAAATCTATAGGTTGAACCAGACATGCCTGAGGGCCCCCAGTTTGCAGTGTCTGCTAAGACTGTTTACTGGCTCCAGGGGCCAAGCACTGGGGAAATGGGACTCAGCCTGAATGTCAGCTGAGGGTCCTGTCAGTCTGGTCCAGAACCCTGCGGGGTCCCGACCCTGGCATTTGACATGGGGGCCTTGAGCCGAAGATGTGGCCAAAAGGCAGACATAGATTCCTCCCACCGGGGTAGAGAGGGATGTGAGGTGCTCCCAGGCCCAGCCTCAGGACCAAGGCCTGCAGTGCCAAGAGGGAGGGCTGAGCTTGCACTGAGCCAACATGGAAGAGCGTGGCCCTGGAGTTCTTTAGCTGGTGCTCTTTAGCAGGCCTTGGTTCAATCTCCTGCCATTGGCAATGGGTTTTGCCTCTTGGGACCGCCGCTGCTCCTGACCAGATCACTTCGGGCCTCCCCATCGTGTCCCCTCCCCGCTGAGCCTTAGGTGTGTTTACGTTCCCAGCTCAGATGGCCACCGGCCTGACCCCATGTGGACTTCCCTTCTAGTGGCAAAGACCCAGGTCTCCCTCCCCTTCCTTGAGCCCCAGCCCCAGTCCTGGATACTAAAGGCAGGTGCTGTTGGGAACCAAGAGGTTCCACGCTTCCTGGAAGAGTCTGCTGTCTTAAGCCTGTTCTCCCCTCCCCCCGCCCCCCAGTTAATGATATTTAACGTGGGCGCCACCGTTCTCTACATCACGGCCTTCATCACCTGCTCTGCCGCCGTCGAGCTGACGTCCCTGAAGGGCACCCGGCCGTATAACCAGCGTGCGGCTGCCTCTGTGAGTATGGTTCCCCGGGGCGCCCTTGGCAGTTAGTTACAGGGGAGACGGGCCAGACCAAGTCTATGCCCCAGGACTCCCACCACTCTCTGGACTGAGGCCAGCATCTGCCACCGCTAGAGTTATCATCTCAGGGGTTCAGGGAAGCTGAGCTTTCAGTCTTCCATAATTAACAGTAAAACCTTGAGGAACCAGAATGCTTGGGAAGTACTTTGTGGTAGTAAATGAAGTTCTGGGTTAACTGTTGAACTTTGTTGTTAACGCGGGTGTTCCATACTGATTGACAGTCATGTGCCCCCTGGGAGGACCTGTTAAAAACTGTCGGCCCTTCTTGAAAGGGGCATTTGCAAAACCTTTTGGCTTAAACCATTTGGGGGGGATTTACAGGGTCTCTCAGAAAGGCCAAACTCGGGCTCCCCGTGAGGTAGCCAGTGAAATACCAGTGACCCCCGCCACACCTGTCCTGCCTGACTCCAAGGGGCCCCACACAGACCTTTCCTCACAGGACCCTTTGACTCCCACAGTGAGGAGGACAGGGACTGGTAGTCCCTGTGGACAGACAAGGAAACTGAGGCTCAGAGAGGTGAGCACACCTAGGGGAAGTCCAGGGTAGGGCAGGAGCTAGACCAGGAAGATGGTTTTGAAATCCGTGGTAGAGACACGGAGCTTCTGAAAATGGCCACCGGTGCTAGCATAGGGCACCTATGAACTGATTCCAGAAGATTCCCTGGAATCACAATGTTGTCTTTTTAAAACGAAATCCCTGATGTGTGTGTGAACTAGCTCCTACCCCTCGGTCACTCTTAGCACATCATCCAGTCGCCCTCATCACAGTCTGACATACCTTGCCTGCGTGGTTCTTAATAGATTCCCCCGTGAGCATGTAATGTCGGCAGCCCCAGAACCTGGCACCCATCGGCACCCCCACAGACACTTGCTATAGGAGAGCATGGCTAAGTTGGAGTTGGTGCGGGTGCCAGAGCAACTTGTTCTGGTTAATGGAGGGGCGTTGCTCAAGGTTTTGCTGTCTGTGGGTCTGAGGCGGTCTGGCACTCGGATCCCTGTCACCCTACCCCCCAGTGCCACAGCGCACACCAACTCAGCTTTGGTGTCTTCTTCCTTTCAGTTCTTTGCATGTTTAGTGATGATTGCCTACGGAGTGAGCGCTTTCTTCAGCTTCCAGGCCTGGCGGGGCGTGGGCAGCAACGCAGCCACCAGTCAGATGGCTGGTGGCTACGCCTAGGCCAGCTGTGCCATGGCTCACCTTGGGGCCGAAGGCTGCAGCTGGGTCACAGCTGGGTCACAGCGCGGGGTGGCCTGCAAGCCCGAGGCCTGAGCCCTTTGTGGAGTCGGCCTGGAAGGGACTACGCCTGCTCCGCTCTGCTCCTCAGACCCGGGCTCACCCAGCGCTCCTACGGAATCGGGATCCTTCCTCTGGTTTGGCCCAAGTCGGCAAGCGCCTGGGCTGGAGAGAGGCCCATAGCTGACACCACCTGCCCGTCCCCCGTATTTAGTGGAAGGTGACGGGGGACGCGGGGCTCTCCGCTTTGTCTTTAGAGACTCCAGTGTCCAAGGCTGGAGCCCAGTCTTCTCACCAACACTAAATACACTAACGAGGACTCCAGACCTGCAGCCGCTGGCCCACCGTAGAATAAGCCTAACAAGCCGCGCGTATTTACCTTAGTCTTTGCCCTGGGACTACAGAGCGAGCTCTCTGAAACCGGCCTCATTCCTTCAACGCAATTCTGACCTGACCCTCCCTCCCTCAAGCCAACAGGTGGCTTCTAGGGAGTCATCTGTGGAAAGAGGGTTAGGATTTCTGACAGCATGGTCGTCCTTTTCCTGCATTTCAAACATACCAGTTATTTAAAGCAATCGGTCTTAAGCAACTTCTCAGTGATTAAAAACCTGGCCAGGTTTCCGTCCGGTACCCAAGCCCTTGTTTGTAATATCCCCTCTGGGAAAAGCTAACGGTGCCACCTGCTTCCCGGACGCTGTTGATTAGGCACATGGGACATGGAGGAGGGAGGGACTCAAGACCTTGCCTGGTAAGTTGTCCCGTGCTTGGTGACTTGGTTCTCTTTGGGTTTTTTTTGTTTTTTACAAAAATAAAGCTGGAAGAACCTATTTGGAAAAGATGTTGGGTAATCGTGGTTCTAGATGCTTATACAGCCCAGGAAGCTGCAGTTGTACTGGGAGGTTCAAAATCCGGTTCTGGACTTACCACCCCCAGCTGCTACTCTGACCTGAGGCCACCTGAGTACCCTCCTGCTTGCTTTCTTTGCCAGGGACAGTTCCCCTTCATGCCAGCTGTCCTGACAGATTTAATAGATCCCCCCCCCCCCCCATTCTCAGAATGGTGTCCTTTTAACACTAAGCCAGTCAGTTATCCCAGCTTTAGGCACATCAAGGTCACCTTGCTGAAGGCGAGACTGCCATCCTGTCCCCTGCCTTGAAAGTGTGCAGTTCAGAGATCAAGTCATCAACGCGAATAACAGGCTGGATCCGGGGGGCCGGCGGCAGACCAGAGAGAGGAAGTCCTGACGGAGCTTATGTTTCTGCTGCCACAGAGTAACATGCTTTGGATAGTAAGTAGGCTGAGGGGAGGGCATTTCTGGGCACCCCTTGGTCCTTTTGCAAAAACCCGGGGATAATTAGGATGTAACTCCAGTAGTCCGTAGGCTCCCCTTATCCACGTTCTCGCTTTCTGCGTTTTCAGTTACTCGCGGTCAGCTAGTAGCCTGGGAGCAGGCAGTCCTCCTCCTGAGGCTACCAGCAGGGTCAAGCTGCGCCAGTCACCTCACTTCATCTCAGCCTGGGGGCCAGACCTCACCTCCCATCATCACAAGAGTACAGGAAGTAGGATATTTTGAGAGAGCCCACCGTCACGTAACTCTTATTACAGTATATTGTTGTAACTGTTCTTTCTTGGTGTTAACCTCTTACCATGCCTTTCTAAATTGAACTCTGTCACAGGTGTGGACGTACAGGGAGAAACAGTGTGAAGAGGGTTCGGTGTTATCCAGGATCTCAGGCATCCACGGGGAGGGGGTGTCTCGGGACAGATCCCCTGCAGGTGGGGGCTACTGTGGAGTCCAACAGTTGTGGGGGACCTGCTCCAGAACAGAGGGACAGGGTTAAGTCAGACACCCATGTCCTGGTTAGCCTGGGACAGGCCCACGGCCTGCCTGTTGTCCTGGTGTGGATACTAACAGGATCACTTTTTACTCTCAAGTGGCTCAGAATATGATAAACGGGAGTCATTCCATGATTAAGCCACAAGGAGGGAGTTTAGTGTTAAGATCAACTCATTTTCTTTTGGCTTAAGAGGAAACAAAGTCCTAGGCAAGGTCTTACCAGTTTCTAACCTGCTAACACACAGCCCACTGCACTGCGGATATTAACATGCTTCCTCAAACAACTACCTTTCGGTGAGGCCGATGCCTCCCCGATCCTCAGACCCTGCAGTTGAAGGGTCTGCGCTTCCCTGCGCTTCCCATGGGTGAGGAGGTCTGAGCAATATGACAGGGCAGCTGTCACGGAGACTGGGCAGGATGGCGGGCTTTCTCATCCCAGCCAGCCCTGAGCCCCATCAAAGGTGGCACACGATGACGAAGTCCCTGTGTGGACAGAGACGGGTTTCTGGTTTTATAAAATCAGAAAGCCTATCTGCTAATAGTAAGCAACAGGCTTGCTTTTTTTTTTTTTTTCTGAGTGGAAAAGAACCGTTTACCTCTGCTGTTGTTCATTTTTTGTTAAGTCCACATACATGGGTTTTCTCAACCAGGTCTTCATCAAGTACTTCGGACATGCCCAGCCTACAGTGAGTAGCCCTTTATAGAAAAAGGGCAAGGGGCGCCTGGGTGGCGCAGTCGGTTAAGCGTCCGACTTCAGCCAGGTCACGATCTCGCGGTCCGTGAGTTCGAGCCCCGCGTCGGGCTCTGGGCTGATGGCTCAGAGCCTGGAGCCTGTTTCCGATTCTGTGTCTCCCTCTCTCTCTGCCCCTCCCCCGTTCATGCTCTGTCTCTCTCTGTCCCAAAAATAAACGTTGAAAAAAAAAAAAAAAAATTAAAAAAAAAAAAAAAAAAAAAAAAAGAAAAAGGGCAAGAAGGGAAAGCAAGGCCAGGAGGGGCAGCAATGGAAAAAGCTGGCTCTGCGAGGGCCTCTGGCTTTGAAGGACCAAAGCAGCAGTGACCCCGAGGGCAGGGATGATAGCCAAGAAAGGGGAGGGACTCGTGGAGAATGACGGCTCTTGCAATGCACCTCCGAGTATATTCATGGTACAAAAGTATTTAATAAGTGCCACACATCAGTACAGAAAGAGTCTACAGCTCACACTTTAAGACCAGAACAGCCAACCGAAGTTTATAAGTATAGTCTTATTTTTACTTAAAAAAAAAAAAAAAAAAAAAAAAAAAATATATATATATATATATATATATATATATATATGGAAGGTACACATTGAGAATTGAAATACTATGTCTTGTCTTTCTAGAGATGTGACATCCATGTTTTCTGGTGATTTCTATGAAACACTGCTAAATCAAGGCATACATATGACTAGTGAAGCTGTTTGCGCTCTCCTACTCATGCTGAGCCAACCCAGCGGAACACCGCCTTGGTAGGGAGATCTGGACAGGAAGGAACTGCACAGGCCCTACTCCAACAGAAAACCTAACAAACTGATTTATACAGAAGGGTAAAGTTTTAGCAAACCTGTACGAACACTTAACATGCTGTAAGAAAGGGAGACCTTTTAGCCTACTTCCAGCATAAGCACACGCTCACTGGTGCCCAGTAAACTAGGTACACCAACGTAGAAAGCATCTTTGCTTTCATAGCACTAATAGCTAAAAAGCACACAGTATATAATACTTTGATCTTTAAGTGGGTAATCATGGAAGCTCCAAGATTATAGCCACTAGGTTAGCCTGAGTATTCATCTATAAAAATAGTTATCTATAAATGCTTAAAAGAATTCTAGAAACAGACTACATCAGGACCAGCAGAAGACAGAGTGATGCAGGGACTGCCGACTGTAAGACAAGGAAGTGATTTTCACAGGTAGCTTCAGGTAAGGGGCATCTCTCGGTTATTCCTACAGCCAGGACCAGCTGGGATGGGAGCTGCTGCAGAGGGCAGCTGTCTCAAGGAACAGCCTAGAGAAATGTTCCCATATGGGTAGAAACCCCTCTGAGGCTGCAGGACTGAAACTGATGCATACAGGAAGCTGTTAGCACACAAAAAGCCTGATGGACAGGCGGGGCCAAAGAGGGGTGGAGCTGGTGGGTTCTTCCAAATGCTGCTGACCTACCAACGTTTATGCTGGGGATGGGGTCCCCGGGGGGATGCTGGCCTCAGGCTTGCTCCAGAGGAGCCTGACTCAGGCCTGAGAGAGGGGTCTACTTGGGGAGGAGTGCTAGGATTACTGAACACAAGGTGCTTCAGGGGCCTAGGAGGGTCAGATGGACTGTCTTCTGACCCATCAATACTTAACGTCAGCAAAGAGTTGTGGAACAGAGCCCGTCTTTCCAAGATGTATTCTGTCACATAGCCAAAGCCTCTTCCAGTCTATGGGGCTGGCGACGTCCAGGAAGATATCTCTGCCTGGTGGCAAGGCCTAGTGTCGCAGATCATTCTGGGAAGCTGGCACAGGGGATGACTTACACAATGAAGTCACCACTAAACCACTGCTTAAATCCAGTCCCCGGCCTTCTTTTTCCTGCATGAGAAAAAGAATCCCAAGCGGCAAGGAAGAGGGAAAAAACACGAGTCCTTTCCTAGCTCCAAACCCTGCCTATGGCACAGGGGGAGTGAGGGTGGAAGGGGGTTATTTTGCATTCTTGTTCAGCACTGGCCCGGTCACTCATAAAAAGTATACCTCTCTTCACTGAAAAATACCTCTTTTTCCTATTAACAGTCTGCCTTATAAGAAAGGCAAGGCAGTTAGACCTGCTTTTTGGTTTTGTCCCTCTGATTATTTAGGGATTACTTTAAGAGGAACCTGGGTCCTGCCCAGAAGGCAGCTGCTCACTCTGGACACCTTGCTAGCTGCCAGACTGATATTGGCCACTCATGGGGAGAAACATGGCAGCTGGTCTACTAGAAACTATCTGGAACTATCTCAATGGTTCCATGTGGCTAATGACACAAGCAAGAGGGACTTACTGCTCTGTAGTCCAGAAACATTTCCTTAAAAGCCAGAAAATCTGTGAACGTGAGCAGCATGTCAAATATGTCACCAGCCACTTCATCTTTATGATGCCTGCAAAAGAAAAGGATGGCTGTTTCATGGAAGACTGAAACAGATTCTGTCCCTTCAAGATTCCATTTGCAGATTTTAAGGGCCTTCCCACCCAGGACCTAACCGCCAAGGGCTGTAAACCTTCATGATCAAGCAATGAAAAAAAAAAAGGTCTTTTTTTCAGAGTAAAGGAGAAAGGGAAAACAGGCAAAAATGCAGAGTCAAGTTCAACTCACTGCAAAGTTGTCGTGAAAGCTGCCATGTTAAATCCAGGAATCCGTTCCAGGAGCTGTTCTTCAATATACTTTTCTACCAAAGAAATCTGTAAGAGTGGACAGGATCTTGGTTTTAGGAAAACAAGGCGGCTTTTCAGAAAGCCTGGCCTCCAACGTTCGCAAACATTTCCTGAGGGCCTATTTTATGTGCCAAGCTCCACGTTGAGCACAGGGGATACTAAAGAGAACCAAAATACAGCTCCTGTCCTCAGTGAGCATGTGCCCTGGCATACCACGGGAGAGAGGCATCTGCAGGTAATTACCCTGTGACAAGATGAATGCGCTAATGTAGGTAGAGACCATGAACAGCAGGGCTCCCACCCCCCACGCCAGGAAGTAAGGAACGAAGCGGGGCCTTTCTTCTTGGGTAGATGGAATCTGTGCAAAAAGAGCGTACAGGTGCCCCTGGTTGGTTACGCGTCTGACTTCGGCTCAGGTCACGATCTCGCAGTTTGTGTCTTTGGACCCCGTGTCGGGCTCTGTTCTGACAGCTCAGAGCCTGCTTGGGGTTCTGGGTCCTCCCTCTCTCAAAAATAAACATTTAAAAAAACGTTTAAAAAGGAATATATAAAGAAGCATACTGTTGAAGGTAATCACAAGTTCCTCATTGTAAGCTGAGGCTTGACTTGGGGAAACCATCAGGTATGCCATGCTTCTAAGGTTAAGAAAGTTCTTGAGGCTCAAACCTCTTCTCAGATGAGACTGTTCTAGGAGGCTACCGGAGGCCTCAGCACAATGGGAAGGCCCAAGGGTCCAGAGTTCAAACTCCTGGGGATCTAGCCTTGGTTTTCGCTTCTACCTAACGGTCATGTGCACCTGATTAGATTACACAGTAGAAAAAAAAAAAAAAACAAAAACGCAGATGTCACTTGAACAGTAAGTGTTTGAACTGTACGGTTCCACTTATTTGTATTGATAAGTACAGCACAATACCATAAATGTATGTTCTCTTCTTTATGATTTTAGTAACATTTTCTTTAGCTTCCTTTATTGTAAGGATACAGTAGTACAGAGTATCCATATAAAATACGTGTTTATCAACTATCTCCATTATCGGTAAGGCTTCCAGTCAACAATAGGCTATTAGCAGTTATGTTTTTCAGGAGTCAAAGGCTATACACAGGTTTTGTTTTTTTAAATTTTTTTTGTTTGTAACGTTTATTCATTTTGGAGAGACTAAGAGAGACAGAGTGTGAGCAGGGTAGGGGCAGAGAGAAAGGGAGACGGAATCCAAAGCAGGCTCCAGGCTCTGAGCTGTCAGCACACAGACCGACGCAGGGCTCAAACCTGTTAACTGTGAGATCATGACCTGAGCTGAAGTCAGATGCTTAACTGACTGAGCCACCCAGGCGCCCTTATACGTGGATTTTCAATTGTGCAGGTGTGGGCACTCCTAGTCCCCATGTTGTTTAACTGTATTGTGTGCAAGTCAAAAGGTCAATATATTGTATATGAATACAATATACATATGGTGTACTATATATATATACATATATATATATATACACATGTATATACATACACACACACACAGAGTATATGAACACAAGGTTTAGCGAACCCATATATTGTAACTGAAAACGGGATTTTGATCAAGCCAAGCATTTTCTAAAACAGAAGCTGGAGGAGCCCCTGGGTGGCTCAGTCAGTTAAGAATCCATTCTTGATTTTGGCTCAGGTCATGATCTCACAGTCGACAGTGTGGAGCCTGCTTGGGACTCTCTCTGTCCCTTCCCTGCTCACTCTCTCTCCTTCCCTCAAAAGAAAGAAATAAAAATAGGAGCTGGACAAAAATCATCAAACACCCTCAAGAACTGCAGAAGAAAGCAATGGGGGATTCTTTTTTCTTTATTTAAAAAAAAAATTTTTTTTTCTTAACATTTATTTATTTTTGAGACCGAGAGAGAGAGAGAGAGCATGAACAGGGGAGGGTCAGAAAAAGAGGGAGACACAGAATCTGAAACAGGCTCCAGGCTCTGAGCAGTCAGCACAGAGCCCAACGCGGGGCTCAAACCCACGGACTGTGAGATCATGACCTGAGCCGAAGTTGGACGCTTAACTGACTGAGCCACCCAGGCACCCCAGCAATGGGAGATTCTAACTACAATTCCTGGCAGTTACTGGTGGCAGCTTCTAAAGTCCTCCAAATGTCAACATCTTAAAAAAAATTTTTAAATGTTTCTTGTTTTTTTTATAGAGAGAAAGAACACAAGCGAGTGAGGAGCAGAGAGAGGGAGAGAGACAGAATCCAAAGCAGGTGCTAGGCTCTGAGCTGTCAGTAAAAAGCCCCACGTGGGGCTCAAACCCACAAGCCGTGAGATCATGACCCGAGCGAAGTTGGACACTTAACTGACGGAGCCACCTAGGTGCCCGAAATGTCAACATATTTGGATTCTGAATTCACATTTTAAAGAAATTCTAATCTCTGGGGAAAGAAACAGAAAACCACTTACATATTCATTAAAAATAGGTGTGTAGGTGAGTTTATTCTCTTCTGTGTCTTCAAACTCCTGGTAGTACTTGTCCATGAAATTCCTCTGTAATAACTGGAACTCGTCATCTGAACAACAGGAAAATTTTATTCTTTTCAATGGAGATTAAAAACCATTGATTTATAAATAGGCCAAATTCTATGTCAGCAGAACTGCTTCCTAATGGTCAGTCTCTAGGAGAGGGAAAGCTAACAGTGTTTTAGGGAAGTGTTCAATAGGACGCCGATGTTCAAGTAGCCCAGTCTTTTTATTAATAAATATTAATATTTTAAAAATAGTAATTTAAAATATTTAAATTTAAAAATATTTTCATAATTTAAAAATATTAATATTTTAAAACCCAGTCTTTTTATTAATAAATATTAATATTTTAAAAATAGTGGTAAAATATACCTAACATTAAATTATTTTTTTGTTGCAAGCCCTTCTAACATGTCACATAAAGTTTAAGAAACATATCAAATGCAGTATGCTAAAAAACCAAGAGTCACATAATATCACATTTTTCTAAGTCCTCTATTTACTATTCCACATCAATGAGTCTTCGAGGAAAGGCAGGGGAGGTGAAGCCTTCTATTAAGAGTCTAGCTACATCCTTACTCTCATACCTCTGTGGTTCCTGATAGTTTGAAACACATTAAGTATTTTATTTTACTATTTATCTTATTTACATCCAAAAGTTAGCATATAGTGCCATAATGATTTCACAAGTAGATTCCAGTGATTCATCCCCTGTGTATAACACCCCATTCTCATCCCAACAAGTGTCTTCCTCAACGCCCCTTACCCATTTAGCCCATCCCCCCACCCACAACCCCTCCAGCAACCCTCAGTTTGTTCTCTGTATTTAAGAGTCTCTTAGGTTTTGTCCCCCTCCCTGTTTTTATATTATTTTTGCTTCCCGTCTCTTATGTTCATCTGTTTTGTATCTTAAATTCCACATATGAGTGAAGTCACATGATATTTGTCTTTCTCTAACTTTGCTTTTAGCATAATACCCTCTAGGCCATCAATATAGTTGCAAATGGCAAGATTTCATTCTTTTTGATTGCCGAGTAATACTCCATTGTCTCTATATACCACATCTTTATCCATTCAATCTGTCTATGGACATTTGGGCTCTTTCCATACTTTGGCTATTGTTGATAGTGCTGCTATAAACATTGGGGTGCACGTGTCCCTTTGAAACAGCACACCTGTACCCCATGGATAAATACCTAGTAGTGCAATTGCTGGGTCGTAGGGTAGTTCTATTTTTAACCTTTTGAGGAACCTCCACACTGTTTTCCAGAGTGGCTGTACCAGTTTGCATTCCCATGAATTCACTTTTTTTTGAGAGAGCACGGAGGTGGGGGAGGGGGGTGCAGAGGGAGAGAGAGAACCCCAAGCAGGCTTCATGCCCAGTGGGGAGCCCCCGACTGTGAGACCATGTCCTGAGCTGAAATCAAGAGTCAGACCACCCAGGCGCCCCTAAGTGTGGTTTGGTGGCATTATGTACATTCCCATTGTTGTACAAACATTACCACCATCCTTGAGTCCATTTTAAACACACCCATACGGGGTGGCCTGGGAACTCCATCACATTCCTTTCCCACAACGGAATGAAATGGATCTCTTATTTGAATATGATTTCAGCAGCTGTGGTGGGAACAGCGTAGTGATCACGCACACGGGCTCTGATCCTAGCTCAGCCACGTCAATTGTGTGACCTTGGGCACATTTCTTAGTTTCTCTAAGCCCCGGTTTTTTCAACTAGAAAATGAGAATGATCCTAGTACCTATCGCATAGGATTGCCAGGTGGAATTCAGATGAGGGTTGGTAGAAAGACTGGCTTATAGCAAACACCTGAACGTGAGAGAACAGGGAATTTTAACAAGTGCATACAATAATTACTTCTAAAAATAAAAGGAAAGCTTCACAAATGACCTAGACTTTAGGGTAAACACCCTGAGGTCAAAAAAGGCTCATTTTCCCATGGCACACAGGGTAAGCAAAGGACAAAAGAATTCAAGGTATTCCTCAGTATTCCCCAGAAATCTTCACCTCCACACAGGACAAGGGCTTAATGGTGAAACACCTGTATTTAGGCATTAAGGGCATGAACTTTCTTGGGACCTGAAGATTACAAACGTGTGGGTCAGTGATTTTCAGACTAAACTAGACTAAGAAACATCACTAGCACCACCACAGTAAAGGTTTCTTTTTCGCCTAATTCTCAGAAAACTCAGACAAAGATTTTCTCAGAGTCTCCCCTTCCCATACATTTGTCTTAAACCTCGAGTGCCTGTTACCGCTCGTTACTTAGCAGGTCTGTGCACACCAAAAAATGAATGCACGAATAGGAACTCAGAACCCAGGAAAATACAGAACCAGCGGAAGTATGGCATTTTATTTTCTTCACGGACACGCGCGCTGTGATTATGGCACTATGCTGTGGTTTATGGCACAAAAATGTTAAAAGTCAAAACCAAAAAAAATGGAATTCCTCTCATTCTTTGAAATAAGTCGCTCCTGAAGTTTTGCCAAGAGGTCCGTAACGTCTAGGGCCCCACTACCTGGATAGCTGCCTTACAAGACCTGAGTATGATTATTACTTGTTAAAACAAGGAGAACGTTTGCCTCTAAAACCACTTAATCTCACTTAACATGAGTCTGTGCTACATTAAAGATTATATGCAGCTTGCTGTTTTCTCTCAAAATTAACCCTCCAAGCTGCAAAGGTCTAAGAACTAGAGAGAGCACAGGTGAGACTGTGGTAAGGAAGCTTACCCATGATAATGTCCTCTAAATATCCAACCACAGCATCAAATTCTGCATCGGAGGCGGAAGAGCTGAAAAATATACCTGGATTAGGTGCTGTTTCAAATAATTCGCTTTAAACAACTGTATTAGAGACACTTTCACACAGGTGCAAAAGAGGGCAGAAAAATGAACTTCCCATCACCCAACTTCAACAATTAAGAATGATTATTGTCTACTGTAGCAATTCCGAAGAAAACGTATTTTTGTGACATTAGGGTTCAAGGGCTCCATTTTCAGAAAACCTGTTATGACACAAGGAACTACAAAAGGGACATATAAAGGGAGCAAAGGCTCACATGGCACATCTTAAGGCTCCTCGTATTTATGTATTTCCTTCGGGTTTACTCACCGCATCTTCGCTATCACCCCCCACCTATCAGCTTGTGAGCGTGAAACTGGCGCGAGCGAGATACAGGCCAGGGAACAATTGGATTGGAAGTCCCTGGAGGTGGAAGTGGTGGAGGGTCCTCTGACCCGTGGTCGGACCTTGGCAGCTCAAACCAGGGTCAAAGCCGGGGGAATTGTGATGGAGGCGTTGATCATCGCGAGACACTCGCCCCGCACTCCCGTCCTCAGGGCTTGAACCCGGAGGTCACAGCAGCCGCACAATCAACAGCGGGAACTAGGGAGGAGCCTTGGCGGTCCCTCACCCCCACTCCACCCCTCGAGGACACCCGTTCCCCAGGGCGGAAGCCGAGGCCTCCCCGGCCCGACGGCGTCACTCACAAGGACAGGGCGAAGCTCTCTTCCTCTACGGCGTCCATCGCCGCCGCCGCCGCCGCCGCATCCACGCGCGGGGCGAGCAGGCCCGTCGGACTCTTATCCCGCCCGCGGCCCGGGCCCAGCCTGCGCTCCGCTCCTAAGAGCCCCAACCGGCATCTGGGAGGTCTCGCCGCCAACGCCGCGGCCGCTCACGGCCCAAAAGATTGGGCCCTGCGTGCGTGGCCCGTGCTTCAGGCTCACCGGCGGCAGCCTCGCGCCGGCTCGGCCCCACGCGGGGCCAGGCCTCTCGACGCGCGCCGCAGCCACCTTGAAGTACAGGCGTCAGTTACCCACAACCGCCGCGCCCCGCCCCCCGTCACCATGGCCACCACAACCCCATCCGCTGCCTCGTGGCTCCCAAGAGCCAATCACAGGCGCGCGCTGCTCGACGCCGGGGGCGGGGCAAAGATAGAGAGAGGAAGCCAGGAAAGGGATAGAGAGGCGCGAGGGGAAGCTCATTGAGCTTCAAGAGGCAAGCCTAGGTGTTACTGGGTGTTCTCTCGCTGTGTGGGGTTAAGTCTCACATCGCCCCCATTTTAAGGAGGAAGGAATCGAAGTTAAGAGCTTCAGTTTTCTCACTTGCAACTTGCCGGTAAATTACAGGATTTAAGAAGATTAAATAGTTTAAAGAGGGTTGTAAGAGCACTATGAACTGCAGACTTCTTGAGAACCAGTCCCTCAGCTTTTGAATTGGATAATGCAGACCTCTGGCCTGCCTGATTGCCAGATGTCTGTTGGGGCTCACAAGATAGTTACTCCTTTTCACGGGAGGAAAGCCCCACTGCAAGAAGTAGACATAACTTACATCATACAGTATTCTCTCTCTCTCTCCCTCTCTTTCCCTCTGTCTCTCTCTGTCACACACACACACACACACACACACACACACACACACACATCATAAACGTTATCCGGCACTTATTAGTTTCTTGGCTAGTTGGGCAAGATAAAAGTTGACAGTCACTTTGGACAACGCAACCAGAAATCGGATAACTTTCAGAAAAACTCCCCTCCCAGACTGCCAGATTTTGCAAAAGGATTCCCTAGAGCTGATTTCTCTTTATTGGATTGCTAGGCATGGCTGTTCGGTTGCATTATACCTTTGGGCCAAATGTGTGTTACCTGTCTAGAGTGGTTTAAGGTCTGACTTAGGTTTGATCTGAGGGTCAGATGGCCAGCCTGAATGGACATTTTGAATGGACATAAAATAGATATCGGTGGGGTCTGGAACTAAAAATGGTTACCAAGACATAGTTGTATCCAGGGTGAGATCAGTTCTCAGAGATATATACTATCTGTATATCTATATCTATACTATACTATATATATATATATATATATATATATATATATATATATATTCAGCACCAAGTAGAGGACAGGTATCTGTAAAGGTTTGCTGATTACCTGGACTGAGTTATATTTAAGTCAAGCATCCATTTTGCAGCTCAAAGCAAACTCAGCAAATTTCCTCATGACCTATTTTCTCTATAAACTACTTATTTCTTCCGGACTAAATGAACTTCCCACCCTTTTCCTACTTCTAAATCATATATGGAATCAGAGTAGAGGAGAAAACTTTGTGATTTCATCTGTTGCTGGTTATTATCTACTGCTGTTACAAACCATCCGAAAATTGAGTAGCCGAAAACAATTATTGTGCCCACTAATCTTCAGTTTGGGCAAGATTTGTTAGTGACAGCTAGTCTCTGTTCTACTTGTCATCAGTTGGGGCAGCTGGAATGGGGCTAGAGGAGCCTCTTCTGACATGCTCACTCACATGGCTGGCAAATAACTGTTGACTCTTGTCTGGGGGCTCAGCTGTGGATGTTGGCCAGATGGCTGGTGGTTGGAGGGGACGGGGTCCTCAGTTTCTTTCCATGTAGGTCTTCCCAGAGATGCGTGGGTTTTCTCACACCATGGTTGCTGGGGCTAAGGGCAAATCTATCAAGAGACAGGAAGTGGAAGCTACCAGTCACTTAAGGACTGGGAACTGGCACAGTATCACTTCCAATGAGTTCTATTGGTCAAACAGACACAGAATCCACCCAGGTTTTAGGGGAGGGGCATAAACTTCATTTGTGGATGAGAGGGCTATCAAAGAATTTGTGGCTATTTTTAATCCACTTCATCATGTCTGGCCTTAAGAACAAATGGGCATAAAGATAATAATAGGTACCCATATACTCAGGCATGTGCTAGTTACTGTGCTAAACATTTTTTTAAATATTTATTTTGAGAGAGAGAGCATGCACGTGAGCAAAGAGGGGGAGAGAGAGAAAGAGAGAGATTGAGAATCCCAAGCAGGCTCTGCATTCTCAGTGTAGAGCCCGACTCAGGGCTCAATCCCATGAATCTTGAGATCATGATCAGAGCTGAAATAAGAGTTGGAGGCTCAACCAACTGGACCACGCAGGCACCCCGTGCTAAAAATTTATAAACACGTTGTCTCTTTTTGAAATACTTGAAACTCTAGGAGAAAACAACAACAACAACAATAACAACACCCCACAATTCCTGTGAGGTATTATAATCTTCATTTTAGAGATTAAGAAAGGCTAAGCGAAATTAGAGAAAGATAAGTATCACATGACTTCACTCATATGAGGACTTCAAGACACAGAACAGATGAACATAAGTGAAGGGAAACAAAAATAATATAAAAACAGAGGGGGACAAAACATAAGAGACTCTTAAATATGGAGAACAGAGGGTTAGTGGAGGGGTTGTGGGAGGGGGGATGGGCTAAATGGGTAAGGGGCATTAAGGAATCTATTCCTGAAATCATCGTTGCACTATATGCTAACTTGGATGTCAATTAAAAAAAAAGAAAGAAAGGCTAAACGAGCTGGAACTGGGTCCAAGCTCACACCCAAGGGCATGTTTTAACCATCATGCTATAAATAGCTCCAATTCCTGAGTTGTCAAATACTCCTGGAAATCAGAATGTGAAGTTTTTCTGCTGAAAACAGAAGTGGCCTTTAAAGAAAAAAAATGAAAATTTAAATACATTAAATATTTTTCATTAATCATCATTTCTTAAATCCTTTGTGGGTTAGCATTAAAAATTATTTTATTTTAGGGGTGCTTGGGTCTGGGGTGCTCAGTCGGTTAAGTGTCTGACTTCAGCTCAGGGCATCATCCTGTAGTTTGTGAGTTTGAGCCCTGAGTTGGGCTCTGTGCTGACAGCTCAGAGCCTGGAGCCTGCTTCAGATTCTGTCTCTCTCTCTCTGCCCCTCCCCTGCTCACTCTCTTTCTCAAAAATAAACATTCCTGCTTGAGATTCTTGGTCTCTCTCTCTCTCTCTCTGCCCCTCCCCCTTGTTCCTTCTCTCTCTCTCTCTCAAATAAATACATTTAAAAAGTTGTTTTATTTTAGAGAGCGAGCATGAGCAGGGGAGAGGGGCAGAGGGAGAGAGAGAGAGAGAGAGAGAGAGAGAGAGAGAGAGAGAGAGAATCTTAAGCAGGCTCCGTGCTCAGCACGGAGCCCAACACAGGGCTCTATCTCACCACTGCAAGATCATGATCTGAACTGAAATCAAGAGTCGGACTAAGCCACCCAGGTGCCCTGACATTAAAAATGGTTTTAAGTGAATAATGGACAATCTTGGAAAGAGCTGATCTTAGTTGGATAGTTTGTGTCATGGATACATATTCAAGATGTTTGAAATTCATGCAAAAGTCATTTTCTGCAAATGAAATTGATTTCTGTGATTGAATCCTGTTTCCTGGTGTGCAAATGGCACCAAATTTACTTTGCTTTATCAATCTCATTCCAAAAAGACGGCAATTCACTAAAACCTTTTTTTTTGGCTGGAACCCTAGTAGCATTACCCCAGTGAATCATTGGAGAAATGCCATTACTTAATCCCCCTCCCTGCCCCAGCCTAGCTTTCAATTTCTCTTAAAATGTTTACATGCAGTGCAGAATATAAAGCTGTTTATTCTCTTCCACATTGCTTGCTGTTCCCTAGTTTTTTTTCTATGTGGTCTTTCCCTTTGAAGCAGCTCCAAGATTATAACTTTGCTTCCATCCTGAATACCTTTATCAATATTGAAGTCCTTTTGTCATATGGTCTAGCAGTGAAGAATTGGAATAGACCATCTTAGGAACAAAATCCAAGGGTAGATTTCTAGAAAGCTAACGGGCTCCTGCATTCCTCTGATTTGTGACAGATTACCTATTAATTCTGTCTACTTTATCTCCACTAAATTTATAGACCACCTTCACCTCTCTGCTGTACTTCAAAGTCTCTCTACTGGTCTTACTAGTTCCATATTTTGCTTGTCCTGTCTTGTACCCCCACCCCACACCTCTCTTTTCCATTCTCCACATAGATGCCAGAGCTATCTTTTAAAACGATTTAACAAAGCACTTTAACAAAGCTTAAACTCTTTCGCTTTCTATCACACTTGGGATAAAATACTAAATGTTTAACATGGCTTCATGAGCCATCTCCTCACCTCTCCAACATGGGAGCATACTATTCTACCCCCTTGTTAGCTACGGGGGTCGTCCATCAGATCCTGAGGCTGAGCTCCTTTTCTCCTTAGTTAGGCCTTCACTTGTAATGCTGTGCTCCCATAGCTACATAGTCCTGGAAGCTTGTCCTCACTCAGTCTCTCTGCCTGGCCATGTCCTACTTTTTCCTTGGGAGTTTTGGGGCGCCTGGGTGGCTCAGTTGGTTGAGCGTCCGACTTCGGCTCAGGTCATGATCTCACAGCTGGTGAATTCGAGCCCCACGTCAAGCTCTGTACTGACAGCTCAGAACCTGGAGCCTGCTTCTGCTTCTGTGTCTCCCTCTCTCTCTGCCCTAACCCACTCTCATTCTGTCTCTGTCAAAAATAAATAACCATTAAAAAAAAAAAAATAAAAAAAAAAGGGAGTTTTTACTAATATTACTTCCTCAGGGAGGTTTCTTCTGCCCCTCCCACCCATCTAAATTAAATCCCCCTCATTCTCTCATAGCACCCTAATCTTGTAAGGCATTAACAAATATATTGTCTTCTCCCCACTACCAGCAGCTCCATGAATAGATCTGTTTTGTATACCACTTAGGCACAGTACCCAGAACATATTATGTGCTCAATAAAGATCTGTGGGATGAGTAAGTGATTACCTTTGCTTCTTAAAATCTAATACTTGATTCTCTCCTGCCCTGGAAAGTAGCCCTGAAATCGGAGAGGGTGAGGTCTTGGGACCTTGGCAGCAGGCACCAATGAAAGTTGTGAAATCTTACTCAAAAAAGGCAACAAATGTTTTATTTCTTCAATGCAAATTACTGTATTCACCACAAGCTAAAGAAGAGAACATATATATATATATATATATATATATATATATATATATATATATTTACTTATATATATATTTGAATTTATGGAAGACTAAAGACATGGAAAAAAATCCAGCACCCCAACAAGTACGGCCAGGAAGGAAATCATCTCTATAATAGGACAGTTTAATGAATTACAAACAAGCAAGGGTAGGAAAGGAGGAAAGAAAGATGTGCATTGAGTTTAAGACACTGTAAAACTCAGAAGACGTATTTACTATTCAAGTATAAACTCAGTAAGGACTTGGCATAAATTGAAAGGCAGCTGCTGAGGTACACCATTATAAAATAAGTTCTATGAATTTACAATTCTACCTTCCAATTTTCTGGGAGAAAAAGCCAAACTCTTGAAGGTCTTCACCAGAGACCCTGAGAGGGATTAACACTTTTGATGAAGACATAGTCAGCAATCCATGATTGAATATACTATTCAAAAACAGGTATTTATTTAAAACAACAGGAATACGTGCTCTCAGACTGTCCTCTAAGAGTTTTTGAGACTGTTAGTTCAAGAGTTTCAAAGTATATTACTTCCAGAAACAATACTGATTAAAAAAAATTTTTAACAAAAAACAAAAAACCTGATTTGATGGTACCTTAAAAATACCCTAAATACCAAATTTTCTCCAGTCTAACATTGCAATTAATTTAAGAATTCCTCCCGCATTGTTAAAACATTTTTTCCTCACAAAATGCGGATACTGAAACTGGATAGAAACACCATGAATGTGAAAATACACCAGTTTTCTGCAGTTAAAAAAAAACTACAATGTTCTTTGGAATCACGGAAATATCAAAAATTGGGTTTTCTCCACAGTCTGTGCACCTTCTTTCGGGCCCTCCATGTTGCTTGTAGTATTGACCTGGG
This sequence comes from Leopardus geoffroyi, assembly GCF_018350155.1. NCBI lineage: Eukaryota > Metazoa > Chordata > Mammalia > Carnivora > Felidae > Leopardus > Leopardus geoffroyi. Next base: position 34,336,866 of record NC_059335.1, on the reverse strand, counting down.
TGGTTCTGGTTTATAGATTCAAGTTTTGCAGGGCAATATCCACGCTTAACACACCGGGGCCTCTCTGACCGGTTGGAAGTTATGCTTAACCCAGAACCGCTGTCATTTACTTCTCCATAATGACTTCTGCCCCAAATAAAAACTTTAGAATAGGAGAGAAAACATCCTGTTAGACATTCACATGAACCCAACATGGGAGAATTCCGGTGTGGTTTCAGCACTTGGGAGGGCACTGTCTCCTAGCGTGTTCCATGGAAGTACCACAGGCCTAGCTGTTAGCACTCAGCTTTCCTTGGCCTTAAAAGGAATTTCTCAGGGCTGGCAAGTTGGGTTAGATTCTAAGAGAATTTTGTCTTTGACAAACTACCATTTTTAGCATAAAATCTGGCCATGGCTATAAGTTTCAATGTGCGCACAACTGATTAGAGATGTTTTTTTTTTTCTTTGTTTTTTCTCTTCAACATTGGCTGGAATTCAGTAGAAATAAGTCCATGATGCCTCTTCACATGTGTCATGAAATATGAGAAATCTGTCTGACTCTAGACACTATTTCTTTGCGACACAATGGGCAGGTCTCCAGTTGCAAGGCACAATCCATGCACAGGTCACTAAGGAGAAAGATACAAGTGCCAGTTAGGTTAATGCTTCAGGAGGTCAAACTGACAATGTGCCAACTCAGTCTAAAATATTAACAAGCTGGCTAATTGAAAGGGTAATCATTACACATGGTTAAAAAACGAAGCAAATATATGAACAAACAAGTCTCTCTCTCATTTCTGATCCTCCCTCATCCTCTTGTGAGGAGTAAGTAAAAAGTTCAAGTATATTCTTCCACAAAGTCTCTATGTACACAAAAAAAACTTACAGACGTGTGTGGTAGGTCGAAACACAACACGCTTTGTTTCCCAGGCAGCTAGCCACTTATCCCAATATCAAACAGTCCATCTTGCACTGCAGATTTGACACGAGGCTTTTATATGTGAAATTTTCACTTGTGGTTAGTTCTATTTCTGGGTTTCTATTCTGTTCTCCACAGTTCTGCCATTCTTTTTATATATGGGGAGCGAACTATTAGCATTTATTTTAATATATCTTAAGATGTGGTAGGTAGTTTTGTCCCCTCTGTAACTCTTCTCTTTCAGAATTTTCTTGTCTTATTTACAGCATGTAAGTTTTTACTTATTTTTTTTAATTAAAGTTTTTAACTTATTTTAAGAGAGTGAGCTGGCAAGCAGGGAAGGGGCAGAGAGGGAGAGAGAGAATCCCAAGCAGGCTCCAGGCTGAGAGTGTGGAGTCTGACACGGGGCTCCAACGCACGAATCGTGAGATCATGACCTGAGCTGAAATCAAGAGTCAGATGCTTAACCGACTGAGCCACCCAGGTGTCCCAGCACACAAGCAAGCTTTTAAACTAGCATTTCTATTTTCAGAAGAAAAAAAAAAAAAAGTTAACCCAGATTAAACTTACGGTTTAGAGAAAAGTGTCACCTTTAAAACACCAACAGGACTTCCTATCCAAGAACAGACCCATTTATTCAAATCTTATCTTGCATTCTTTAGTAGTTTAAAAGTTTTCTTCTCATAGGCACCACATATTTCTTGGTACGTATTCTTAGACAGCCCTTGTTTTTTTTTTTTTTTATGTACTTGTTTAAGTAATCTCTATACCCAAAGTGGGGCACGAACTCACAATCCCGAGATCAAGAGTTGCATGCTCCACTGAGTGAGCCAGCCGGGTGCTCCTGGCCTGGAGAGGTTTAAATAGAATCTACCCAGCCCCTCAAAGTTTGAAAGAATTATCAGTGAAACCATCTGGGCTTACTGCTTGGGGCGGAGGGAATGGAGGGCAAATATACCTTTGATAATCATTTCAATTTTCTTCTACGGTAATAGAAATGCCTAGGTTGTCCATTTCTTCCCAGGGTCAGCTCACGACATTCAGTTTATCCAGATTTCCTTTCTTAACCCTTTAAAATTGTTGTTGCTGCTGAAACTTGAGCTAACTTTTCTTATAACTCTTTACATTTCCTCTTCCAATCCTGTTTTGTATATATCTATTACGGAGGCTAAGATACCTGGTTCTAAGTTTTTAGATTTCAGCCCTCATTTACAAGTGCTCCTTGTGAGCAAACCCACTGAGAAGGCCAGAGAGCCTGAGGATGAGTTAAGACCAGATACTGCTCCTTGGGATCTTAACATCCTCCCACAAACAAAGATCAAAAGGGGTATCGAGATATCCATCCTTTAAACTTTGCATCTGCCTGTGAGGCCCTAATAACTAAAACCTTCAAAGGTGCTTAAACTGAGAATTCTAGGCTGCAGAGTCGGTACCAAGGAAATAGCTACCGCTGGAGTCACCGTGCCTTTCTTTTCGAAGAGAAACTGGTACAGTGAGCAGTGACATAAGATACACAGCATGCACCTCCCTTATCAGCCAATTAGATAACAACCCACTGCAAAAGTTGGCAAGGTAGAGTGAAGGGCCTAGACTAAGCCACACCTGGAGGTGACAATTGGGGTCCATCACTCAGACTCTGGACCCTCAGGAGCTCTGGTGGCTAAAGCTCTGTCAAAAATAAGAGCAGGGCAGGAGAGAGGATGTGCTGAGTTACAGGGAGCTGGCCTGGAAGACTGGCCCGGGCACTGCTCACCCACAGTCAGCACACATGCCTGGGCCAGGTCAGGGCCAGCTCACCGCCCAGCTCCTCTTTCTGTTTCCTTTCCAAAATTTATTTAAGTAGACTCTGTGCCCAGCGTGGAGCCCAATGCAGGGCCTAACCGACTGAGCCACCCGGGTGCCCCATCTCTCTCTGCTTCCAAACTCGGTTGGGAGGCCTTCTTGGGGGCGTCATAGTTGCTGCTCTTGTTCTACAGGATCCAGGCTGCCTTCTAGTTCAACTTGGCTACATGGGAGGGAGGTGCTGCCTTCTCAATGGTTAGAGGGTTAAGTAGCTAGTAAATGAGGAGGCCCTAAAAATAAAACTAAAAGGGATTTCCCAAGAGGATCATAAGTAGTATTAGGCCTTTTACATTTTGTAGAACTGTATTAAAATATAGTACTGAGTAAACAAGATAAAAACAGAGGCCTTCCATCAAACAGCTTCTTCTATTTCAGGTACTTTCTGGAAGACAGCCATGAACTGTCTGGCAAACTCAAATTTCTCAGCCCACTTTGTATATAATAAACCTTTAAGAACAGCTATGGAACTGGTAACATTGTGTGGGGTACCAGGGTAGACAGCCCAAGACAGGCTGCAAAGACACACAGATTATTCTGAGCTGAAAACAATCAAGGTCCAAAAGACTCAGGAAGAAACTTTGACCTCCCTGCAACTGCCTAAAAAGAATTTAAATAGAGGACCTGTTACCAGGAAGAGAGTTATCAATAAGAGATTCCTCTACCTAAGAAACATATCTGCACAACGGGGCAACCTTTGTTTTCCAAACATCCCCTCTGCTTCCTGCTAAGGGCTTTCCTTCCCTTTTTACCCCCAGACCCCTACCCCCTTCCTTAACTGAGGACGACATGCATACCTCATTTTGCCTGTCTTTGGAATTTCATGTCTGTGTGGATTCCCCATGTGCACGTAACTACATTTGATTCTCTCCTGTTAATCTGTATCATATATATTTAATTCTTAGTCCAGTTAGAAGAACCCTCGACAGAGGAAAGTTTCTTCCTCTCTGATAACCATAAAATAATTCAAGAATAGGATGATTGCCTAATGTAATACAAAAAAGAAGAAATGAGCAGACCCTCTTACCTGTGTCCACATGGCTTCAACTGTGTGTCTGCTACTTCGTCACAACACAGGGAGCAGCAGTTTTCCCGGATGCTGACTTGCTTCAACAGAGCAAGACGCCGGTGCCTGAGGAGAAAGTGTAGTTTACAATTTATTTGGTCAACAAATCAATGGGCCTATGAGCAGTGATGCATGTGAAATGCTGTGAAAATGCTCTGTCCGTGTGAAGTATGCTACGCACTCCTTAAGCTTTGTTCAGGAAGGTTTGCACACACGCATCTCATTTCAACCTGACAGTGATTTTCTACAGTAGAGTATGACACAGATGTGATCAATCCCATTTTATAGGCAAAGAAACAGTTCATGGAAGTGATCTGCATAAGGTCAACACATGGGAAACAGATTCAGGAATCAAATGCCAACCTTTTGGTTCTCAGACTAGTACTCTTTGTTTTACCAGCAAATTTTCACCTTTGAGTCACACAGCTCTGAGAGTCTGATGAAAAGCAGAGGAGTCTTTCCCAAGAAAAATGCACACACACAAGTTTCTATACAGTCTCAGGTGCTTATGATAGGCCAGCACAGACTCTTCTGGAAGTCCACACACCTCAGGTTAGAATCCTTGCATGACACTTCCACTCAGTTTGAAATGGAAAAGTGGACAGGCAGAACTGCTTTGCTAAAAGTGCAGCCCTGACAGCCAGGGGGCAAGAGAAACATGAAACATTCATTCTATTCACTTCAGGCCTTACCATGTGACAGACACTGGCCTGAGCCTGGAGACTCAGCAGTGAAGAGAGGACTAAAAACATATATGCCTGCCTTCAGAGAGCTTACACTCCAGTGAAGGGAGACAGAAAGAAACCAGGTAAAAAAGTAAAATATATAGAATTTTAAGCGCTGATGAGCAGTATGAAGAAAAATAAAGCAGGGAGAAGAGTAAAGGCAGTGTGTATACGAGAAGCAGGGAGGTACAATTTTAAATATGACAGCCAAGGAAGATCTCACTAAGGTGACATTTAAGGTATGAAGGGAGCGAGGGATTGAGTCTTGTGGATATCTGGAGAGACACCATTTGTGATATTACGATTTATAATAAATACATATTTGGTCTTCGTCTGGGTTCCTGGCACAGAGGTCCTAAAACCCTGGGAATTCTCTAAGAGATGAGAGCAACAGATGTCTTTTGTTATGTTAATTAGGCAGCTTTGAAAAGCCCCTAGGTAACCTAAGTTTGGGGCTGGCTGCCAGGGGAACCAACACTGTAATCAGTGAGCTGGAACTTTCATTCCTCCCCTCACCTCCCAGGGGGGCAGAGGGGCTGGAGATTGAATGTACTCACTAATGACCAATGTTCTCATCAACTATGCCTCTGTAATGAAGCCACCAGAGAAACCCCTAAGGGGACCGTTTGAAAATCTTCAAGGTTGGTGAACATGTGGAGGTTTGGGGAGATGGTACACTCACAGGTCATGGAGGCTGCTTCCCACATGCCTGTCCTCTGCACTGCTTCCACCTGTCCCTGGATTAAATCCTTTTATAATAAACTGGTAGTCAGGGGCGCCTGGGTGGCGCAGTCGGTTAAGCGTCCGACTTCAGCCAGGTCACGATCTCGCGGTCCGTGGGTTCGAGCCCCGCGTCAGGCTCTGGGCTGATGGCTCAGAGCCTGGAGCCTGTTTCCGATTCTGTGTCTCCCTCTCTCTCTGCCCCCCCCCCCACCCCCCGTTCATGCTCTGTCTCTCTCTGTCCCAAAAATAAATAAACGTTGAAAAAAAAATAAAAAAAATAAAAAATAAATAAACTGGTAGTCAGTCTAGCAAAGAAACTACTTTCCTAAGTTCTGTGAGCCACTCTAGCAGGTTATTCAAACCTGATGAGGGGGATCATGGGAATCTTCAATTTACAGCCAGCCAGAAGCAAATATAGAAACCTGAACTTGCGACTGGCATTTAAAGTCGGGGTAGAGGGCAGCCTTGGAGGAATGAGACCTTAACTTGTAGGACCTGACACTGACTGTCTCCAGTCAGGCAGTGTCGGAATTGAGTTAATTGCTTGGTGGTGTTGGAAAACACACGCTGGCCCATTCTAGCAGCAAGCACAGCAAGTGCAAAGGCCCTGAGGCTATAATAGATCTGGTATGTTTCAGGAGCAGCAAGAAGGCCAGGGTGGCTGAATAAGGAGCATGAACAAGTGGGAGAGGGTAAGTAGGAGGTAAAGTCAGAGAAGTAATAAAGGAAGGAAGGGGACAAATCATGTAGAACCTGGAAGGTCACTGTAAGGATTTAAGCTTTTATCTTAAGTGAAACGAGAAGCTACTAGAGTCTTGTGAGCAGAGAAGGGCATGATCTGATTTAAGTTGTAACAAAATCATTCTGGAGGCTGTGTTGAATAGACTGAAGGGGGTCTAGGTAGGAACAGGGAGACTAGCTAAAGGAAAAAAAAAAAAAAAAAAAGGCAGCTTGGACGATGGTAGCAGGAGTGAGGGTGACAAGCTGTAGTTGCATGTGGGATATATTCCGAAGGCACAGCCCACAGTATTTTCTGAGTAGGATGTAGGAATGGTGGAAAGTAAGGTGTCAAAGAACCTCTAGGATTATGGCCCGGGAACCTGGAATGACAACGGAGCTCAGACAAAGGAAGACAGTAGTTCCCCTCCAACCCTGTATGTGACTAGGTTCGCCATATAGTCTGTTTTTCTTTTGTGTGTATTTGAAGTTTCTAAATAATAAAAAGGTTAAGAAGGAGAAAAAAAAAAAAAAGAGTGAATAAATGAATGAGAATTAGAGACAGAGAGTATATACAGAGAGTATATAGAGCAATTTACAAAATCCCAGATAGCCACAGGGCCATGATCTCCTACCATGAAGCCAGAAAGGAATATATTCCAGTGAATAAACAAACACAAGCCGAATATAAGCTTTTGGAACACAGGCTGAAAATATTAACAGCATATGAAATGGTCTCAGGCACATTCACACCTAATGCCACAATGAGGTGCAACTGAGATGTTAAAGAGGTGAAAGATAGTGGCAGGTTTCTGTGCCATGGAGGACGCCACTCAATAAGCCTCCAGCAACTCCCGTGTTGGTGTACTGTCAGAGACAGTGCAACGTAAGATGCCCTAACCTGGAACTCTGCTCTTACTCAAGGCAGGCTGCATCTGGGTGCTGACCTGACAGGGTACTGAGTACTTGGAAGCTGCCCGTAAAAGGAGACTTTTGAACAGCTGGCACCTATTGCCATCTGACTTTCACAAAGCTTAATTCTGCAGGGGGCGGTCCTCTAAATGCTGTTGCCGTTTTAACTAAGGCCAGCCTCCAGGGGAACTCCTGGAGCCTGCCCTCACTTTTCAGGGTATACGTCACAAGGCAGGCTTAGTGATGGGCCGCTTCCAGTGAGACAGGCTAAATTAAAAAGGAATGAGGTATGACAGACAAGAGAGGTAGTACTTCAGACTTTCACTAAATTCAAGAGGAATTTAAAGTTCATGATCTCTGTCAGGCACCAACACAAGTTGAAGGGAAGTTCTAGGAATGAACCTCAGGTCCCTGAGCTGGTATGTAAGGGGCCCTTCTGTTCTTGTGATGTTACGGAGGTTCTGCCATAGCAGGCAATGCTGCTGGGTCACTCTGTGACCTTTTCTGGTTCGTTTGCAAATTGTTGAGCCACTCTTCAGGCTTGAGACACTATGTCCAAGGTGAAGCATGGCCCAGAAGGGCTGTTTATAGACCTGCTTTTTGAGCCAAAACAGGAGCTAGGATTATAACATTATGTTACATATACCTTCCGGGGCATGACAGCCCAACACTGACCGCACCATGGCCAGTGTGATCTCTGTCATTGATATAATACATGTGGCAAGAATCCCCTTCCCCACAGGGATCTAGAAAACTGCTCTGTTAAAAAATGATAAGCTTTGGTTCGTATTGTGAAACAAGCTTCAAGTTCAGATCATTACCAGGAAGCAGCTTGAGTCTTTCTCAGCTTAAGGAACAGACCACGTTCATCTCATAAGAAAGAAAAGCAGATACTCTTCCAAGGAGATAACTAATGTCTATCACACTTTTCGGCAAAGAAGGGCTGTGGAATTTTATGCAAGATGGCATTCACTGTCCTAATGGCTGTAGAACAGTGCTGGCAGTGCAACAGTATGTTTCTGGAGCGCCTGGATGGCTCAGTCGGTTGAGCGTCCAACTTTGGCTCAGGTCATAATCTCATGCCTCATGGGTTCGAACCCTGCATCAGGCTCTGTGCTGACAGCTCAGAGCCTGGAGCCTGCTTCAGATTCTGTGTCTCCCTCTCTTTCTGCCCGTCCCCTGCTTCATGCTGTCTCTCAAAAATAAAGAAATGTTTAAAAAAAAAAAAGAGAGAGAGAGAGAGAGAGAGAGAAGTATGTTTCAACAAACTCCAAAGTTAAAAGTGTATCTGCTAAAAAATGTACTTGATTTCCTAATATTTAAGATTTTTTATTGACATTCAGGTAAAGTTAGCTTGCAGCTTTTTTGTGTGTTTGTGCATGTGTTATATTGCCTGGTTTTTATACCGATATTATTCAGCTCATAAAAATTATTTGGAAGTGCTCTTTCTTTCTGGTTCTGAAACATTTTAAATAGTGATATTTAAATAGTTATCTTTTATTTAAAAATATGGTGAAGAGTGCCTGAGTGGCTCAGTCAGTTAAGTGTCTGACTTCCGCTCAGGTCACGATCTCGAAGTTCATGAGTTTGAGCCCTGTGCCAGGTTCTGTGCCGACAGCTCAGAACCTGGAGCCTGCTTCGGATTCTGTGTCTCCTTTTCTCTCTGCCCCTCCCCCACTCGTACTCTGTCTCCATCTCCAAAAATAAATAAAAACATCAAAAAAAAAAAATGTGGTGGAAATCTCCTGTGAAATCACCCAGGTCTGGTGTGTTTTGGGGGACATATCTCTTACTTCATTTCAATTAATTTTGTAATAATAACCTGTTAGTTTATATCTCTTCCGGGATTTGAGTAATTTATATTTCCTAGGAGGTCATCCATTTTATTCAGGTCTTCAAAATTATTTGTAAAAAGTCTTTCAGGAACTGTTTCAGCTTCTTATGAGATGCACGTGAAAGTCTACAGGTAGTCTAAGCAGATTCCTTACCTTGGCAAAATGATTTTCTCTTCAGCTGTGAGGAAGGCGTAGTCATTAAAAGTGCTAAATTTCATAGATGGTGGATATTTGAATGGTTTCGCTCCAAAATTGAACTCACATTGTTGATATGACATGAAACTAGCTGCAGCAAAAAATCCAGATCTACAAGTAAAAAGGAGTACAGAGGTCAACAGAATTCATGAAAACAAAGTAAAGCTCATACATGGAAGTGGTTTTTAGACATTATCCCCTAGTAGAAAGGAAGGGTAATGGATTCTGTTTACTAACCTAGACAGGACTGTGACCCTGACAATGTCCTAACCTCATCTTCTTATATTAAGCTTCAGGACGGTTATAGGTATGATCAAATGGGTCCTTAATTACTCTAAATAAAACGATTTCTCATCACAACTGACTACATAAATGGACAAAGTCTTTTTCTGGAGAAAAGTGAATTCCATGCATCTACTCAAATTTTTGACTGAGGAAAGCTACTTACACAGTAGATGAAAAGACTTGCTTCTCAGGAGGCAGCTGGTTGCCATTTAAAAAGAAGATCATTTGCTTTTCATTCAAGTCTAACAGAAATCCTACTGTGTCTCCTACAGGAGAAAGTGAAACATGCTAAGGGTTAGGGTGTATACTACTACCAGGATTCTGCTCAGTGTCTCAAGGGTTTTAGTCATTGTATCAAGTCAAGTCTGCATCTGTAGCTATGTATCAACACATTCACCAGTCTTGCTTCTTCTGCAACTGGTCTAATATTTTAGACTACGATTAAGAAGAAAATGCTGCTGGGGCACTTCGGTGGCAAAAAAGAGCGCAGATTCTCTCCCTCTCTGTCTGCCCCCTGGCATACTCTCTCTCTCTCTCTCTCTCAAAATGAATAAATTTCACACACAAAAAAATCATGTTATTTAATAACCTGGAAAGCTGTTCAAGGCATAGGAGTGAGACAATAACAAAAAATACATACACCAAATTTTAAGTGTTTTAAAAAAAAATCTCTGGATGGAGGAATTATAAGGGATTTTCACTTTACTCCTTTCCCCTATTTCCCAAATTTTTATGCTAAACATATTACTTCAGTAATCTTTTTTAAAATTATTAGAAAACAAAAATGAGACAGTCTTTGCAGACAGTGCCTCTTTTTTTTTTTTTCTTAAGTTTTTATTTATTTATTTTGAGAGAGAGCATGAGCAGGGGAGGGGCAGAGACCGAGAGGGAGAGACAGAGAGACAGAATCCCAAGCAGGCTCCATGCTGTTAGCATGGATCCCAGCACGGGGCTCGACCTCACGAACCGTGAGACCATGACCTGAGCCGAAATCAAAAGTCAGACACTTAACCGACTGAGCCACCCAGGTGCCCTTAACTCATCCTTAAAAGCTGCTCTAGTGGGGCCCAGAATGTGGCCACTGAATAGTGCCTATTCCATAGCCACCTGGCCTCTAAAAATATCCTCATTTTACTGGCATTACAATATCAGTGTCCTCAATATCTCCCTGAATGCTTTGATTCAAAGCATGTATCTAGAGGGGCGGCTGGCTGGTTCAGTTGGTGGAGCGAGTGACTCCTGATGTTGGGGTTGTGAGTTCAAGCCCCAGTTGTGTATAGAGATTACTTAAAAATAAAATCTCAACAAAGAAAAAAAAAAAAGCATATACCCAGAGAGAAAACTAGAATTCATATTAATCTTATCATTTTCCCCACTCAATTAAGAATTCTATAGTCTGAAATGCTTTTGCAAAAGGAAGGGCTCTACCAGAGGTGAACTTATCAGAACGCTGTTTACATCCATGAGGGGGAATACAAAGGCTCATATCCCTTTTCATATTACATCTTCTTCCATTAAAACATTTTAAGGCCCAACATAATAGATGCCTTCATCATAACCAGATGTCTGGACCCAGTCGATAAATTCATGACAGAGAGGAACGGGTACCTTCTTTCCAGCACGGGTGTAGATGAGGCTTACTCCTGGCATTGTACCAAATCAGCTGCCGGCAGCCGTCGTAGGCACAGGAGTATTCGTCGTCCCCAATGCCATAGCCTTCCTGGAGGGAGATAGGGCCCAGAAGATTAGCAAGGCTCTGCCTGCTGCGTTCTGAGAAAAGACGGTGTGTCTTTTGTAACCATAGACCTGGTGGCTGGAATTCTAAGCTTTCCGGATGAAGGGAGCCTATGGTTTTAGAAGATACCAAAATGCTGACCCGGAAGCCTGGCTCTCCATGACTGGATAATGACCTCACCAACAAATTTGTTAGTTCTTTTAATTCTCATGAGCCACCATAAGGCTGATGGCATCCTGCTCCACTTTAAGAGGCGATAAAGGCTCAGAGAGGTCAACCACATCACCCAAAGACAAATCATTACTAAGAAAGCCACATTTGGACCTTGGACTCTTCTGATCCTAAGAATGGTGTGCTTTCTACTTCACTGTGGCTGGGAAAACAACTTTCCTGCATGTAGTAGACTTCAAAACAACCACATACACGGAGATTTCAAAACTGGACACAAGAAAAAGGTTATAGTGGCCAGTCAGCTAATAGCTATTCGGAGGTGGGCTCAACTCGAGCATCATACAAGTCCTCGGCAGCTTCTTTTATTTCTTATTGCCTTTTAATTATTTCACAATCATTTTATTGTTAAAAGGGTGGATGGGATCTTACATTATTTTAAGTGCTTATGAAAAAATAGAACAAACAGAAGAAGCATGCAGATCAGACAACTGCTATCTTTAAAGGTTCATGGTGAAAGATTCTTAGTGGGCCAAATCCAAGTAAGATTTCAGGTCCTTGGTGATGTTCTGCTTGTTCTCTGGAATAAACAATGCAGTGAGGAGATCGACCGGAGAAAAGGCTCGAACATATTCCTTGACTACTTGGGACTACAATATACTGAATTCTCATGAGTGTTCTCCAAAGTGAGGCTTCTGAACCAGCTGTTCTGAATGCACTATTCAGATTATTCAAGAGTCAAATGAACTTTCATCTACCTGTCTTTAGGCAGAGAAGAAATTCATCAGTTGACTAGAAAGAATACCTCGCTATCCCTCCTTTCCAAGCCTGAACAAGGAAAAATGGTTTTTTATTTTATGCGTGTTGGTCACAGGCAAAAGGCAAGCAATTCACTTTCTAATGTACTACCAAGTCCTCTGTGGAACAACGTGAAGACATTCCTAGAAGATTTCTAGCCACAAGAGTTGGTTAAGATCAGACTTTTACCATGCAATGTCTTCCATGCCAGGATGAATTTCACTGGAGAGTGGCACTGTGGGACAAAGGTGGAACTGTAATAATTTCAACCAGAGCTCAACGTCTACAGGCTAAGAAGTAGGTACTTCTACCAAGCAGAGATCACTTGGAAAAATCCCTTTGAGTTGACATCTCTGAGAGCGAGCTAGATGCCCTACACCCTCTGTCAACCTGAAAACATTCCCAGCAGGACTGTGGTTTCCAGCTGAGACAGATAAATGGGAGAACAGGGTAGCTAGCTTAGTACTTGGAGTAATAATTTTGATATGCTTGTTTATGGTCATGTATATTTTAGTAACGGAAACATTACTGAAAACAAAAAGTTTAATCCATAGCTTGCCATTCAGGAAATATTTTGAATTCTTTCCCCTTTTTTTTCTGCTGTCCAGCATCCCAACCTCTTCCTGTTTTAGGGAATTTAATGAAGATACAATGTCCTGCCTCCCGCTCAGGAGTTGGAGGGGTAGGATGTAACCTAGGCTTGGCCAGCTGGATCCGTCCAGCAGACACCTAGTGTGGTAGGAGTGACCCACACGGAGGAATGGTTAGGACTGGTTTGTGGCAGAAATGTTGGCATCTTAGCGCCTAAAACACTGGCTGTTGTACTTCCTGTCTCTTGGCTCTCTGATGTTGCCTTAGTGCCTGTCTAGTTCCCAAACTCCTCAACAGCCTGGGAGTTCCCAATAGGCTTCCGAGTTATTCCCCTTTTCTGTTTCAGAAAGCAGACTCATTTTCTCCAAGGGACGAGGCTACTCCAGGGGAAGGAGCATGGGTTATCTTGACCAGGGTCTCGATTCTTCTCTAGCACTTGGAGGCCAGGTGACTTCGGGTAAGTTTCTAAATTTATTTGTCTGAACCTCACTCTCATCTTTAAATGAGAGAATAATACCTTCCCAAACTCTCAAAAAGATTAGAGATAGTACGCGAAAGTATGGTAGATGCTCATGAAAAGGCAAAAGTTATTTCAGATAACTCAAAATGCACCCTTAAAAACTTGTTTCACCCAAACCTCCATAAAAATACACAAGACCAACTATTCTGTAGGTGACCTGAACAAGAACTGTCCTTAAGCTTCTCATTTTAATGAGAGCCCAACACTTTTATCATCCTTTCAAAACTGCAGTCCAAGCAGTAAGAGTTAAAAGAAGAGGCACTGTGGATTGACTTCAAGTCATTAGAGACTGGGTGTATCCTAGGGATGACTTATTTCATAAAACCACACCCCGTCTGTACAGGCAAAAAAAAAAAAAAAAAAAAAAAAATCAGAATTACCAGAACGTCCGTTTGAAGCAAAGTTGTAAGTATGGCAACATGATTAAAATCCTACGTTTGGGAAAAGAGGTATCAGACTTCATTGACTTCTAACAGAGAATCAACAAGTACTTAGATCAGGAAAAAAAATGTTTTTTGATTAAAAAAATTTTTTTTAATTTATTTATTTTGAGAGAAGGAGAGAGAGCACACACACTGGGGAGGGGCAAAGAGATGGGGAGAGACAGAGAACCCCAAGCAGGTTCTGCACTGTCAGCACAGAACTTGACGCAGGACTCGAATTCATGAACCATAAGATCATAACCTGAGCCGAAACCAAAGAGGTGGATGCTTAACAGACTGAGCCACCCCGGTACCCCTGGTTTTGATTTTTAAAGGAAGAAATTAAAAGTCTGTCAAGCAATTTAGAGGATAGGAAAACAGCATTTTAAGGATCTTAATTTGAGGAGCCAAAGTTTCTGCAATGATATGGCAGAAATTAGTGGCAGCCTCACCGGTAAATAATAAAAAAATTTTAATATTAAAAAAATTTACAATATCGAGAATTAGATACACTACACATAGACTCATGGGCGGCGGGGGGGAGGGGTGGGGGTGGGAGCGGTGGTGGTGCTGTTGCCAAATGACAAGAAACAAATGTTGTCCTAGAGCTTCCTCCCTAGAGATTTCCATCTTTCTTCTAGTTCTGGAACAACTTTTTTTACACCCAAATGAGGAACCTAGCTAATTCTCTGAGATTCTTTCCATTTTCAAATGCAAAGAAGATGACTCTTCTAGAACAGGAAGGAGCCTGAATTCTAGTCCAATATTCTTTAGGTCCTCCCAGTCTCCAATTGTCATATGTGAAATGGACGTGGTGGCAGTACAGACTGCTGTGGGAGTCAGAGGAATGGCTCCAAAATGACAACGCTCTGGAAACAAACCTTTTTGCTCCCTAAGGTCTAAAAACTTGTCTTCGGGACCTCCTTTGGGTCAGATTGTCAGGATAATTGATGCTACCTGCTTTAAATCAGTGCCCAAGGTGGGAACTAAGAGACTAACCAGCACTGTTCTCCAGACCCGTGTACTTCTGACCACATGGTGCCACAATAAAGTCTCACGCATCCAGGTCTTAATTAAGGTGCTGTTAGTGAGGAGGCCCTTCATCAGAGAAAGGTCCCGACAAAAGCAACAGCAGACTGGGGTCTAGTTTTCTATCCTGGACAAGAATCTGACCTCTCCACTGACTCTCTTCCTCCAGTTGTCTCTCCAGCAAGGAGTTTAGTAAAAGGCCATGCACAATTCTAAGATGCTACACAGCCTTGCTGAAACGGTCCTTCCGAAACTATACCTATAGCAGGCAAGCAGAGTTTGGTTGTGTTGGTTCACTTCTAACACCCAACCTAGCACCTTACAGATGGGAGACTACTGTTTAAATTAGCAAAATAATCCAAAGTGTTTTCCCAGTTCAAAGGGTAAAAATCATACATCCACACAAAAGATTCCAGATCCAAACTGGATTGATTCCAAACAGCTTAAAATTGGAAAAACACAAGAAAGTCGATCAGGCTGGGCATCAGAAGGGCATAAATTGGCAAGAAATTAATATCTATAGGAAAGAGAGGAAGCCCTGCCCTCACACTCGAGCAGCGGTAGCTGAATCCTGCTTCTTCTAGTGGATTTCATCTTCCCTCTTACCTGCCAGCTTTCTACAACAAAAGATAAATACTAAATATTGAAAACAAATGTGCCTACCAATCACAAGATAAAAGTCAAGTTAAAGAAGTCAAGCCAATATTTAGTGTTTTATGAAAGGAAGAGAATTCCTACAAGGTTCTTAAAGCTTAAATGCAAGGTAAAAGTCATGCTGGGTCCCAATACGAAAACCAAGCCAACAATGTGGCTGGGGGAGGAGACACCCTACAGAGACAAAGGACACATCCAACCTGTAGGTAAAAACGAATGTGAACTTGAAACTCGAGGGGGACAAAAGCTGACGGGCGGTTTCACTTGTGTTTCGCTTTTTCTGAATCCATTCGGCACCCCCTCTGCGAGGGATCTGGCAGCACGTGGTGCACCCCGAGGCACGATGACACTGCAAGCCTACCTGAAAAAGCCGTGTCCTCCACCCGCTCACCAAAAGCCTACGGTTGGCCCTGTTCACACAGTTCTCTAGGGTACTCACGTGATTGAGAAATTTGCTGTCTCGCGTGGCCCAGCCGATCTGCATGACGCCAGAAGTGACCACAGTGACTTCGTAGTACCACACCCCAGCATCCACGCAGAAGGTGCAACGCACGCTTTCAAAAGAGGAAGCATCACAGCGAGCCTGGCAAAACCAAAGCGGGTCATAGTCTACCATCAATGCCTGGAGACTACTAAAGACAAGTGACCACTCAGAGGTGGAGTCTTTTTCCTTATCGAAGCTTCTGGTGGATGGTCATTTCCTTCTCTGTACATCCCCAGGTACAAAAAGTGCAAAACAGAATGAAGCACACTCTGTTTTATGGTTTTATCCCCAAGGAGCTCTAACAGGGTTGAAAGGCCTCAAAGATGGCCACAGGAAGAATTAACGAGGGCTACTGGCTTCTTTTTGAAGTACTTACAGGTATTTACCTTCACAGTGGAATCTTTTACAGATGCATTAACATGGCTTTAACCTGCACTTGTTAGGATGGAGACAGAGAAGGACATTGAAGGGTAGAAGACGGGATACCCCAAGATAATCTAAAGCAGAAAACTACGGAGGCGTTTGGCAATATACAAGATCAAAGAGCTGTCTGCAGCCACTCTTCAAACAGTTCTTTAATCTTGACATGTCTAGTGCCTTATGGTGCCTTCTTGTACAGAAGCAGCGTTCACCAACGTGCACCACAAAATCGGCAACATTTCCAACACACAGGGAAGAGGGGGAACATTAGACAGAATACAACTGGTTATGCAGGGATTTAAAAAAGAAGGGCTTCTTTAGGAAACACTAGTCTTTGTACCTTTAGCTGAATAAAATGGCAGAGATTGAAAACTGACATATTTACATCAAATTTTCTTTCTTTTTAAAAAAAAAAAATTTTTTTTTTAATGTTTTTATTTTTATTTTTGAGACAGAGAAAGACAGAGCATGAGCTGGGGAGGGGCAGAGAGAGGGGGAGACACAGAATCTGAAGCAGGCTCCAGTCTCTGAGCTGTCAGCACAGAGCCCGATGAGGGGCTTGAACTCACAGAGTGTGAGATCATGACCTGAGCTGAAGTCGGACGCTCAACCGACTGAGCCACCCAGGCGCCCCCATCAAATTTTCTATAGAGAACAAACAATTGCTGGAGGGGAGGTGGGTGGAGGGATGGGTTAAATGGGTGATGGACATTAAGGAGGGCACTGGTTGTGATGAGCACTGGGCGTTGTATGTAAGTGATGCATCACTAAATTATATACCCGAAACTAATATTAACACTGTATGTTAACTGGAATTTAAAGAAAACTTGAAACTACAAAAAAAAAAAAAAAAATCAAATTGTCAAAAAATATTATAGTGCTTACTTACTATGAGTATAGCACGTGTGGGATATAAAAGACTAAGTAATATCCCAAACACCTTCTGTCTGCCAGTTCTACCTCTAAACACTCCTGGAGTATGAAATGAACTTCCATCTATTCTGCAAAAAATTGCTTTTTTGTTCAGAACCAGGGTGTGAAAATGAGACCAAGATTTCTTCCCCCTGAATGTTCCATCCATGAAAGCTTTACCTCCAAGCCATGAGGCGAGATCTTCAGGTACTCGCTGACATCGTTGCTATTCAGCATGGCCCTAATGCTATTCAAGTCCACTTTCTCATAGGTCAGCTGCCTACTGTCTTTTAAAACTGCAAAAGAAAAAGTGGTCATATTTCTAAGGTAGGCTGTTGTGGGGAAGAAGCTAGTGTCATCACTGGCTGCCATTCTAGTTAAGGGGAGGTGCTCAGAAATGGCAGAATTGGTAGGGAGACTTAAAGACCTTGGCTCTGTTGCTGCACGACCACATGAGGATCAATTAAGCAAAAGTTAGGACAGGCTAGGACAGCACTGTGAGGTTCGTGCTTCTGCTCTCTGGATTTGTTATTTTGCATGCAATCAAAGCCAAACTATACTTTCTAAGAACGATTCTTTCACTGGCACCACACAGGCCGTGCACAAAGCAACTCCCCACAGTGCTGTGGCAGGAGCAGGGGGTGCACATGTCCAGCCGTGCTTCTACACAGTGCTAACTCTGGAGGGGGAGTGAGGATTAGTAGCAGCTGTTGGAAGGGAACAAGAAAAGCTGGGAGCAACCCTCCTGACATAGGTAAGACGCATCCTGAGTTTTGAAGAGCCAAGTTAGGATAAAGAGGAGAGTAAAGACAGAGAACTCCAAGTGAGGGAAAGGCCCAGAGGCAGGAATCACTGGGACCCGCTTATAGGACAGTGAGGAGATAGTCTGTGTCAGAAGAGTTGATTAGACACTGCTATTTTTTTTTTAATTTATTTTTGAGAGAGAGACAGAGAGAACAGGGGAGGGGCAGAGAGAGAGGGAGACACAGAATCTGAAGCAGGTTCTAGGTTCCAAGCTGTTACCACAGAGCCCAACGTGAGGCTTGAATTCATGAACCGCAAGATCATGACCTAAGCCGAAGTTGGATGCTTAACTGACTGAGCCACCCAGGTGCCCCACTGCTATTTTTTTTAATGTTTACTTTTAAGAAAGAGGGAAAGAGGGAGAGAGGGAGGGAGAGAGAGAGAGAGAGAGAGAGACAGAGAAAGAAAGAGAAACAGAGTCTGAGCAGGTGCATGCACGTTGGGGAGGAGGGGAGAGGAAGAGGGAGACAGAGAATCCCAAGCAGGCTCCATGCTATGAGAACAGAGTCCGATGCTGGGCTCAAACTCATGAACCATGAGATCATGACCTGAGCTGAAATCAAGAGTTAGACGCTTAACTGACTGAGTCACCCAGGCACCCCTAGACACTGCCATTTCATTAATGGCCCTGATGCAGCAGGAAGTAGGGTATCAGTAAAAGTTTGTGAACAGAAAGAGTGCTGGAATTAGAAGCATTCCATATAATCCTTATCTAGAGGGTCCCTAGAATGTTTTTCTGCTAGAATACAGCCAAGCTACAGTATAAGACCTTATAAGGTAAGTGGCACATTCACTATTACAAAATAGTGAATTACAGAATAGTGGTCCTGTGTAAGAAATGGGTTTGGAAGGGGAAACAGGCTTTTTCCTTTTTGGAAGGACAATTGCTACTTACAGAGATTGTCTAAGCTCCACTGGGCACAGAACCCGACTTGACGTTTCAGATAATCAGGATCATCAGCCCAGGACTCCAATGTGACAAGCCGGTCACTAATACTGGATTCAGAGATAGTCAATTTATTTTCACCTGTTTGGGAAGACATAAACCTTGAATTAACCATGAAAGGGTAGGATGATTTGCTGGGCAGGTAAGGGGTGGGAAGGAGTGAGGAGAGGCAATTAGAAAACTTGGAAACTAGAATAAGGACATAGCCCAGGAGCCTTGACTACTTTCTGGGAAGTAGCAATCTCATCACTAATGTTTTTTTTCTTGTTTAGGTTTATTTATTTTGCATCAGAGAGAGAAAGTGCAAATGGGGGAGGGGCAGAGAGAGAGGGAGAGAGAATCCCAAGCAGGCTCAGTGCTGTCAGAGCAGAGTCTGATGCAGGGCTCAATCTCCTGAATCGTGAGATCACGACCTGAGCAGAAGTTGGACACTTAACTGACTGATTCACCCAGGCACCCCTCATCATTAACTTTTTAGCTACAAAAAGTCAGTAACCATGGTCATTAAGCTTTGATTCTTAGGTGAGAAACTCTTGGCTTTTGTCCCTGTTATATCTCACTGGCCTTGAAGTGTCTACCCAGACAAATACGGAACGTGTACCTGTTTGATGGGGCTCAAAGCATAAGCTCATCCAGTAAGTAATAAAAATAAGATTTTTAACAGCCAATTCAGAAGATCATTAGTGCAAGAAGTCACTATACCTACTTGTCTGTGCAAACTTTTCCAGCGCAATAAGTGCAAAGAGCATGACTGTGGGGTGGGACTGTAGCTTCTGAAAGACAACAAAAGACAGAGAAACATAAAGCAAAAACATCATTCCCCTGCAGAGGCGGCGAGTTACCAATTTCTTCTTCTTACCCAATATGTGCTTGATTTTTTTGGAGCAATCAGAAGAGTTTTACTCATTTGAGTCCTTAATCCTCCGTTTGCTAATACTGCTAGTAATAAGGAACCAAGACAGAGTCTCATAAAATTGTATATTATTTTCTTGAAGCCACCGGGTTCATTTACAGATATGCAAATTTCAGAAGTATTTTGTTAAATGCACTGTGTTATTCCACTTAGTAACATTTATATTAGGGCTTTGTGAAAGAAAACCATGCGGATTCTTACATTGATTTCAGGAAGCCAAACAGAAACCTAGAATTGTAGCTAAGAATGACTTTTATTCAGAAGCCTTAAAAGAACCACACATTACTACCAGGTTCCAAAATTATAAATGATGGAATGAATACCTTATGGCTTAGTTTTCAGTCTGTTCTCTGCAAGGAAATCCACAAATGCTAATGGTAGGTGGGACAGCGCTCTTTAAATTACATTTAACTTCACATCACATGTGTTCATCATTTAAAGAAAAACCTACCTGCTTAACATCACACCTTCTCAGAGCCATCCTTTACCGCAGCTATGTTAGCAGCTTGCAAAGGAGCTCTAGAACATCAGGTGATTCCTACTCACTTCCCTGGGGCTCAAAGGTTCTGCAACTCTCATGCAACCACCAGCATGCCCTGCAGCAAAGCCTGTTCGGTACCCTGCTTCCTGCCATACCCACTCTCAATTCCTCAGTCTGGTTTTTCAGGCCCAGAGCCCTCCCCATCAGGATGTTCAGACCTGTCCTCCTGTCTGTAAACACCATCTCCTGAACAGACAATTCTCTGTAATATGCCAGGAGCATGGTCATTTCTATCTCTGAGCTTCTGCTGGTGATGGGCCCTTAGCCAAAACCCATTTTTCCTTCCAGTGTGCACAGTCAAATCCTAACCTATGATGTGACCTAGCTGAGATGCCACCTTCATCTGGAAGCCTGTCTCCCATGGCTCTCCTGGCCCTTACCACCGCCATCTTCCACCTCCCCATCACCTTCTCAGTACTCTTATGGCACTTAGTCTGAGAGAGAGGATTTTGCCCTTGATCATGCCCCGTCATAAAATGGAGGCTAACTGTCTTGTCCGAGTAGTTCTGTTCCCCCAGTTAACCAGGAAACTTCTTAAGGGCAAAGGACTGGTTATACTACTTTTGTATCCCCACAGGGCTTGCTTAGCATAGTGGGGTGTGTCTTAGGTACATATCATATAAGTATTGAAAAATAAGGTCTTTCAGATTTTGAAGAAGGCCAATGCTCAGGAGGCCTGCAAAAATAACTTTAACAAATACAGACCAGTCAAGTCTGCAGTCCAGCAGTGTAAGAGATCTGACAGCACAACCTCAGCAAACCGCAAGCTTCACAGACAATAGATCAAGTACTCCACGACAACAGTTATAAGAGCAGTAGCCAGAGGGGGAGGGAAGAAGTGGAGATTTATATGCACTGGCAATCTGACCTGACAGTTTCCTGGCTTGGAATGCCATGTAATTTTGTTTCCGCTGCAGAGGTCCCTACTACCATTTGGCCGACCCTAAGGACACACACACAAAAGCCAATCACAGCAGCTATCTTAGGACTAAATTTAAAACCAGACCAACTCAGCTGCTTTTGCTTGCAATAAATTCCTCTCCCGCCCTCATTTTTTTTTTCTTTTTTTTGAACATAGGAGGGAATAGACAAACACTCAGGAAACACCTGCAAATAAAATTTATAACTGATTCCATTCCCTGTGCCAGTGGTTAAGCTGGCAATTTTGAAAAATGCACAGTTGTAGATGACTAAGAATAACTGGCTTTGATGCCTCACTTACCAGACACTGTAGCAAATATTCCAGTATTCCTGGGCTAAGTAAGCCTATACTTGCAGGACCTGGACAAACATAACAAACACAAGATACAATGAAATGGGCCATATTCTTTTTCATCAGTAACTAATAACAGTAAGATTGTTTTTTAAGAACTCTTTGACAAGGTACTCTCACGCACAGTGTCTTCTTCAAGCCTCCTGCTCTGAGGCAGGGAATTACTGTTTCTATTTCACAGCTGAGCAATGGAGCCCACAGTGAAGTCACTCATTCTGGTGCATTTGGGGTGCACATGGCAGAATCGGAGGCAGTACCCACAGGTCCTGATTTGGAATCCATTGTTTCTTCCACCATACAGGATTCTAACTAGCTGAGCTCTTCACCTGCACTTTGATGCTAACTTTCTAAAGTGGGTAATGTTCATAAACAAGTTAAATATCTGCTTCTCTTCTCAGGAACTGCTCCAATGACAGTTCCTTTTCTTCTTCTCCTACCTTGTAGGTCTCTATTATCTAGCTAAACTCTATAAAGTGCATAAATGTATATTACCTATTATATGCATAAATATATACCTCCATAATCTTTATTTATTATACTGAATGTAACCTTTTATTCTTAATTTTAAAGCAAATGAGTACAACTTTTTCTTTTAAATGTCTCTCTGGGGGCGCCTGGGTGGCTCAGTCAGTTAAGCATCCGACTTCGGCTCAGGTCATGATCTCCCAGTACGTGGGTTTGAGCCCCATGTCGGGCTCTGTGCTGACAGCTCGGAGCCTGGAGCCTGCTTCAGATTCTGTGCCCCCCTCTCTCTCTGCCCCTACCCCACCTGTGCTCTCTCTCTCTCTCTCTCAAAAATAAACATTTAAAAATAAATAAATGTCTCTGAAAATCCTCAAAGCTAAATTAGATTGCATTCATCTCTTTGGACTTTGAGTACTTTTTTTCCAGTTAGCTCTTGTCCCTCAGTATTAATTAAATTAAATTAAATTAAATTTTTATTTTATTTCTTTTGAGACACTCCTTTCTGATACAGGTTTGATTAAAGACCTGCAATCTTCTCCATCATGTCAAAAAAACTGAAGATCTTTCTTGGTAGAGGTTTCCAGAGTTACCTGCTAGTTTCTCAGCCAAGCAGCCTAGGACTGCAGATGTGTTCCTGTGTTTAGCAGGATGACCTGAGTCCTGGCAAGCTACTTCTCCATTTAAATTGAGAATTTCAGTCAATTTCTGGAGTGCATCCTAAAAACAAAAATGTACAAGGGAATTTGGTAAATATATCATCACTTAGGTTTTTTCCTCCAGGGGAATCATTTGAGACAAAAGCTATAGCCAGTTATGAAATTAACTCAGAATGCACCTACAAAATGATACAATGTACCCAATGATATCAATGTTATTTGATCAACCTGGAAGTTTTCTTACATGAATTGCTAGATTCTACTTCATTCAAAATGTAGGGGCGCCTGGGTGGCTCAGTTGGTTAAGCGTCTGACTTCGGCTCAGGTCATGATCTCACAGTTCGTGAGTTCGAGCCCCACGTCGGGCTCTGTGCTGACAGCTCAGAGCCTGGAGCCTGCTTCAGCTTCTGTGCCTCCCTCTCTCTCTGCCCCTCCCCTGCTCATGCTCTCTGTCTCAAAAATAAATAAATATTAAAAAAAAAAAAAATGTACCAGTTGTATTAAAAAAATATGCTGTTTACTCCTGAATCATTAAACAGACTAAATCCACTCAAATGCCAATATGATTGATAATAATAGGGTCTTAGTGATGTTTAAGTAAAAGGTTACTTACATTTTTTTTTTTTTTTTTTTTAATCAAGCAAGAACAAAGCTCACCAGAGTTTTTTGAGGCAAATTATAACAGAAACCTCTCATAAGCCTAGGTAAAGGTCATTTCATCAGTGACTGGGCCAAAGGCTTTTCTCTTCTGTTCATAAGTTTTTCCATGTTGTGCCCAAATGTCTGAGGCTCAACCAAATGACAGATGCCAGCACCCAAAATTAAAAAAAAAAAAAACAAAAACCCATTCCATAGAAGATATGGACTAAGGCAATGAAAGTTTGATACTTTTGTTCTATTTAAGGAAAATCAAGGTCATACCAATCTTTAATATGTTAGAGTAAGACTCACAAGGGCTTTTAGTATAATAGCTTTTTCTCTTAATAGGAAACATTAAAGAAAACCTTTTGTTATGAGGAAATTTGTTTAGAGACAGGTAAGAAAATCAGCTCAGCAATTGAACATCATCTTCCAACTTCAAGAAGATTGCTGTTTCAAATATAAATGTTTTAATTTTTAACATTTTAAAATTTTAAACCAAAGCTTTATAGTAAGTTAGTGATAGAAAGAGGATGTAGCACTTCATTAGAAATAAAAAAGTTTACATAATGCCCCTCAGTCAATATTCAGTCAATATTGAATGAAACAGACCCCAAATGTATAAAGAGGAAATGCATTATATCAAAGGTTCTTTGTAGGCATTTATCCTATGTTTAAGCATAGGTGACAGTTTCATTAAAGAGAAGTATTAACTTACTTTAGTGGGCAATGGACATTCATCTAGTAACAATGTTATAACAGCTGGTCCCAGTGGATCTTCCAATGGAATAACTCTAATTAAAGACTGGACAACATCCAACCATCCTTCATCTAAGAGCAAATCAATAAGATTATATGGTAGAGCCACTATTTCTAAAATGTGAAAATATATCACTTATAACACAAGGTGACTTTATATTAAAATAGAAACACTTTTGGCTTTCATCTTGTAGCTTTTAAGCAGTTAACATTTGGCATAGACAGTCGTTAATTGTAGTCATCACGGTAGAACCAAAGATTCTTAATTTGCAGGAGCCTGGTGATTTGGGGGCATCTTTATTTGGAGAGAATTGAAGCTATGGTCCTGGGTTCTCAAATTATAATTAAAATAGTTTTCAGCATCTTGTTTATAACATAGGAGCGTACAGAGAAGATTAAATATCTGAAGCAGTTGGCTCTACTTTCAGAATGATACTTAGGAAATTAAGGGCCAAAAAACTACCCTTCCCATTCTGGAAGAGTTTTGGTCAAAGATCTGTCAATGCTCCCCCAAGTTCTCTTTTAATAATTTAGGTGAAATAAAACCGTTGCTGAGAGGTGCAGCTATATATTCAGGATGCAATATATAGTGATTATTAATTTTTACCTTTGGATAGGAAAACTTCTGCACACGTAAGGCTTTTAATGGTCATGTGTATTAAGTACTTTTGGAATCTTTTATTTAAAAAAAAGTGGTCATATTTTCCATAATTATGAATTCATTAGAAAATATTTTTTAAAAAATTTGAAAAATACCTGTTTCTGCCATTTCGTGCAATGTAATCATTGAATAGGGAGGTTCCTGATCACTGAAAAACAAATAGTCAACACATCAAACTTGAAGAAATAAGAAATGACAATTCCAAATAAAAATTCAAACTGACAGTGTGGTATAGAAAGAGAAAGAAGAAATGAACATGGAAGGTTGTGGAGAAAGAGATGGAAGAGACAACTGGAGATACACGCTGTGAGGACAAATATACACCACATGTGTTCATTTTCAAGACCAAGACCATCATCTGTGATGGCCCACAAATAAAAGGGGCGGGAGGGCATAGGCACGGACCACCACATGGCCTGGAGCAAAAGCATGGGACTAGAACTGGAGACCACAGAACTACTTTCAGCTTTCCTCTAGAGGCCCAATGCCAACCAAGATGAGCTAGGAAGGCCAAAATCATCTTCCTCCAACTTACCTCAAAGAAACACCAGGAAGGGAGATTACAATCTCAACTGAGGATTTATGGAAGCAAGCGCCTACATAAACGTCTTCATTTTTAAGTGTTCTTCTGGGAGATAACACTAGTGCTTAAGTTTCATAAAATGGCAGTAGAAGAAAAAGAAACCAAACTTAATCAAGGAGATATTTAATATTGTAGATGATGCTCTAAAATGGCATTATAAACTGTAATTTAGTGGGTTTTCAATCTGTGATCCCAGGAATCTTAAGGAAGTGCTTTAGGGGAACTTCACTAATGAACGAAATATTTTCCATCAAACAATGATAAATCTAATTACTTAGATCTAATTCAGGTTTATTTACATATCGTGGCTCTCTGCTTTACTATGAAGAAACCTGTAAAAACTATTGTTTTCAATCATTTAATCCTCAGAATACTCTTATGATATGGAAATTATTAAGTTAATTTCAGGTATTCATTAGGTACTGGTTATCTGACATACCCTGTACCTTTCCATAACAAGGGAAAATTATCATTTAAAAGATTTGCCTTAGCGGCACCTGGGTGGCTCAGTTCCTTAAGCGTCAGACTCTTGATTTCAGCTCAGGTAATGATCTCATAGTTTGTGAGATCTAGCCCTGCATGGGGCTCTGAGCTGACAGCATGGAGCTTGGGATTCTCTCTCTCCCTCTCTCTGCCCCTCCCCTGAATGCGCGCACACTCTCTCTCTCTCTCTCTCTGTCTCTCTCTCTCTCAGAAGAAATAACAAATAACCATTCAAAAGATTTGTCTTAAATGATGTAACTGACCAATTACAAATATTTCTGGAGAGCAATCTGGCAATAATGAAATTAAATATCCCAACAATGCCAGAGAAACTATTAACACAGGTAATAGATGTGTAGGAGATTATTTGTCATAATGCTATTTGTAGGAACAAAAATTTGGAATCAATGTAAGTGACCATCACCAGATAACAGGATAACAAAATATAAGACTTTCAAACATACAAAGGAATAATCTGCAGGACTCAGAAGCAGTTGTAGCTTGATACACAGCAACACAGGTCTCAAATAATGTTGACAGAAGTTAAAAACAAAGATTTATGAATCACTTATGTAAGTTTTTAAAATCACACACAAAATACTATTATAAACTTCTTATAGAGACACTAATATACATATGGCAGGCAGATTGGAAGAAAATAACCTTAAATTCACGAGAATGGTTACCCATTGATATTTGGTTAGTGGGTCAGGCAAAGGGGACAACGGGATTAGGGAAAAAGGAAAGAATAATAAAAATGTGGTAGAGTCAGTGACCAATGAGGACTACAACACCTCGATTCTACACAGATACACTTTAAGGACACACACACATCCTTACATTCAAAAAACAAGATAAACTTCTCTGTGGAACAGAAATGCAGCAGAAATTCCTGGTGGGACGCAGGAGCTAAAGCTGCAGGACAATGGGGCTCACTGTCTGGAACTAGACAGAGGTGACCAGGAGCTCTATGCCTGCAGGGTAGGTAATGGGGACCAAAACCACACCTGTGCAAGGGATGGAACAGACTCAGGAAGTGAAGCTCAGATGGGGTTCCCCTCTCAGTGAAAGAAGTTGGAAAAAAGTTAGGAATGACAATCTGATATCAAGCTGCAAGTCTCCAGTGACAGAAAAGGCAAAGAAAGCCATGTAGCAGTACTCAGGCTATGGGAACGCAGACCTGCCAATTTTAGGTTAAGTTGTAGACTGAAGGTAGATGGAGATAACAGCAAAAATGACAGGAAGAGAGACAGAATGACAGAGAGGAAGACAGAACACACACACACACACACACACACACACACACACACACACACACAGTGAGGAAAAAACTTCTATCAGGAGGAGTCTGTAACTTAAAGTCCCAAACTATACGAGAATAATATTAATACCACTGACAATTTGAGGATAAAGTCACTCCCCCCAAAAAAAAAAATGCAAATAAGAGAACTTCAAAACGACTTTGAGTATATTTAAAGTGTGTTTCCTATATAAGCCTCTCACTACAGCTTTAGAAACTGCTCCCCTCTCTCAGATCAACATCATCCTTTCCTAAGTAACAAGCAGAATGAGGGGAACAATCGATACCAATTATTCTAAAATTGTGACATCTGCATACATCCTTTTAGGTATATTCTTACCAAGTCCATCAGTCCTATCTTCCACGGTTAGTTTTAACAGCCTTATAAACTTTATAGGTATGAAGTTCTTCTCCTTTAGTAGATTCTGAAAAACAAGCTACAGTGACTATGTTTGTAACTGTCTGAACGCTGTTTGGCCATTAGCTTCTCGAACAGGTCCCGTCACACTTGCTCTACATCTGCCTTATTTGCTCATTCTCAGAAGAGTTATAGCTATAATTTGGTATAAGCAGGTTTACGGTAAAGATGACCCTATGACTCAAATGTATGCTATTTGCCTCAGGTTAGTGAATTAGTTGCTTCATCAACAAGTTCACTTATAACGTGTAATTTTTTCTAAAAGATTGGAGATAAATCTCCTACTCTGCTTCCATACTGTCTTAATCACTTTCTTAAAAAATACGGCAAAGCCTATTCTGTACTTCTCGAATGGGCTTAAATAACACTGCTTGTGGTTTCCTTATTTGGGAAGGGAAACTTTTCATTATAATTTTATAGCATGTTTTAAATGTCACCATGCAGAGAGGCACCTGGGTGGCTCAATCAGTTAAGCGTCGACTCTTGATTTCAGCTCAGGTCATGACCTCACAAGGTTGTGAGATGGAGCCTTGTGTGTGTGCACCCCACCCCCACCCCCTAGGTGCAGGTCTACTTAAGATTCTCTCTCCCTATGCTCCTGCCCTGCTCACGCGCTTGCATGTGCTGTCTCTCAAAAACAACACAAAACAAACAAAAAAAAAACAGGCACCATGAAGAAACTTTAACAGTTTCTAGCTTCTTGACTGAGTTTGAGGGATGTAAATGGCATAGATTTATATTCAATAAATAATTTCTACAAACATATGAGCATTAAAATTCATAAAATTAACAACAAAACAAGAGCTGTTGGTGAGGATGCAGAGAAAGGGAAACCCTCTTGCACTGCTGGTGGGAATGCAAACTGATGCAGCCGCTCTGGAAAGAAGTGTGGAGATTCCTCAAAAAACTAAAAACAGAACTATGACCCAGCAATTGCACTATTAGGTATTTACCTAAAGGATACAAAAATACAGATTCCAAGGGGGTACGTGCAACCCAATGCTTCTAGCAGCATTATCAACAATAGCCAAATTATGGAGACAGCCCAAATGTCCCTTGACTGTTGAATGAATAAAGATGTATATATACAATGGAATATTGCTCAGCCATCAAAAAAAAAAAAAATAATCTTGCCACTTGCAATGACGTGGATGGAGCTAGAATATATTATGCTAAGTGAAAAAAGTCAATCAGAGAAAGAAAAATACATGATTTCACTCATATGTGTAATATAAGAAATAAAACAGATGGATATATAGGAAGGGCAGGGAAAGAGAAGAGAGGGAAACAAACTACAAGAGACTCTTAACTGACAGAGAACACACTGAGGGTTGATGAAGGGAGGTGGGTGGGAGACGGGCTAGATGGGTGGTGAGTATTAAGAAGGGCACTTGTGATGAGCACGGGGCGTTGAATGTAAATGATGAATCACTGAATTCTACCTCTGAAACCAATGTTGTACTGTATATTAACTACAATATAAATAATTTAAAAAAAGAAATAAAAAGAGTCTATCCACAGTATAAACAAAATTGAGTCAGATACCAGAACTGCTTCAAAGGCTGGTATTAATAACGTTAGGAAGACCTTTCTGAATTGGTTATGGAGAAGATTTATAAGAACCTCCTTTCCCCGGCCTGTTCTACAGCAGATATTAAGATGTACAAAATAAATTTATTTTTATGAGGGAAAAAAATTCCCCTCAGAATAATATGCACAGGTATACCTTGCTTAACGCTATAATTTTGAGGAATTAAAACTAGGTTTTATAAAAGTGATTATCAAATATTTAGATACTTAAATTTACTAGCAGATATAACTTTAAGGCAAAAAGAACCCAGATATAACTTTAAAAAAAAGTTGGGGCACCTGGGTGGCTCGGTTGAATGTCTGGCTCCTCTTGATTTCAGCTCAGCTCATGATCTCGAAGTTCATGCGATTGAGCCCTGTGTCAGGCTCTGTGCTGACAGTGTGGAGCCTGCTTGGGATTCTCTCTCTCTCCCCTCCCTCTCTCTCTCTCTCTCTCTCTCTCTCTCTCTGCTCTTCCCCCCTGCTTGTGCTCCCTCTCTCTCTCTCAAAATAAATAAGCATTAAAAAAAATACTATCATCTACTGAGTGATTGTTATGTGTAAGGCACTATTCTAGATGCTTTACATATATTATGATAATCTCTGTAAGAAAGACATAATTTCCCTCTTATGGATGAGGAAACTGAGGCTTAGAGAATTAATTCGCCCACTATTATGTAGCTAGTCAAGGGGCTGGGCCAAAATTTGAAACTTGGTTGATCATGGTTCTAAAACTTTTGCTCCTAACTACTGAACTGCAGTTAAGTTAAAATATTTTTTCAACTTGAACAATGTTCTTTCATTTCACTGTTATTCAATCTGGGATTTCATACATATAGTTAGACAAAGCAGGGGAGAAACAAAACACGTACAGGTGTGCCCTGCAGTTTCAATTTACAAGCCTCCCAAATGGATCTAAGATGGCCAAATAAGGGATACAAAAAGAGAGGAGGACGAACGCTTTCCTTGATCTATGTCCCTACATCACCAACAGAAAGTGCACACAGCCATGCTCTCGGAAAAATAACTCATCTTGAATCTCTGGTCTGTGGCGTAGATAGGCAAGCAAGATAAGAATCAGTCTTTGTGAAACCATTTCCTATTGTAGCTTGCAACACAAACTCGCTCCTTATTTACTACATTCCCTAATAAAGATCGTAGCTTTGTGTTTTCTGCTATTGAAATGTTTAGATATTTCCAGACAGGAGTAGATGTTAGCAAGTAAAAATATCAAAGCTTATAATTTACTCTGCCATCAGAGGAGAAATAAAATATTCTCCCTTGCCTTATGAGCTCAAGGCTTGGTGAAGAGATCCTAATGAAGTGAAGGAGTCAAAGGTTATGGTTCCTATAGAACGCTGTCATCTCATAGGAGGTGGCAAGGAGTCAGATACTTACTTGTCTACAAGAGTCCGTATGACTGCTAGTGTGTCCAGCACTAGTCCATCTACATTTTGTTTCTTTCTCCTTGGCTCATGTGGTCCTCGGCCCCTCCTTGGTGGCCGAACAGGGTCCCGGGGCTGGCTCCTCATGTCAGCAGTGGGTAATGCACTGTTCTCGGCTTGTTGCTGCTGGGTGTCAACACTATCTTCCGCTCCACTGTCATCTCGGCAGATACAGGAATTACCCATGGTAGCAGTGGCACCTCTAGTCCCCAGGAAGTGGGCTATGTGCTCCTCAAGAGTCAACAGCAGACCCTGGCCAAGGCTTCTGCTCACTAAGAACACGGCCCAACCAAAGACAATCATTTAGATAGTTTTCAGTTTTCCAAGTACTGTTTTCATAATCTGGAGTGGAGGAACTTGCATTCTATTTGTTTTTAACAAACGAATATGGAAGAAAGTTGCAGAACCAATCTCCAACATTATCAATTACAGGGAATCTGGGTCATCCAGTGGCAGTTCTAAAAGAGAAGAAAAGAAAAATGCATCAAAGATTCTTGGTCATTTAATTACTCACAGTTTCTAAGTTTGATTTTATAGGCATAGGATTATAGTGGGAAATCATCTCTGGTTATTTTTATAGGTTTCCGACACAAAGAGGTACCTTTACATGAGGGAATTACAATCAAGATCTTCTTTTTAGCATTACAACATAAAGTTGATTGCTAAACCATATCCTTGTAAACCACACAAATTACCACTGATTTTTCCCCCCAAAATCCATATGCATGGTTCTACCTATGCAGAAATACATTAGAAGAATGTGTGCTGTTGTTGCAAAGACTCCTTTAATGGATTAAAAAAAAAAAAAAAAAAAAAAGAACTGTTTCCTTTTTAAATTTAAATGTATGAGAAAAGTTAATATTTCAAATAAACTAATTACAGATGCTTATTTTTTAAAAAAAAGTTATGATACAAATATGCTAGCACCCATTTGGTATCAAGGAGAATAAAGAGTAGAGTGTTTCACTTGAATGCAATCACCAAACTGTACACGTTTCCCATTTGGAGGCACTCTTGAGAATTTACAGAAATCATACAAGCAGTTACAAAGTTTTTCTGTTATGTCAGCAAGACTGTTTGGAGAGAGGCAAATATACATTACAAAGTTACATTTTCACAACGATGAGTTTTTTGTACAATATGTCT
Organism: Leopardus geoffroyi; assembly: GCF_018350155.1. Taxonomy (NCBI): domain Eukaryota; kingdom Metazoa; phylum Chordata; class Mammalia; order Carnivora; family Felidae; genus Leopardus; species Leopardus geoffroyi. The sequence continues at coordinate 34,305,337 of NC_059335.1, read as the reverse complement.
GCTGCTACTAAGTTACGAAAGAGCACACCCATGATCTTTGTCTAAAAATACTGACTAGGCACCCTATGCCTACACCATGCTGGCACTGGGAGAATAAAAATGAACAAGGCACAGTCCCTGCCCTCCAGGAATTCATGGATGGCAATTCTCATCCCATACAGTCTGGTCATCAACAAAAACCTAATGATAGAACCACCTCCTCATTAAACTGAGAAAATCTGGTTAGGTCTAGAAAGGATTTGGAAGAAGAAAACAGAAGTGGGAGGGGGTTGGCAATAGAAAGTAAAAAATCATGCCAAGACCCAGAGACAAGACCCATAAGGACAAAATGGACGTATAAGGAATAGAGACTAGTGTGTACTCTCAACATTTGGTTATTTACAATTAAATCTGTGTATATTGAGCACTGGCTCAGGAATAGCTATAAATAAAATGTGTAATTCAATGGAGCAAGAGAAAAGCAAGAGAAAAATTAACTCCATTATTGGGACAGATTTGCAGCAAATTCTTTTAAATATTTGCCTAGTTTAATTACTCTTCATGGGGGAAAACTAAAGGAAAGGAGATGGAGATAGAAGATAGATGGAGACAGAAAGCCTTTACTCATACATATAATAATCTAATATAACCCATAGAGGGAGGGGGAGGGACAACAGAAGGAAGAGGAGGGAGGGATGGGAAGAAAGAAGAGAGTTAACAGACAGTATCTCTCTCCAGACTAGCAAGATAGCAATGGCTGAGCCAAGTAATACCATAGGTATTTTGGTTCTCCCCAGTCAGGCTGTCTTTCAAATTTGGAGGTTATACTTAAAAGGATGTGACTGAAGTATAGGTAGGAGCATGAGACAAGGACTCTGTTGGAAACAGCTTCTTAAAAGAGAATCAACAAAGAGTTGAAGTAATACCATTCCCATTACTGCAGGGACCATGGTACACATACAATTCCCCTCAGAGAGTAGATAACTAAGAGATCTCAATGCTTAAAAGGACAAGAGACAGAAATCAGAAATAAGGCTTTAAAAGGGTCCCTGCTATAAATTTCTATTGCTCTTATAAACTATGCTGCTAAGACCAAAAAGTAACATATTTAAGAAGCAGTGCTCCAGCCCTTCTCACAGAAATTTCAGAGAAGACACTGTTGGAACAATTCAGACGAAGCGGGTAAAGAACCCGTTTTCTGATAGGTCTGCCCAGTTGATATGCCACTAGAGCACTCCCATGAAATATCAAAGAATTATATTAAAAGTTTTTTATCTGTTAACTTTTTAATGTTTACTTATTTTTGAGAGAGAGAAAGAGAGCACGAGCACGAGCAAGCAGGAGTGGGGGAGAGGCAGAGAGACGGAGACAGAATCTGAAGCAGGCTCCAGGCTCTGAGCTGTCAGCAGAGCCCGATATGGGGCTCGAGCCCATGAACCATGAGATCATGACCTGAGCTGAAGTCGGACACTTCACCAACTGAGCCATCCAGGCACCCCATCTGTTAACTTTTTAAAACAAAAGATGGATGCACTTTCATTTTAAGACTGAAATGCTGCATACAGTCTACAGAAAAGTGAAAGCCTCTCTTCTGCATAGCCCATTCCTTTCTCAGAGGTAACCCCTGCTAAAAGCTTCATGTGTCTGTTTGCACACTAATATACTTAAAAACAACAACTATTTTTTAAGAGAGAGGCCGCAAGTGAGCAAAGGGCTGGGATGGGGGGCGGGGGTGGGGGTGGGGGAGAGAGAGAGAAAAAAAAATATCCCATGAGGGGCAGAGGAGAAAGGGAAAGAGAAGTGGGGTTCACCTGAAGTGGGGCTCATGCTCACTCGATGTGGGGCTTTAGCTCACCCAAAGCAGGGCTCGAACTTGAGAACATGAGATCAAGATGTGAGCTGAAGTCAGATGCTTAACCAACTGAGCCACCCGGGTGCACCACCGCGCCCCCACCCCCCCCGGCCAATTTTTTAACTTAAATAGGATGATGCCATAAACATCTGAGGTTTGCTTTTTTTCTTCTTAACAATACATTTTTTTGTTTATTTGAGAAAGAGAGCATGAGTGGGGGAGGGGCAGAGAGAAGGAGAGAGAATCCCAAGGAGGCTCCATGCTGTCAGCACAGAGCCTGATGCAGCGCTCGGTCTCATGAATGGGGCAGATGACCTGAGCTGAGATCAGGAGTTGGATGCTTAACCAACTGAGCCACCCAGGCACACCAACAGCACATCTTTCTATACCAGTATATCTAAAACTACTCCTCATCCCAGTTAAGTCTGTATCAAAATCCATACTCTGGATTGTCATAGTTTCTTACCCACTAGGCCATAAAAATCTGTGTCTAAACCAACTAATACTTCGGGGACGGTAGTGGGAGTGGTCCAGGATTCAATACAAGGGAACTCTATTTGGTAATGCTTCATTTCCTGGCCAAGTGCTCTCTTACCCTGAACTGCTCCGTGGTGTTGGGGTTACTGGAGCAGAGGGAATTCTACTGGCTTCTCTAAAGCTCCTGAGCCTTTCCAGATGATCAATATGGAAGTTGGGATAGGCGTGTCATGTAAATAAGATTCAGTCCACTCAGACACATTAAATTGGGGAATGCATAACTGCGGAAGGGAGACCAATCAGGCATTTTAAAAAACTGGTAATGATTTGAGAATGTCAGTTGAGATTAAGTCTCAGAAAAAGTGTCGGGAGAGAACAGAGAATCCTACAATTACAGTTTAATGCCATCACTTGTAAAGCTATTTAGATTAACAAGAAATGATGGGAATGCTTCTGAGAAATACAGTGGGTTAAAAAAAAAAAAAAAAGCTTGTTGAATCTCAAAGTCTTAAACTTCATTCTATCCAAAAATGTTTTGCTAAACTGGATATAGAATAATTAATCTATGCAGATTTCCTTTTAGTACTGTTCTAAAGTAAAGGGAAGATATCCAGTACCTATAGGTATTTATAAAAATCTGACTAAATTTGGAGGAAGATGACAAGAATTCAGTGAGCTTTTGCTTATTTTCATACTGAACTCAAGTGTAGTTCAGGTCAAGTTCTTCCAAAGGAGTCATTTTCCCTAAATGACCCCAAAATGATGCCAACTACAAAATCTGTCATAGGAGGAAATGGGAGTAAAAAAATAAAGTTTTCAAATATTTTAAAATTAAAGACTTTCTCTTTAATTAAAGACCAGGTGTAAAGAAGAGGCTAATTAGGTGGGGGAAATCTGAAACATACAAGAAAAAAAAAGAGCTGGTATCTTTAAAAAACTTCTGAAATGAACATACAGAGAACCTTTAAGGGTCACATCTAAAGGCAGGGGACATAAGTGAACAAAGGGTATGTTCTTTTAGATTTATTCAGTACTAAAGAATATATAGCTTTTATCAGGAAATCATTGCCACTTGTTATACTTCTCTCACAGAACAAATTGTGAATACTTTAGGCAAAAGACTAGGTAATGAAGTTAAACAATTATACTTTACACACCTTTGTTTTATCTCATTCCAAAAATCATTATGTGGTCCTCTTCCGAAGGACCATTGTTTTAAGACCAGTAACACTCAGCCTACAGATCTTATGCAGGATGCCAGAGGCCACCTCCAGTACAGGGTACGGGGCTCTGCAGTCAGAAAGACTGGGCGCAGGTCCCAGCTCTGCAATATTTACAGCTATGCATTCTAAGTACCCTGACTATTGACACACTTTAAAACATGGAGATAATAATAGTTCTTACACAGTACTACTGTGAGGATTAAATGGAATAGTGCATGTAAAACATGTGGCACAGAGCCTTACACTTACACTGGATCCAAAAATGCAAGATGTTATTATAAAATGAGTGACTAAATAATCTGGGATGTGGGGACTCTGGAGTAAGACCTGATTTAAGAGCACTAAGAAGGGTGCCTGGGTGGCTCGGTCGGTTGAGTGTCCAACTTTGGCTCAGGTCACGATCTCACGGTTCGTGGGTTTGAGCCCTGCGTCGGGCTCTGCACTGACAGTTCAGAGCCTGGAGTCTGCTTCAGGTTCTGTGTCTCCCTCTCTTTCTGCCCCTCCCCTGCTCTCCCTCTGTCTTTCTCTCTCTCTGTCAAAAGTAAATAAACATTAAAAAAAAAAAAAAGAGCACTAAGATAACTGTGGGGCACTCGGGTGGTTCAGTCAGTTGAGTATCCGACTTTTGATTTCAGCTCAGGTGATGATGACAGTTTGTGGGTTCAAGCCTGGCATGGGGCTCTGCGCTGACAGTGCAGAGCCTGCTTGGGATCCTCTTTCTCTGCCCTCCCCTCTCTTTCGAGATAAACTTTAAACAAAGAAACAAACAGCACTAAGATAACCAAAGAAGTTATCTTTTATAGTTATCATCTACCCTGTACTAAAATAATTTTTACTTATCCATACTTTTAGACAAAGAACCTTAGAAGGGATTGTAGCTTAATCATCCCAAAGGCAATGTCCATTAGAATTGCTTAAGTACTTCTTAAAATGCAAATTCCTGGTTCCACTCCAAATCACTAACATCAGAATTTCTAGGATGTGACCCAAGCAACTATTTTCTTCAAATTCTCCAGTTGATTCTGATGGTGGTCAGGTTTGGAAATCACTGTGCTATAGAACCTAACACAGAAATGTGTCACAATAGGTGGGACCTACTAACTGGATGAAGGAACAAATTGAAACACTACAGAGTGATTCTTCTGAGGTCAAAAAAGTTAATCTCCCTTTCCAGAAAAATGAACTGATACTATCTTTGAACTTAGCCTTCTGAAGAAGGCAGCCAAAAAAGCCATTAGAGTACAGTTACATCCATTAATGATTATATACAGTACATATTGACATAATGAATAAAATAGCTCCCTATTTTTCCCAACAGACCCACCCTATGAAGCATCATGAATCAAGATGGTACCCTGCTGATGGGTAATGTCATTCAATGGTTGACAGACTGAATGAAATGGAAAATGAATAAGAATAGAGATTATGTAAAGGCAAAACATCTCAAATACCTATATACTTCCACATAACTTTGATGACTACTTAGCATTAGATGGTTGGCTCGATTTTGAGAACAAAAAAAGCTAGTCACATAGTTTAAATATACACAAGGACTAGATCTGTGGCTGTAGCAGTCATCAACTGACGTGGCAACCACCAACTGATTACATTATAATGATGCCACTGGATGCCATTGCTTAGTAGAGACACTTTTTACCATCTAAATGATAATGCGTTTTAAATCATTATACTGTTCATAGCCATTTTGCTGCAAGTGCATAATTATAAAACATTTCCTTTTACAAAATAAAGTAACAACTATTCTTTCCATTTCTATGTCATTTATGATTTATTAGATTTTTACATTTTATTTACTTTAGCGTTGCTCTGAAAGGGAAAAAGAAATCAAACTTGGGCTCTCAGAAAGTTCAGTGTTAAGGCAGTGAGGTCTGGTACTCAAAACACAGACCTCTACCATCATAAACTATCCACCACAGAGACATCTGGCCAACTGATCTAACCCTGTCTGACGATGGTCCAGGAATCAATGATTCATCCCTTCAAATATTTGCTTGCATTCAATCATAATAAAGCTCAGTGACATTAAGAATACTTTCTTTTCTCTGAAAATAAGACTTCAGGATTATGCTGCCAAGAAGGGAGAAGCTGGTTAAATGAATGGCTAAAGGAAGAAAAAACACACTTTGGGCATGAAATTACCATTGCTGTCATCTTCACCTCATCATTCCAAAACAGTGTTCCAGGATGCAGTAATTTTTTCCAAGCCACTCCCCAATTCTCAAAGACTAAATCCTATACCATGAAGAGTAACAACATGTAATACATTGAAAATTTTAATGGTTTTCTTTCATTAGATCAAGTTTTGGATTTTATCCTAAGATAGTGAATATGCATAGGACCAGGGATAGCGTCCAGTGTCATGTTTAATGCGCCCTCAACATTTTATTATGGACAGCTTCAAACATACAGAAAAGTTGAATTTTACAGTGAACACCTACATACCCACCATCTACATTCTAACAATAACATTTTACTATACTTGCTTTATCACACACCTATCCTCAATCCATCTGTTTTTGATGCATTTCAAAGTAAATCACAGGTATTAGTATACTGCCTCCCTAAATAATTCAGCATGTATATCACTAACTGGCCTTCAATATGTTTTCAGAGGTTAAATCTACACATAATGAAAGATACAAGTCTTAAGAATATACATGCCAAGTTTTGTCAAATGCATACACCTGTGTAACTCAAAGGTAGACAACCTTACTCAAATATTTTTGTTTTTAAAATATTCTACAGAACAGCCCAAAGACCATAACTTTTTTTTTTTTTTTCTGAAGACTGTGTCTAAATGGGGAAAAGTTGGAGGTCAACAAGGTTATTTAGTTGTACAATAAGTAGATAAGAAAAGTGTATTATATGTCAAGAGTATACTTACAAGTTGAAACAGAAACCACCTAAAGACATTTTAACAAGAGTGTTTTTCTCTAGACTCAAAAGCATCTGATATTCTGTGGTGGGGGTGGGGGTGAGGGGGGGAAGATTGTGAAATATTTGGTTGGAACTTCACTTTTCCCCCAAAAGGAAAAGCAGCTCTGGTAAGATAGTTTTACATGTCACCCACGTGTCCAAAACTATCTGCATTAGTGCTGGCCACTTGAAGTTTAAACCAGATAGGGTACTATTATCCCAGAGATCATAACTAACCTTCACATTGTCCGAGAAAAGCACTGGGTAATTTTCATACTTCTGCTATGCACAGAGGTTAGTTACAGAAAGTACAACTTTGGGAGGAAAAGTAGTTAATTTTTCTGGTTGAATTGGTAGAGAAGGAGTAGCTGGAAAAAGCTTCTAAAATGTTGGGAACTTTTTAACTCAGTAGCAGTGGTGGCTGTGGTCAGGTGAGATTTTTTTAGCAGAATAAATTATAGAAGATAGCCCTGACCTGAAACAGTACAAAGGAGAAGAGTCAAATCTTTTTAATATTCAAAAATTGTAACAAGAAATAAAATTTAGGGCTGGGATAGAGTAAGGAATTTCCAGAAGCAAATAATAGTAAAAAAGGACAAGTAAATAATACTTGCCTGGTCTCAAGAATTGAAAATTTTGCCTTGAATCCAAAACGGAAATGCTAAGGAAGAACTGAGGTAAGCGCTAATGATGGCTACAGTACGGAGGGGAAAACCACACGTAGTACGCCACACTATTGGGGATTTATCCCCCCTGGGAGACCAAATAACAGGAAGTCTTATAGATCTGTTACTCAAACACATATATCATCCACAAATCTGAAGAAAAAGGACCTTACTGTTACAGAACTCTCTGCTATTAAGAAAACAAAATGTGTCAATAGCATGTATAGCAACACTTTCCTTAAAGAGATCTACTTAAATAGTCAATTGCATACTCAATTGGATACCTATTAGAAACTAATAGGCAGTTGATAAGTAATTTAAGTGAATTTATTCTAAAATCTGTAAAAATGAAATGTTTCCAAAGGAGTTATCACTTTGAAAAACTGAGACAACATCACTCAATAAATATAAACCCAATGCTTATATGCACCAAGCAAAGCCAAAGAAAGGTCCTCATGTTCTTGGCAGAGGGACAAAGGACAGCAACAGACAACACACCTAGTGCCGGACCCATAACACAGCACATGCCATAGAAGCTTACGGATAAAGCATTAGGTCTACTAGGAGGAGGCCTCTCCCTTGACCGTTTTTCCAGTGGAAAAGGAACTTAGTGACCTTCAAGTATCTCTTACAACCAAGTTTTTAGGTGACTATATATACCAGAATTAGCAAAAGGGGAATGAAGATTTATCTGTGCTGCAACACATTCATGTTTTAAATTATAAGCCAAAGCATTTTTGGTACAACTATGCCTGACCACACAGTGAAAAGTTAACCAAAAGCCCATAAATTAAATAAAGATGAAGCTAATAGTAATTTAAATGGCAGGTGGGGGAGGGGGGTAGAAAAGAGGAAGCACAATGGAAACCCAAGATCCATTTGAGACCACACTGAGGATACATCCTAAATAAGCACCCTTCCTGAATATGGCAGGAACCCCATTCTGCATATGACATGTAAGAAGCTTTGCACTGTTGCCAAGTTTCCCAGGACAGACTCAGGGACAACAGTAAACTCTAATGCTACACTAGTTTTGGCTTATGAATACACATTTTAGTAATTATTAACAATTCGCTTCATAAGTTATTAATAAGCAGCCCTTAGGTATATGAAAGTATGAACAACTATGAAGCAATAAGAACTGAAAAAAGGAGTTGCACTTCTCACAAAGAACGGTGGAGTAGGAGCCGTACTTGGAGAGTCACTGCATTAGGGGAGCCCAGGAGCAGAAACTTAACTCTTCCGGAGGTAGAAGGGGTAAGAAAAAAATTACATTGCAACGTTAAACCGAGGTAATAATAAACTTGCCAAGTCAAGTATTTCAAACGTTCTATTTGATGTGTATAGGACCCATGATATTATGCCTGGAATAATTTCAAACAACAAGAAAGTTACATGCACGGTTCATTCATTAACAAACTTCTGGAGTGCATCAATTCTTTAATTTTTCAAACACATTCTTCATTTTCAAAAGCTCAGAAAGGGAGAAAGGAAAATATTCTCTTACAGCCAACCACTATAAAATGTTTGCTTCATTTAGCCTTGTATATATCACACAGTTATATACAGTTTTCTATAGTTAAATATGCTCTTACATCTTTAACCAGAAAGCATTCTTTTGAAATGGACACGGAGAGTAAAATTTAACAATTTTACCTTTTTTCCCAATCATATTGCAAAAGCTATTTCAAAAGCTGACCACCGAATAGATAAACCAAAGTGAAAATATTCATTCTTTTGCACTACTAAAATTGTAAGTCTCCTTCTAATGGTTTTGGCCCAAGTTTTATCATTCACCACTTCCTATTCTGTTTTTCAATTTTCAAAATTGTACACAAGGAAAAAACTATCCAAACTCAATGGTAAACGCAAAGATGCCAAATATTTGAAGAGAAGCTACACTGATAGTTTACTGCTCCCAAATAACTCTTGATATAGACTGCTGGTTCCATTGTGATTCCCATCTGTGGTGCCTAATGATTTTCCATTTACTTTTTAAGCCCTGTGACTATTGCACCTACTTTAACAAGCATCCGATCACGAAACAGAAAACTTCCAATTTGAAGTAGTAATACTGATTACCATCCTTAAGAATTCCTAATAATTTCTCAAACTATGTAGATATTAGAGTATCAAGGAGAGTTGTATTTTAAAGGATGCAAAATGACTTCTCACTTCATTAAAAAAATTACTTATTTTTGTAATTCCTGATAGGCTGAATTAAGATGAGTAGAAACAAAATGAGTAAATGCACTTCAGGAACACACAACAATTTTTTTGTTATTCTCTTGCCAAAACACACTTCAGAGTTGTATCGAATAACAAACTTTTATACATAATGCTAAGTTTTTATTTCCCCTTGTTTCTTGGCCAATTTACTAAGGTGAAAAGTCATTTGTTGACAAACTGAAAAAGTCCACATAGAGCATGCTGGAACATTTCCTATAATCAATAACTTAAAAATAATCATGGAATACAGAAATAATGAAGGGTTTGTGAAAACAGCAAAAGCAGGCCACAGACATTAAGCAGTAGGTCAGGACAACATGTATCCTGGGAAATCAGAAAGCTCATAAAATCACCACAGTGCTTTTTTTTTTTTTTTTTAAGACCCATGGAATATAAAATTAGAAAAACAGGAATTTCAAGCCAGCTTTTAGCTAAAAAACAACAACAACAACAACAACAAAAAACTTCAAAAATCACAAATTATCCAACATCTGGAAAACCAGCTAACAAACGCCATTAACCAAATATTAGGAAAATGTCATACATGGACTCAAGTATTTTATAGCTTCATAGGGGGAGCTACAAAGCAAGATGTCATGCGAGGAAATGTAACTTCTATATATGGGGAAAAATAAAAAGAACCATTGTGGAAGAGAAATTTAAAAGCAATTGCTTATGTGCCTCATAATCTAGTTTGAGGCCACCGCAGAGTGCAGAAAGGCATAATATTCGTGGGGGGAAAAAAGGAGGTCTCATTTACAAAATCACAAGAGAGGAAGCATGATATTCACTACATGTAGACATCCAAAGGCCATAAATATATAGACGGAAAAAGGGGAGGAGGTTTATAATATTGAGATCAAATTTCAGCTGTCAGAGAAAAACTTTCTGAAGGAAAAGATTATATTCTAGTGCTACCTCCTGCCAGCACCATCAGCAGTTCAGAGTAAATTAAAACTCTGGGAGCAAAAAACCGGAAATCCCTCCACTCCCATCTAAGCAGGGGCTGAAACCACGGGTTTAGATCATAATATGACCTAGAAAGCTCTGAACCTTGAGGTTTTCATACAATATGGCTCCCAGTACAAGAGGTGATCAACAATTGTGTTAATACTAATCCCTTACATCTACATACTGCTTTACAGTTTAGAAAGTGCCTTCACTTTTCTTCTCCAACCCCTTTGGTGGTAGAATCGCAGTACTTGACTCGCACACAGCTTGTAGTTTGTAAAGTATCTTCACACACTGCCCTATTTTACAGAAGGGACCCGAAGAGGTTAATAAGGACGGTACACGGTAGGTGAGGGGCCTGGACGTCTGCAGGACCCTACTCAGTCACTCGTAGACACTTCCAACCTTCTAAAGTTCAAAGTACAACACTCCAAGGGGGAGCAGCCAGCCTCATTCAGACAGCTCTACGGCATGGAACTGCACAGTTTCAGTGAACCATCTCTGCCTCGCTCTCCCTCCCCGAAGACAGGGAAACTGAGGCACCAGGTAGGAACAAAAGCCACAGCTACAGTCACGCAAGCAGTGCTGTTAGGATGGACCTCCCTCCACCCCACCTGCACTTTGCCCAGAAGCAGCTGAATCCTGTGTTTGAGACACAGATTCGGTCTCCAGAGAGGAAAACCCTTGCCATTACTGCTTCCCTCTCACTATTCTCCGCCGGGCTTTCCTACCGATGGTGGTCTCTTCTCTCCAGAACCGCTCAGCAACAATCTCTCTCTAGGACCCTTACCCATTTTCCACATCGGGCCTCCGGAGTAAAAGAATCCTCTAGCTCTGGCTCCCAACTCCTAGCCCCTCTCCCTGAGGTGTCTCTCGACCCCAAGGCATTTCTATGTCTCCCGGGGGAAGGTCCGACTTCCACCCGTGCCACCTAAACCTTAAACTCCACAAAAGAAAACCCTCCCAAAGCCTCCTCCCGTTACCCCTTCCGTCCAGGACACCCCCGAGGAGCACCCCTAAACATCAGGAGCCTCCCAAGAGCTACCTGCCTCTCACCTGGGCCCTTTTAGCCACGGCCTCCTCGGAAGGGCGACCCCCAACAACCTCCTCCGGTCACGAATCCGCTAAAGGGGGAACACCCTCTTCCAGGTACCTCTTCAGGCGCCTTCAGCGCGGGCCTCAGTGGAGAACCTCCGGGATGTTTCCTGGGCTCTGCCCAACGCCACTCCCTCCCGGGCCCCTTCCCGGAGTCTCCCTCAGCCCCAGTCCGGTCTCCCCACCGCAGACTCGGTCGGCTGTTCCCCTCCCTCACGGACGTCCCCAGCCCTCGGACTCCCCCCAGCTCCGCGTCCCCAGTGGTTTCCCAGAGCAGCGCGGCCGGGCTGCGGCACTGACTTCTCCAGCTCCAGGGCCCACCCGAGGGAGGGGGCGGCGGTGGCGGCGCGACTCCTTTGTGACAGGTCCGAGAGAGCGGTAAAGATGGACGCGAGGCCACGGCGCTGCCATTACGCGCTGGGCCCACCCCCACTTCGTACCGCCCCTGCCCTCCCTCAGTCCCCTAGGAAACGCCCCTTCCTCTGTGGCAAGCCCTCTCCCTTACAGCCAATCATATTTCAGAGTTGCTATCACGTGATCGCCCGGCCCGACCCGCCCCCCAAGCACGAGCTGGCCAATCCTCTTGCTGAGGTGAGAATGGCCCAATCAAGTCTCTCTGGCTAGCTTTCCTCGTACCGGATTTCCATCTGTCTCCTGGGGAGGAAGAAAGGTGCGGATTGGGTTACGCTACCGGAAGCGGGGTGGAACTTTGTTGTGGCGGTGAGGAAGAGGAAGCCCTGAAGGGTCAAAAGGAATACAAAAGCAAAGGCTATTTTCCTTCTTTTCTTTTTTTTCTTTCTCTCTTTCCCTTTTTTTTTTTTTCCCCCTAAAGAGCGCGTGGCCTTAGTGGTGGCGGTTTGGGGTGGGCGCCGCCGAGGTGAGGGGGTCTAGCCTCCTGCACGCTGGTAGGTGAGTGCGGCCTGGGCCCTGGCAGAGAGACCAGGGCTCCAGCTTCTTCGCTGAGGAGATGGGGGTGTGTTTTCGGGGCGGGGGGGGGGGGCTACGTCTGGTGTGAAGTTTAGGGCCAAGCCCGTTCTCAGTCTGCGCACTTGCCCAGTATTCTGAGTCACCGGGGCCAGGGGCTTGCTGGGGGCCAGCCTGAGGGGAGCCGAGGGAACCCGCGGGAAGGCCTCCAAGTCGTCTGGGGGGAAGGATCCCGGCCCTTTCTAGCGGTCTTGGGACTTCGCACCTCTTGCCGGATCTCTTCCACCGTTTCGGCTAAGTGGGGCCACCCAGGTTCCAAGTGAGGAGCGGGCTCTCTCCCAGGGGTCTTGGAAAGGCTCCAGGCTACTCAGGAGATGTGGGAGTGCCTGGTTGGACATGGTTGAATCACAGAGTGCAAGTGTAGGATGGGAAACACATTTATTATGTACCATGCACCTTTTGCTGTGCTCAATGCGTTTTCTTCTGATAGATAGCAATCCACCGTGCTCGTTTCGCAAATAAAAAAAAAAAAAAAGGAAACTAAGACTGAGGGTTGGGTTGAAGGATCTTGATTGAGAGTTTGCTCACGTGAGTTGTCAATGCGCACAGGTGTAAAGGTGGCGACCTACTTGTTGATAGCAGTGGTTCTTAATCTAGTAGAAAACGAGATCTTCTGTGGCCTGTTTAAATGCAGATTCTCGGACCCTACCCCCCAGATAGTCTGACTGAGTAGGTCTGCAGTTGGGACCCAGGGAAGCCAAGTGCGGGCCTGGTGGTCAGAATTCCCAATGCCCTCTTGTGTATACCAGCTGTGAGGTAAGATTTGTTGGTTGTTCGGCTGTTTGACTTGATATCAAACAGGGACCTCATGAAATAGTTTGGAGGGCACTACTTCTGAAATCCTTGAAAAGAATCAGTGTTTATACTCCCTTTTGATAACCAGGAATTGAGCGGAGATAAAAGCAGCTTTTACAGTCTTTCAAATGGAGCAAGAGAGGAGCTGTTAACAATTTATTAGGGGTCTGAAAGCAGAGGCTGGCCACCTATTTTTCTCAGCTGAAGTGTTGGTGTCTTAATCCCTTACAATCAGGAAGAATTATGTCAAGACCATTTACCTGGTTAGCAGTCTTCCCTTTTACCTTCTAAGAATCTTGATGTTTGTTTAGAGTTAAGCTGCTGCCTCAGAAATTGAAATCCACGTAGCTGGTAAGTGAAGTGATTAAAGTGCGTGGTTCCGCCATTCATGCACTCATACTGTAATCGTGCCTTTTGGGCAGCTGCATTAAACAAGTTCGGTATATTCACTGTTGATCACCTTTTGAAAATGCTTTGTCTTCATTCTTAAATGTGATGTTTCTTTATTGTAGGATGTATTTTAAAAGTTGTTTTCTGTTTTTTGGTTTCTGCATTTTCCTGGCAATATATCCAACTATGGATGTGTTTTTGTTGGATTTGGTGTTTGTCAGACTTCTTTTCATTCTGTAAAATTCTTGGCCATTTTATATTGCTATGCCCCATTGTTTATCTCCTTTGCTGATTTAACACAGATCCTTTCACTTTATGCCTCTTACTCCTTTATTTTTCCATACTACATCCTGGATAATGTTTTCTTCATTAATTCTCAAGTTATTTCTAATCTGTTATTACACCCTTCCATTGACATCTTAAATTCAGTTATTGTGTTTTTTAGTTCCTGAGGTTCTATTTCATCCTTTTTCAAATGTGCCATGCCATTGTTTCACAGTCTGCTGTTAATTTAGAGGCTTGGTTTTTGTTTCTTTCAACGCAGTAAGCATTGTTTTATAATCTATATGTGTTAATTCCACTGTCAATTCCCTTTGAGTCTGTTTCTTTTGCTCATTATTGTTGCTGTTTTTCCTCCCAGTTCACCTTTACCTTTTTAAAAAAAATTATTTATTTTTGAGAGACAGAGACAGACAGAAGCCCAAGAGGGCTCTGCACTGATGCGGGTCTCAAACTCACTAACCTAAGATCATGACCTGAGCCGAAATCACGAGTCGTACACTTAACAGACTGAGCCACCCAGGTGCCCCCACCTTTATCTTAATGGTATAGTTCTTTGGGACACTAGGTTAAGATGAAGAAGAAGTTGGTTATCAGACTCTGCACCTTTTGTGGACTCCTGGCTTTGACTTTTGTTTCTGTTGCTTCGTAAGTGCATCAAAACAGCAGTTTTCAAGGTCAAGGTCAGAGAAATCCTCAGGATGAAAACCAGTTTGAATGTTGGGTTTAATTTCTGATTTTCTTTCACCTTTCTTGGCTTTGGGCCTTTTTTTTTTTTTTTTTTTTTTTTTTTTTTTTTTTTTTAACTGCCTTGTTAGGTTTTCTGTTTAAGAATCATTTAAAAAATTTCTTCCAGTTTTTGTTTGTTTAATCATAGAGGTAGAGGATTGGTCTTAATTACCTAGCCCACTATTTCTGGAAATGAAAGCCCCCTTTCATGTTGATTTTGGAATGCGAAATTTGTGATTTCAGGCAATCTTAAAGATCGTCTTTCTCCGTATACCTTAAACTTCCACCACTTTTCCCTGTGTAGTGTCACAGCTGCTGTCAACATGAAGCTTCCCTGATACTTTTTTTTTAGTCTTCCTTTTCTGAACTCCATAGTGCTTAGCTTCTATTTATTCTCTTGTAGCATTTAACCTCATTCTTTTCCTAAAATTGCTTATGCCAACCTTATCTCTTTTACTGAATGCAACTGCTTTGTTTGCTAAATTGTAGAGTGCCATTTCAGCACCTAGCACTCTGTGCCTTGCACACAGTAGGTCCCCTGTAAAGATTTACTTCAACAATACCACTGAATGGGTTAGTTGGCCTTGTGTGGTTTGTGTAATGCAAAGTTTATCTTCCTTTGAACCCCAGATGAAGTAGTTGGTTGGCATTTAGGAGTCACTATGTGTAAAAAATACAGCTAATATTAGAATCATACATAGTGAGGAAATAGTGATTATACTCTGAGAGGCACACATGAACTAAGGAACTGGTGATGATCAGTCAAGGAAATCAATATTTTAAGATCTCTTTTTCTTTTCAGTGCATATAGATGAATTCAAGGTAAAAGCTCATATGATGAGACTGTTCTTGTGCTATGAAAAGATAAATGTATATATACGTTTGCTTTAAAAAAATTTTTTTTAGGGGCGCCTGGGTGGCGCAGTCGGTTAAGCGTCTGACTTCAGCCAGGTCACGATCTCGCGGTCCGTGAGTTTGAGCCCCGCGTCGGGCTCTGGGCTGATGGCTCAGAGCCTGGAGCCTGTTTCCGATTCTGTGTCTCCCTCTCTCTCTGCCCCTCCCCTATTCATGCTCTGTCTCTCTCTGTCCCAAAAATAAATAAACGTTGAAAAAAAAATAAAAAAAAAAATTTTTTTTTATTGCATGTGTTTTTTTAGATGCCTGGACAACTAGAAGATTGTGACAAATTGCTCTTTATAATAAACATTTTAAATATGAATAAAATTGCGTATGCTGTACCCTGATTTTTAGATTCCTTTAGTCTCCTTTGCTACTGGAGTGCATTAAATAAGGCTTAATGTTAGATTGAGGATTACTTTGGTAACAAATGCTCATCTTGTTCTCTGTTAGAAGTTGTCGTGCTCTGAAGTTTTATAATGTATAGGGAAAGTCATCTTGATCTGAATTACTGTGGCTTGGTAGAAGTGACTTCTGGCCAGAAAGGTATCTATTTGGAATACAGTTGAGTTTGCCAGATGGCAAATTCCTCTTAATTGCTGTCCTGCATTTTGAAATCCCATGTGACTTGAACATCAGGGTAAAAATGTTGGAAGAGCAGGACTTAAGTATATTTACTGGCGAAAGGAAAGTGGATTGGCCTATTGTTTTTGCTTCCCAAAGAGAAGCCTCAGAACACCATAACAAAGAAATCTGATTCCCCCTGGTGTATTTTTACACTACAGTCTAATGTTAGAATTAGGAAGGTGTAGTGGCCAGTGATGTAAACACTTAAGTAGTCTGCCATCACAAAATTCAATTCCATAGGAAACCAGATCTCATTAACTTGTATCATGGCACTAGCTAAGTGGAATAATTTTTCAAGTCAGCAGTAGGAATTACTTTGGGGGCAGCAGCAGTGGAAGTTTTATATCTTGTATAGAATGCGGTGTCACCGGGCCCATTTTGTCCCTCCAACCTGGAAATTAAATACCACAGTCTCCAGTACAAACACAGAAGTGCTATGTTTAACAGTTACTTTGGCCTGATATATAAGAACTTTATGTTTTTTTGGCTGTCAAGCAAATTTGAAAACTATTTATTTATAAGTGTCAGTTTGTAACTTTTAAGGTTGCACAAAGTGATTTTGGTATGGTTTTGGTTTTCCATGAATTCCCTATTTGAAGAACTTAATCCTTTTTAATGTAATGCAATGTTTAGTTTGATAATTAAACTTGAATCATCTTACGGGGGAAAAAAGCAATGTGAGTAAAGGAAAGTTGACAGCATTTATTCTTTCTAAAATTAAACACACTGGAGAAAACGAATATTCCTGTTGTAAATACTCTTCATTCCTACATGAATCTTTATAGTTCAGTCCCAGGCCTCTGGGCTTTGTGTTTTGTTTTTAATTATTCTAGCAAAGGAGAAAAATAAGAGACTTGTGGAAATTTAGCAGGGCAGTAGGATTTAGAAATAAACAGTTTATTTTCCAGTTCTTGCCTACTTCCAGAAGGAGGTGAATGAGCTCCAGGTTCTCATCACCTTCTTTTGCAGAATAAACAACCAATGAAAATTGAACTCTTCAAAGAAAAATGCTTTGTGTGGGAAATACTTTTTCTTCAGTGTAACAGCATTTTTCAGTCAGTTGTAATTAAAGGAAAGTAGTGAGTTATTCTTGAAGAAGATATCAATTATGTAATATAGGAAAGCGATTTAATTTTTGGTTGTGTGTTTCTGGCCACCCAAATTTTGTGTTTGAATAGAATTCCCTGTGAGACATAGGAGCTTGAGCAAATACGTAACATCTACTATTTTCTGTAACTCATGTGGACATTACCTTGGAATATTCATGTGAGATCATTCTTCCTTGCTTAAATTCTTGAAATCCTCTTCATGGTTGGTTTATTCAATAAGTGTTTATCATTATCTGCCTAATATATGCCAGACACTGTGCTAAGAAGCACTACGAATACAAAGAGCCGTTGGAACAGTCACAAACGGTAAAACACAGTGGGTAAGTGCTGGCGTAGTGTTAGAGTTAGAAACGGCTCGAGTAGGGGTGAATGTAGAAACAGGGAGACTAGTGGAAGGCTATTGCAGTAGCCCTTGCCGGGATGAGGTCCTGAAAAGAAGACATTAGAAAGGAAAGGACTCAGGAGGCCGGGGTGGCTCAGTCAGTTGAGCTTCTGACTCCTGATTGCGGTTCAGGTCATGGTCTTTCGGTTCATGGGTTCAAGCCAGTGTCGGGCTCTGTGCTGGGGGTGCGGAGCCTGCTTGAGATTCATTCTCCCTCCCTCTGCCCCTCCCCAGCTCTCTCTTTCTCTCTCAAAATAAATAAACTAAAAAAAAAAAAAGAAAGGACTCTCCTCTTGAAAAAAAGGAAAGGTGGATAAAAAAGAGGTCATTATGAGGTAGCAACACCAGACTTGGTGACTGGTGAGATGTAAGGCAGTGAGGGAAAAGGTTCATGTCCAGGTTTTCAGCCAGGGAAACTAGATTGATCTGTATTTATGCCCTTCATTGTTGCCCCTTACTTGTACTATTCATTGTAGTAATTCATTATGTACACTATTATCTGGTATTAACTAGCTTAAGGGTACTAACTCTTTTAAAGTTTATTTCTTCTGTGCACCTCATAGAATCTGGCTGGACTAGGGGAAGCACAATGTCAAGTTTATTTAAATTAACCTAATAAAACAGTAAAATGGAGAACCCAACTAAAGGGAAAATATAGAATTACCAAATTATATATACATGTAAGTTTTTCCTAATTTCTCTGTTTGATGTAATCCCTTTGTTCACATGACTGATCTGTTTCTCCCCCACTCCTTGAGTACAGACAGTATTTCTCTCCTATAATCAGTCCAGAGCTTAGCGTAGTGCTTTGTAGTAATGGCAGACCTTTCAAAGCATTTTTTAGGCATGTGTCAAACAGTGTGCTAAGTGCTTTGCACGAACTACCTTGTTTATCCTCACAGAAACTCTCTGTTGTGCAGGACTATTTTAATCCCCACTGGTGAGTGCAACCTGTGGATGAGGAAACCAAGACTCTGAGCACTTAAGTGACTTGCCCAGGGCATACAGCTTGTAACTGGCAGAACTGAGGTCTCTTGATTTCAGACAGAGTGTAAAGTCTTTATTGTTACCTGCGCTGCCTTGTGTAAGGAGACTGGTACAGAAGGTACTTGTTTTCTAGTGGGGAACTTCGATCAAGTTGTGGTGAAAGGTGTGTGAAGTTAAGCTTGCTTCTTGGCGGTATGTATTGACAGTGAAGTTTTGAATCCTGAAAAAATCCGAGTATTTCTGGAGAGGGAATATCCTGACCATTATCTGAATACTCAGGAGTATGGCCACTTGTTCATGAGCATTTTCTGTCCCTATCTTTGACCTCTCCTAACATAGGAAGATGACCAGTAGCCAGGAGGGCCACTGGCAAGGTTGAAGGCAAGCAGAGAATGATGGTTGAAGTGCCAGGGGATGAGGACACGTGAAAGATGTAGAAAGGCTAGAAAGGATAGAGCAACCTGTGCTTTAGTTGTATCCCTTTAATGCTCAGAAATTCATTATAATTAGGTGTGGCCATCTAGCTTTTTAAAATTTATTTTGAGACAAGGGAATATCAGGACTATAATATTAGCTTTAAAGAGCAGGCTTTTTTAAGTGTTCATTCGTTTTGACTCTGTTTTCAGGAAACCATCCCATTGACAGCGGTAGTTTCTCTGTCAAATTCTGAAGCCATGGTCTTTAAATTTCCCTTTTTCAACGTGCTGCTTCATTTTCAACGTGCTGCTTCATCTTCTTTCAGTTTTGGTAACCATCTCCGATTCCTGGTTTTGTCCTTGTGGTGTGAAAGATGTTGAATGGCACAGACTCAACCCTTTGGGTAGAAGTTGAATTCTAACACTTAAGTGAAAAAAGATTGATGAGAAAGAGAATAAGGATTTCTTGGAATCCCATAGGTTTGTCTTTTCCCCAGAGTGAAGTGTTGGAAGATTCTCTAGTTTCTGTTTCAAATTCAAATCTTTTAACACATGTATCTTGAAGGCTTTGTCCCTTGAGTTCAGGGATCTTGGTTAAAGTTTAAGTGAAGACAGGTTCTCCTTTTCCAAAAATGCAACAAGCTGTGAAAATTAATGATTTTACTTTCTTAATTTTGATTTATAAGAATAAGTCTTAGAGACTGAATTCTCATTTAGATGGAACCATTTGCGAGTCTAGGTTTTGTTTTGTTTTGTTTTTGCCTATTGGAACACTTTTTTTTCGGTATTAATATGTTATTTTCTTTCCTTTTTTAAAACGTACAATGAGAGTGGAGAGATGCATTCAGTAGGAATGCCAGGGCATTGCCACATCCTAATATTTATTTCCCAGGTTGAAATCCTATGCAATCTGATAAGTTTACTGCTTTGAGAAACTATTATTTTTCTCTGCTTCATAAGATTAAAAGAACTAGGGATGTTTGGTCCAGAAAAGTGACAGGTTAGGAGGACCGTGGGAGTTGTCCTCAAACAGTGGGAGCATTGTCATGTTGTAAAAAGGATTTGGCTCCTTTTCTGTAGTCCCAGTGGATTAAACCTGAGTGTGGAATTTATAGGGAGACAGATTGCAGTTTGGTTTAAGGAAGAACTATCCTACCAGTCAAATCTACTCAGAGAGGGAGTCAGCTGCCTGGGAATGAGTGCATTGGTCCCTGTTGAAGTTTTAGAGTGTGGGTTGGATGAAAATCTCCTGGGTATGTATGGTGGATTCGTATGTTGGATGGAGAATCCTGTTAGGTGTGACATAAGGACCCGAGCCACTCTGAATTATTTACCAGGAAATAAGGGTGAGGTGAAGAAACCAGGTGGCCAATTTAGGGTGAGAGAGGAGCGCTGCAGCCATCAAATAGGATAAGAAAGGGGGGACATCGAGAATCCAGTGTATCTCTCCCATTCATTAGAGTCCTAATTTAAGACATTTAAGAATATGTCGGCTCATGTTTCCTAAGATGTTATTCTGCAGAACTTGAGAAATTTTTGGCATGGTCAACAGAGACTGAATAATTCTGTGTCTGTAACAGTCCTTTGGCTGGAGACATTGAGGGTAAATCACAAGTGTGCAGGTTGTGGGTTTTAGGTGGGAACAGTAGCTTCTGCCAATTGATTTGGTTTTCTTTCTAGTAAATTTCAAAATTCTCTCTCATGGTTGTTACATTGAACTAAAGTTCAGCTACAGTAGGATTTAGGCTGAAACTGGTCTCTTGTTAAGAATGTTTGGATTTGTTTTCTTACCTTCCATTTTCATCTTTATTAAAATATTTACATGAACAGTTTCAGCCTGGAATTTGGTATAGGAAGAACGCTGAAATTGACATGTCCTTCTTTTTAACCAGGATCCCAGGTTTCTGGGGAAGGGGATGGTGAAGTGGGTAAGAGTATGAATTTTTGATGTCAAACCAGTTCTACCATTCACCACCTTTTATCACCTTGGACGAGTGACCTGACTTCCCTGGGCTTCCATTTCTTCATCTGTAAGGAGAGAGTATTTCTCACAGGGTCAATGGAAGCATAAATGAGATAATATACATAAAAATGTATTTGGTGCATGGTAAGAGCTCAATAAATGGCAGCTTCTTTATTTTTGTGCTATCAGTAGAGACTTACATTTGTTATTCGGGATCATCTTGGAATGGACATTGAGTTGATGTCTTAGTAGTGCAGAATATCTGCTTCCTTGTTAGGGTGTAATTCCGTGAATAATACAACATGTCTGAGTAGAGAGTTAATTCCATGGTTCTTCAGAAAGAAAGAAAGAAAGAAAGAAAGAAAGAAAGAAAGAAAGAAAGAAACTAAGAAAGAAAGAACAGAAAGAAAGAAACTAGCAAAGAAAAGCAGAAAGGCTTAAAAGGAGTAATGCACACTCCTCTATATTTCTTTGTCCCTTCCTTCCAAAGAGAGGCTCAGGTAGAGGTATATGGATTTGGGATTTGGGAATCTTGTACATCAAGATATTCATAAAGTAGGCGAGGTCATTGTGGGAGTGAGAAAAGGGAAGGATTGAAGATAGACTCTTTAGGGGCATAGATCTGTAGCTTACAGGAAGGAAGGTCAGGAAAGACCTGAACCCCACTCAGTGTGGTGCACAGCACATTAAACCTGAAGTTAGGAGATCTGGGTTCTCATCTCGCTTTCTCCATTTGGGGCTTGTGTGCCTCTAGGCTCATCCCTTCCCTGTTGTACAAACTAGACTTTGTTTCCAGGGCTCCTTGAATACCTGAGTTTCTCCATTCTGAACCTGCTTGGAAACAATAACGCAAATGGAGGTAGTGGAATGTCCCTGAAACAGGTATTTCAAGAAGGAACGATGTCAGATGTCACCGAAATAAAAGAGGTTGAACACTGGGGAAAAAGTTAGGGTGCCCAGGAAGCCAATTGGTTTAGATTAGAGGGACCAAGAAATAGCTGCAGTGTAAGACTTCCGTGTAATTACAGCAGGTAATAAGAATTAGTCCAGGTCCTCTCGCTGACTTCGTAGATAACATAAATGTGAATAAAACTGCCTGATACAGTAGGAAAAATGTAATCATGTGCTTCCATCAGTGATCTATAATCTGTTGCTAGGTGAGACAGAGCTAAATCTCCTTGTTTCACCTTAGAATTTAAATTGCGGTTCTCACTTGAAATGTTTCATATGTTTTTTGTAGACCAGTTGTTCCATTATGGATGGAGGGGATGATGGTAATCTTGTTATCAAAAAGAGGTTTGTGTCCGAGGCAGAACTAGATGAACGGCGCAAAAGGAGGCAAGAAGAATGGGAGAAAGTTCGAAAACCTGAAGATCCAGAAGGTATGTGGACTTACAGTTCGGTATTCAGCGTAACGGTCTCTAATCTTCACAGCAGCCCTCAGAGGAGGCACTAACGTCCTCACTTTAGAGTAGGGGGATTGAGACTCAGAGTGGGGCAGGAGCCAATGCAAGGCCCCCGTGGTGGGAGCAGAAGCACAGTATGCATTGTCCATGCCACCATCCTGCCTTCTAGAAGATTCTGCAAGTCTGTTCCATCTTTACAGGGGGATGCAGGATCTGAACGACTGAGAATGCTGCCGCTCTGTGGGGGTTGGGCTGGCCCCTCTTCCAGTTAACTGTCTCGGCCGTGGGTCCTCTTGCCGTTGGTGGTTGCCTTTGAGAACTGCCGGCCCCTCTCTCAGGTCCAGAGGGAAGCTGTGGACTTTGTGCTATTTTTGTGTTATCCTTGCCCTCAGATCATGCAGAGACTTGACTTTATCTTTGAAATCCTTTGTGATTCCAAAATAATGTGAACAATTCTAAAGTATGTACCTTTTCTCCCCCCCCCCCCCCCGTCTTTCTTTCCCTCCCCCTTTCTTTCAGAATGTCCAGAGGAGGTTTATGACCCTCGGTCTCTGTATGAAAGGCTACAGGAACAGAAAGACAGGAAGCAGCAGGAGTATGAGGAGCAGTTCAAATTCAGTAAGCTTCAGAAACAGTCCAGCACACTCCGCACAGCCTTTTTGGTGCACTTTTGCCTCATGCAACACTTTGTCTAACTAGCCACGGAACTGTCTTGATTATCTAGTCTCTAGATGTTCATTTGGTGGAAAGAGATAGCTTGCTGCCTTCCAGACCACATTGAACATTTTTGTTTTGAGCTCAAGATACCCATTTTAATTCTGTGCTAATGTCTAGTAATGGAAGAAATGCCTTGATTTTATACGTGTTCCCTCTCCAGAAGCCGAGGTGTTTACAAATTCTTTCTTCTAATCCTCTAAAGGATCTGCTGCTTATTAAAAATAAGGAGAAGGAAAAATCTTATTTGACTCTGTTTTCCCTTTAGCCTGCTAAGTGTTCCTTGTTCAATTATTTCCTCAGAAAACATGGTAAGAGGCTTAGACGAAGATGAGACTAACTTCCTCGACGAGGTTTCCCGGCAGCAGGAACTACTAGAAAAGCAACGAAGGGAAGAAGAACTGAAAGAACTGAAGGAATACAGAATATCCTTTGTACCTTGAGACAAATCTGCATGGTGTCCGTTTCCTCGTCAACGTCTGTGGATTTAAGTTTCTTCACAAATAGAATGAGAATAAGGTTTTCTACCTCGTGACCTCTGAGTTCCCTTTCAACACTGACATTCCTGTGACTGAATAACTGGCAGTGATTTATGGAGTTAGGTCGCATGCAAGAGTCTGTTGCAATCAAAAGTCCAGATCCTTTAGGATTAACTAAAGGCCTAAATCCTAATAGTCAGTACCAGGGTATTTTTGCCTTGTGGGATTAGACTCTGAAACAGATGGGCGCTGCAGTAAACTCATCCAGGGGAGAAATTGGCTTCTGAGTTTCAAAAGGAAATGTTTAGCGACTCTCCTGTGTCCTCCTTAAGATCTTCCCTAGAGGTGTAGCCTGTTCTGTTTCCACAGAGGGGAAAACCGAGAACACAACAAAGATGACCTCGCTTTGGCTCAGTGTTGCCTTTTTGTCATCCCCTGCATGTGTCAATAGGCATCCCACGTGTAACTTGGCTGAGTCAGAATTCTCAGTTCTGTGCCTCACCACTCCTACCCTCCACTCCTCACACTGCCCTCGCCCCCCGATCTCTTCTTTTTCTGCTCTTTCAGATCTCCGTAACAGTGCTTCCGTGCCCGCACGGGCCTGGCCCAAAAACTGTTTCCAAAATGGACTCCACCTCTGTGCAGTTCGACTCTGTGTGCTTCTCAGAACCACTGTGACCACCAAATTAGTCTCTGCTTCTGCTCTCATCCGCAACAATCCATTCTCACTTTGGTCAAAAGGAACATTTAAAAACATACGTGAAATCTTGTCACTTTCCTATTTGAAACACTAGTGGCTTCCTGTGGCCTTTAGGCTTAAAAGTCTGCGTTCTTACCAGGCCCTGCATGATTTAGGCCAACCCATCTTCCTGTTGCGTCTTGAACTGCTTCCTCGTGTTCACTACATTCCAGCCTGCTGGCCTCCTTTATGTTCCTCTCAGGCTGAGCTTTGTGATTCCATTTCAAGGCCTTTGTGTTTGTTGTTTTTCAGCCTGGAATGTTCTGTCTTCAGATTTTACAAGGCTGGCATTTCATGGCACTTGGGTCTCAGCTCGTCTCCCTCAAAGAGACCCTCTTCCCTCCGCACCCCCTCTAAAGTTTCACCGAAGCACATCAGTGTGTATGATGTCACTTTTTAACAGTAATTCTCGTAAGAAAATTAAGAAAATCTTAATTAAATTTGCTTCTTAGTTTCTGTGCCTCTTTTACTGCTGGAATATAAAGATCCATAAGAGTAAAGATTTGGTCACCACTGATTTCCCTGGTTCCTGGCATGTAGGTTCTCAGTGTATGTGTGAACAAATTAATGAATGACTCACAGGAGAGCCACCCTAGCTTTTTTCCTATGAGAAGACTTATTTGAATATTTCAAGCTTATAAATTGAATAACCCCATTGGTGTGATTGAGCAGGCTTTACCTCTAAAGTTAGTGATACGGCTGTGTGTATGTGCTAGTTGGTTTTTTTTGCAGGGAATGTGCAGTAGGTTCCATTAAAGAGCTGTGTAGGAGCAAATGTGGACTGATTCTCAGGGATTTGGCTGAAATCAAGGTGACTGACAACAATTGAGATAAGGTGGCGGCTTGGTGCTGTGAAACCCACTGTGAACTGGTGGTGAGAGCCCTGGCTTCCAGTCCCGGTTTTCCTAGTGGGACTCTGGTGTAACAGATCGGAGATAATGGAGAGTCACACCTCAATCCCAACTGTAGGATTGAAGCAGGCCCTTCTGGCGCTCCCCTCCTCCACTGCCTTCCCTGGCGACTCCAGAAGAATACTGCGCATGTTTGTAGAGATGGGCAGATGTGGTACATACTGCGTTGTGTCACGCACCAGCCTTTTTTCCTCTAAGGAAATACATCAGTTACAGTGATCATTAGAATTATGTCTTGTTTTATGTGCTTAATTTGACAGGCTAGCAAATAAGACATAGAACATCTCCCAAGGCAACATTCTGGAGCGTGGTGTTGGTTTGGCATGAGTGTGCAAAGCCTTCCAGTTTTCAGTTCAAAGGGAAGAATGAACAGGGCAGCAGTAAGGCAAAAAGAAACTTTCCTGCCCTGCTAACATTACAGGACAACACTGGAGAGGCCCCACGGGTAGTGGCTTTTGTTGGAAACTTGGTAAGTTCCAACTGTCTAGAAAAACCATAGAAAAGCAAGCCTTCCAACCCACTGATCTGTAATGCACGGATCCCTGGCATGCATGCAGCCAGAGACATGTTGAGATAGGAACTGAAGGGTTAGACATTTGTTTATTGAAGCTCTAAGTCAGGAGCAGATTCTTGACTTTGCTTGATTGTTACAATAAGAGACATTTTATAATGTGATACTTGTAAAGATGATAAACTGTGGTTTGTGCCATATAAACAATAGAACTTTTGTTTTCTTCAGATTAAACCAGTATTTAGCGATATTATATGTGTTAAAAAGCATGTAATTAAAAAAAATGCCTCATCTAATGAATTCCTTGAGATTTTTGAGGTGTGCTTGTGTATATAGAGCATTTTAGGGAGAGAGGAACTTAAGGGGAAAAATGGCTTATGCTTTGGCTCTGGATCAAAAGTAATATTATTCTCTACCCCACCCCCCAAAAAAAAGCTTGCAGGGTTTTTTTTCACCTATTGATTTTTAAAATTTTTTTATTTTAGAGACAAAGAGCATGAGCTGGGGAGAGGGACTGAGGGGGAGAGAGAGAATCCCAAGCAGGTTCCATGCTCAGCTTGGAGGCCCATGTGGGGCTCAGTCCTGTGATCATGAGTGAGACCGTGACCTGAACTGAAATCAAGAGTTGGACACTCAAACCGACTGAGCTACCCAGGCGCCCCAGTTTTTCTTCACTTTAAAGGAATAAAAAGTGAAGTGTTTTTTGTCTGTGTCCTAGTATTATAAATATGTGTGTTTTGTTAAGTTTTTCCATTTTTATTTTTCAATATTAAGAGTTTTCTCTTAAGAGTTTATCCCTTGGTGCCTGGGTGGCTCAGTCAGTGGAGCATCCGACTTCGGCTCAGGTCATGATCTCACGGTCCGTGCGTTCGAGCCCCACGTCGGACTCTGTGCTGACAGCTTAGAGCCTGGAGCCTACTTCAAATTCTGTGTCTCCCTCTTTGCCTGTCCCACTCACACACTGTCTCTCTCTCTCTCTCTTTCTCTCTCTGTCTCTCAAAAGAATTTATCCCTTAATGAAGGAGTTGCAGGGGCGCCTGGGTGGCGCAGTCGGTTAAGCGTCCGACTTCAGCCAGGTCACGATCTCGCGGTCCGTGAGCTCGAGCCCCGCGTCAGGCTCTGGGCTGATGGCTCGGAGCCTGTAGCCTGTTTCTGATTCTGTGTCTCCCTCTCTCTCTGCCCCTCCCCCATTCATACTCTGTCTCTCTCTGTCCCAAAAATAAATAAATGTTGAAAAAAAAATTAAAAAAAAAAAAAAAATGAAGGAGTTGCAGGTAAAAATCATCATGCTGGTGGTTTTTGGCATTTGGTACCAGAAAGATGAAATCTGATTCTTTTTTATTCTAAAAGGCCAAACACATAATATTAACATACAATCAGTTTCCATGTTGACTTTGAAACCCTTAAATTGATGAAACTCAGAATAGTAAGAGTGTTTTGTGTAATCTCCATTGAACACTGCAAATATTTAAGGTAACTGGTGCTTGTAAGAAAGAGTGAGTGCCTGAAGAGTGATCAGAATTAGAATTTCCTTATTTCTGATACCCAGTTTTCTCCAGGATTCAAAGGCCATATACATACACCCCCTCTGCTTTGGGCTGATATTACCTGCTTCTTAGATGTTTTGGTCGCTAGGTGTCACTATTGTTCCGTTAAGGCATCGCTGCCTCTTAAATAAAGAATTACACCAAGTCCAAATCTATTGCTAATGGTTTGTGAGAGTGTGAAAGGGAAGGACGGGGAGGGGCTGGCGGAGAGAACAAAAGAAAGTGCCAAAGCTTGACAGCCAGAGATTGAGGTCAAGCCTGCAAGAAGAGATGTTACAAGTGAACTGGTTGTGCTTTTAAAGACATTTTGGTTCTTGTGTTGCATGTGCACTGGATAAAATCACCTTGAAGAGAGTATTTAAGACAGTTTCCTGGGCCTCTGGAGGTCCTTATTCAGTAGGTTTGGGACAGGGGAGGGACTCTTGTATTTTAACGAGGCTTAAGGTGATTCTGATGTTGTCTTGCACCAGCAGAGTAGGAGTTAGTCTCTGTGGTGTCCAAGATTGAATGCCATTGGTGGTAGGACATTCTGCAAGATTTGATTTTACCCTTGGGGGAAGAAAGCAAATATTTAAAAATTTGGGGGGAAGCCATGTTTTTTTTTCTGTTGCATTTATATTAAGATTTTTGTTTTTGCCAGCAAGCATGATGTTGGCCATATCTTTAGGGAGGTTTTCAGACTGTAACTCAGATTTTCACTGAGAGTCAGAGGGAAAAAGTTTGCTTCTGTATATTAAATTGGGTCTTCTCCCTCTGTGGTCACCTTCATCTCTCTTTAAATCAGCTGGATATTCCTGGCAGAATAAAGAGGAGAGGACATTATTTTGAATATAAGTAGGCCAAACATTACATGGCAGAGCTGAGGTCCTAGTGGATTATGCGAGTCTGGCTTCTCTTGATTTACCACTGTCCTGCCATTACTCTTTTTTTTGCTTAGTTTGACCCTTAACCTACAACACAGTAATCTCAACAAAGTTGGACTTTCTCCAGAAAACAAGAAGGAGGTGGAGAAGAAAGTGGCTGTGAAATCCATAGAAACCAAGAACAAGTTCTCTCAGGCGAAGCTGTTGGCAGGAGCTGTGAAACATAAGAGGTCAGCCAGCACTCACACAACTGAAATGTCCCTCTGTGTACTCTGAAATGCCACTGGTAATGGTAGCCTGAGCAAATACTTAAGCGGAAGTCTTGGTGATGTTTCTTTAGTAGCCTTACCTCCCTCTCCCCCTCCAGATTTGGTGTCTTCTGTAGCCTTTGACCCTTGTCTCTCGGACTGTTCATTCAACAGAATGCTAGCTACTCTTCACTGGGCACCTGTCATGTGCCAGGCATTGTGTTAAGTGCTTTCCAGGAATGATCTCTTTACACAAGTCTATGAAGTACAAGTTTGATGGGTTGAGAACATTTGTCCAAGGTTACAGAGTAACAGAGGTATGGAGTTCAATATTTGGGCCTCTATTTCTAGGCAAATGAGGGAGCGAGTTCTGTGAGAAGATTTGGGTAGGGTGTAATGAGAGCAGGGAGGAGGAAACACATAACTCACTGGAGAGGGCATGTGAGCTCAGGTTGGGGAAGGTAGGGAAAGCATTAGAGGGAGATGTTGATTATATAGAACAAGTAGGGCTTTGGCGGACGAGGGGAGGAGAAATTTCGGGCAGCGGGAGTAGCTGCTGCAAAGGCACCGTGGCCTTTGAGACCCTGGAAGCTGTGACCGCATTATAGACCTGGCTGGGGTTCTGATGTGGGGTGGCAGCACTGCCTGGAGGTTTTGATAAGTTCTGTCTTACGTTTGCTCTTCCCTTTCTAAATCTTGAAATGGCACCAGTGATTAAATCCGGTCATTTCAGTTTGACCAACCATACCATGGGCGAAATAATGTTAAGTTCAAATGCAGTCTGTTAGGAAAATCAGTAAGGCGACCAGCCACATGTTTTTAAGGGAGCGCATTGATGCACTCTTGTGGTTTGGTGCACCATCTATCTGCTGCAGATGTTCCTAGGACATGGCTTACGTCTAAAAATGTCGTCATGGTTTAGCGGTGGAGGGGAGGAGTAGCAGTAACCTGAAAAGGGCCAATTACCTGAGCCATGAATTATTCCTTTCAAGTTTTCACATAAGCTTTCGTGCCTTGCCCAGTGTCTTTCAGGATTTGGCCCTGGGTCCGTTTTACTGGACTTCACCAAGAAAGGGCTCTCTAGGTAGGCAGTTAGATACCTCTCAGCAGCATCTTGCTGCTAGCAGAATGAATGTTACAACCATCTCTTTTCCTTAGTCCTTAGATCACCTTTTATTAGATCATCGATTATTATTGTTTTTTTGTGGCAAGATGATAAATTAGTCTCCTGGGGCAGGAGTTCCTAATCTACCCAGCCTTGGGTTTATTAGAATCACCTGGGAGTTTGTTAATGTGGCTTCTAGGCCTTTCATTAATTCTGGTTCATTAAGTTTGAAGTGAGGTCTGGGAGTCTGATTTTCAAAGTTCTGCAGGTGATTCTGATGCTTGTGAAAGTCTGGTGCCTGGTGTGTGCCTAGAACATAATCAACAAAATTGAGTCCACCTCTGTGCTCCCTCTCCATTGCTTTTCTGCCTTGCTGCTCTCACACCACGTTCCCAAGTCTGGTTTATCATATTTTTGCCTTTCTTTACTTTTAGTAGTTTCTGCGTGTGTGTGTGTGTGTGGGGGGGGGGGTTGTTTGTGTTTGTTTTTGTTTTGGCTACCTATATACGTATTCATAAACAGTGTAATAGCTTGCTTGTATTTGAACTTTATAAAAACAATTTCATTCTGTATGTGATCTTCTGTAAATTTGGTTTTTCACTCCAATTGTTTCTGTGATTGAAACAGTTTTGTGTGTGTTCATGTATATATAGCTGTAATTCATTCATTTTCACTGTCATATAATAGTGCTTTATGAAATACTAAAATGTGTCCATTCTCTTGTGGATGCGTGCTTGAACTATAATAAATGGTGCTGATAGGTCCAGGACGTGCTCTATTATGTATGTGCATATGTTTCTCCAGAGCTGTGCCGGTCAGTGTGGTAGCCACTTGGCCACTGTGACTATGAAAATCTGAATTAATTGAAACTAAAATTTTCAGGGTGCCTGGGTGGCTCAGTTGATTGAGGGTCTGACTTCAGTTCAGGTCATGATCTCACAGTTCACGGGTTCGAGCCCCGCATCGGGCTCTGTGCTGACAGCTCAGAGCCTGGAGCCTGCTTCGGATTCTGTGTCTCCCTCTCTCTCTGCCCCTTCCCTGCTCATGTTCTGTCTCTCTCAAAAATAAACATTAAAAAAAAAAAAAAACCTAAAATTTTCAATCCAGTTCCTTAGTCACACTAGTCACATTTCAAGTGTTAAATAGCCACAAGTGGCTAACTGCTGCCCTACCGGACAGCACAGATCAGTGATGTAGTGATTTTGTGAAATAGTGTTTCCTTGCTGTCTTAATTTGCATTTCCAGTTCACATATAATTGACGTATTTCGTATGTTGATTTGCCATTCAGGTGTCCTGTGGTAGGTCCGTTCAAATATTTTGCCATTTTTCTACTGGGTTATTTGTATTTATCTTAATGATTTGTAGGTGTGTTTTGTTTGTTTTTAAATATAGTCCTGACATTTCCCTACCCCCCCCAACCCCCAGTTTACAGCTTTTCTTTTTACTTTCATTAATTAATTTTAAGGTGGTTGGTTTTTAAATTCTAAGGCAGTCAGACACATAATATTATATTAATTTCAGGTATGCAGCATTATGATTTGATATATGTATATATTGTGAAATTATCACAGTAAGACTAATTAATATCCATCACCATACATGTTTACACATTTTATTTTACTTGTGATGAAAACTTCTAAGACCTGCTCTTAGCAACTTGTAAACGTACACAGTGCAGTGTTATCAACTATAGTCATCCTGCTACACATTACAACACCATGACTTTTAACTGGAAGTTTATACCTTTTGAAGATAGTCAGTTTTTTTTTTTTTTAAGTTTATTTATTTTACACAGAGAGAGAGAGAGAAAGCAAGCAAAGGAGGGGCAGAGAGAGAGAGAAAATGAATCCCAAGCAGGTTCCACACCGGCAGCACAGAGCCCAGCAAGGAGCTCAAACTCCCCAAACATGAGATCAGGACCTGAACCCCGAAACCAAGAGTTGGATGCTTAACTGACTGAGCCACCCAGGTGCCCCTGAAATCAGTTTTTTTTTTTTTTTTTTTGAAGGTATGAGCTAGGGATCCCTTTTCAATTTTATTCTTCAAGTGAGTAGCTAATTTTCTAGCAACATTTACTAAACACTACTGCCTTTCCCCAGTGATCCTCAGTGTTACTCTGTCTTATAACAAGTTTCCAAACATATATGGCTTTGTTTGGGAGTTTTCTCTCTCTCTCTGTCTTTTTTTTTTTTGCTTTTTCTTTTTTCTGTTCCTTGGATCTATAGGACCAGTACCACTCTGTGTACTTATTGTAGCTTTATAAATAATTTTGATATCTGGTAAGGCAAGTCCCCTTATACTTTTCTCAGGGGTATTTTGTCTATTGTTGGCCACTTTGTTCTTCCATATAAATTTTAGTTAGATTTAAATTTTATTTTTTTAGTCTAAGTTTATTTTTATTTATTTTGAGAGAAAGAGAGTGTGTGAGCAAGCGGGGGAGGGGCAGAGTGAAAGGGAGACAGAATCTCAAGCCAGGCTCCGTGCTGTCAGCTCAGAGTAATTCATTCATTTTCACTGTTGTATAATGATGCTTGATGCAGGGCTCAAACTCTTGAACCCATGAGGTCATCACCTGAGCCGAAGAGTCCGGTGTTTAACCGACTAGATTAAATTTTCGATTAAGTTCTTCAAGTTTATTGGAATCTATTAAATGGTTTGATAAATTTATGGAGGAAACAGATCTTTATGGATATGAGTCTTTCTACACATGGTATATATACATTTATTTGTTTCCTCTAATGTTCTTCAATAAAGTCTTAAAGTTATCTTTCAAAAGCTAACGGTTGTGCATACATTTTATTAGATTATTCTTAGGCGTTTTATAATTTTTTTGTTGCTGGTTTGTAAAAGTGCAGCCAATTTTGGAGTATTTATATCTGGTCACTCAGCTCTTATTAACCTTAACAATAACTCTTTAATAACTCTTA
The DNA here is from genome assembly GCF_018350155.1 of Leopardus geoffroyi. NCBI lineage: Eukaryota > Metazoa > Chordata > Mammalia > Carnivora > Felidae > Leopardus > Leopardus geoffroyi. The sequence goes on along the minus strand of NC_059335.1, from coordinate 34,272,920 downwards.
GTAACTTTAAATTTTTATTTATTTATTTTTATTTTTTAAATGTTTTTGAGAGAGAGAGAGAGAGCATGTCTGTGTGAGCTCACAAGTGGGGGGGGAGGGGCGGGGACAGAGGATCCAAAGCGGTCTCGTATGCTGAGAGCAGAGAGCCCGATAAGGGGCTCAAACTCTCCAACCATGAGATCATGTCCTAAGCCAAAGTGTGATGCTTAACCAGTTGAGCCACTGAGGTGCCCCTATTCATTTATTTTTTTCATTTATATTTTAAAATGTTTATTTTGAGAAAGAGAGCACACGAGCAGGGGAGGGGCAGAGAGAAATCCTAAGCAGGCTCCACACTCTGTCAGCACAGGGCCCAATTCGGGGTTATTTATTTTTTTTTTTTGAGACCGCACACAAGTAGGGGAGAGGGGGAGAGGGAGAAACAGAAGGCCAAGCCGGTGCCACGCTCGACACAGAGCCCAATGCGGGACTTGATCTCACAACTGTGAGATCATGACCTGAGCCAAAATCAAGAGTCAGATGCTCAACGGACTGAGTCATGCAAGTGCCCCAGTGTTTTTTTGTTTTTCTGATTGCTGTGGTATCTGTAATTGTGTCCTTTTTCATCCCATGTATTGATGGCTTGTATTTTTATTCTTATTTTGGCTGGTTTCTTAATTTCTCCTACCTTCTTTCTCTGGGGTATTCTTTACTTCAAGTTTATTCTTTTATAATTTCTGTCATAAATGAGTGTCAGATACCTAGCTAATTAATTTTCAGCTCTTCTTTTTAGTTATAGGCACTTGAAAGTGTAATTCTTCCTCAGCTTTCACTGTATACGATTTTGTATTTCCAACTATTTTTAAATATCCATTATGATTTCTTCTTTGACTTCTGAATTAGAAACATTTTTTAAAGTTTCCAAACATATTCAGGTAACTCAACTATATTTCACAGGACTAAGATGAAGCTCCCCCCCTACCCCCACATTTTAACACCTTATCAGTGGTATCTTAGAATCTATGACATACAATATTTATCTTTTGTTGTTGATATCTCTCTTAATTGCATCGTGGTTTATATGTGCTAATTCTTTTGAAATTCCTTTAGACTTGCTTTGTGACCTACTCCTAAGGTTAATTTTTACAAACGTTCTGAGTGAGCTTGAGGAGAATCTGTTTGTTTATTTATTTTTTGTAAATTTCTGGGTTCTATGTAGGTACCACCAAATAAGCAGGTTAATTGTATTGTTTATATCTTCTGTGTCTTTACATATTTGTCTGCTTGCTCTGTCAGTACTTCAGTATTTTGAAATCTCCCACTATAATGATGATTTCTTGATTTTTCTTCAGAGTTCTGTTGAATATCTATTTTAAACTCTTTAATTAGAAGCATACAGGTGCAGAATTGTTATTTGTTCATAATGAATTAAACTTTGTTTCATTATAAACTTTACCTCTTGTAATGTTTTTGGTCTTAAAGTCTGTTTTCCTAATACTGTGCCGGGTAGCTCAACCTTCTTTGGGTTTTGCCTTAGTGACTCTTGCTACCCTTTTGCTTTCAATCTTTCTGGGTCTTGTTTGTTTTTGTTTACTTTTGTTAAATCTTTTGGATTGTCTCATAAATATCTGATTTTAAATGGAGTATGTTCATCTGTTTTTATAGGTAGGCTTGGATTTGTTGGGATTTTTGACACAGTTTCTGCTGTCTTAATGTTGCTTGTCTTTTTACTTAAAAGATAGTTTTCCTTGTATTTTTAAAAAATTATGATTTTAAAAACTTTTGTTTATTCGTTTTCTTTCTACTGGTTTGGATTCATGCGGTGTTTCTGTTCTTTTGGTGGCTAACCTTGCAACTTACTAGGAGTACTTAGCACAACCTAAAGTTAAATAGCTGTCTTCCTTTCCTACAAAATTATACATTGACCTTAGAACTTTGCACTCTAGGGGCGACTGGGTGGCGCAGTCGGTTAAGCGTCCGACTTCAGCCAGGTCACGATCTCGCGGTCCGTGAGTTCGAGCCCCGCGTCAGGCTCTGGGTTGATGGCTCAGAGCCTGGAGCCTGTTTCCGATTCTGTGTCTCCCTCTCTCTCTGACCCTCCCCTGTTCATGCTCTGTCTCTCTCTGTCCCAAAAATAAATAAACATTGAAAAAAAAAAATTAAAAAAAAAAAAAAAAAAAAGAACTTTCACTCTAATCACCTCTTCCTTACATGCTACTACTGTCCAGGACTTGAGTATGGTCGTGTTGAACACCACAAATTAGATTGTGTTTGCCAGTTCCTTTGTTCACTATCCCTTCCTTCTGTGATTAAAGCCTTCTTTCTGATATCATTTCTTTCCTCGTTGAAGTGCATTCTTTTTTTTTTTTTTTTTTTTTGACTGCCCTAAATATTAGCAGTAATGGTGGAGCTTGGGGTATTGCACTAAGCTACACAGCAAGGGAAGTACGTTCTCTAGACAGTCTTTCAGTGAAGGTCTTTTGGGTGACTTTCAGAATCACTAACATGTCACTAAAGAGATTTCCTTTAATCTTTAAGAACTTAAATAAATTTTCATCACGTATGAAATTGTCCAGATATTCTTCAAATCCATCTGTGGTTCTAACCAAGATGAATGATAAGGACAACAAAGAATCTGAAGTTTAGGTGATGCCTGAAGATCTAATGCTTCACCCCTTGAATTGGCCAGGGGTTTATGTTGTCCTTATAACAGTAATGTAAGTGGAAGGAGATTAGGAACCTGAAGTGAAGTCTTTTCATTTCAGATCATCCCAGTTCTTTGAGGCTACCTAAGGCCCATATAATGGTTATTGGAATTCCTGCGTCCCAAAGTTTTAATCCCCACAATTGGACATAGCTCAAATTACCATGTTTTTTGTTACAGCTCAGAGAGCGGGAACAGCGTGAAAAGACTGAAGTCGGACACTGACCCAGATGACAAGAGTCAAGGTAGGGTGGCAGCTTTCATTTCACTGTTTACTTGTAATACACATGAACCATAGTACAGGGCTGGACCGCAGCACAGCTGTGAAGGAATGCATGGGTCTCTGAGCAAGCCGATCTAAATTTAGTTTACCAAACTGTTTTCTACCAGGCAGGATTTATACCCAAGAGTATATGTCAACTGCCCTGCCAAGCAATATGTTAGAAACCAGTGGAACTGATAAATGACAATTGTGCTTTCCCGGAAGTGCTTACAAAGCCAAAGCCCTGGTCCTATCACTTCTGCTCACAAAGGGTTTTTCTCTGTGTCGCCCAAATGTCAAGTTTCTTGATTTCACCTGGCTGGCTACCAGTGAGAGGTAGAATGCCTGGCTCTTGCTGATGGTTGGATCGGATTGAGCCTGGAAGCTTAATACAGTCTCCAGAAGCATACTTTCTTTGGTGGTTACTTTTATGCAATCAAATCTGGCACTGTATTAAGTGGCACAGAGTTGTAAGTGAAGGTGAGTGTTCCTGAGGGCTGGATCGGGGATAAGAAATCCAAGAGCGTTTTTAGTTCTACCCGTGACTCCCTGGGGGACTGAGATTCTGCGCTAAACTCAGTGGGTCATCTATAAAACAGGGCTTACATTGATTTCTCCCTCAAAATATAATGGATATTTAAAAATGTATATCTGCTGAGCACCAGTAATGGTGCGCTGTTGCTGATAACTTTTTGCTCTAGAATTACTTTTAAGAAAGACATTGAGTGAAGAGTCTTCTTTCTACGTATATATCCTCTTCCATCCAATTCTGCTTCCCAGAGAGAAACAGTATTATACATTTCTTATGTGTATATCCGGAGCTATTCTGTGTCTGTATAAGCAATTACAAATATATGCTTTTAAAATTAAAAAAATGTTTATTGAGATAACTTAAAACATATTCAAACATTGAGATAATAAGGAACCCCATCTTGTAGCTTCATCATTTTTTTAACACATATCCAATCTTACTTATACCTCCTTAACTATAGTGTTTTGAGGCAAATGTCAGACATTATATTGTATTATCCATAATTCTTCTGTACATATCACTAAAAAATAAGGGTTCTTTGTTTTGTTTTGTTTTTGACATCACAGTGATCTTTTTTTTTTAATATGAAATTTATTGTCAAATTGGTTTCCATACAACACCCAGTGCTCATCCCAACAGGTGTCCTCCTCATTGCCCATCACCCACCCTCCAGTGATCTCTAAATAATATCAGATAGCATATTAGTATTCATTTTCCCCAATTTTCTCACAATTTTTTTCTTGACAATTGGTTTTTCAATTATTTTTTTTAATGTTTATTTTTGAGCCAGAGAGAGAGCAGGGGCTTGAACTCATGAACTGCGAGGTCATGACCTGAGCCGAAGTCAGATGCTCAACCAACTGAGCCACCCAGGGGCTCCATTGACAATTGGTTTTTTAAAAATCAGGATCCAAGCAAGGATCAGTCATACATTGTATCTGGCCTATATGGCTTTTAAAAAAAATATTGAGATACAACTCAGTGCCATAAAATTCATTCTTTGAAAGAAGCACAATTCAGTGATTTTGTTTTAATATGTTCACAGAAATGTGTATTCATCACCACTGTTTAATTCCAGAATGTTTCATCACCCCAAAAAGAGTCCCCGTGCCCATTAACAGTTATCCCCGTTCTTCCCTCTCTCTAGCCACTGGCAACCACTCATCTACTTTTCTCTCTGTGGACTTGTCTTTCCTGGACATTTCCTATAAATGAAATCATTCCATCTGCGGCCTTCTGTGTCCAGTGTCTTTTCACGTGTTTACAAAGGTCATCCATGTGGTAGCACGTATTGGGACTTTTTACGCTGAATAATATTCTGTTGTATGGCATGCTGCATTCTGTCCAGTCATCAGTTGATGGGCATTTGGATTGTTCACACTTTTGGGCTACTCTGAATGATGCTGCTAAGAACATTTGTGTACAAGTTTTTGTGTGACCAGCTATTTTCACTTCTCTTGGGTGTATACCTGGGAATGGAATTTCTAGGTTATATGGTAACTCTGTGTTTATATGGTTAACTTTTTGAGGAACTGCCAAATTGTTTTCCGAAACAACTGCACCATTTTTACATTCTACCAGCAGTATGTGAAGGCTCCAGTTTCTTTATATCCTTGTCAACACTTGTTATTGTCTTTTTTATTTTGTTTATCTTTGTGAGTGGGAAGTGATACTTCATTTCTCTAATGACTAGTGGTGTTGGCATCATGTACTTATTGGTCATTTGTATATCTTCTTTGGAGAAATATTTACTCAAATCCTGAGCCTATTTTTAAATTAGGTTACTTGTCTTTTTACTGTCGAGTTTAAAGAGTTTTTTTATATATTCTGGTTACTAGACACTTGTCAGATATATGATTTACAGATATTGTCTCCCTTACTGTGAGTTGTATTTTCATTTTCTTGATAGAGTCCTTTGGAGCACAAACATTTTTAGTTTTGATGACATCTGACTTATCTATTTTTTCTTTGGTTGCTTGTGCTTTAGGTGTTGTATCTAAGAAACCATTGCCTAATCCACCGCCATGAAAACTTACACCTGTGTTTTCTTCCAAGTTTTATGGCTTTAGCTCTTCCATTTTGGTCTTTGATCCATTTTGAGTTAATTTTTGTATATGGTTTGAAGTAGGGATTCATGTTCATTGTGTGTATCCAGTAGGCCCAGCACCCTTTGTTGAAGAGACTTATTTTTTCCAGACTGAACTGTCATGGCACTTCCATTGAAAATCAGTTGACCAACATGTATGGGTTTATTTCTGGGCTCTCTCTTCTCTTCCATTGATCTGTATGTCTGTCCTTATGCCACTACCACACAGTCTTGATCACTATAGCTTTGTAGCAAGTTCTGAAATTAGGAAGTGTGAGTCCTCCAACTTTGTTCTCTTTCAAGATCATTTGGCTATTTGAGGTCCCTTGCATTTCCATATGAATTTTGGGATCAGCTTGTCAATTTCAATAACAAAGGCAGTTGGAATTTTAATAGGGATCACCTGAATCTGTAGATCAGTCTGGGAATATTGCCATCAGATAGCATCTTAACAATAGACTAGCGTGCCTTTTAAGTCTCATTTGGCCTATAGGTTCTTCTTCCTTTTTATGTTTATTTTTTGCTTCCTTTGTTTTTGTGAAGAAACTGGGTCTCTTTGTCCTGTGGAGTTTCCCATGCTCTAGATCTTGTTGATTATATCTCCATGGTGTTCCTTTATTCCTCTCTTTCCTGTGAAAATGGTAACTAGATCTAGAGCTTGATCAATTCAAGTGTTTTGGCAAGAATGCCTCATATGTTGTTTTGTACTTCCTGTCATCGTCATTATTTTAATTAACATACTCTGTTCGTTGCTTAATTCACCTGTAGTACCTTGGGAATCATTGCATGACTGTACATAAAGAGCTTCATTCCTTTTTAAGACTATGTAGTATCCTGTTATATGGTTGCAACATAGTATGTTTTTTCTATTTTTTATGATGGACATCTAGATTGCTTCCATGCTTTCTCTGTCATGATGTTTTATTAAAAACTTTGTACATGCGTTATTTTTCACACCCATGATATGTTAGGTTAAATAGAATTATTGGGACAGAGAAGATATACATTTGTAATTCCGATAAATATTGTAAAATTGCCATGCAAAGAAGTTATCCCAGTTTACATTCCCATCAGCAATATAGGACTTCCATTTCACAGATGTCTTTTTTTTTTTTTTTCCCAACATTTATTTATTTTTGGGACAGAGAGAGACAGAGCATGAACGGGGGAGGGGCAGAGAGAGAGGGAGACACAGAATCGGAAACAGGCTCCAGGCTCTGAGCCATCAGCCCAGAGCCTGACGCGGGGCTCGAACTCACGGACCGCAAGATCGTGACCTGGCTGAAGTTGGACGCTTAACCGACTGCGCCACCCAGGCGCCCCACAGATGTCTTTTTAATATATAGGAAACTTGCTACTCTGGATGTGTAAATAAGATTAAGTGTATACTGTGGGCATATACACATGCACATACACACAAGTACATAAAACTTCATAGAAATCTTAAATGTACTTCAGCTAGCCCTGTGTCTGGTGCTTATTCCCTTGTAGGAAGTATTTGCATTAGTCAATGGAAAGGAAAACTTGTGTGGCAGTTTTTGTTTTTGTTTTTTTTTAACGTTTATTTATTTTTAAGACAGAGTGTGTGAGTGAGGGAGGGGCAGAGAGAGAGGGAGACACAGAATCTGAAGCAGGCTCCAGGCTCCAAGCTGTCGGCGCAGAGCCTGATGCGGGGCTCGAATGTATGAACCATGAGATCATGACCTGAGCTGAAGTGGGACGCTGAACTGACTGAGCCACCAGGTGCCCCACTTGTGTGGCCTTTTGAAACCATCTTAGGGGGCACCTGAACGGCTCAGTTGGTTGAGCATCTGACTATTGATTTCGACTCAGGTTATGATCTCACAGTTTGTGGGTTCGAGCCCTGCGTTGGGCTCCGCACTATCAGTGCAGTGCTTCGATTTTCCCTCTCTCTCTGCTCCCCCCCTGCTTGCACTCTGTCTCTCTCAAAGTAAAATAAAATAATAATAATACTTGTTTAAAAAAAACCCATCTAAGGCAGACACCATGTTTCAGAGCCACCTTTTAATCTCTTTGTCTTCCCTTCCACTCTCACAGCAGCATTCTTACAGCTGGGCAAGAGATACCCTCTTTTGCTAGTAAGGCCCCATTGGAAGAAAATCCCCTAAAAGCTTGCTTGAAAGTTTTGTCCTTCGCAGTAGAAAGCTTTGTGCTTTTATTCCCCCCAGAAAAGAACTCTGTGACCCTAATGGAGATTCAGGTTTCCCCCATTGGGGGCTCTGGACTTAGGCTCTGAGCAGAGCCAGTGAACGCACAAGTTGGCCCCATCGACTCTCAACTCACGCATCTGTTTGAATCCCAAGAACATTCCCTATTAGTAATTTTCGGTGTCAATTTGGTATAACAACGTGGTCCTGCAAATGCAGAAGCTGGCAGGAAACTTCACCAAATGGGTGAGATCAGAGGGCACCATTTTGTTCTCTTTGGACAGTTGAACTATTTTTGGAATGAAATTTGTCAGAGTTGCAGTCTCTTTTCTTTCTTGAAACCTAGATAATCGGGAGATTTGGTCTTTTGGCTTAAACTCTGCTGATGCCATTGTGGTCCAGATTTCTTGGTTTCATTTTGTGGCTGGCTTCCGTCCTTCCGTTAGGCCAGCTCTAGTCTTGCACAGGTACTCTGAACTTGATCCTCCTTTTCTATCTAAGATAGACCCTAAAATTCAATTCACCCTTGAAATTCTTAATAAAATGACATCTCATTGAACAGCTTCACATAAATTACTTTTCTGAGTAACTGATTTATGAATCAGGTTTTTTTTAAAGCAAATATTTCATTTTTTTAAATATATATTTATTTTGAGAGAGAGAGAGAGTGTGTGGGCAGGGGAAGGGCAGAGAGAGAGGGAGACGCAGGATCCAAAACAGGCTCTGCACTGACAGCAGAGAGCCCGATGGAGCTTGAACTCATGAACCGTGAGATCATGACCTGAGCCCAACTGAGCCACCCAGGCATCCCTTAACCAAATATTTCTAACAGAATACTGAAAGTATCACTGTATATGTGAAAATAATAATACAGGGAATGTTCAAGTAATGAATAATGTACAATTTGATGTTGGGTCCCAAATTTTCACCCCTCCCCCCCAATTTAGCTATTTGCAATGAAATGTGTAAAATATCTTTAACACATGGCAAATGCTGGCCTGCTCTGTGCTAGACCCCATGCTATGGGGACGGAGTGGTGAAGAAGGAGCCCTTGCCCTCAAGTGGCTTACAATGAGAACATACAGACAAGCAACCCGTTTTGTTGTTAGACTGTCCATTCTTCTGCAGCCTTCCTGGCTGTAAGAGTGGGGTGCCCATGAGGTTACAGAGATACATGGGGCTATTCCTCCCCAATTTAAGTAGACTATGATGCTCTTTGAACTTTTGCATTTGCTTTTCTAAAAAGTTGTCTGCATTGGCAGTATATGCATAGAAAATTCAAAAGGGGCAAAAGAATAAATAAGGTTCATTTATTCATTCTAAAATTTAAAAAGTTTGGTGGGGCGCCTGGGTGGCTCAGTCGGTTAAGCGTCCGACTTCAGCTCAGGTCACGATCTCGCAGTTCGTGAGTTCGAGCCCCGCGTCGGGCTCTGGGGTGATGGCTCAGAGCCTGGAGCCTGCTTCCGATTCTGTGTCTCCCTCTCTTTATGCTCCTCCCCCGTTCATGCTCTGTCTCTCTCCCTGTCTCAAAAAGAAATAAACGTTAAAAAAAAAATTTTTTTTTAAATAAAAATAAAATTTAAAAAATTTGGAATAAAAAAAGTTAAGTCTCCCTGTTCCCCAACCGCTCTGCTGATCTCCCCAGGACAACCACTGTTACCAGTTTTATATGTATTGTTTTAGACATCGTCATGCATGTACATGGGCATGTTCCCCTCCCTACAGATTATAGCTTACACATACCCTTGCCTCTTTCACAAAGCATAGTGGTTTGGTACCAGTACGTAGAGGCTTTACTCTTCTTCATGGCTGAATAATAGTCCATTACACTGGTCCCTTATTAATGAACCTTTCAGTTGCTACTGTCAACAGTGCCGCAGGGAAAATGTTCTCATATGAACATCGTTTAAGATTGAAGGACGTTGCCAAACTGCCCCACATCCTCTCAGCAGCATATAAAGATGCCTGTTCCCTGTACCTTCCCTCCTTATAGATTGTTTCCTCTCCCAAGTTTAAATGTCTGTTTTGCTTTTTCTGTGAACTGTTTGTACCTTGTGTCTAGTTTTCTATTCGGTTGTTGGTTGGTTGGTTGGTGTCAGAAGAACCTGATCTCACGAAGAAATTGACTTGTGATATTTGTTGCAAAAATCTGCCTCTGCTTTCATGTAGTCTTGTAATCACCGTCTTTACGATCAGTGTCGGCTCTCAGGTCACGTTCTTACATCTCTGTGTTTCAACACTGCCTTTCTTCAGCAGCTTCTTTTTCCCCTATTAGAACTTCCTGTAAGACCAGCAAATCCACTGAGCTTCTCAACCCTGTGTACTGGCCGCTGGAGGTCTCTTCTTGCTTCTCAGTGGTAGTTTTGACTTCCTCCTGATTTCATATACTTGGAACCATGTATCCTTTTCACATTTACATAAAGTGTCAGTTAGGGGCTTGTAAAGGCAAAAGCCAGGAAGGTATATGCTTGTCAGCCTGAGACACTGAGGTTTAAAGTCCAGCTCTTAGTCTACAGTGAGCTCTGGTATCATTCTAGTACATTATTTTTTGATTCAGATTTAGTTTAACGTTTTCTACTCTAAGTGGCCTTTAACCTTGGCCTGGTCATTTGACCTCCTTCATCAGTAAGATGGGGATACCTACATAGCAGGTTGTGGTAGTGATTCATTGAGTCCGGAAACATTTAGAGGCAACAGGAGTGGTGGAGTAGAGTCCTTAACTTCTCTTTTTACTTCTAAGTGCCGTATTCCCCTGGATTGAGGCTTTCCATCACTGGGGTGCTGCAGTGACTCTGGGTTTCCCGGAGCAAAAAGAGCCTTAGCTACGTGGTCACATTCTGCATGGCTTTAAAATGTTCTCTGAGTGTGGCTTCAGTTTTCTCAGTTGTAAAAGAGGAACACAGCTGTCCGATGCAGGGGACAGTAATGATGACTGCACAGAGCGGTTTGGGGCTTCAGGGTAGAGCCCGAGGCGCTGTGCCCCGCACGTGGAAAGTACCCTGTGAATTTTGGGCAAAATGGTGAAGTCACAGTGCTTCCTCCTGTTTTGCAGAAGCCCCGTCCTGCATGTCTCTTGGAAGCACGTCCCTGAGCACTCCTTCCATCCACTGCCCCTCCGCCGCGGTCTGTATTGGCATCCTCCCAGGCTTGGGTGCCTATTCCGGCAGCAGCGACTCCGAGTCCAGCTCAGACAGTGAAGGCACCATCAACGCCACTGGCAAGATCGTCTCCTCCATCTTCCGAACCAACACCTTCCTCGAGGCCCCCTAGCTCCCGTGTCCCTCCCAAGCTCCTGCCCAAGAGTAGACCGGACGGTTTGTTCTGCCTACGGGCATTACCTCCCTCAGAACTCCTTTGCCTGCTTCCTGTGCACACCGTGACATTTTTAACCTCATCTAAAAATGTGCCAGAGTCCAGTTGTGGCCCGACTTGTGTTTGGTTTCTCTTTTCACTCCAGTGCAGATGTCCAGACCTGTCCTGCTGCGTCTTTCCTTGCCGATGTGCTGGGGGGAGGGGAGGAGGGCTCAGCAGAAATTCCACTGAAAATGCCCTGGGAAGATAGGCACCCACTGGTGTGCAAAGTGTTTGGATCATGTTGCTTTCTTTTTTTCCTTTCCCAACAGCACAAAGAAGCAAGGGCAGTTATTGGACAGGTATTATTTAAACATTCGTCTCTAGATGACCATCCCGTTTGGTTGTACTGCATTGTGGAGCACATGGGGGATGGGGGGTGGGTGGGAGAAATGAGCCGGGTGACGGAATGGCGACCTCCCTTGGAACTAACCAATTCTCGATGTTGTGTGACTAAGTAAAGATTCTAAACTGCGTCTGCAGGGAGTGTCACTTAACACTCATCACTCATTGTGAAATCTCTCCTTATTCTTCCTTCCTTTTCCTTCTCCTTCCCCTTCCTCCCTCCATCAAGTGGCGTTTAAGACTCTAAAGCTTGGAGAAACAAACAGGCCTTATCTCATCGTGGCCAGGAAGCAGAAGTGCTGTTTAGGTGTGTAGATGCAATGACTTATTTCTGGCAGCTTGTAGGATCCTGAGTGCACACCAGTGGGACACACCTACATCTTCTGCCTCTGTTGGGTACTGTCGAGGCCCCTCTCCGTTTGCTACATTTGTAGTTGTGGCTTCTAACCACGGAAGCTATTACTGGCCTAAAGGTGCTGCCCTGTCCTTTCCTCCCCTCTGCTCTTTCCCCTTTGCACACAGGGCAGCTTTAAGGCTGTGAGCAGCGAAGACTTAGAGGTACTGTCCCACCTCGGTCTCCTAAAGGGAAGCAGGCACTTTCCCTCCAGGATGGAGGCAGATGAGGTATGAAGGCCTTATGGACCAAGGGAGGCATGGGCTTTAAAAAAAAAACAACAAAAAAACGGCTCCCCACTTCAGGAGAATGAATCTGCACGGTTCTCTCTTCCCCTGGGTTCCTACGTCAATTGTTTCTACTTCTCTGGGTGTGAGACGGAGAGAGACACACAGAGAATGTGTTGACACTGTGATGCTGGCAGGCAGAGAAGCTACTCAGTCTTCATGTGGGCAGAGAGGCCCCTGGATCTCCTCCAACCCACTCCTTTTCCCCTTCCATTGCAGTGACACTCTGGGCCTGTTAGCAGATGGTGACTTCCCTTCACCCATAAGTGATGCCTTGTGAATTCTTCCTCCTTTTCAGAACCACTCAGTGCTAATTGTTCCCGTCGGTACAGGCGCATCAGCTTCATCCTAACAAACAAGACATTTAGGTAAAACTGTGTAGGCACCTTCTGCTTCTCTGCTTCATTGTTCCTGCGATCGCGCTGTCATTATTACAGCGCGTACCCAGAGCAACCTCACCTCATTTCAGGAGGCAGACCAAGGATTCAAAATCACCGTCTTTGTGTGGTTTGACTTTTAGGAAGCCATTACTATACCTTGTGGCCTCTGTTGTTGTTGGAAGTTGACAAAAGGTTACAGGGATTAAAACTGTATGTTAACTTGAAAGCTGATACATGTCAGAGAACGAGATCTTGCTTTTCCTGTACCGAATCTTGCACTCCCAGCCCCCTCCGCATTTACCAGCACAGCTAGAGTGTGTTGAGAAAGTTGAGGCTCTTCAGATGGAGATCTCTGCTCTTGATGTCACAGGAAAGACTGAGAGTCACCGGTGGCACCTGTGTTCATTGTACCTGTTGGTATAGAGTCCTGGAACAGAGACACATGCCCCATAGAAACTACGACTAGCAGAGCAGGATCTGGTCTCCCCAGTAGAGGAAGCAGCCTTGGAAAGCATCCAGTGTAGACAGTGTGGTTCAAACCCAAAGAAGGATGGAAAAAATGGGCTGCTTTAATCTACACAGTGCAGCACTCAGGCCTTAATAGCTAATTGGGGTTTTATAACTAGATGACAAGCGATAAAGGCAAAGTGTGTGTATTGGGGGGCAGGGGGTGCTTACATTGTCCTGAGTGGTAGTAGTCTTACAACTCTTGAATCCTGCAAGGGAGAAAGCCTGTCTCTGAAGATCTCTATTGCCAATTCTCTCTGGATGATCTAGTCTGTGTCACACCGTGCCCTCTCAACCAGTTCTGCTAACTTCTAGCCCTGTCATTTGAGTGGGGAGAAAGCATGAAATTCAAAGCATTCATTTTTCCATCTATAAAAAAGCTAGGGAGCTGATGTGACTGGACCTGAGAGGTGGCTGGTGATCTGTTTACATAGGACTTCCCTGATCTCAAGACCCCAGAGGAGAAAAAACCTGGCTTCTCAAATTTAGACTGGGATGGGGGTGGGGATCTCTAGCTTTCTTCAGACGTATCTTAGACCGGACATTGGAAGTTGGGCCCCTAACTAGGGATGACCAGTGCCCGCTCTTTGCGTCCTTGTTCTTTCCAGTTTCCACCTTAGGTTCTTCCCTTCTGGCTACCTCTTTTCTACCCAGGACAAGCTGCTTTTGCCTAAGACTTCCCCCACTGCTTCTGCTTCTCCCTGGGAACGACGCCTAGTTCCCTCTTCCCTGGATGTACCATAGTGGTTTTGTGCTCGGAGCCAGACATTTTCTAGCTGGGTCACTGGGACAAGGTCCGTAACCTCTCTGGGCCTCAGTTTCCTCCTCGGAAAATAGGAATAATGAGACCAGCTTTCTAGTGACGGTGAAAGATAATCTGGATTAGGTACTTAGTGTGGGATCTGGCACACAGCGCTCAGTAAATGGTAGCCATCTTCAATAGCCCTGTTACTGCTGGCCTCCCCTGTTTCACGGTGGGCGTTCAGAGCTTCCGTTAGTGCTGATTTATGGCAGGTTTTCCCCATCCTACTGGCAGTACTTGGTTGCAGCTAAAACACTGACATGATGAAGGGTCAGATCTGGTCGTCAAAGCTCCAACCACCAGCTTCTGCTGTATGCTTCCCTCTCAGCTAAATGTTAATTGCTTAGGCACACCCGGTTCCTTGGCTCGGGTGTCCTATTCGTGGGTATATGGCTCAGCTGTTGTCTTAAGCCCCTTCCAGAAAAACAAAAAGGAGAGCTTAGTGGCAGTGCACCATTATTTGGACTTGAGCGTTGTCTTGATTTCCTGGCGTGCCCAGCCTACTTACACGTAACAGTATGGAATGTAAGTTCTACTTGGTGGGAGGCTAGAATCTTGGCAACTTCGTTGTAGTCACAGGGTGAACACAAGAAGCCAGTTGCACATTCGTGCCTTAGTGACGCTGGCAAGAGCTGGCATTTTGCTCCCTTACCTGCTGGAGCTATGGTTTAGGGAGAAGGGGAGTGTCCCAGCAGTGACAGGCAGAATGTGGCCCAGCATTAGCACTTCACAGAGGAGAAGGACAGCAAAACCCAGAGACAGCCACTACTCTGAGCTGTTGGCTGGATTCCACCCTTACTGTTTTAGTAACAGGCATGTCATTATGCCTTGTGTGGATTTGTTTCATTCATTCATTGTATACCGAGAGGCTGCTATGTGTGTGCCAGGCACTGTTTGGGACATTTGTGGACCATTTTTGTGGACTGTAATATCTTTCATCCTAAAAGTCCCACGAAGCAGCCCTTCTCTACATTTTATGGAGAAAATCGAAATTCGTAGTGGTTCTATGACTTGCCTGTGACTGCACAGTTAGGTGACAGAACCAGAATTTGAATTTGAGGCTTTAACTCTGAAGTCTGACTTTCTGTGGTGTCAGTGAAAATTTTAAACAAATGCTAGTGCCCAGGCCTCAGCAGCAGTGATTCAAGGGTGGAGGGGTCTTTTAGATTTTGAAGTTCACTTTTTAGCTTGCTATCCATGTACCAAGAATCAGGTACCAGCATCACCGAAGCTCAATTTGTTTTTGAGATATAATTGACATTAGTTTCGGGTGTGCAGTTTATTCAGTACTTGTGTATATTGCTAAATGGTCTTGTTTTTTATTTTTCCTTGTGATGAGAGCCTTTAAGATCTAGGCTCTTGGCAACTTTCAGATGTAATACAGTATTATCAGCTATAGCCACCATGCTTTACGTTACACCCTCAGGACTTATTTATTTTGGCTTGTTGTTTTTTGGTTTTGGTTTTTGTTTTTGTGCGCCTGGTCAGGAGTTCGGGCGCATTCCTTTCCCCTGTGAACTTGAGCCAGCTGGGAGTAGAAGGCTTGCTTGACTGATTTACTCAACCTGGGCAGAGAAGGGGAAAGAAAGCAGAGATGTCAGGGTCTGCTCCCATGTGAAGCCTGGAGGTGAGTGAAGGCTGTGGCCACCATACCTGAGGTAGATGGTCCATAAGAGTTTGAGCTTTTGAGATGGACCCCAACATAAGGCAGGGATTCTCTCACCATTCTGGTAAATTCTTCCCATGGGGAGGTAGAAGGGAAGGGTCTGCATGAGAAGTGCCCCCCACCCCTCGCAACATACATGTCCTGTAAGGGCCAAGGAGGAGATGTGGGGCTGGGAGGAAGAAGGCTGCCCCCCTTTAGAGACCTCTGGTCAATGATAAGTTGACAGATTAGGGGGTATATCTCAGGGGTAGAGCATCTGACTGCAGGACTTGACAGATTCTTCCAGGCTGGGTGGGTACAAACTTCCCTGGATGTGACGTCCAGCTAGACTCGTGTCAGCTTCTGAGCAGGCGGGCAAACCAGCAGACTTGTGCTATTTAGCACGCAGTCTTACAGCTGGCATAAGCAGGAGTTAGGCATGACCCAAAGGAGGCCAATACACTAGCCCTGGGATTCCATCCGTGTTGCCACCTGGCCCCTGGGCCATTGTGCTGTGATTTCCCAAAGGTTCGTTGGGGAGCAGAGCTCCATGCGATCCTGCAGCCCTCTCAGAATGAACGTGTCCCTAAAGGATATTTCGACTTTCGGTGGCCACAGAACCAGCGGGAGTATTGGAAGCTTAGAACGAAGATCTCCTTCACTCGCCCTCGCCAGACAGACCTCGGTTCCCGAGCCTACCAGGTACCCAGAGGTAGGAACCTGCCTGGTGTGTGCTCTCAGGTCTAGCGGGGCCCAGGGAGAATGACCTGGGAGAGGAGGTCGAGGTAACAGACCTCCCGGTTTCAGTGCAGAGGAAGGACAGGTTCATTAGCAACCGGACCAGACTCCCTTACAGAGTCAAAGGAAGTTGCAGTGGAGTCAGTAGAGGCTTTGGAATTGGCCAGATCCAGATGGAAGTTCTGGCTCTGCCTTTAATAGATTTGATTAGCTTCTCTGCTCATTTCCTCATCTCTGAAATGGTCCTAGGCAGGGGTGATTGGAAGATTCATCAAGATTATGCCTGTAAAGCTCTTAACAT
Organism: Leopardus geoffroyi; assembly: GCF_018350155.1. Taxonomy (NCBI): domain Eukaryota; kingdom Metazoa; phylum Chordata; class Mammalia; order Carnivora; family Felidae; genus Leopardus; species Leopardus geoffroyi. Next base: position 34,256,439 of record NC_059335.1, on the reverse strand, counting down.
GGATCCGGAAACAGCGCTTAGTATAAATGTTGGTTGTTACTGGTTACACAGAAGCCTATGGCAGGGGCTCATGGAAACTCCAAGGCCGGAGGTAGACCAGAGAAAAAGAGGAGGACCCCTGGCTAGCTTCATGAACTTGGGCCTGCGCCAGGGTGTGGCATGCCCTAGAAACCAGTGGCTGCTGTCAGCAGGGACACAAGCAGCCCTGTTTAGCGTCCTGAGGGCAGAGGCTTTCACACAGGGCAGACCACAGCCCATCCCCCGATGCCTGGAGACCAGGAAGAGGAGCTAATGGACGTCAGTGACTGCTATCCTGTGTGCCCGTGTGGTGCAACTCAGGACAGAGTGTAGACAGAGGAGGAAGGAGGGGGAGGGGTCAGTGGTAGTGGCTGGGCCTAAGTACCCGGAGACTGGTGTAGGCTCTGTATGGGCTTCAGTTACTGGTGGGGCCGGCCATTGTATCCATCCACAGCTATCTAATGTGCCAAGTTCTGTGCCACTTTAACAGAGGGATTACTGTTTGTGTGGAATGTGTGCCCTGCCCGCCCCCCACCCCCCAACCCCACCTTAAGTAGAAATGATTGCACCATCTTGCCAGGCTTGTTGGGAGAAAGAGGTTTTCGTGTTTCCTTTCCCAGATCAGTGAGCCCATCAGGTCCCAGCTGAGGAAGGAGAGGACACAGGAACATCTGAAACTCCTTTATTACCCTGAGTATTACAAATAGAACACAGTCACAGTATAAAAAAACAGAGCAGGAATTAGGTGCAGGCAATGACACAAAGTATGCACTGGGGACACATTCCTTTCAGAGTCTGCAGCTAGTTACTTGGAAAAAGCCAGTTATGATTGTAAAAATTTTCTCTTTAATAACAGTAATTCCACTAAAATTATACAAAGTACATTCAATACTTAAGGGTAGGGAGGAAGCCAGTTTGGCCCGGAAGCATCATCAGTCGACTCCAACAAAGGAAGCCCAGCTGGGCTGAGGGAAGTTGGGGGTGGAGGTCCGGTTGTTTAAAAAAAAAAAAAAATGGATCGGTTAAAAAAGCCACCCACAAAGAAGCAGGGTGAGCGTGCACGTTCCTGGAGAGGGCGGGAGGCCCAGCCGGCATGCTGCGGCTGGGCACGGGCTGGCGCTCAGGCAGGCTCCGAGTTGGTGGGGGGCAGGTTTTTATGCTTGAAATACTGCACAACTTGTTGGGGTAGTTCCGCCAGCACAGCTTTGGCCAACGTCTCTTTTGCCGCCTGTGGGGTGGGGTGGGGCGGGGGGGGGGTGGTAAGGTGGAGAGGAGAGACAGGGTTACTGGAGGAAAGTCATGAGGGGCACCAGGCCCAGACAGCTGCTGGAGGGAGAGGAGGTCCCTGGAGGACAAGAGCGGTCTGGAGGGCCAGAGTGGTCTATAATGCGCATCCCTTGTCCCGGCCCAGGGCTGAAACCCCACTGCTAGCAGCGCTTTCCTTTATTTGAAGTCTGATTCTTACCTTGAGCACTTGAGATGCCTGGGAGTAACATTTTAGGATAAATTTGTGTGTGGGAAGCTTCTGGGGAAAGAGATGGTGGAGGCGAGCTGCATAGCCTACTCCCCTGGCAGATACTTCCTGAACACCTCCTTAGCCACCATGAATGGGCTGGGACTGTCTGGCTCACCGCTGAACGCCCAGCTGCAGGCCAGGCATAGGGAGTCAGTCAGTGTCCTCAGCCTGAATGGGGAGCCAAGGCCCAGCATCGAGCCTCAGGAAGCTAATGCCCCAGAGGAAGGAGCTGGGCCATCTCAGGCAAACCCAGAGGACACTGGGCAGAGTTGTGAGCACCACTGGGTATAAAATATGCAATCGGTTCATGCTGGGACTAGTTGGTAGGATCTGAGCCACAGAACCCCGAGAGGCCCTATGGCCAAGGGAACCTAGGCCCAGAGACATCAGGGACTTGCCCAAGGCCACACAGTGAGCTTCTGGTCAAATAAGAGTTGGGCCCCAGGCTGGCAGTACAGGGGTGGCATCTGAGAGACTGCTCCCTCTGGGATCCTGGTGGGCCCAATTGCCAGAGCAGCGACCTTGTGGGCAGACCTGGGGTCACCTGCAAATAGGCTCAGAGCCACCTCCAGGAACAAGGCGGGGCTACCAGTCCCCCTGTGGAGGCCATCCTAAGATGGGCCTCGTTTCCTGTCTGTGAAGGATGCTGGCTGAGGTAAGGTTACCAGAAAAGCCTCTCTCACCTCTGGGCCTTTGCTCTCACACCACCACCACCCCCCCACACCCCTGCCTGGCTTTGACCCACAGGAATAACTCCCAACTTCTGGTTCAGGACCCAGGTTAGAGGGCAGGGCTTCCATGAAACCCTGCCCTGGAGCCCCAGTCTAGATCAGGCAATACCCGTGTGTTCCTCGAGCTCAGGGAAGCAAGTGGTCATGTGGTCGCGGGGCCTCCTCTCGGGGCAGGCCCTCGGGCGGGGCGCAGTCAATGGAGCGGAGGGTGGAGGAGCCTCAGGTTAGGCAGACACTCCCCAGACTTTGATCCTAACTGGTTGCTGGGGTCCCGTAAGTGCCCCCTCCCCAGCCCAGGCCCACACTCACGTTGCGGAACTCTCGGAAGGGCACGAACTGCACGATATCGCGGGCGGCCTCCTCCCCCGTGTGGGAGCGCAGTGTGCGGCTGTCCCCGTCTAGGAACTCCATGGCAGCGAAGTCGGCATTGCCCACGCCCACGATGATGATGGACATGGGCAGCTTGGAAGCCTGCACCACGGCATGGCGCGTCTCCTCCATGTCACTGATGACGCCGTCCGTGATGATGAGGAGGATGAAGTATTGCTGCGGGAAGGAGACAGCAGGTGCGCTGAGGCCTCTGCCCCCCGCTCCCCAGCCTCCCCCAAACCTTCGGACCCCTGGGAGGAAGGCAGCGCTCCATCGTCAACAGCTGCGTTCTTGGCAGTCAGGACCACGGCTGAGAAGGGAGACCCATGCTGGCCAACGGACTTGGGGACCAGCCTCCCTGGCTCTGTTCCACCTGCGCAGAAACCCCCGCATCCGCTTGTGCCCGATCGGCACGGCTGGCCTCTGAGACGGCGCATTGGTCATGCAGGCGGGCGCTTCTGACCCTGTGGGACTCTGCTGGTAGTAAGTGACTTGGGGTCACACGGCAGACAGCATCAAGCCATGGTATTAATTCCACGCAGGTCTTTAAATTCCACAAACTGTACCCAGGAGGGAGTCTTGTTTGATTCTAGTGTGCCTTTAACGCCTACCATTTGCTAACCTTCCTTACCAACAGAGAGGCGGGAAGCACAAGCCCTTCGGGGGACCATAGTTTCTAGCTAGACTTCACTATCAGGTCCGTTTTGTTGTGTTTATTTTTATTGTTACTCTCTACATATGGCAAGTTTCTTTATAAAACTACTTAAAAACACTAATTAGCATGGGTGATGTTGGCCATAGCGTGAGCTGCAAAGGGCAGGGGTGGGTAGGCGAATGAGATTCAGGAAGGCTCACTGGCTGGTCTGGGCAGGGACCCAGCATTCTAAGCAGGCTGAGACCTCAGTTTCAACTTGGCCCTGACCTTAGCACCCTCTGGCCCCTTTTTGAGGAATGTGGTTTTCCTCCTCTGTAACATAAGCAGAAAAGCCCTATGTGGCCCTAATATTCGGAAGCTTTTGCCTCCTAGCATGATCCTCCGGATTCTCAGGAGAGGAAGTAGGGGGCCCAGCCTTGTCCAGGTGATTGAGGGCAGACCCAAGCCAGATCTCAGATCAGCGCCTGGCCACCTTCTCACCCAGCAAAGCCATTTGCTCCCTGGGGAACATACAGAGGCCCCCTTGGATGCCCTGCTCTCCCCCTTGTACCTCACACAGTCGCCGTGTGGAGGTGTAGACACACCATCCTAACCCCCCTGCTTCCTGTGGCTGCTGTGCAGCACAGCCTGCACTGTGCCTTTAAGAGACCAAGCCCTTGGCTGGGGATACCTGTTGCTATGGAGATGGCAGCCTAGATCCCTGCAGTGGAGGGCAGCTGCTGCCCTTCCCCCTCCCCTCCCCTGCCCCCCTCCCGGTTGGGGGCCTTATAACCCCATCTACACCCTTGTTCCCCCCCACAGCCCACCATTGCTCCAGCACCCCTTCCTTAAGTGGCCCTCTGGCCCCCCTTCCATCCTGCAGGATAGTCCAGAGCATTATTTCCCAGGCACCTAACCTGGTGGGAGGGAGGATGCCTGGCCTCCGTCAACAGGTTCACCACTGGGGGCAGGACTGGCCTCCCACCCTCCTTCCAACGACCTTCCTGGTTTTTCCCTCTCAATCGGCCGCACCTCTACGCTAGGAGATTGGAGCCTGTGGCCCCCAGGCCTCCTCCCTCGGGCCTTAGAGCCTTCTTCGCAGGGAAGTGGGCACAAATGGGGCCTGGGTTCCCGCAGGACCTCGAGTACCAACTGCCAGGGTGAAGAAGTCCCTGCTCACACGGCAACAGTGCTGGCCCTCCTCACCCTGTGCTTCCCATTTTAGAGATGGGGAGAGGGGCTGAGAGCGGTTCAGTGACTTGCTAAAGGCCTCACAGCTGGGAACGAGCACAGTGTGGGTTCAGACACCAGCCTGGCTGACTCTACAGCTGGGGCTCTTTCCACAGTGTCCTCCTCTACCACCCGCATTTTGTGGCCGAGCCTCTCCAGTAGTGGGCCCTGGCAGGGAGGCGGTTTCTGCACCCCCTCACCCCACACTGTGGGGTCAGACAGCCTTAGTGTCCAAGACAGCAGCCCAGGGAAGAGCCCAGAACCATGGCACTGGACATTAGCCCTTGCTAATGCGCCAGCCCGCCATAATGCTCATAACCACGCGCTCGACCGCAGCTTCTGCCCAGCTGGGCAGGCCTTGGCAATGAACGTGCAGCTAACAAGTCCTGGGATCCTCACCGACCCTGGGCAGAGTCAAGGTTGTCCAGGAGCCTCTTAAGCCACTACAACCCCAGGGGTCCACAGCCCCACCTCCAAGACAGAAGTGGGAGGGGGCTGTGGGAGAGGAGAATGAAGGGCAGAATCAGGAGGAGGGAGGAAGGGGGCTCTGCTGTCCCCACAGAGAGCCCGGGTCTCCCCAACCCCAAGCTTTCCTACCTCCATGCCCTTCCTGGTGCCTCTCCTCCTGCCTGGCATACCCTTCCAGCCACAGCTCCAAGATCCATCTGAGCATCCACACCTCCATCCCAAGCAGATAGAAGGCCCTTCCGGGCCCTGAGCTCTGCTTCCCCTGCCAGCATTACCCCTGGGGGAGGTCTCCTCTGGATGCTTCTCTCTCCCCCCACACTCTGAGGACTCCATGCTCCAGAAACACAGCCAGTCAGTGTTCCAACCAAAATTAAAACCCCCCACTATGACTCAGGGATGGAGTATCTTTTGCCTTTACCCAGAGGTTCTTCAGGCTTCTGGAACTGTAAACAGTCACTTCCCCTAATGCATTTAACATGTGATCTGATTTGTAAAAAATCGACCATGACAGTTCCAGGCAGTCTGGGGAAGCTGCTCCCTGGCTTATTTCTGGAAGTTGGCTACAGAAGATTCTGGTGGTGGGGGGTAATTCCTAGGATGACTGTGTCCCAGCTCCCCCTGCCACTGGGACAGCAGATACCTAGGTAGCCAACCAGGAATGGGCAAGACCCAGGGTTTATGGGCAGAGGGAAGGATGAAGGTCCCACGATAGGGACCCACCTGGCCCCAGCTGAACCTCTTAATACCCTTCAGTGGCTCCTCACAGCCCTCAAGAGAAAATCCAGATTCCCCACTGGCTTCCAAGGCCCTGTGGTAGCTGGCCCTCATCCATCCCCATTCACCCCTCTTATGTCAACACTCCTTCCCTTCAGTTATGTCCAAACACGGCACCTCCTGGCCTTTGCCTATGCTGTTCCCTCTGTCTGGGGCACTCCACTCATGGCTAACCCTTAAGCATCCTCCAAGCCTGGACATCACTTTTCCAAGAAGCCTTCCCTGAGCCCCCTTAGGTTAGGCGCACCTTTATGATCCTGGACCTCCGTCACCATGGGTTTGCTCACCTTGCACCCGCAGCTGGTTTCCAGGCCAGGCTCCCCACTAGACTGCAAGCTCTGGAAGGGCAGAGGCCGTGCATCACAGTCTCCCCAGTGCCACACAAAAAAACATGATCCCGGAAGGCAGGCTGTGTGTGTGTGAACGGGAGAGGACAGGCCTGCACAGAGAGCTGCCTCCCACCACCTGCTCTCGAGTTCCTATACGTGGGTGTGCATACATCTAGGGACAGGGAAGGTGAAGCCACACCACGTATTGCCCCTAAAGCGGCTGTGCAAACGTGTCAGTTAATCCGCAAATTATTTCCGTTTGCCTTAGGTCTAATTGTGCTCAGCGCCATCAAGAGGTGACCCCAGAAGATTCAGCCGCCCACATTTCTTGAGTGCTTACTGTGTGCCAGGCACTGTGCTGAGCAATTTACATGCCAAACTGGTTGAATTCTCACAGTGTTTCCATGAGGCAGCCACTGTTGCATCACCTCCATGGTACGGGTGAGGAAACAGGTTCAGAGAGCTTCGGCAACCTGCCTTGGGTCACACGGCCAGGCAAGTGGAGCAGCTGGGGTCTGAACGAGGTCGCCGGGCCTCTGGAGCCGGAGGCTGAACCATCAGGCGGCACCACCTTTGGAGCACAGTGAGATGTGGGACAGCAAGGCCAGAGGTGGAGAAGCCTGTCTATGTGGACGTCAGGGTGGGAGGGGCTGAGAGAGGCCCTCTGTCCCACTCCTGCTTAGAGGTGGCCCAAGTCACACCGGGGTGCCGGGTAGTGCTTCCGTGAAGGGTGAGGGTGCCAAGAGGAGGCTGCCTCCCCAGGGTGGGAGGCCAGGGACGTGACAAAAGTGCCTGGGGTGTTGAGAAGATCAGGGGCTGGACAGAGAAAAGACCAAGTTTCCCCTCTGGGGAGCCGTCAGCAGTTATTCCCCAGGACACAAAGGTCCCCTTCCTGGCCTTGCCCAGGGCCCAAGCCCCTGGCACACCCGGGACCTAGCAGACACAGGCACCTTTCCCCCCAGGACCACACGTCCCACCCCGTCCTACCCTGGCTGCAGGGTGAGCCTGGCAAGAGCACTGGCTTCGCTCCTGCTACCATCTGTGTTTCTTCCTTTTAAACAAGAGTGCGGGCCTGTTTTTCCATCCCTTTGAAAGCTGGCTCAGGTGGACAACAGACTGGGGGGGGACAACGGCCTGGTTCACAGACGGCAGGCCTCCAGACGGTGCAAGCCCAAGGGCTGCCTCTCGTCTGCCCTCCCAACCCATTCCAGCCCTGCACCCCAGGAATGCAAAAGTAGTCCCTCCCAGGCCTTTCCCTGGTTGCTGTCTCATTCAGGTTGCCCCAGATCCTCAGGGCACCCAGGGGGGCTTTATTTCTCCCACCTCATAACGGAGAGAGGCTGAGAGCAGGAAGCGACTGGCCTCAGGGCCTCAGCCGCCAGCAGCCGGGCAGGACTGGCACTAGAGCGGACCATGCCCCCTGAGGAAGATGCCAGGACCGCCTTCCTTCTCCCCTGACCTGCATGCCGACCTCCTTCATGTTGTCCCGGCCTCTGGCGTCCTGTCTGCCTGGCCTTTCTCCTCCTGGGTGCAGGCATCGCATGATGTTGCTAATCCGAACGCCACCTCCTCAAAGTAGGTCCTGTTAGTACCCCCATCGTACAAACAAGGAAACTGAGGCTAAGAGAGGTTACGTGATTTGCCCAAGTCACAATGAGGAAGGAGTGTGAGCAGGATTCTTCAAACCCTGGCAGCCTGATCCCAGAGCCCCCTGTGGCCTTCTGAACAACTAGACCGTGTCCTGCCGTCCTGCCCTCTCCGGGCCAGCCCTGGTGTCCTCTTTCTCGCTCTCATAACCTCCACCTCCTCCATCTTTACCACCACTCCCAAAGCCAACCTCCACCTCCCTAGTGACCAGGTAGGGCCTCACCCTCCCTTCCCTTTTAGGAGAGGCCCTGCTGGGTTCCCTCCTCCTGCCTCTCGAGTCCTGCATAGCGCCCAGTCCGAGGCAGGGCCTAGGACAAATTCATCCACCCCTCCCCCACCCCCCCGCCATGATGCTTGAGCACCTGCCACAGGCCGGCAGGAGGTGATGGCGGACACAACAGCAGCAGCCCGGGGCCGTGGGGCCATGAGTCATGGGGAGAGACGCACAACGGACGAGGAAATGGAGACGAGCTAAACAGATGCTGCTGCCATCCTCGGAGTCCAAACGAGAATAAACAGAGAAGGTGGGAGAGCAACCTCAGAGGGGTGGTCAAGGCCCGCCACAGTGGGGGCATCTGAGGGGACCCTGAGGAATGGGTGGAACCGGCCGGGCAGAGTGTCACCGGGGCAAAGGCTCTGTGAGGGGAACAAGCTTGTGTGTGTGAGCAACAGGAATGAGGTTGGTGATAGAATCATAAAGGGAGGAAAGTGTGGGGGAAGAGTGGGAGAGGAGGTCTCTGTGGAAGGGAGGGGCCTGGAGGGGCCAGATCTGACATTTGCTGTTAAAAGGATTCCAGGCCGGAGAATGGATTGTAGGGGTCAAAGGGGTGAGGGTGTGGCTGTGATGTCAGATGACAGAAGACGGTGGCCTTGGCCATGGGAAGGAGAAGTCAAGAGAGAACCTAGGCATGGGTGCAGCTACTCTTTCTTTCCAAGGGGGAAGCCCAGAGAAGGGCAGAGGCTCATGAAGGTCCCCCGGGGGGAGTGGCCAGGCAGGAGTCAGACCGAAGTCTCCTGGGTGGCAGCCCAGGCTCCACCCCAGGGCTAGGAGCTGGGTTTCCAGCCGTGGCTTGAGCCTGACCGGTGGGCCTGGGGACAGGGTCTGGGAAGTACTACACAAGACACTGCCCTTGGGGCCGGGGGGAGAAGACTTCCCAACAGTCAAGTCAGCACAAATCCCGGTGGGGGAGGAAGAGTGGACAAGGTGACCCTCGGTGACCCCAACACAGGCATTCGGCCTGAGGCTAGGGAGCAGGGAGAGGACCAGGGATGCAGGTGCCCACGATGGCCATCTGCCATGTACTCCAGATGCCACTGGCAGTGTCCGGCCAGGCCCTCGCCTCACCGCTGGGCCAGACAGTGGCCCAGAGGGTAGCTTTAGGGCCCGCAAGGACCACCATCCCTTGGTGTCCATGTATCCCAGGAATACCAAACACCCCCTGTCCTGGGGAGGCACCTCCCAATGATCACAACCTTATTCACCACTAAGCATAAACAGAATCACTGTGTCTTTTTCAAGTCTGTGCTCCAGAAAGCCAGCACCAATCGAGTTGAGCTTGGTCCAACCCCCTTGCCAGACCTGCAGGTAAACTGAGGCACAGAAGGGAGAATATCCAGCTCCCCAGCCCTGTGGGGGCAGGTGGAGCTGGAAAGACAGGCCCCGGTCTGGCCCTCCCTCATGTCAGGCAGGGAGGGCCCAGCCAGTGCCCGCCCTCTCCCACATGTCCACGCCGGTGGCTGCCTACTCACCGTGGCTGTCTGCTGCTGTGTGGCCTGGGCTGCAAACCGAGCCACGTGGTTGACGATGGGTGAGAAGTTGGTGGGGCCGTAGAAACGGATGTGGGGCAGGCAGGCCGAGTATGCCTGGGCGATGCCATCGACACCTGCCTCGAGGAGAAGACTGTATCAGCAAGGTTGCCCCCCGGCCCTTCACCTACCCTCATCCCATTTGCAGACCCTACCTCTATTTCATGCTCACCCTAAATGCCCCTATGGTGGCCAGTGTAGGTCCCATGAGACTGGAAGCTCCCAGAGGGCAGGGCCAAGTATAAAGCAGAGTCCTGAATATGGAGTCAGGCGGACCTAAGTTCAAATCCTGCCTTGGCCCCTTCTTAGCTGAGGCAAGTTGTTTAATCTTTCTGAGCTCATGTCCTTGTCTGTCAATGGGACTGATAATCTTCACTCTTGGGCAGTTGACAAGAGGGGACCCAGCAGGCTCTTCCCAGAGAAGGAACTTGGCAGCCCAAGTCTTGAGGTCCATTCTGGACATGCTATGGCTTTGGCTGAGGGTTGCCGTGGGGAACTGAGATGCTTGCATGGCCCCTAAGAATATCCCACTGCCCGGTGGTCCTGTCCAGGAGGCCTTTGTCTGGGGAGGATGTTGACCAACCCAATTTTGGACAAAGTCTCTAGAGACCTGCTCTAAACGAGGCAGAGCCCAGGAAGAGCAGAGGGCTACATTTTTAGCCAACAGATAGATGTCCATGGCTTCTGAGTCACAGCATCGTTTGCAAGTTGGTGACTTGACACCTTTCCCTTCCAAGTACAAACTGGGCCCAGCTTTGGGAACCCCCAGGGAAGGCAGGTGCTATACCCAAGCCAGATCCTAGGCTGGAAGGTCTCATGATAGCAGGGACCACCCTCTTCCATACCCACCTGGGGCCCCCTTCCTCCTCCAATAGTTTCTCAAATGATTCTGGAGGCTCAGAAATTCTCTTAGGTCAAGGGGGCAGGGGTGAACACAGGCACCACACTCACTGCCTGCCCCTTTCTCTCCCCCTCCCCTCTGGCAACCCTCAGTCCTTGGGTGCCAAGGCTCTTTGTGGAAGGCAGGGGGAGCAGGGTGGGGTTAGGGCTGGGTCCTCCCAGCAAGGGCGGGAGGGAGGCGAGAGGCAGGTATATAATTTGCCACCCTCACCTCTTCCTGCTCTACACAGGGCTTCCTGTCAACACTTCCCTTAATTCTCACCTGACCACCCAGTGAGGTGAGCTAAGCAGGTATCATACTCCCTGGGGCAGGTGAGGAGGCAGAGGCCCAGAGAGGTGCAGTGATCTCTCCAAGGTCACACAGCCAGGAAAGGGCAGCAGCTGGCCTTGAATCCAGGACCACCTGACTCCAACCTCCAGCTCTTCCCCATCTGTCATTATGAGCAAGCATGAGGGGGAGGGGAAGGGAGAAAAAGACAAAACCTATACTCTGCCCCTCCCTCTGCCCAGCGCAGACGCAGGTGGGCTTAGCACTCACCCGAGCAGAAGGGGTTGGTAGGGTTGAAGTTGATGGCAAACTCATGGGAGACCTGAAGTGCAGAGAAAATGTTGAGCCGGCAGCCTCCTGGTTCCAAGCCCCACCCACTGCTGGGCCAAGTCTCCCTCTGTGGGTACCTGGCTCTTCAAGCCCCATCCCCACCCCAGGTCAAGGCTATTGACACCCCCCTACATCTGCTTCCACCTTCCAGTGCTGGGGCTGAGCCACACAGAGAGGTCTGACTGCCTTCACTTTGTAATGGGCACCACATCACCCCCATCTCTGTTTGCTGGGGCGGGGGGGGGGGGTGTCAGGCTGCTGCCTGTGTCTCCTCGCCCCACCAAGATAGTTCCTGAGTGGGACAGAGAGGCTTCTGAAGGCATCCAGGTGGGCTCCAGGAGCCTTTGAACTGAGCCTCTGTCACACGCCATCACTGACGGTCCACTTTGTAGGGCCCTGAGGGCTTTCCCGCGACTTAACAGCACGAGTGCTAACAAAGGAGCCTGTGTTACGCCAGGGAGCCAAACGGGATTAGCGGACAGCCTGCTCAGAGCTGGACTGGGGATGAGGAAGCAAAATGGGACCAGAGGAACGGGGGGCAGGGACAGCTATCACAGTTCCCCTGGGGCCCGGTCCCATTTCTCTGCCTCCAGACCCAGCCCCCAGCCCTGTGGGTTATTCTGCACACTCCCGATCCAGGAACACAGAGGAACAAAAACTAGACACCATTCGGGGCTGCGGGGGCTGCAGAACCCAGGCCTCTGATGGGGCCCTCCCCACTCTCTGTCCTGCTGCCCTCTCACAAAATCCCCACGCGGCCCCCTTCCCTACCGCATGCCACAACCCACGTTCAGAGTTTTGCAGGCATCCCCTCACTCCTGGCAATGACCCAATGGGGAAAGGCCTGCAATTACCCCATTTTCAGAAGATGAAACAGACACAGAATGTTCTAGAAAGTTCCCAGGCTCTCACATTTACCGAAGGACAAGGTTGGGACTAGAACCAAGGTTAGGCTGCCTCCTGAACCCACTAACCTCAGAAGGCGTTCCTCTCGGTAGGCGTGCGGACAAGGACTCCATCTTGTTTGTGTCTGCACAATGACCTCCCTCGGGGCTACGTGTTCTAGGCCCCAAGGAGGTTAATGTACGCCCACATGGGAATGCAGGAGGGCTTCTTCTGATCTTTATAACGTGGTGCACGAAGGCCCTACGTTAGCTAACCAGTAGAGAAGGCGCGCACACAGAGGGCCCCACTTTAGATAACTACCCTGTGACCTCACCACCATGCCCCTTGCTCTGTAAAAGCTGAAGGTTCTGCTGGCCCATCAGTAAGTTATCCTGAATTAAGTTGTGGAAACGGTAGGGAGTGGCTTGCTTCGTTTTTCCCTCTTAAAGTGACTTCTCAGTCCGGAGGATACTTTACTGACCCTCCTCCGCCTTCTAACACTCTTCCACCAGTTTTAAATTAGGAAGATGAAGAGGTCTAGGGGAATATCTGCCAGGTGAGAGCTTTAGTCTGGGCACAAACACTCCCAGACGACTCATTAGCTCCAAGATAATTAGCTCTATACAACGTGCATGTTAGAAGGCCCCCACCAAGTCCAATGTACCCATTTCACAAGTAAACAGAGGCCCAGAAAGGGGAAGCCAGGTACCAAGGCCACACAGCAGAACAGGCCTAAGACCTGAGCCTCTCATGCATCGAGTGGGAGTTGGAGTCCTGGCCTTGTGAGCCTTCCTGGGCCAAGAGGGGTGAGACTCAGCACGAGGAGTTCACCCCAGGTGGGCCCTATGGGTGACTGGGTGGCCTGAGAAGACACTTCCCTGTTCTGGGCAACAGCTTTTCTGTTCTTTGCTCCCTCAGCCCTAAAGGCTGGCATGGAGCCAGTCCCCTAATGACCATCTTGGGTCCTCTCCCTACCCTGGGGCCCTCTTCATCCTGACCCCAATCTGGGCTCCAGCTGTGGGGGCTGGAGGTCCTCATTGCCATGGCAACTTCATGAGCCTCTACAGAGATTAAGAGGGGGGCTTGTACCGAGGGGTTGAGAGAGGAAAATGGTTGCCAAGGAAACAGGCCTCTGTGGGCCAATGACTTCCTACAAAATCAGATTTTAGGAGATTTTAGAGACCAAGGGGGAAAGCCCCCTCCTGATAGGAATGGAGTAATATTCTGCTTTCTCGGCCACCCAGACTCTTGATTCTTCACTGCTTCCCCCCTTCCTTTGCAGGAGGGCTTGGTGGTCCAAGTGGATGGGGCTGTGGAGGTCACTCATCCAGTCCAGAGGTCCCTCAGGTCACCTAGACCAGCAGCTCCATTTTACAGGTCAAAAGACTGAGGTTCAGAATGGGTCAGGGCATGCCCAGGTGACACGAATGAGCCACAGCAGAGCTGGGACCAGATCTGGGAGACAAGCGCTCAGCAGCCCAGCCCCCTCCTATGCTTGCTGCCCTGGTTTGCCTAAGAAATGCCTGTAAACAGCACAAGTTTCCTCAGGCCATAAGCCAGATTAGGGGCCCCTGGGGGCCTGTTGGCCACAGGTCTTTGTCCTGGGACTCCCTGCTGCCTTGTGACAATCAGTGGTCCTGTTCACCAAGCCTGGCCCGAAGTCAGTGAGTTACTTAAGACGCTGCTCTCTGTGGCCCTGGCGGGGGCAGGGCATGGGGGAGGGAGCTGAAGGGACCCCAGAGGGACTGTCCTCTCTGAGCCTCAGTTACCCCATCCTTACAGTGGGGAGAGTCATGGACTGTGCACTTCCCCACCGCAGATCTTTGCGTGCCCTCCTTCCCGCCTCATCCCTCTCTTCATCTGACCGACTCTGGCTTATTTTGAACGTCCAAGCCTTCATGTCATCTCCTCAGGAAAATGCTTCTTGAGTCCCTCCGCCACCATCCAGGGTAGGGGTCTGCTTGGGGCGCAGCTGGCCCAGCCCCAGGGAGGATCGAAGGTCCCAAGTGCACGTTCCTTCGAGCTTCTCACCCTCAGAGAACCAACACTTCTGTCTGCTCAGGCTGCTAGGCCGCCGATTCACTGTCAACAAACAAGTTCTGCACTCCTCATGTGTGCCGGGAGCTGGGACACAGAAAGGAGGAAAGCAGGGGCCCTCCCGGACCGTGAAACCCTGGAGGGAGGCAACAAACAGGCCAACCCACACATACAGAGGCGACCATAAAGTTCTGTAAGGACAGTGCCTCTCACTGGAGGAGAGGAGGGCCCCGCATGAGCTTCCTCGGGGAAGACCTCCCAGAGGGAAAGACCTCTTGGCTTCTAAGAGTGGGAAAGAGGTGAACAGGAGCAACAGGCCAGGGGAAGGCCAGGCGCAAAGGCCCTGAGGTGGGGAGCAATGAAAGAAGGTTCAAGAGGCTGGAGCAAGGCCAGCTAGAATGAGAGGGAGGGAAGGGACTGGGAGGGCCAGGCCTGGCATGTGCCCTTGCCCATCCTGGCTCCCACATCCCTCCTGGCGCCGCCGGGCCCTCCAGCCTGGCCAAGCCCGAGCCTCTCCAGAGCTGCCCTGTGACATTTCCAAGGAGGCTTTTGAGCGAGAAAACGTCTCATTCAGCCAGAGTTCTTTCAAAGCTGGCTGGTGTCCTAGCAACGGGCTCTTGCTGGGCCTGGCCGCACCAGCCTGCCCTGCCCCCAGTGGCATCACTGTCTGCCCAGAGGCCCAGCTTTGGTTCTGCAGGATCCTGCCCCCTGCACCCCCACACCGAACGGTGGCCAGGGGGCCACAGAGCCGCTCCCTAAAATCCTAGGTGAAGATGGTCCTCCCTAGAGAGGGTGGGAGGGCAATGCTCACTGGAAGCAGCGTGGGTCACAGCAGGGCAACAAGAGGGGGCACTAGCTGAGACGCACACGTGCACGTTAGGAGCCCTCTGTGCCCGCAACAGCCCCAGGCTTCTCACTCATGGAGAGGCAGCAGATCCTGAGAACAAATGGAAGCCTCCATTTGCCCAGCTGGAATCCAGGCTCCCAGTTGGGAACATGGCCTTGGGCAAATCACCTGAGCCTCTGTTCTTTCACCTGGAGAATGGACAGCACTCCTTCTCTTCATCCCTCCATCTGGCCCACTCTCACCCTAGCCAGTCCCCACTCAGCAGCCAGAGCGGGCCTTCAAAATGCCAACTGCTCTCTCTCTCTCTCTCTCTCTCTCTCTCTCAAAATAAATAAAAAACGTTTAAAAAAAAATCTTTAAAAAGGGGTACCTGGGTGTCTAACTCTTGATTCTGGCTCAGGTCGTGATCTCACCGTTCGTGGGATGGAGCCCCACACTGGGTGCTGTGCTGACAGCACATGGCCTGTTTGGGATTCTCTCTCTCTCTTTGCCCCTCCCCCACTCACTCGAGCCTGCATGCACGCTTTCTCTCTCTCAAAATAAATAAAAGACATTTTAAAAAGTCTTTGTAACGCTCTACATGGACCCTCCAGTGGCTGCCCATTGCTGTTTAATTAGCATTTGAGGCCCTGAATGGCCGGCCCCCCACCCTGCTAGCCATGTCTCTCTCCACCCTCCACAGAGAGGCCATCATGGCCACCTTCTTTCAGTTCCTCCAACTCGCCCTGTCCCGCCTGCCTCCCAGACTTTGCAAAGCTGGTTCTCTCTGCTCTGAACACTCTCTCTGCCCCATCACCAACCCCAATCACTCTGCAAACTCCTTCTTGACTTAGACCATGCCTCTCCAGGAAGCCTTCCCTGCTACCCCCAGGCCAGGCTGGGGCCCTCCTCTAGGCTCCTCCCAGGCCCATGCTGCCCCATCTCAACACTGATGACCTTCCAGTCCTGGGGGCTTCCAGAAGTATATAGGATACCCCGTTCAATTTGAATTCCAGATAAACAATGGATAACGTTTCAGGATAAGTATGGCTCAGGCAATATTTAGGACATACTTATACTTTAAAAATGTGTTTATCTAAAATTCAAACTTACTGGGTATCCTGGATTTTTGTTTGCCAGATCTGGCTTCCTACTTGTCTTCTTAACCTGACCTGAATACCAGGGGTCAGAGACCATAACTGTCCTGCTCATTATAGCCTCCAGCGCCTACGTGAGGTTCAGGCTGAGGAAAGAGTGTGAGTTTGGGATAAATGCAGAGAACACAGGGCAGCTGGGTGGGCCTCCAGCAACTTCCAGATTCCAGAAAGGCCAGACACACAAATCCCATCTCGACCAAAAGGAAACAGTCCAGCTCCACTCACCTTCCAGTCTGGGGGTAACTGGGCCCCGAAGCCCAGAGCCGGAAACATCTTATCACTAATCAGAGACAGGAGAAGAAAACTACTGTAAGACATCAGGTCAGAGGCCTCACTGCCCCCATCCACCCCTCCCAGCCCTCACCCAGGGCTGGGCCCACTCTGCCTTGCACACCTCCAAGGACAGAAGGAAAAAGCTCACCACCTCTAGAACGAGCTCTGTGTGAATGATCTACCGAGCTCACACCCACCTTTAAGTACCTGGCGAATGTGAGGCTTGACCCTATCCACACCTGTGGCAGACATGGCTAATCAATCACAGCACTTCTAACCGGTGGGCCTGGATGCAGCTTTTAGGTCCTTCTCAAACTGGGACCTCAGGCATCCGCTAAACCAGTCGTTACAGAAATATACTGCCTGTCTCTCAACCTCCCATTTCTGTCTGAGAAAAATTCTCCTAAATGAGAACCCTGGCTTAGTGTCAAGGCCCTTCAGCATCCAGCCCTAGGACCTACTCTCATCTCCTTCCAGCTGCCCTCCCTCATACCCCACTGGCCCAGCCCTGGCCACTGGCCACGAGCTGTGTCCCAAACACACAGGGCACCTCACGCTCCAATTTCAATCATGTTATAGCTCCTTTTGCCCCCAGCCTGTTCCCTGTGGCAAACTCCTACTCATCCACTAAGGCCCAATTCAAATGGCCCCTTCTCTCTGTGGGTTTCCCTGAGGCCTGAGAATGCCTCTCTTTGGTGCTCCCATAGGTCCTGCCTCACATGTAAACCGCTCTCTCGGAACTCCAGTGATTCGTTCCCTGTCTTCCTCCCTGCGTGGGAACTCCCTGAGGGCAGGGATCATGTCTCACCTGTTCATTCACTCAACTTACATACTGAGGAATCCCCTGGCTGTTGTGTGAAGGACAAACCGCCAGGTACTAGGACAGAAGCAGGGAGACCAGTGAGGAGCCTACTGAAGTGGTCTGAACGGGAAGGGATGCTGGCTTGAACAGGCTGGTAGCAGTAGGGGTGGGAGAAGGGGCTAGATTCAACTAGGTTTGGAAAGGATTTGTTGAAAGAACACTGGGGGAGATAAGGGAAGGAAAAAGTGAAGGGTTCTGGGTGAGTGGTAGTGCCTCTCACGGAGATGGGGAAGAGGGTGAGAGGGGTAGGGGCTGGGGCAGGTGCCCAGAGCTTACTGGGTCCTTCTTTGCTAAGTCCGAATGCCCATGAGGAGGCTCAGTGAAGGGACTGAGTGGGCAGCTGGATACAAGGGACTCCAGAGCAGCAACAGCAGGCTCCTCTGCCCAACAATGCAGATGGGGACTTTCACCTCCCTTGCCCTGTGGGCTATACCTCTCTTAATGTGGCCAGGGATCACAGCCCCCCACCCCCCACCCCGGACCTGGGAATCAGACACTGGTAGTAAGGCTGTCTCTCTCAAGGAGGCCAAGGGCACACAGGATTCCTGAGCCTGCTGTTGTTCCTGCCAAATCTCTGGCACCTGCACCTTCCTTCCCTGTTCCCCATGTTTTGGCTTCCTAGTCATTCTGCCCTCTGGCCTGGAGGCCCTAACAAGCACCACCTGTGGCAATGATGCCATAACCTTCAAGTGACTTCTGATCCTCCAAGGCCACACCCCCTACGCAGCTTTCCTTCACTGACTTTCCATGCCCCCCCTCCTTAACCCAAAGATCTCCAGGAAGCATGGCCATGGGAAGAGGGCCCACACGTGCTGGCTGCTCCTTCCAAGTTCCCAGCAGGAGTGAGACTATTAGGCCATCAGGTGCCAGGCCCAGGAATCAGAATGTCTGGGTGCCAGTCCCCCTGCTCTGTGTGACTTCGGATACATTCTCTACCCCCCTTCTCAAGCCTACATTTCCCCAGCTCTAAAAGGGAAAGTTGCAACAATAGCAAACACGTTTCATTTTCCATCTTGATTCCTTTTCTTACTGGCTACTTGCAGCACCATATGGAGAAGGATTCCAGCATGGATCTGGGCTCCGTAGGCAAGAGGTCAGCAATTGACTAGCGAAGTCTGCCGCAGGTGTGGGAAGGGGCAATAAGGCACGTCATGTGTTGGCCATTCCTAGGTTTGATGATCTTTGGGTCCCTTCCAGTTTGATAAGCTGAGCTTCCTGGTTGGATGAAGCTGGAGCTGACCTTCATGGTCCCTCGCCAAGTTTACCTGTCATAGTCCTGAATGATCTGCCCGACAGCCCAGATGGCTGACAGATACTCGTTGGTGCCCATGGGGTTGATATAGTGCAAAGAGGAAGGGTCCAGGGGATTCCCATTGGAGGCTGTGAAGTCTATCCCAACCTGTGGCGTGGGGGTAAAAACAAAAGGCCACTCAGGGTGGTCACAGACCCTAGCTCCCTATCGCATCCCCAGGGAACAGTGAGCCTGATGGGACATGGGGAGCCCACTCATCTCCCTGTGCCAACCCACCCTTCCGTAAGATGGTCTGACACCTGGAAACTGTCTGACTGTCACTCCTTTGGTTCCAGTGCCATTTGGTTCTAGTGCCATTTGGCTCCCTATTGCTCAAGCATAAAGTCTATTGCCCAGATGTGACACAAAGCCAACTCATAGTCCCAAATTCCTTTCTCCCCCTCACTGCCACTACCCACACACTCATCTGTTTCCATTTCCAGGCCTTTATTCATGAGGTTCCCTCTACCTAAAGAGCCAGGCCATCTTTTCTCCCTAATTCTCCCCCATCATTCAGGCCCAGTTTGGATCTGCTGCCCCGTGGAAGCCTTCCCAGACACCCTCTCCCCTCCCCAAGCCACCTCCACCAAGAGGCCCCGGGACCTAGGGCTGCCCGGTACGGCAGTGCCCATCTGCCCAGAGTCGGTGCTCACTGTAGGCAAGATACGTGCCCCTGAAGCCAGGTCCGGGACTAGGCACAGAGCACCAGGGAAGATGCTCCACAGGAGCTGGGGCTGATATCTGCTCTCTCAGCCTGCAGAGAACTCCAGCCCAGCCCCCGGAGGGCTAGCAGATGAGTGGGCAAGCCTGCCTGGCAAGGGGGGGATTAGGAGAGGGATCCAGGGAGAAAGATGGCCACCTTAGAACTTGGTCATCGTGGGATGGGTTTGGCATAGAGGAGGTGCTCAGTACCCATTTGTTGAATGAACACACACACACACACACACACACACACACACACACACACAGGAGGAACAGGAGAGCCCAGCCTATTGGAATGAGAGGGTAGTGGTGACCAGTGGGGTCAGAGATCAACAAGGCCAATCCCATGACCCCATATACTCATGCAGATGACCTCCCGCCCCATGGAATCTAGAGGTGGTGGTGGAGAACAGTGAGGCAAGGCAGGGAGGTGGGCAAGAGCATGGGACCCCAGAAGGACCCCTGGGCCCCAAGGTCCCCTTTGGGTGAGGAGCATAAGACCAGATGGACAGGACAAGTCTGTGGGGCCTACACTCCAGGCCACAGGCAGAGGCACAGTTCATTTACTAAATACCTACTGTGTGCCAGGCACTGAGTGATTTGCTGAGGTTGGTACAGAAACAAAACAAAATCCCTGCACTAAAGGTACTCACAGTCTGCAGAGTGGGACAAACAGGGACAAGAGAAAAAATACTTATATAATTTCAGAGTGGCAAGTGTCCTGAAAATCAAAATAGGAGAAGAGACAAGAAGGAAGCAGGAAGCATCAGGGGAGGCTTCCCTGAGGAGGTGACCTCTATGCCATGGCCTGAAGGGTGGTAGGGCAGCAGCCATGAGAAGGTTCCGGAGGAGCGTTTCAGAAAAAGGAAACAGCATATGCAAAGCCCTAGAACAGAAAGGAGCGTGGCATCTTGGAGGAACAGTGGGGTCCTGTGTGCATGGAACCGAATGAGCAAACAGGAGGGGCAGCAGAGGAGACAGGAAGGCCTTCTGACCATTGAAGAGCTTCTTTTCCTGCTGAAGAGGTGTAACCAGCAATCCTCGGAGGGCTGGGCAACCATGCCCTGATCTCTAGCTACACCCTGACTCAGGCCCAATCACCTATGCCCTCTCCTCTGGGCCAGACACACCCTTTGCCCTGGAGAAGTCATTCCCGAAGTTTACCCCATGTCCCTCCTGCTACAGTGGTGACCCAAGCCCTTAGGGAGGATCCTCACCGGGGTTGGGTGGGGTGGGGTTGGGGGGAGAGACTTACCGTGAACATGAGCTGGCAGCCTCCCAGGATGTAGTCCAGGAAGGAGTAGTCCCGGTTTATCTGGAAGGGATCAGGGGAGTCACTGGGCCCCTGCTCTGCACCTGAGGCCTGGCCCTCTACCTAGTCGCAATACCCAAGAATGACCTTTGGAGAGCTGGTTGCTCTGTGCCCTGAAACCTTAGTAGAGTCAAGGAGGCCAAGAGAAGACCCGGTCTCATTATAACCAAACTCCAGTCTCTATAACAACACTCAAAGCAACAGTTCCAGTGGGTGAGACTGAGACACACACACACACACACGCGTGCGCACGATGATTCCAGGCAGGGCCCAAGGGCCCAGTGTCAGTTATACCTACCAATTACACGGCAGAGAAAGTCTCAATTTGTTGCTGTTCAGTCCTTAAGCCCTCTTTAGCCCTGACCAAGCTCTGCTCCGAACGGAGAGAGACCAGGCCTCCACCTCAAGGCCTTCTGCTATAAATTAATAAAGCTGCTAAAACACTGTGTTGGTTTTGATGGTCTTTGCTCCTTTTGGCAAAGGATGCTGGCCTTCTAATTTTGGTGGAGTCAGAGGGGGGGGTTCCTTTCAAAATAAATGTATTTAAGTAAAAAAACAAAAACCAGCCAAAGAAACAAAAAATCGAAGAATGGGAGAAGAAGGGCTGATTACAAAGAGGAGTAAGTAAGGCAGGTGCCAAAAATCATGAAGGGGAATCTGAGGGACAGAAGCGTCAGGCACAAGGACCCAAAATCACGATGCTGTAACCTGACAGATCAGCTTTCACAGAGCACTTCCGCGTTGTGACCTCACTGAACAGTCGTGGAAACCCCAGCCTGTGACAGCGTGGACTCCAGACCAGGACATAGAAGCCTGGGGTCTGGGGTGCCAGGACTCACTCGGGACCGTCAGGCCCACCGACCAGGGCTCTCGCTGCCCCGGCCCAGGCTGTCTTCCTTAACATCTGGCCTCATTCCAGCAGATGCTTGGCTACCAGACATCCAGGGACAGCCCTGACCACTGCTGGTGTGAACCTCACTCCCCTTCTGGGCCTCAGAGGATCCAGCTCTACCACGGGAGTCACAGTTACCAGAGCCCTCGATGATGTCAGCAGACCCCCACCCGATGTCCCTCTGCCCCTGGGATGCCGAACACGCAGTGGGAAAGCCACCAGCACGGGAAGCAACTTCCCAGTGACCTTCCAACTAGCAGAGGCCCTGGAAGGTCATCTCATGCCCTCTCGGACCTCCTTATATCACAGGAATGTGAGCTGAGACCACCCTTCACATGCTTTACCTAGTTAACATCCCCATTCTACAGATGAGGAGACTGAGGCCAGGAGAGATTAAGCTCAGAAGATCGCAGAGCCAGGATGTGGCAGAACCAGGATTTGAATCCAGGCCTTTCTGGCTCCATCCCCAATGCTCTGTCTATACCTTGTGCGGTGATACCTCCCTGTGTGACCCCAAACCAGGCCCCTGCCCCGTGCCCACCCTTGTTGGCTCACCTTGCAGGAACGCAAGATAATGACGCCCGAGTTCTTATAGTTCTTTTTCTTCCTTTGCTTCTTGGGGTTGATGCACTCGAACTCCAGCTGGGCAACATGGGAAGAGAAAGAAAAGCTCAGCTCAGCGCTTCCATGGCGACTGACCCTCCCCTGGGCCGCAGGATCCCCTCCACAGTGCCTCTTCCAGGAAGCCTTCCTGGATGCCCACTCCCAGAAAAGGTTCCTGACACTTCAGGCTCACACCAAGCTGTGCCTGCCCAAGGTAGGAGGATCTGCATTGCTCCCTACCCCAGATGACTCATCTATGTCATGTCCGGAACTATGTGTATGCCCAGAACCACCCCCCAGGGCCCAGCTTCTTGGGGGGAGTTAAATGGATAACTCTTGAGTGCTCCCCACATGCTGGGCACTTTACCTGTATCATCTCATTGAATTCCCACTCTCTTCCTCTGCCCCATTAGACAGATGGGGAAACTGAGGCTCAGAGGAACTGGATATTTTGCTTAAGAAGTCCTTCTTGATTTAAGGTCCTACAGCCAGAGAGGTGGGATCTGAGCCCTAGTCTGCCCAAGCCTGTGCCCCTCACCCGGCCCCCACTGAGGTTTCAGGGTCACACACACACGGACCCATCTCACCGGGACACCATCACGAGCCTCACACATCTGCGACACTGAGGTCTGGAACTCGCCGATGAAGTCATGGCCTCCGTCGTTGTCATAGTCGTAGCACATGACCTGGGATGGGTCCAACGAGGTCACCCCAGAGCAGCCCCCAAGGATGTGCTCTCCAGCCCTCTCAGCTGCCTTAGCAAACCCCATGTCTTCCTTTTGCTTATGCTTCCCCAAACCCTCCAGCATCTGCCTCGCTGGCCTGGGATGACACTGTTAGCTCCTGGACTGTCTCCTGCAGGAAGCCTTCCATGATTGCCGGCAAAAGGGGCACCCCAGCAATGGAGGCTATACACTCTGGAGCAGGAAGCTTAACTCCTTATACACTTGTCTCTCTCTGCTCCTCATCTGTCTGGGGCTGTGATCTACCTGTCTTCACAGGCCATGGCCTGAGGCCCTCCCTAGACTCTTACTTTCCCTGACACAGGTACCAAAAAATCCCAGTTTTCCATGCTCTCTAATCTAGCCACCACTCCTAGGAGGAAGGCAGGAATCATCATACCCATGCCACCGATGGGTAAACTAAGGCTTCAAGAGAGAAGCACTTGCCCAAAGTCTCGCAGTGGCAGTAGTAGACCCAGAACTAGGTTTCCTAGTACTGTGTTTCAGAATCCCCGCCCTCGCCTTGCTGGCTTCCTCTCCCCCATCTCTCAACATGGCCCCTGAGGGTTTTTAGAGACCAGTATTCATTGTCCTCATCAGTTGTCCACCTCAAAACACCACAGGGACAACACTTGGTCACCTTCAAGGTGTTTCCACAGTTGTTATCCCAGCTGGCAGCAACACAGCCCTCTGGGAAGAACCAGACAGCTATTCTGTTCCTGTTTTAGAGAAGGGCTCACAGAGACGGGAGCCTTGCCCAGATGGCTCAGAGGGTCAGGCAGACCCGAGACGAGAGCCCAGGTCCCCTGTCTCTCCCCCTATATAGGTTCTCCTTCCTACCTTGATAAGAAAGAGCTTTGGGGGCCCCTGGGGGGCTCAGTCAGTTAAACATCCATCTCTTGATTTCAGCTCAGGTCATGATCTTGTGGGATTGAGCCCACACTGACAGTGCACAGCCTGCTTGGGATTCTCTCTCTCTCCTTCTCTCTCTGACCTTCCCCCGCTTGTGCTCTCTCTCTCTCAAAAATAAATAAATAAACTTAAAAAAAAATCCTAAGTTAAGAAAGAAAGAAAGAAAGGGAGGGAGGAAGGAAGGAAGAAAAAAAGAAAGAAAAGAAAAGAAAAGAAAAGAGCTTTGCCAAGGCATCCCCCAGAAGGCCTCAGATAGACTGAGAGGCTGGAGCTGGCAGGGTGGGGTGCAGGGCTCCCAGCGTCCCCTCACCTGGATGGGCTTCTCCATGTCCCCATCACACAGGGACACCAATGGCACAGTGAATGGTTTCCACACAGGGTCCAGCGTGTACTTGATCACCTGCAGGACGTGAGGGCCAAGGGTGAACTCAGGCCCAGGGCAGCAGTGCTCTGGGGTGGGACCCGATGGGGATGGGGGTGGGGAGACCCACAACCACGCTTCTGGGGATGGAAGTGAGGATCTCTGTGGCGGGGAGGGAACAAATCCTTTGGGCACCGTTGTGGCCTTTCCTGCTCCCTGCATCACACACAGCCCCATCCTGAGACACTGGAGGTGGCCAGACTAGAGACCCACTGGCTTACAGACCCCCAGAATCCCATGCACCCACCTCAGTCCTGTGAACCAGCATCCACTTGCCATCATCTCCCGGTTTATAAAACTCGAGAAATGGGTCTGACTTCCCAAAGAGGTCCTGGAGGAGGCAGGAGGATGTGGGTGAGGGAGGCACGACTCTGGCGGATTCAGATGAGAGGGGGGGTGGACCAGCCGCTGCCCCCAACCCAGGCTCAGGTGCGGGAGCGGTGGGCAGAGCCAGTGGCCTGGGACCAACCAGCTCCCCCACCATCCTGGTGTTACCAAAGCCTGTGTTCAGAGACCCTGAGACCTGGAGTCCGCAGGAGCTACAACGTAGACCGGCCAGGACTTCCAAAGGGCGATTGTTTCCAGTGCAGGGCGATGCCAATGGGAGGATGTGATTTTAATTTATTTTAGTGGGCATCTGAAAAACTGAAACTATCCCAGCCCATCACAGAAGGGAGATGATGTCCTCTGGAAATCCATTTATTTAAGTTAAAAAAAAAAAAAATGTGTCAGGGAACATTCAGGGAAAAGAACTTCCCAGGAAGAGGGAATACCAAGGGCAAAAGTCCTGAGGCCTTTGAGGCCTGAGGAGAGTGCCTGATGTAATCCTGGAACAATGATGAGGATGATTTGGCTGAGGCAGAATGAAGGTGGGGAGAGTAGAAAGGGTGAGGTCGGGGGTGGGGGTGGGGGGCTGTGAATAGGGGCGGGGCCCTGTATGTTACTATAAGGATCCTAGCATTTATACTAAGTGAGACAGGGAGTTCTAAGCAGTGGGTTTCCATCTATGTCTTGAATACCTCTAAATAACGGGAAACTCACTACCTCAGTGGTAAAGAGGTTCTAACTTGGTCCTAAGCTACGGACTTGTTCCTGGATGCGGGATGATAAAGGTGATAGCCAGAAGCACCAGGATTAGGCCGCACACCCCTGGGCTGGGGGAGGGATACTGCTCCCTGATGGAGAAACCCCTCCTTGCCTGCCTTACCTTTTTGTCCAGCTTCCTGCCCGCCAGACTCAGCGTGATGACCTGGTTGTCTGACAGCTCCTGGGCAGCAATCTGTAAAGCCACAGGAATGTGAGGGGTGGGACCTGCCCCTCTGGCTCCCCCTGGCGCCCTGCCACGCAGAGTGAGCACGGGTGCTCAGGAGTCAGTTCTCCAGGGCTGGGAAGGGGAAAAAAGAGGAGGGGGAGTACCGGGCCACCCTGGTCATGCCCCTTGTCTTTTCAATGGAGGTTTTCCAAAACCTCCATTGCCATCTTCTGGAAAATGGGGTAACCCATCTGAATATGAGGAACCAGAAGTGACTCCGTGTGGCTCAAGAGAGGAGGCCATGTGAAGCTGTTACCAGACATGAGGGGAGGTCTTGAGCCTTGGGGAGAGGTTCTGGGCTGGGGAGCAGCTTAACAGGCCCCCTCATGCCCCACTGCAGACCTCAAAATGCCACGGCATTGGGGGATTCCAGCAACCTAACTGTGCAGCTAGGGAAACTGAGGTCCAGGAGTCACCTGAGCTCCCTCTGCTGTCTTGTCAGCTCATGCTGTCATCTGTCTTCCATGCCTTCTCCATTGGCCATGACCCTATGGTCCCAACCCAGCCAGTGATGGACCAGCTGAGTGACCTTGGGGCTACCTTTGCCCTCTCTAGGCCTCTCTCTGTCTCCCCTTCCTCACAGGGTAGCAGGGAACGCCCTTGGGCCAACAGCAACACAGGTGAGCTGGGTCCTCTCTTGGCTGGGGCTTCCTCTCCCCCCACACCTGTAGGACAGCCTTACCAACAAGATACTTGACCTTCCAGAACTACACGGAAGCCAGGCTGGATGCCAGGCTCCCTTTCTTCTCCTCCAGCAGAGACTTGCTCAACCACCTTGCAAGATAGGTCCTATTACTGCCCCCATTTCACAGAGTTAGGAACTGAGGTTTGGAGTGGCACGGTAGAAGTGCTAGGGGTGACAGTTACACCAGCCGGGCTGGTTTCCAGGTAGAGGGGAGCTGGCTGGTGAAGGTATTTAGATAAGGAGGTTCTGAACCCCAAGAGGTTGGGAGGAGACATTCAAGGCAGCAGGAACAGTGGATAATGGTCTGTGATATGTGTGGTATACTAAGAATTCAGCTTGCCTTGAAGCCAGAGTATGCTTTACACGAAGGCGTAAAACACGGCTGAGGCAGGAAAGCAAGGTGGGGTCCCTCACAGCCTTGAATGCAAAGCGCCACGGGCAGTGGGGAGCCAGGGAGGCTCCAGAGCGGGGGGGGGGGGTGACTATATATGAGCACATATAGGTTTGGCCCTCCTCCCTCTAGCTGGCCAGTTCCTCTGGCCTCACGCAAGTCTCTGAAGGGAGAGAATCTCACTGAGCCTCACCTCCCCAGGGCACTTCCTCTCTGGGCTCCAGGTCCCTCATCTGTAAAACAGGTTTCCCAGCCTTCTAGGAGACCTTGAGGACCCAGGACTGTTCCGAGCAGAGAGCCTGCGTAAGGCTGGACTCATTGCGCATCACTAGAATCATTGCACATCCCATGGCTGGAACTATTGCGCATCGCGAGGCTGGAACCCTTGCGCATTGCAGCCGCAAACAGAGCTCCACGGGTCAGGCACTCCCCAAAGACCCCCTAGGGCAGGCCAGGAGGGGAGGGCCAGCTGGGAGGGCTAGGGTGGACTCCAGGAATGAGTAGGAGCACCCCTGCCCTGGGAGTAGGAGGCCACAGGGGCCTCTAGCAAGCCCCCTACTCCCAGCTTGCGGCCCCCAACGCATCATATGTGGAGCCAGGAGCCCGTTGCTAAGAGACCTGTTGCTAAGTTGTAAGTTGGGCCTTTTTACTCCAAACAAAGCTGGTGATTATCTGGCAGGGAAGCAGCCCATTGATGGGGGAGGGCAGCGAGCAAAGGCGGAGGGGTGCGGAGAGCAGGGAGGGGGCTGGTACCGTAATCAGGCCCTTCCCTGCAGGCTTGTCATTCATCAGCAGCAGAGGCCGAGTGATCTTCTTGCTGGAGACGATCTGGGGTGGGGAAGGAGAGAGGAGAGTGGCGCTCCTGAGGGTTGGTGGGGAGGAAAAATGCTCAGCAGTCACCACTCACAGCACGCGCATGCACGCGGCTTCGGCTCCGCGCTGGCGGGTCGCTGGCTACACCTCCCCATGCAACCAGCAACCATCGCTGACTCCAGGGCGCAGCTGAGGAGACAGATGTCCAGAGGGGTTAAGACACTCGCTGGATGTCCCACAGCTGGGGCGCAATCCCTGCAGTCCACTCCCACTGACCCGGTTGCCCCCAGGCAAAGGCTCTTACCAGGCTCACATTCTGGAGGCCCCTGCAGGGAGTCAAGCCCCCTTACTGACTCCCCCAAAGCCACCTACAGACCCCACCCTCCTCAGGGTGTGATCCTGATGGAGAAGAGCAAATCCTATGTATTTTCACGCTCCGAAGAGAGAGGACATGCACACAGCGCTCGGTCGGCGATCAACACAATAGAGAGAGGAAGAGCAGAACACGTTGTAAAGTTGCCCCTCTGCCATCTCTTCACCCCATCCCCACACTCTTCCTGGGCCACCCTGGTCCTCGGTTTCTTGGGTGGGGGGGGGGGGGGATGCCAGTGTTTCTTTGTGCTGCCGTGCGCACGTGCTGGTTTTCCTCCCCTGTCCACTCTTGCCCTCGCCCTTCCCTACCTGCTCGGAGCACGGTGGCCTTCATCACCCCGCGCGCCACCCTGGGCTGTGGGTACAGCCACAGGGGGCGCCAAAAGGCACCAGACGACCAGGAGGAGAGCAAGGCCGAGCGGTGGTTTGGCAGACCTGGCGCTCCCGAGGCTTCAGCTCTAGTCCAGAGGCCTCCATGCCGTGGCCACACCTCTCACGGGGCCCTGGCAACCTGCTGCCCGCCCTGCCCCCTCTCCAGGCTACGGGCAGTCCTGCTGGTGGCAGGTGCCACCAGCTCACCCTCCAGCTCTTTCCTCAGTTACCCTTTGAGGGTGAGGACTCCAGGCAGAATCCCAGGGACACACCCTGCTTCTCACACAACGGTGGGCCCTTGTGTTTTTTCCATCCCATCTCCTGGAAGGCCCAGGCCATTTTTAATGTGCACTGTTCCTCCATCATCACCATAGACTAAGCAGTCATCAGCAGGCCCCAAGTGAAATGGGGGGAGACTGAGGCCCAGAAGGGGGTGGGGGCTTGCCCAAGGGCACACAGCAAAAAGGGCTGGAACTCCTAACCCTGCGATCTCCAGCCTCGATAACCTCACCAAGGACTGAATTGGATGGGAAAGTGTGGCCCAGAGAGAGAAAGGAAGTTGCCCGAGGTTACACGGTAAGCCAGCCACGGAGAAGGATGTCCATGGGTGCCGTGGTTGCTGGTCAGGTGCTCCTAAGCCAGGAAGTCAAAACTGCATCTGATCACTTCTGACAATCAGCAGTTCTGGCCACATGGGGTCCCCATTCCTGTGTGGCAACAGCTCGCAGGCACCGTGCTCAGTGTTTTCCACCGGGAACTCTTCAGCCTGGCCCCAAACCACCAGGCTGCTTACCCCCTTTCGTGCCTGCTGCCCCCCAAGCCTATCCGCATTTGTGATGCTACCTCGAAAGCCAGCCAGGAAAATGGGGCCAGGGAAAGCAGGTGGCAGCAGAGGCCCTCTCCAAGGGACCGCCCTGTCCTTGGGAGCAGGGTGATGCCCAAGGCGAGGACTCCCTTGCCCTCGTCCACCGGGAGGGGCCCGGCTCACCGTGCCCAGGCTGCAGGAGAACTGGCCCAGGAAATCATGCTCATCGAGTTGTGTGCTGGACTTGTCCTGGTCAAACAGGGCGAACTTGAGCTTCTGCACCTCCTCAAAGTGGTAGTCGAGGACGAACTTCTTGGAGAACGCGGGATTGAGGTTGTTGATGGCAGTTTCTGTCCTGTCGTACTAGCAAAGGGGCGAGGAAGCAGGAGCCTGAGTCAGGCAGCTGGTTCAACCCTTCTCGGGCTGCCCGAGAAGTCATTCAAACTTGCTGAACACCTACTCTGGCAGGCCCTCGTGGCCAGTTACCTGGGTGGCTGAGGTAGTTATTACTCCCGGCTCACAGATGAGGACACTGATGCACAGAGAGGTTAAGGGACTTACCCAAGATTGAACAGCCAGACGGGCAGTGTCAACATTTGAACCCAGGTCTGGCTCTAGCACAGACAGTCTTAACTCTTCGACTCTGGCTCCACACCAGGTGCCAGGGGAAGAGCTTGAGCCATGTCTCTGCCTAGGTAAGTGGCAGACAGTAAGTCCCTTTCGTCATCAGAGCCTCTGTTTCCAGTTCTGTGCAACGAAGGGATTTGACTATCCGTGCTTTTCAGCCTTTTTATCTTGGAAGAACCCTTTTTTCAAACCACATTTCACATGGAAGCTGAGGGAGGGAACAGAAAGAGGGAGGGGTACGTAGGGGCAGGTGGGGGCAGATGTTGGTACGTTGTACAGATTCCTGGAATGTCCAAACTGGGAACTGTACAGACCAAATCCCCCCCCCCCCCCCGCCCCCCACTGTGGAAACCAAGGCCTGGGTAAAGACAGGGCCTTGTACTGTGGGTCAGCGGTGGGGCTGGGACAAGAACACTGTCTCCTGGCCTCTACACTGAGGCCCCAAACCACGGACTCTGGGCGATAGTCTATTTTGGGGCCTGGGCTATGTTGATTTTTCCTCCCACCCAGTCCATTTCCAAGGGCTGGAGAAGCAGGGATGGAAGAAGTCTTGGCCCTGGGCTATTTTTAGCCAGGGTGGCCAGCCTGGGTGAGAGACAGATTGTCAGGGGTGGGGGGTGGATGCCACGAGTGGGGGTGTGGTGCGGTGGGGATTACACCGTTCCCTGAGGGGTAGGCGGAGGTCCCAGAGACCCGGCAGAGGGAACCAGGGTGCTCCAGACATGCTGGCTTTAGTCCTCGGCTGACCTCATGTTCCACCTCCCGCTTCTGGCTGTATCACCAATGCACTGGGTGACACAGAGGGGCCCCTACCCACTCTGGGCCCGTTTTCCCTCTGTGAAATGGGTCAACAATCTCAGCACCAGTTCCTTGGCATCGTGAGAAGGAGCCAACATCTGTGGAAACTCTTTGTAAACCACAGTACGTTCATTGGGCTGCCCGCTGTGGCTCAGCTGGATAATTATTAAAAATAGATACGTATTTTGGAAATTTTACATGCATAAAACTATCTCAAAGGCCGGACACCAAACGGTTAACAGTGGGTCCCTCTCTCTCTCTCTCTCTCTCTCTCTCTCTGCCCCCCACCCCACTCATACAAGTGTACTCTCTATCTCAAAATAAATAAATAAACTTAACAAAAAATAAATGTGGAAGGTTGTTTTAAAAATGGAAGCATTTTGTAAAACCCTAAAATATATTTTAACTATATATTACAGTAATTTAAAATATTATGATATGGGGGGGTACACCTGGGTGACTCAGTGGGTTGATTGTCAGACTTTAGCTCAAGTCATGATCTCCTGGTTCATGAGTTTGAGCCCCACATAGGGCTCTGTGCAGACAGTATGGAGTCAGCTTGGGATTTTCTCTCTCCCTCTCTCTCTGCCCCTCCTCTGCTTGCGTGCATGCTCGCTCGCTCTCTCTCTCTCAAAATAAATAGACAAACTTAATAAAATATTATGATATGAAACAATATAATTATAAACCTAAATCTATGAATTATAATAACTTACAAATACAATTATTTGAAATAATAATATAAATACAATTTTTAAAAATGTTTATTTATTTTGAGAGAGAGAGAAAGAGAGAATGCAAGCAGGGGAGGGACAGAGAGGGAGGGAGAAAGAGAGAATCCCAAGCAGGCTCTGCACTGTCAGCACAGAGCCTAATGCAAGACTCAATCTCATGAACTGTGAGATCATGACCTGAGCCAAAAGCAAGAGTCAGACACTTGACTGAGCTACCCAGGTGTCCCTAAAATCCAATTTTAAAAGCAACAATCTTCTAAGTAACCCCTGGCCCACCCTCCAATGACCTCCAAGGGTCTGTCTAACCTGGAGGTCCCAGGATCCAGTGGGAACCCCTCCCCGGCAACCCAGCCACCCTCCACCCAGCCAGGGCACGCATGGAGGGGCCTCACCTCAATCCACCTGCCATCGTTCTCTGTAAAGAGGACACAGAAGGGGTCAGACTTGGAGGTGACATCCCGGTCCAGCAGGTTCTGGCCACTCACTGACAGTTCCACCTTGCACACACAATACTGGGAGCCCACGGGGGCCGCCCCCGCTGCCGGGGCGCCCCCACCAGGGATGTAGGCCATAGGGGTTGTCGGTGCTGGCAGCAGCTCCTGGCAGTCTGGGCGGGGAGAGAGGTGGGGGTCAGAGAGGGCACACACATCCGCTCTCCCACCCTACCCCGAGGCGGTGTCACCAACCTGACCCTTCCAGATGCAGGTAGAGACGGAAGGAAAGGTGTGTGCATGGGATAACACAAGCAAAAGCTTGACCGAAGGAGAATGAAGAAAAACGGGTCCTTAGCAGGCATGTTTAGTTTGAAGGTATTATCTGTGCCGGTCAACTGTTACACACACAAGTCCAAGGTGCCCCTGCCAAACCGGCGACAGATCACAGTGGACGTGGGCACCTAAAATATTCATTTTGCCAGGAAAACCTAGGCTTCTCCTGAGCAATTAACAGTTTGGAATCGTGTGGCTACCGTGGGGCTTATCATTGCTCAGGTTTCCCTCATTGCTTTGGCCACTAGGAAGCTCACTTCTGATAACTTATCCAAAATTCGACTTTGTTCATTGCAGTCTTGTTCATCTTGTATCCTGGGCCGATGCACAGGGACTGAGGCACAAGGAGGCACTTAGTGTATGCTTGTTGAATAAAAAAGAGGAACGAGTGTCTAAATCAGTGAACGGACAAACCCTCCACATGGCTCAGATTCTGCCTGAGTTGGTCATTATTCCCAACATAGAACTCTTCCGCTCGTACGTGACTTCCCCAGATTCCATGCCCAGGGCCTTATGTACCCTTCCACTGTCACAGCTAATTACTGGCATTTGCTTACGTTAAGCAGTTCTGTTTTCCAGCAAGCGCAAAGTGTTCATTTGGAGCAAGTGAAGACAAACCCATCTCGGGGGTGGGGGGGAGCTCTGGGTTCCGCCCATAACAAGGCCCTGCGGACAAGCCATCTGGCTCTCTGTGCCTCAGTTTCCACTTCTACCCACGAGACATCAAGATACAGCCTTGCCGAACTCCTGTGGTCAGGTCTCTTCCACTGGCTCGTGTGTAGTTAACACAAGCCCTGACCCCATGTGGATGAGGCCTTGACTAATATTTCAGCCCCTCCCTGCTGAGTGAGTAACCAGCTCTGTACTCCCCCAGGGGGGAGAGGTAAGAGAAGGGTGTTCCCTCGGGGGGGACGCGAACCCGACTTACTTACTCACAGTGTTGACCACGAGCTGGGCACGTGATCTGCACCATGTCTCTAATTCTCATTCAGTCTTGTGGGTCAGGGACTAATATCACCCTGTTTTCCAGACAAGGACCCCGAGGCTCGTTCATCCACTCTAGAGTGTTTACTGAGCATCTACTAGGTCCCAAGAACCAAGCCAGGACAGGGATCCCGCAGTAAAAAGGCTGCCCAGTCTCAGCCCTCACAGCCTGGCTGACGGCTTGGGGACAGCAGCCAGGTCCTGGGGGTACTGGGGCTTTGTTGTGAGTGACGGAAGTCTCAGAGGGTTTTAAGCAGAGAGGTGGCATGACCTGATGTTTGGAAAAGCTGGCTCCAGCCCCTGTGGGGAGGAGGGGATGTTAGGCTAGGAGAGGCAGCAGGGGGGCTGGCGAGGAGGCTGCTGTCATCCAGGGAGGAGGGACCAAAGCACGCCCACCCGTCTCCCTCTGACCCCAGCCATAGCCCTGAGGCCATAGCCATGACCCCTGAGCGCCAGCCTCTGGCTGGGCAGACAGATGCCCCAGTCTGCGGGAGGCCCAGGCCAGTGTGGGGCTGGCACCAGAGGCCCCCTCTCCCTCTGCAGACACAGCGAGCCCCGGGCATGCCTGGGAGGATCCGGACAGTGGCAAAGCCAGTCCTCAGCCCTCTCCCTCCCACTGTCTGTCCCGACAACCTCATCATAATCACGCGAGCCCGGAGCGTCAGGGCAGCACTGCAATTTGCCTGCAGGATTTATTCTTGTCGTGTAAAAATTAGTTTCCACTGGAGGGGCCGGAGGACTGCATTCACTCTCCCCGTGTGCAGCTGGGTGGCCTTCCACATGGGGGCGGGGTGAGCAAATCCTCGACCCAGTCAGGAGGGCGGAGGGGATAGGGACGTCCAAAAGGGACACCTTGCCGTGCGGCTGGGAGAACACCTGTTTGTGCTCACAGTCGCCCTGAGGTGGGGTGGGTCACAACAGTCACCCCCATTTTACAGATGAGGAAGCTGAGGCCCAGAGAACAGAGGTCACCTGCCCGAGGTCTCACAGCCAGGTAACCGCAGAGGCAGGGCATAAGCTGGGTCTCTCTGGCCTCCCCAGGCCAATCTGTGTGCTTCTGGCCGGGGTAGGGGTGCTGCTGAGCGTGGTTGGGAACTAGGACCTGGGTGGGGACACAGGGGAGTCGGCCAGGCAGAGGGAACCCCAGTTCCTCTGGAGTCGCATTGTCCGCACTTCTGGGGTCATCACTGAGGGGGTGGGGTCCAGTTTACCCGCCTCCTCTGCACCTCACGGGTCCCCTTTGTGACACGCTAGACGGCCCCACAAGGGCCACCTGTCCCCTGCTGCCAAGTCAGAGGCATCTATTTTCCTCCTGAGGGGTGTCAGGACGCACGCCAAGGCTGACACACTTCCTGTGCATGGACACACGTGTGTGGTCACACACACGCACATGTACACACGCCCCAGACCAACACAGGCAAAGGCACGTAGGCCTATGAACACCGTGGGGCCGCTTCTCCCCTGCCCTCCCCCAGTCCGAGCCACTGTCGTCACTCCAGTGTCCCTGCGCTGTCCTCCTGCCCCACACCGGCTCCGGCCTGGCGGAGGGCATGGCAGGGAGGGCCAGGTCACAGGGGAGGGTCAGGCTGGGCCGAGCTCCTCGGAGTCCACCGTGACTCCACCTGGTCTAGCTGGCAGGCCCTGGCTAGAGCGAGCAAGGGGTGGGCAGGGCAGGGGCACGTCTCCCCCAGCCAGGGCTAGGTTCCCCCGTCCCCAACTCACCCTCTGGCTGGAAGCTTCTGGATCCCCGAAATGGGGAGCACATGATGTCCGGAGTTGGGGCAGGCGAGGGTCAGAGTGGGCCCCTCTGTGCCAGCCCGGCAGCGGGCAGGCGGGCCGGACCCTGAGGCCTGACGCAACGGAAAAAGAAATCACAGCTTATGCTGGGCCAGGCCCCCTCCCCTCCTACTCCAGCAAGAGGGCAGGCGGGCAAGGTGTCATTAAGGGAGGGCTGGGCCTGCCATGCGCATCTGGGCGAAATGGAAACCTCCCTGATGCAGCACCCGCTCCACAGGTCATTTGAGGTTACGGGCTGCACAGGGGGCATGGGGAGCCAGGCAGGGCCTGCTCGCAGATGGTCCCGATTCTTGGCCCAGATGGGCACGGGCCTTCTAGGGCGACCGGATCCCCAGGGAAGGAGCTGGAAGCCGGGGATAATACAAAACTAGTAGTTGCTTTTACGGATGGGTCAGCGGAGGCAAAGAGAAAGCAGGGCTTGGGGATTCCCATTCAGTCATTTCACAAACATTCCTTGAGTGCCCTGCGGTGAAGAGTAACGAATGAACAAGACACAGAGGCCTTGGCCCCCACAGGCTCTAGTGGCCCCAGCTAATACATCTTGCCCTTCGGGGAGGACAGGACGGGATTTGGAGACGCTGGCGCTGAACCATAGATCTAGAACATTATGGTCTTAGCCAGAAACCTAGGAACCCATCATCCTTGACCTCTCTCTTTCCTTCCCCCCGCCCCCCGCCACTACCCATATCCCCCTGCTGTGTAGATTCCACCTCAAGATGCAGCGAGCAATGTCCTTATCACCCCCTCCCCCCTTCCGCTGCCTTGGCCCAGCCAGACCGCCATCATCTCACGCCCAGCCATGCACTGGTCCATGACAGATCTCCCGGAGCAACGAGGAGCCAGAGTGAGTCTTTACACATGCAAATCAGAGGCCACCACAGTTCTACCTAAAAATCTTCCAGTGGCTTCGCCTTCCAGGCCACACCAAACCCAAATTCTCTCCAGGCTTATAGGGCCCTGCTTGACCTGACCCCATCTCATGCCACCCTCCCCCTCCCCCTGTCTGTCCCAGCAACACGGGCTTCCTCCTGCTCTGCAAACAGATCAGCCTCTCTTCTACCTCAGGGCCTTTGCATTTGCTATTCCCTCTGCCAGATGTGCTTTTCTTCACAGGATGGGTCTTAGTTGTCAGAGGCCTTCCCTGGTCACTTGAGCTAATGCAATTTCTGTCTCAACACGATCACAACCACACTGTTCCCTTCACAGACCATTGTAATGTGCAGTCACTTTACTTGTCTATTTGCCTGTGTATTGTCTGTCTGGCCCCCTAGAACATAACCTCCACGAGGGAGGGATCATTCCTGCTTCTCTAGCACCTAGGGCGGCCTCTGCACATACCGAGTGCTGAATAAATGCTTGCCAATGAATGAGGGAGGGAGAGAACCCACCATACAGGCTCTTTAATCTCCAGCCCCAGAGAAATCACAACCACGTCTCCCTGACATACATCACAAATATCACAAAGCCATTACTCAAACCCTGGAGCCTCAAGATTACTCCAAGAGACCAGCAGGAGAGGGCCTCATATCCCACTTCGCAAGAGTGGAAACTGAGGCCCAAGAAGGGGCAGTGGTTTTTCTAAAATAGGGAAGGATGATGCCGAGGCCGAAGGCCACGTTGCCTGACTCTATCCTTTCACCCACTATTGGCTCCAGTGGTTCAGGACCCAGGGGCTGGGCTGTGTGCCTCACTCACTGCAGGGAGGAGATGGTGAGGCCAGAAGGGTTCCCGACTCAGAGATGGGCAGGGACAAGGAGACACCGAGAGGCAGGCACAGGGAGATGGGCAGTGGGGGTGGGGGAGGCAGACAGCTGAGCTGGAGACCTGGAGAGCCAGCTGGGGAAAAGAGGGGATAGAAGGGAAGGGAAGGGCTGACCGAGGTGCTCAGGGAGGCAGCAGCCCCCACCCCAGAGTCTCAAGTGGTGGGGACGACGGGGCAAGTGTAACAATGGGACGGCCGATCAGGACTTCTGGCGGGGGGATCACGTGCTGCATGAAAAAGCGTCTTCAACTTGATATTTAGAAGATGGAAAAGAAATTCTGGTTTCGGTGCCAACTGTGGAACAAAAATGCTCTACAAAGTCTTGTTAGTGGTAGTAACAAGGACAGGGGCTCAGTCCTCTGATCAGTACCCCCAACAGTTAAGAGCACAGACGCTGGACTCAGAATGCCTGACTTTCAATCCCTGGCTCTGCCATTTATCTGCTGTGTGACCCTGAGCAAGTTACGTAACGTCTCTGGTCTCAGTTTCCCCCTCTACAAAATGGCAGATGGCGAGAGTGCTCCCGGGGGGTGTTGCAAGGAATAAATGCAGTAAAGCACTTAGAATGACAGTTTGCAGCTTGTGCTGTTATCAGCAATTCTTGACGGCTGGGGGACGCAGGGCAGATCCAAACCCCAGGAGATACGTGAAGTTTGCAGATCATGTAAAGGGGACAAAGAGTTAAAACTGGTTGAGAAACACGGCCCTAGGTTCCCCTTAAGTGGAAGACACAGTGCTGGGATACCAGTGGAGAGCAAGGTGGTGGGTGGGGGGCCAGGGAGTGGATAACGGATTCAGACCCCATAAGGTGCATCCTTCAGGGCCTCTGGGTCCTTATCCATGCAGCAAACCCCACTCAGTGGGGTTTAATCACTGACCACAAAGGCT
Organism: Leopardus geoffroyi; assembly: GCF_018350155.1. Classification (NCBI taxonomy): domain Eukaryota; kingdom Metazoa; phylum Chordata; class Mammalia; order Carnivora; family Felidae; genus Leopardus; species Leopardus geoffroyi. The sequence continues at coordinate 34,219,417 of NC_059335.1, read as the reverse complement.
CCAGGGGCGATGGCCCTAGGCTCTCATGGCTCCATGTATTTTCCCAGATGGGCCACCTCAGCATCTCCTGGGAGCTTGGTAGAAATGCAGCATCCTGGGGGTGCCTGAGTGGCTCAATTGGTTGAGTGTTTGACTTTGGCTCAGGTCATGATCTCGGGGTTTGTGAGTTCGAGCCCCGCGTCAGGCTCTGTGCTGACAGCTCAGAGCCTGGAGTCTGCTTCGGATTCTGTGTCTCCCTCTCTCTCTGCCCTTCCCCTGCTTCCACTCTATTTCTCTCTCAAATATAAATAAAACATTAAAAATTTGATACACACACACACACACACACACACACACACACACACACATACACACACACACACACACAAAGAAATGCAGCATCCTGGGGGTGCCTGAGTGGTTCAATTGGTTGAGTGTTTGACTTTGGCTCAGGTCATGATCTCGGGGTTTGTGAGTTCGAGCCCCACGTCAGGCTCTGTGCGGACAGCTCAGAGCCTGGAGCCTCTGTGCGGACAGCTCAGAGCCTGGAGCCTGCTTCGGATTCTGTGTCTCCCTCTCTCTCTGCCCTTCCCCTGCTTCCACTCTATCTCTCTCTCAAAAATAAATAAAACATTAAAAAATTGATACACACACACACACACACACACACACACACACACACACACACACAAAGAAATGCAGCATCCTGGGCTCCACCAGACCTGCTCAGTCAGAATCCCTAGAGTGGCACTTAGCAACCTGTGTTTTAACAGCACTCCTGGTGATTCTGCGGTGGGCTAATAAAGTACACACAGACACCAGGGGGGTGGCCAGGTGGGCATCTTGCTAAAATGCAGATTCTGATTCAGCAGGTCTGGGGAGAGACCTCCATGTCTGCGTTTATTTTTATTATTATTATTATTATTATTTTAATGTTATTCATCTTAGAGAGAGAGAGACAGAGGCAGAGACAGAGACAGAGGGTGAGTTGGGAGGGGCAGAGAGAGAGAATTCAAAGCAGGCTCCGGGCTCTGAGCTGTCGGCACAGAGACCAACACGGGGCTCGAACTCATGAACCATGAAGTCAGACGCTTAACTGACTAAGCCACTCAGGCGCTCCATAATATCTGCATTTCTAACAAGCTCCCAGGTGATGCTGAGGCCACCCATCTGAGCCTGAGCTCCTAGATCAGAGGTTGCAATATGGCCGCCCAATGGCTGACCATGTGTCAGGGGTGGCTCTGCTTAGCCCACGCTCGGCAGAATAAGGCAGACGTTGTATCTGGTCCTCATACAAGGACTGTCAGCCTCACACACGGAGCCTGCAGGCCAGGTCTCTGCAGATCTCTGAGTTTGCAATGTTTGGTCTAGAGGGTGACACTGTGAGCTGGAACCCTTGGCTAACCAGATGCCTGGTCCCCACTGGCCCCAGTGGCTGCACTGGCTGAACTTCTGGGGTCAGATCATGTCTCAAATATGTCTAGATCTAAGTTGCTCCTTCGCCCCATTTCCTAGATGAGAAGATCCAGAAAGACAGATGGTAGCTGTATTAGGCTTCCCCAAAGAAAACAGAACAAATGGGATATCTATATATATAGAAAGGGATTTCTTTTAAAGAATTGGCTCGTGCAACTGTGGGGGCTGGCAAATTCTAAATCTGTAGGACAAGACGGAAAGCTGGGAATTCAGGTCAGAGGTGATGTGGCAGTCTTGAGGTCAAAATCCACAGGACAGGACAGGACAGGCAGACTAGAAACTAGGCAAGATTTCTATGTTTCAGTATTTTTTTTAAAAAATGACTTACCCCCAACATGGGGCTCACACTCAGAACCCCAAGATCAAGAGTTGCATGCTGGGGCACCTGGGTGGCTCAGCCGGTTAAGCATCCGCTTTGGCTCAGGTCATGATCTCACAGCTCGTGAGTTCGAGCCCTGCGTCGTGCTCTGTGCTGACAGCTCAGAGCCTGGAACTTGCTTCGGATTCCGTGTCTCCCTCTCTCTCTGCCCCTCTCCCGCTCACACTCTATCTCTCTCTCTCAAAAATAAACATTAAAACAATTAAAAAAAAAAAAAAAGAGTTGCATGCTCTACCAATTGAGCCAGGTGCCAGCTGTGCGCCCCTCTATGTTGGAGTCTTGGGGCTGAATTCCTTCTACTTGGAGAAACTTGGTCTTTACTTTTATAAAAGGCCTTCAGTTGATTGGACGAGACCCACCCACATAATGGAGGGTAATCTGCTTTAATAAAAGTCTACTGATTTAAATGTTAATCAGATCTAAAACAATACCTAGACAGCAACGTCAGACTGGTGTTTAACCAAACAACTGGTCACCAGAGCCTAGTCAATTTGACACATAAAATTAACCATCACTACAAACTTCAGCCTCTGGGAGACCTGCCATGGGGAAGAAAAACAGGGTGCTGGGGCTGGAGTTCTGGGCCAGCCCTTCCTAGACGTAGGAGATGGGTGGGCCTACTCCCACCCTGTCAGCTGGAAGGGAAGGGAGGAGGTGAGTGTGGCCGTGCTGATGGAGAGATAATAATAAAATGAGAGTAATAATAATGTCCGCCCCAGACCCTGTGCCCGATACCTGATGGGCTTGAACTTCTACGGCTTCACAGCATCCTTAAGCAAGAGGTTAGGATCACCCCCATTCTCCAGATGAGCAAAATGAGGCTTGGAAGGATCTGCAATCCAGAGCCTCTGCTAAGATGACTCTGGATAAGCTCGGTCCTTCTGAATCTTAGTTTTCTTATCCATCAAACAGAAAGTAAAAAATGCCTAACACACTGTAAGTGCTGGCTCACAATGAGGAAGACCTCTCCGTGGCTCTGGGCCGTTCTCTGGACGACATCCAAGCCCCTCCCTCCGACCCCCGACAGAGCCCCTCCCACTTCCGGCTCCAGCTGTGGTGTCCACCACACAGAGGTCCAGCAATGCTTCTCCACCATACTGCATATGCTGTTCCACCTGCCTGGAGCGCCCTTCCCCCTTGTGTACTTTGCTTTTTCATTCTTCCAGCTCGGCTCAGCAAAACCAAACGCAAGTGATACTGCTGTGCCCCCTCCCACCTCCCCACCGCCCCTCCCAGGATGGCCAAAAGGAAAAAGGCTGACAATAGCAAGTGGTGACAAGGGCGTGGAGCACCTGGAACTCTCATGCTGCCAAAGGGTGTGTGCCCGGGATGACTGCCTTGGAGGGACGTTTGGCAGGGTCTACCTAAGCTACGCGACGGAGCCCCTGTGATGAGCCAGCAATGCCCCACAGAAACATGCGCCTGTGTTCACCAAAGGACCCCCCCGCCCCCGCCCCGACTTTCACGGCAGCACTATTTACGGTAGCTCCAGACTGGATGCACCCTGAACACCCCTCATCAGGAGGAGGGATAAAGAAATGTGAACACCCACGCAGTAGACTATACTGCTGGGGGCACGAGGGCAGAACGAGGGTGCCAGTGATCCGGACGGGTCTCACGAACACGCTGAATGGAGAAGAGCAGACATAAAGGAGCGCATGGTCCTGTCTGATTTCATTTATACGAAGTTAAATGCAGGCCAAATGGATCTGTGCTGCTGGAAGTCAGGAGGGAGGGGTGCTTGTGACCCGAAGGGGGCACCAGGGGGCTTCGGTGATGGTCACATTTCTGTTCCTTGTCCGGCTGCTGCTGACAAATGCTCTGGTGTGTGGACAGTCACGGAGTTGTACGTGTGGGATGTCTGCTCTATTTTGTATGTTTTATAATGTGATAAGACTCGAGGACTCCTCTACAAAGCCCCTCCTGAGCCCCTGGTCTGTGGGGGGGGGGAGGGCACTGACATCGTCACCATATTGTAAGTACTGGCTTAGGAGATGTCACTGTCCTTTGTTGAAAGTGAGGAAGAGTGAAAAGGTGAAGGCGGACTACAGATTCTCAGAATTCCAGGGCTGGTGAAGTCTGGGATTTCAGAATCACCAGTCAGTCCCCTGAATCCCTGAGCCGAAAGGATTTTGGTTTATCTGGTCCCACCTTCCCAGGCATACACCAACCCCAACATCCCACAGCCCCAGTTCTCAGAGTTGGGCGGGGGGGCGGTCCAGCCCCAAGGTGCTCATACCCCTGGGCCCTTCCTGCAAACCCCTGCCAGGGACAGCCCCCAGAGTGGGCGGGGCTGGCTCCGAGGTGCAAGGTGAAGGGGGCATCTGGACACAAATCCACAAATCGCCTCTCTACCTTAGCTAGGCTCCCGGCTGCTATACTCAGAAGACACCGCATTCCCGACAGGCAGCCGGGCCATTATGGGGATAAATATAGATGCAGACAGCACAGCGTGGAAGCTGCAGCAGGGGTCTGACACCCCTGGGGTCCCCAGCTTCCATCAGACCACACCCAGGGGAGGCTATTCTCTGCAGCCCCCACCTAATCACTAAGCTCTGGCCCCTGGGGAAGGGGGCCTCCCTTGGGACCCCGAGGCCCCTGGTTCAGCTCAATCTTGGTCCAAAGGGCTTGGCCCCGTGTCTCCCCAGCCTATCCCTCGAGGGGCTGCTGCAGCAGGCTGCACGGTGGCCTCCAGCCCACCCCCCACCCCTCTGGGAGTCAGGAGTCAAGGCCTGCTTCTGCCACCTCCTCCCTCCTAGGCCTCAGCTCCTTCATCAGCAAAGTGGAGCAGGTGATGGCCCGCCCTCCCACCTCACAGGAAGCGCGACAGAGGACGGGTGTAGATATACTCTGGGATACAGAAAGTACTTCGGGAACTCAGGAGTGGGTCTGGCCAAGCTCGGAGGGTGGACCAAGCTAATGGAGGGTGGAGGGCATGGTGACAGTGAACACCAGCCAAAGTCATTCCAACCTGGCTTCATTTGTAGGGGGCTGTGTGGCAGCCTGAGGGACGGAAGCCGCCCTGGGCCTTGCCCTGTGGTGCCCATGCCTACCTGGGAACTACCACGGGGAGACTAGAGACAGGGGTGCCCAAAAAGTGTGCTTTTGGAATTCTTCCAAGTTACTTCCCCTCTCTGTGCCTCAGTTTCCCTGCCTGTGAAGAGCCTGGGCTCCTTCCAGCCTTGAGGAGTCTCTAAATATCCCTCAGTCTTTCCTGGGCTGCTCTGAGCCTCAGCCCCAAGCTCCCACCCAAAATCTCTGGACTGATGGGCCCTGAAAGTCATCGGGGCTCACCCAGTACTGAATCCCCTCGTGGGTTCCTGCATGGGGGTTAGACCTCTGCTCACATCTCCGCATGTGGGGCTCTCCCTACTCTTTGTTAACGGTGTCTTACAGTTTCAGTAGCTTTTATGCTGCCCAGCCCACACCCTGCCACACTGAAGGGGTGCCGCCTGCCCCTCCTCAGCCAGACAGCGCGGAGGGGTGTCTGTGAGCCAGACAGCAGGTGCTACTTCAGGCCCAGGCCCTTCTCAGCAAGTCCTCCTGGTCCAGGACATTGCCATCTGTTCTTCAGCTCTGGGTCCCAGCTCCCAGGAAGTCCTCCCTGAGGAGAAGTAAACAGTAGCATGCACTGGGCGTGCCTGGCCCTGCCCTGAGGTTGACAGCATTCTGTTTAGGCCTCCCTGCAATCCCAGGACATGTGCCCTCTTACTAGCATCCCATTTTACTGATCGGAGAACTGAGGCACAAAGAGGTTATGTAGAGGTTAGAGGTTGAATTATGTTCCCCCCAAAGCGAAGGTGAAATCCTACCCTCCTAATTCCTCAGAACGTGATCTTATCTGGAAATACAGGAGCTGCAGATGTGACTAGTTAAGATGAGGTCATACAGGGGTAGGATGGGCTGTTAATCCAATACGACTGGTGTCCTTATGAGAGGGACCGTATGAAGACACTGAGGGAAGGAGACAGAGATCGGTGTGATGTCCCCAGAAGCCTGAAGAGGCAAGGAAACACACCTCCCCTAAAGCCTTTAGAGGAACATGGCCCTGCCCACACCTTGAATTTGGACTTCTGGCCTCCGAAACAGAATATATTTCTGCGATTTTGAGCCGTCCGGTTTTGGGTTCTTTGTTATAGCAGCGCTAGAAAACGAATACACTGCCCAAGGTCATCCAGCTGGTCCATGGCAAATCAGAGCGTGACACCAGGCAGCTGGGCTCCCTATGTGCACGCTGCAATGCGCACCCCTTCCTGAGGGGCCGCGGGGTGACTTGGAAAGATTGCTGGGGCCCAAAGGAGGGAGAGGTTGAATGGCGTCTTCTGCTGGGAGCTGAGCATGCTCTCTCCTGCATCATGGGGAGGGGAGAGCAGGGATACAGTCAGCAAACCAGATGCCCCCAGCTCCCAACAAGAGCCACCGAAAGGAGAAAGAGAGCTGGGTCATAAGGAGAATGGGGTCTTGGAACACACGAAGCATGTTCCCAACGCAAGGCTTTTGCATGTGCTGTTTCCTCTGGGGCACGCCTCCCTCTTTCATTCAAAAATATCCACTGAGCACCTGCTGGGCACCAGGCACGGCTGGGATACAGCCATGAACCAGAGACTAAGGCCCTGGATTAGCATGCCAGCTCGAATGTCACCACCTCCTGCTCTAGAGGCCTCCCTGAGCCTCACACACTGCACTCCCCCGTCATTCACTCTACCTTGCTTTATTCTCTTTGGGGCATTTTCCACTATCTGAAGTCTTTCTGTCTCCTTGTCATTTGCTGGCCTCTCTCTGTCCCCCCGCCCATTCCACTCTGAGCTCCATAGCCGTGTTCCCAGCTTCAGCACAGCCCCAGGCCCAGAGGAGCTGTTCAGTAAACATTTGTTGAGTGACGACAGGTGGCCACACAATGAATGGAAGGTGGGACCTAAAGCCACAGGTGGAAGAGGAATGACATCCATACACCGCCCTCTTCGGTTTACAAGCCGTTTCAAAGCTGCCTAAAGAACCCCATGAAGAGAGCAGTGGGGGCAGCTCGTGGTCTAAGAGTCCCCATTTCCTAGACAAAGAAGTGGAGGTCAGAGGGGTTAAGAGACATGGCCCAGGTCACACGGGGAATGGGGACTCTCCCCAGTACACCTCAGCCCCCTGAGTGGGCAGCCCATGGCAGCAGCTGCCACCTCAGTCTCCTCCAGCCCCGGGTCCTTCAGTGCCAGGCAAATCCCACCTTCTCCAGACTCGTACATTTCCCTCCTCCATCAGCAAGGCCGCTGCCCTGTGCTGGTCTCCCAGCACTTAGCAGGGAGAGCAGGGCTCCCTCCAGAGACCCGAGAGGGCAAGCTTATGACTCCTCGGGGCTCCATCAGCCAACATCACAGAGTCCTTTAACAGGAGGCTACAGTGCGGGGCAGCCCCAGTCATTTATCTTCTCCAAGTGCAGGGAAAGGGCCCTGGACAAGATGGACACTATCCTCGCCTGTTCGTGGCGCTGACACTCTTTGGGAAGGGGGGCAGATAATAAGGTGATACACAAATGAATAAATGAGTGTAGAAGGTGGCTAACGCCCGAGAAAAATTAAGCAAGGTGATACATAGCGAGCAAGTAGCAGCTAATTAGCCTCATCTCAGACCCCGGAGGAAGAAGGTGAGGACAGAGCTAGGAGAGAAACACTCCAGGACACTGAAGAGCACAGTCCACTTGACTCCGCCATGGGAGCAGAGGCCGGGTGGCTCAATGAGGGGAGAGGGCACTGGGCTGACGACGAGAAGGCGCCTGGGACCCCCACGCAGTTCTGAGGCAGTGCAGGACCTCAGGAAGCCATGACCCCCCTTAGGACCCCATATTCTCCCTCTGGACAGTGGGGGTGGGACATGACTGTCCCCTTTTCCTGTTGTTGGCTACCAAGATCCTAGGGTGACCCAGCCTCCTGGCTCCGAAGGAGCCCATCCTGTGTCCTGCAGGGGGCTGGGCAGGAGGGGAGGGAATCCTGTTCCCTTTCTGAGCCAATTCTCCAAGGCAGAGGGGGCTGGGTTCTTGAAATGATTGGCCCCGATTCAGCAGCTCCTGTAAGGGTTAGAGGGGGACAGAGGGAAGGAGACTTCCAGCAGGCAGACGGGGCCCTGGCCCTGGGCTGGGGGTTTCTCAGTAGGGGACGTTTCCTGCCCCCAATGCTCCCTGCTCTGACAGGAGCTTTTCTGTCACTCCTCAGAGCCCTGTGGGCCAGCCCAAGGTGCACGGAGGGGGAACAGTTTTGCACCCAGCATCCCTCATGATGTTCTCTTTGGTAGAACCTTCCCACTCAGGACTCTGCACCTTGAACAGTCCAGAAGTCTGACATTTGGCTTCTGAGGCTCCTCTCTCCAGGGAGGAGGTGGGAGAAGGAGGAGCAGGCTGGCCTGAGAAAATCCCAGAAGGAATCCTAAATGCAGCTGCCCTCACCGGGATTATGGATATTCCCAGGAATAACGATACTCACAGTTACCAGTCACCGAGTGCTTACCACCAGACCAATCAAAATGCTGGCATGTGAACCCTTTGTCACCTAATTTAATCCTCACAACTACCTTTAAATAAATACACAACCGCCCTAAAAGATCACAAAGCTATACAGCGTATTGTTCTCCCTACTTTACAGGTATAGAAACAGAGAGGCTCTATTCCCGGCCCTCTTATGTACCTGAGTTTTTAATTTTCATGGCCCCTGGGAGGGGAGGGGTCCCTTGAAACACCACACTTGCCATTCGTGAAGTGCACCCCACTTTGCAGAACCCCTGTCCCCCGGTTCCAGCCTCCCAGCCCTAGAAATGGGAATGTGTCATAGTTTGCTTCATTTTACAGATGGAAAAAGCCCCAAGCCCAGTGAGTGACAAGGCACATAGACAGGAAGTGGCAGAGGGCAAGGAGAACCCAAGTGTCCACATTCCCAGCCCCTGGTTCTTTCCATGGAGAAACCTGCCTGAGTGACCGCGTGCCTGGGGCCAAAGCAGTGCTCACTGGGCCCTGTGCCAGAGGGATTGCAATAAAACCACTCCTTTATGTCTTCATGTTTGCACCCAGCCTCCAGGCACACAGGTCCTGGACAATTAGCCCATTTTACAGATAAGCACCAGGTCAGAGAAAAGGAAGGGCCCCCAGCCCGCCACCGGGTGGGCATTCAGCCCCAGGTCTCCCCAAGCTGGCCACAGACAGGTTGCAACTGCTGAAGGGTACAAAGGGGTTCCCACGTCCGCACCAATTACTGAAGCTGTGGGTGCCCCAAGGAACAGAAAAAGCCCTCCATCCATGGATGACAGCCCACACTCCTAGGCAAGCAAAAACTAAGGGCACACAAAACAAAGGGCAGCTCACATTCTCCCAGATCCCTTGAGGGTGTCACTTCCCGAAATACGCAACAGGGCTGGGAGAATCACAGACACCAGGATGAACCCTCAACTGGCTCCCAGAGCCCTGGGTTCCAGTTCCACTTGTGCTCTTGGGCAAATCACAGTCCCCTTTGAAGGAGCCCCTTCCCAAAGGCCTTGTCCAAGGAGGGGGACAGAGGTCGGGGCTGGGGCTGGGATGGGATGGGAAGAGGGGAGTAAGACACCTCTATTCTCAGAAAAACAGGGCTGCGAGAAACGGAAAGGAAGGAGTCTTGCTCTCTCTCCCATGTCCCCTCACCCACCCCCCCTTAACCACACAGGTGCCAGACAGCTTTTGCGAAAAAACTAGTTTGCAAACACACTTCGACTTCTGGGAAGCTGCCCAGCTCCACGCCCTCCCTTCGTAGCCTCTTCCTGGGCTGGGAGCTGGCTCTCCGGCAGTACGCTGGGGCGGGGGCGGGGGGGTGGGTGGGATATGGAGGTTGAGAGCAGGTTACGGCGCGGGGGGGGGGGGGGTAGTTGGCCAGGGACCAGCCCGACCTCAAGTCTTCGGCAGCTGGGACTTCGGCAGCGGGTACTCTACCTTTCCGGACGCTCCCAGGCTCCAGGGAGGAGGTAGGAGAGTCCCTACACAGCTGGGCTCGGACACCGGGGGGCACCACCCTCCTCCAGCACCCTTTCCTCTTTCCCCCACGGTGGTCCGGGCGCAGCCGGAGCTCCCCCGCGTGGCCGGGTCGCAGCTGAGTCACCCAAAGGCCAGAGCCCGGGTGCGCGCGGGTGGCGGGGGCTTGGGGTGTCACGGCCCCCGAGGCGGAACCCAGCCTCCTTCCAACCCGCCGCCGGCTCCAGAAGCCGAGCTGAAAGGCCGAACTTAGCGTTCGCGCCAGGGCGCCCCGCCCGCCCCTGGCTCGCCCGGGCCCCACTCACCACGGGTCCCGCGGGCGCCGCCGCCCTCACGGCGTGGTCGCCGCTGCCGCTGCCCGCGCTCCGGGCCGCCGGGGCATCCCGGGGCGCTCCTCTGCTTGGCGGGGCCCGCGGGCGCGGGACGGGCTCAGGGCGCTGCCCGCGCGGCCCTGGCCAGCTCGCGTGCGCTCCCAGCCGCCTGGGGTCCAGTGCTCCTCCCGGGCGGGCGGGCGGCGGCGGCGGCGGCTCGGGCTCCTCCCTCCGGCCGAGAGGGGGCGGGGGTGGGGAGGCGAGGCGGGCGCTTCCTGGAGGGGCGAGCGCTCCCCACGGGCGGAGCGGGGGAGCTGTCCCGCCCGCCGTCCGCGGCTCGGATCCCGCGGCTGGCGCGCCCTGGCGCTCCGGGCTCTCAGCGCCGCGGGGGCCGGAACCCGAGGGTCCGAACGCTCGAGGCCGGAATCCGAGGGTCCGAACGTTCCAGGCTGGGACTCCGCGGATCGGAACGCCTCTGGTTCGCACCCTGCCGGGCCGGTGCTGCCGGAGTCGCGGACACCTCCGAGTTCCGAGCACCGTGCGCTCAGGGCCGCGGACGCGGGAACCGAGGGGTGGGCTCAGCCCGGGCCTTCGGGGCCCCAGCTCGCCGCCTGCGCCTCGACCCCGAGGGCCCCGCGCTGCGCCCTCGGGGGACACACCACAGGGCTAGGTTCTGGGCCGGTACTGAGCAGCACTAGGACCGCAGTGTCGTCTCCCCCGCCCCCCAGTAAAAGAGCTCGGCATTTTCTTGTCGCCAGGCACTGGGAAGATGACACATATTTCTCAGACAGAAAGGATAAGATAAAGAGTTTGAACAGTGCCTGGGGCTAGTTAGCGGGAGCATAATTAAGGGGGGGCTTGAGGCCCTGGCGCCGACTCCCCCCTTTCTGCGAAGGCCATCTTTTCCCTAGAAGAAGCACCGATTCTTAAGAAATGCATCTGTCGCCGGGAGCTCCTGCTGCAGGTCACTCAGCGGTATTTATGTGCACCCCCCCCCCCCCATTCAGTGTCTCAGACAGCTGAGCCTCATTTAACCAGATTGTGGGAGATCTCACGGCCACGTCCAAAGCCCTTGGCCCTACAGCTCAAGGACTGGGCGACTGAGAGTTAACGCATTGCGCTTGGGTCGTGGGTTTTCCATTCCAGGTAGGAGAGGGTTAACTAGGAGACTCGAGCTGCAGCCTGTGAACCTCCCTCCAGTCTGAGTCACAGGCACTTTGCAGCCTTAGAGGGGCATCCACCGAAAAACCCCAGGGCTCTGAGCTTTGTTCTCTGCCTGCCTGCCTGTCCCCCCACCCCCACCCCCATCCATCCTTCTTTTCTCCCAGCTCTCCTCATCTTTCCTCCACCAAAGTCCTCAAAGCCCTCAGCCCAGCTGTGGGGCAAACCAATCTATAGGCATTCTTAGACCAAGCTCCAGCCCCACCTCCCCCAGGAAGCCTTTCCTGATTGATCTGGCCCCCAGATTCCCTTTCCTCTCCTTGCCCCAGAGCCACAGAAGAGACAGGCACTGGGACAGACAATGGTGAACCCAAGCAGAGTCCCCTCCCCTGAAGTTGCAATCGTATTATTGTGTGAAAAGTGCAAAGGTTGGAGGTGGGGTGGCATAGAAGACCCAACTCAGCGTGGAAATCAGGCTTCCTCTAGAAGCCCTGAAGGATGAGGTATGTGGGCCTACCCAGGGTGAAGAAGATACTGGATCCCTGGCCTAATGGACAGAAGACAAAGGCCAGGGATCAGAGCAATTCCACTCCTAGGAATTTACCCGAAGGAAATGAAAGCATATGTCCACGCAAAAATTCATACACAAAGGTTCATTGCAGCATGGTTCAGAATAGCCAAAAAGTGGAGATGACTCAAATGCCCATTAACAGATGAATGGATAAACAAAATGTGGCCTGTCCACACAATGGAATATTATTCAGCCATAGAAAGGTAAATATGAACGGACTTTGAAAACATTATGGTAAATGAAAGCAGCCAGTCATTAAAGATCACATATTGTATGATTCCATTTATGTGAAATGTCCACACTAGACAAATCCACAGAGACAGAAGGCAGCCTAGTGGCTGTCTAGGCCTGGGAGGAGACTGGGGAGTAATTGCTATTACTATGGGATTTCTTGGGGGGGGGCAGTGATTAAAAATGCTCTGAAATTATAGTGATGGTTGAACAACTGTAGGTATACTCAAACCATTCACTTGTATACCCTTAAAGGGGTGAATGTTATATCTCAACAAAGCTGTCTAAAAGAAAGTCAGGGATTCGGAGAAGCCAGAGGTCAGGGCGCCTGGGTGGCTTGGTCGGTTAAGCGTCCGACTTCGGCTCAGGCCATGATCCCATGGGGTTCGTGAGTTCGGGCTCTGCACCGGGCTTGCCGCTGTTAGTGCAGAGCCTGCTTCGGATCCTCTGTCTCCCTCTCTCTCTGCCCCCGCCAAAAATAAATAAGCATTTTTTAAACAGAGGAGAGGCCAGAGGTCAACTGATTAAGGCCAAGTGTCTTACCCTCTGTCCTTGATCCACACACAATGTAAGGCCGTTAGAGCAAAATGTTGGAGGACGTCTTTCCTTGCCCTGGTAGAGACCTCACTGCGCAAGCAGGAGGCCTCAATTTCCCCAAATTGGCCTAGTATGTAAAACACCTGCCGTCTGGGTGTTTATTTCCACAGTCCAGGTTGTCGGGACAAACAGGTCGGAATAACCAGGGCTGCCTGTACACTTCAGTGTGCTTGTGAATTACACGTGAAGGTGCTGCCTGTGTACCGGGCCCTGGCTGGCCTCAGGGATGTGTGAGGGGGTAGAGGATGGAAGGGGTCCCAGTTATTTATGCTGCATCCAAATCACCCCAAACTTTATGGTCTCTCATGGCTCTGGGGGTCACTGGGCTCAGCGGGAGTGGTTCTTGCTTAGGATTTCTCAAACAGTTGCAGTCAGACCATGACAGGGGCTGGAGTTATCTAGAAGGCATATGTCTGGCAATTGATGCCGGCTGTCAGCTGGGACCTCAGCTGGAACTGTCAGCCGGAACACCTACCCACGACCCTTCCGTGCGGCCTGAACTTCCACATAATATGGCAGCTGGGTTCCAAGAGTGAGCATCCCAGGGGAACCAGGTGCATGCCTTGTTATCTTTTATAGAACCTAGCCTTGCAAGTCACATCATGTCACTTCTGCCGTAGTTACCAGCTCCCTCCATAGACCCGCCTCTCAGTGAGAGGACTGTCACTGTCACATTGTAGGGAGAGCATGTGGGATGGGAGGAACTGTGGTGGCCATCTTTGGAAAATACCGTCTGCCACAGGGAATTGATATGGAGATATATTCATGACGGAGACAGCCCCTCAAGAATCTCATGGCTGACTCCAGGGCCAGGCTTCAGGCAGAGTCATGGCTGTGGGTTTGAATCCCAGCCGCTCTAGGTATTGCCTGGTGCGATCACTCAGTTCTCTGGGCCTCAGTTTCCTCCTCTGTAAAATGTAAGGGTAGACTTGTATCTCCTTCTGGGGATGCTTGTGGGAATTCAGTGAGACCCTTATGTGGCTAGCACAGTACCAAGCACGCTTAGACACCAGGGCTGGTGCATTGTTCTGGCTATTTTTAGGTCCCAGGGCTGTGGTCACTATAATGCAGGGATGCCCCCTTCTCCGGTCAGGATGCCCGGGCTCCCCTGCCCTTTCAGTCAGCCCCAGACACCTCCATCGGACCCAACCTTACACTGAAATATTTGTGTGGGGGTGGGGAACCACAGAAGCAGCTGGGGAAACCGATGCTTCTGTCCTAGGAACTCAACCTGGGGACCCCAGTTGGATTGTTCTCAAGTGAAAGCTCCTTTTTTTGGTGGCCTCCTCCTTAGGGGAAAGGTCACTTTCTGGGCAGCCAGGGCAGGGCTGGAGTTTGTGTGGGATGAACGACAAGGTATGGTTTCCAAGGCCCGGGGTCAGGGAGGACGCCAGCTCTGGAAGCTGGGAGACACATGGGGTAGGGGCGGAGTGCTTCATCAGGGTGGCTGCGGCGGGAGGGCGGACCGGAGGATCAGCTGTCCCCAGAATTTCCTGAGACCAGCCCTGGGAGGAGCTTTACCAAAACAGCCACTGTCAGGTCTTTTCCAGGAAGCTCTGGATGTGTCCAGAGGGTGTGTCCAGCTCTGGGCGTGTCCAGCTCTGGCTGGGGTCACCGCCCTCTGGCCTGGCCTTGGCCATGGGAGGGGGTTGGGAGCACAAGGTAGACTGCACAGCCCTCCAGACTGGGGTGGGGGTCGTGGCGGGGGGTGCTCTCTGAGGAACACACAGACCTGTAGACCAGTTAAATCCCCAGCCAGGACCACCTCAACTTCCTGCTTGTTCCACGACTGGAATTGAAACCCCATTGAATACTCCCCGTGTGACCTTGGCAAGTCTCGTTCCTCTCTGGGCTTCCATTTTCTCCTTTGTAAAACAGGGTAGCTTGTTGCTGAGATTACGGCCTTGGGTCTGGAGGACGTCATGGATGGTGGAAATCCTACAGGACAATAACCAGGCAAGGCAGGTGACAGAGGGTTCAAAACCCTCCCCGAGGGAGAGTTAACCATCAGGTCACCTTTGCAGCACTTGTGAAAGTAGGTCTTTGTGCCTTGTCTCAGTTTGCTCATCCTTTCACCGTACAGATGGGGAAACTGGGGCTGCACCTGTGGAACTGAGTCACAAAATTGGGAAGTGGTTAAGGGAGTGGATCCTAGGAGCTTTCATCTCAAGGGAAAAAGCCATTTTTTTCTTTCTCAGTTTTCTTTGGTAACTATGTGAGATCCTGGATGTTAAATAAACTTATTGTGTTGATCGTTTCACAATGTATGCAAGTCCTTAGCCTACATGTTCGCACTCATACAGTGCTGTGGGACAGTTGTATCTCACTGAATCCCTCACTTGGGGAAAAAGTCATGAAACGTAGGTTTGATTCCCGGTGCTACCACTTACTAGCTATGTGCCTTTGGACAAGTCAGGAAAAATCTCTGGGTCTCAGTGTCCTCATCTGGAAAGAGAGGGCCCTTGGGACAAAAGAAGGGATCCAGGTATAAAGTCTTGTCTTGCCTTCCACACCCACAGCTGCACGTTAGCATTGCCTGGGGAGCTTTCTAAATAATGTGTGTGTGTGTGTGTGTGTGTGTGTGTGTGTGTGTGTGTGTGTTTTAAGGTGTATTTATTTATTTTGAGAGAGAGAGAGAGAGAGAGGTAGAGAGAAAGGGAGAGAACCCCAAGCAGGCTCCACGCTGAGAGCACGGAGCCAGATCGGGGGCTCGAACCCATGAACCGTGAGATCATGGTCTGAGCTGAAACCAAGAGTTGGATGTTCAACTGACTGAGTCACCCAGCTGCCCCTAAATACTATACTCTGTTTTTTTAAAAAGACATTTTAGGGGAGACTGGGGGCCCAATCGGTTGAGGCTCTGACTCTTGGTTTTGGCTGAGGCCATGATCTTGTAGTTCATGGGTTCGAGCCCTGTATCGGGCTCCACACTGACAGTGGGGATTCTCTCTCTCTCTCTCTCTCTCTCTCTGTCCCTCCCCTGCTTATACTGTTTTTCTCTCAAAACAAATAAATATTTAAAAAGGCATTTAAAAAAAGTTCCCCAAGTGATTCTAATGCACAGACAGGGTTGAGACCCACTCACTGGCAGATAGCCTTGCAAAGCTGAGTGTGGTCCAGCAGTATAGACATCACGTGGGGGCTCTTAGAAATGCAGCATCCTAGGCCCTGCCCAACACCTGCTGAACCAGAATCTGCTTGTTAACAAGATCCCCAGATGATTCGACGCACATTACAGTTTCTGTCACTGTGGTTTTATAGTTCAAGAAGCAGTGGCCCGGACAGTGGATTTCAGACGTGTGTGTTTGGGGCCAGGATGGAAGGGGCAACTGGGGAGGATTTGCGGCCTGTGGGGATAGGAAGGGAGATTCCGTGACGCCCATCAGAAAGGTGGATGTTCAATCTGTAAAACCATAGGACAGAGGCCAAGTGACAAAGTAGCAAAATGAGCTTCTCCCAGCCTTGCGGACAGACGAGAGTACCTACCAGCCGGCTCACATTCTTGGGGAGAAAATTCACGTACAGAAATCAGGAGCGAGCGCCATGTTCATTACCCTGCTCACTTGGCCACAGCCTCACTTTTCTTTGAATTGTATTTGTTTCATGCGTCTATTTAAACAGCTTACTTTTCGGAGGAAGGGGGCAGGGAGACTGGACCTCATCGGTGTTGGGTAGAAAAACAGTCCAGGCCTCCAGCAAGCAGGTGGCTGCCGAGGAAGATTAATAAAAGGAACGAGGTGCCTGCACACCGCCTGTAGCGGGCCCAGCCAGTTCTGCAGTGCCCAACACACGGTTTATCTCAGGGCAGCTGCTGAAAGTTTCTTGGGGTTTAGAACTTGGCCAGAGCTGAAAGGGAGAGAAGAAGGAAAACGTAAAACGAATAAGCAGCAAATGAAGAGCATCCCTGAGCTCCGGGCTCTCCTGGTGTGCATTTCATCTGGCCTGGAGCTTCTGGTTGGTGCCCTGTTCCTTCCTCAGCCATGACTTCCTGGGAAAGTCACCTTCAGGCTTTGAGGGACTCATACTCCAGTTTTGAGCACAGAGAGAGGACAGTACAAGCACCCCTCCCCCGCTTGGTATGAAGGATCCAGAGTCAACTTGGCATCATTTCCCAGGGAGGAGAGATAGCATTTGGGGTTCCAGTTTTCTGGGGAAACTTGTTAGAGCCTCTGCCTGCCCATCCCCTCCCCCATGACCAGGATCATGGCCCCATTCGGTGCCAGGTGTGCCCTGACCCTAGCCCGATAAGAGTGTCCTCGTGTGGGGTGTGGGTGCTTGGCACTTGGCCGGAGGACTTTCTCCTCGTGCTTGGCCGGGGACCGGAGACAACATGGAGAGCGGCAAAGGTCAGGACTGAGCCACCCAGATGAACCACTAGTAGGCAGAGTATCCCAGGATCCTAGGCCAGGTGGGACAGGCCCCTAGCATCACCTCTTCACTTCATTCTAGGTCCAATAGGAAGTAATCTCAGGAATCACCAGTGGGCCAACCTGCCCTCTAGTGGTGCTAAGCTGTAACTGCACCCTGTCTGCCCGCTTTTCACAATGGGGTGCAGCTCTGGGGGAAGGCGCCCTGTGATCAATTTGTTCAGCCCACAGGCAGGTGATGGAGAGTGGGTGCTATTCTCCTGTCATTTCAAGCATCTCTTCACCTCGTATATATTCAACCCTAAAAGGAGAAGGGAAATAGCAATAAACCATTACCCACTGCCTATTAGGGATTTTGTATACCATGCTTCCTGGGTGCCTCCAAAGGTCCTGGGTGTTGGGGGGCGGGGGTGGTTACTAACCCTTGTCCAGAAATAGTTCTTGTCTTCAAAGACCAGCAGCAAGGAGTCAAGTCACAGTCCATTCCATGCCCACCTGACTTCCAAAGCCATGTTCTTAATGTTCCACCCACCAGTGGGCCCCTCTAGGCCAGGAGATTCTAGGCTCTCACAAGGACTGCCAGGCAAGCCCCAAAAGGGAGGGGTGATACATCAGAGAGTGGTGGGGACTGTGGCAAACTGGGAGGTGTGTGTCATATCCAAAGGGCATGGTCATATGACTCCTCGGATTACTCTTGAGTGAGAATGTGGGACCAACACCTAACAAAAGTTGAAAATCTAGATTTTCATGTAAAAGTTCCCAATTTTAAATACTGACAATTGATTCTGAAAAGAGTTTAAATATAATGCAGGTCCAACAAAGAATGTTTCTAACACTTCGAGCTTCTATAATACCCGCATAGTACAGCTGAGTCAGGAAAAGAGAAGGCAACTTGCCCACGAGCCTGTGACCATATGGAGACAGAGTCTGGAGTTAAGCCCATGTCTCCTGACTCCCAGGCCAGTGCTCCTCTCAGTTCATCTCTCTGTCGTCTGTCCTACTCTCCAGTCCCTGGGGCAGGGGGTGAACCACTTCTGACCTTGGTGAGTTACCAGGATACATCAGACTCAGGGTAGAGGCTGTTAACACAATCCATATTTATTGGTCAAATTTGGCTTACAGTGTAGCAGGGCCATCCTTGGAAGCAACAAGAATATTTCGTAGCACGTGCAGCCCCTGGGAACTCACCCGGATCCTGCTGAGGTAGTGACTGGACCCAGTGGCCTTGCCTGATTATCTTGGTAGTGCCTATCCCCACACCCTTAGACCTGGCTTCTTCCCTTACATAGGTCAGAGTAGGCCTGTCCATTCCCACGGACTGTACCTAGCCCTGGGCCCAAAGTCCTTGGAAGCCAGTGTTTAAGAGGAGGGAGTCATCCCATTCACAAATGGGAAAACTGAGGCTTGAGGCGGGAGGGGACTCATCCAAAAGCCTCAGGGCTGAGTCCCTGGCTTGGTTCTCAGGCCACTGGGCTGATCAGTGCTTGGACACCTCTCCCCATCCCCAGTTCTGGGTGGAGGACATTCCCTAGCTTAGATGCTCTGGAAATGCAATATATAAATACATACTTGCCTTTAAAAAGTAATAAATTAGATTTTGTACCAGTCTGAGGGTATCCTGCCAGCACATATCCTACGATATGAGCAGCTAGCACATGCCATCTATGAGCCACAAATCATATGTCCTGCCACGTGTGGTGCTAGGACCCATGACACTGACCCCGAGGCCACACCGCAAGCTCTATGCAACGCTGCATAGAATTCTGCCACGGGCGACCTGTGTCACCCATCACATCACGACACTCTCATTGTGCGACATGTCCCTGACTGCTCATGAATATCACATGTGATGCAGGGTAGTCTATTGGCCACACCAGGCTTTGGGCCCTTCTTGAAGACTGTAGCAAGACAAATAGGCCCCGTCCTCCTAGGGCAGCATACAGGGGGACCCAGCTGCGGCTCTTTTCCCGAGCCCTCAGTCCTGGTGGGTGGAAGCTGGCTTCACTTGGCTGTATTCGAAGTACCTTGAGGGGGCCATCAAGTACCCCAAGGGGCTTTCGGCTGCTTGTCAAAGAAAGCGAAGTCCAGCCTGGGCTCCTGCCTCTGCAGACGCTGCACCGTGTCGGGGGGAATGGGGTTGTTCCAGAGGCTGCAGGGCACAGAGGCAGGCACTCAGGTCTAGGAGTTGCTCACTCATTCTCTTGTCTCCATCCCCCGTTTGATCCACAGATGGGGAGACCCAAGCCCACGAGGGGGAGAGCCATGCCCAGGGCTACCTGGCAGAGGCAGGTATTAGACGAGCACGGCCACCCTCGGGAGAGGGTGTCCTCCACACCCACCTCCCGACTTCTCCCACTCGGTCTCCATCTCTGGGCGCTAGCGATCCCAGCCGGGGCCATGCTCTTATGACACATTTGGGCGAAGAGGGAAAAACTATCTTCTTCAAGACACTCTACTTCCATCATTTGAAACTGTCATAAGATATCGATTTCCATAGCACAAGACACTTCACTACCATTTACTAGAAATTCAAAACGTCAACTATATAAATGATGTCCCTTAGTGGCAATGCCCTTGTGCAGTGCACAGCCTCTAAAACTGTACGTGGTGGCTCTGATTATATAATTTTAAGTGCTTACTACGTGCTAGGCATTGTGCTCCGTGCTTCATATAATCGTCTAGTCCTCCTAGAAACTTTCTGAGGTAGATACTATCGTTGACCCCATTTTACAGATGGGGAAAACTGAGGTGAAGAGAGGTTGAATTCCTGACACAAAGTTGCATAACTGGCAAATGGCAGAGCAGGGATTTGATCGAGGTCTGCTTGCTGTCTAATTCCTGGTGGAGTGATGCAATCCCCTCTGATAATCCCCAGCCCGGGTCTTGCCCCCGCCCACAGGGAGTCAGTCCCCTTACATTGTAGAGGTTGATGTGGCCTCCCACCCACCATCCCTGCCCCTGTGAGCCCTTGTTACCGAATGACTTGGATGCCAGACCCTTGCGCCAACCCTTCAGCCAAGAGCCAGGCTCCACAAGCTGTGATCCGATTCTTCTCCAGGCTTCCCAATAGATAGCAGAGAGAAGGGAAAGAGAGAAACTGGCATGAGTGTGGGGGATGGGCTTCCCTATATGCCCCCACCCCAGGCCCAACGGAACCCAACAGACAACAGTGCAGCGGGAAAGCCAAAGGCAGGGACCCAGGGAGAGTGAAAGTCGGCACGGGCTTGGAGCAGAGTGTGCAACGCAGTGAGGGCTTCCTTGCAGGCAGGGGCCTGACCCAGTGGCCTCTCAGCTTTCCCCAGGATGCAGGTTCCCCTTCGCTCCCTCCCCTCCTTCTGGTTTCCCAGGAGGTCCCCTCATACTCCATTCTCTTCAGCCGGCCCATCTGCGGCAGGACCCGGGCCAGCTCGGCAGCCGCCTCGTCCCCGAGCACATTCCAGGACAACCTGCAGGGTAGGGGACCTAAGGTCAGTGGCAGGAGAACAGGGAGGCCGAGGGGTAGAGACAAGGCGTCAGGTGGGGAGGCCTGGTGGCCCACGATGGGGGGGGGCTGTCACGCAGGTGCCAGAAAGGCCAAGATGGAGTGCTTGTGTGGCCTCCCCCAAAGACTTCGGAGCGCAGGTAGTCCCTTCCACTCCTGAACCCCGTTTTCCAACTGGTCATCCCTCAAGACCCCAGACGGCTCAGGAGCTGGCTGTGCAGACAACTCAGAGCACACGGTCTGCAGCAATAATGCCAGGGTCCAAACCTCCACCACGCAGGTGCCTCTATCATAATTTTTGCTCTATCCATGCACCTCCTGTATTCTATTTTTTTTTTTTATTATTATTTTTGGGACAGAGAGAGACAGAGCATGAACGGGGGAGGGGCAGAGAGAGAGGGAGACACAGAATCGGAAACAGGCTCCAGGCTCTGAGCCATCAGCCCAGAGCCTGACGCGGGGCTCGAACTCCCGGACCGCGAGATCGTGACCTGGCTGAAGTCGGCCGCCCAACCGACTGCGCCACCCAGGCGCCCCCCCTGTATTCTATTTTTGTGTGATATTTTTCTTAAAGCAGTCCTCACCCCCACCCTGCTTTTTTTACTTCAAGAAATTAATCTTAGGGAATGGTTATCACCACCATCAATGGAAAACCTGTGTTCACAACCCTAAATAGGAGGTAGTTATGGGGCGTCTGGGTGGCTCAGTCGGTGAAGTGTCCAACTTCGGCTCAGGTCATGATCTCACAGTTCACGAGTTCGAGCCCCACATCGGTCTCTGTGCTGACAGCTCAGAGCCTGAAGCCTGTTCAGACTCTGTGACTCCCTCTCTCTCTGCCCCTCCCTGCTCATTCTCTCTCTTTCTCTATCAAAAATAAACAGTATAAATAAAATAAAAGGAAGGTAGTTATAAGGAAAAACCCAGTGCAGACAACAGTATTAACTTCCAGCTGGAACCTAGGTTCTTTTTGAGGGTGATGAGCCTGTGGCCTGCCCCCTGCTGGTTAAAAAGGGAGAATCATGAAGAGAAACTGAAGCAGAGAAAATTCCAACACTGGGAAATTTACTCTCCGGCACGGAAATATTTCAAGACCATGACAATGAGGCTAACTGGCTAATCTCTGATTTATCTTTGGTATGAAGTATCTGCTCCGTGGTCACATACAATATTTCTTGACTCATTAAGTAAAAAAATAAATAAATAAGGGAGAATGCCTTAGCACTGATCTGACACTTTGTCTTTGGTGTCATGTAATGAGAAGGATTAAAACCTTTACGATGCAAACCTAAAATCGTCTTAGAATCACTTGTGTCCTGTATTTCAGGAGACAGCATTTTCTCCCATTGTGTGGTCAGGGTCCCAGGCTAGTCCTGGCAGTGTAGTGCTCCCCAAGGTCGGGGCGCCTCTGATTGCCAAGAGCAAGGTGCACATGGCCCGCGGGCAGGTCAGGGGCATGCTGGTTTGGGCCATTCTTCACTACGAACCCGTGGTTTGTAAATGAAGGCCCTGTAAACCGGGTGAGGTGTTCTATCCAGCCGCCTCCCAAAGGGAAGGTCAGGGGCAAAGAGCCTTTAGAGAGGAGCCAGCCTCCCTCCCTGCCCCACCCAGCCCCACCCCCACCATTCCAGAGGTGGGGAAATGGGCAAGAGAGGCTGAATGAATTTGCCCAACATCACTCACAGCCCACATGTTGAAACTTCCTCCAGAAGAGGCTTAAGCAAGAATGGCCTTCCCCGTTTATAGACGGGGACCGGCCAGGGAGGGAGGGGCCAGCTCTAGGCTGTACAGTGACTGGCAGGCAGGCCAAGCTCCCGATGCCTGCTTTTCCCAGCTTAGGCTTCTTGCAAGCACTCACAGAATTTCTTCCAGGGCCGGGCAGAGAAGCAGGCTGGCAGCGAGGGGCTTGGCAGTGTGGTCGTCAATATCACATGAAACCAGGCTGGGGACAGAGAAGGGGATGGGATGGAGGGTGTCTGAGTCGGGGGCACCTCCAGCCAGCCCGCCTCTGCCCACCTTGCAATCAGAACGGGAGGGAGAGGAGTGGCCAGGGTGCGGGGCAGGGTGGGAGTCTTAGGAAGGTGCCCCTTTTTGCTCCAGACTCTCCTACACCTGAGGCCCCTGTCACTTCAAAGGCCTTCCCAGGTGCCAGAGAAGGGTTCCCCCCACCCCGTCCCAGCCCCCCTCCCCCCCAGGTAGTCAGGAGAGGCTACTTACTCTATCCGCCTGAGCAGTGGGAGCCCCTGACAGAATTGTGGGATCCCCCTGGCCAGACTGTTCTCTGCCAAGCTGTAGGGCAGGGAGACACCTGTGAGAGGAGTCCCCAGATCTCCCTGGCCTGTCCCTCTGCCCAGGCTCCGTGGTCCCTACTCACCTGACCTCTTCCACATATGGGCACCCATCCAAGGCCTGGCTCAGGCTCAGCGCCCCCTCTGGGCCCAGACGGCTAGATGGCAGGCTGGAGAAAGGGGAGGAGGTGAGTGGAGTGTGGGGGACCGGTGTGGGAATTGGGAACCTTCCCAGATCCCCCACACTCAGCATTGTTTCAGGCCGCACCATCAGACCTTACATGGTCTCTGGGTGCCTGCCACGCCCCGACCGCCTCCCCATCCACACAGGACCTGGGTGGGTATTAAGGGCCCTGGCTTTGGGGTCTGAGATCCCAAGTTCAAGGCCTGGCTCTTTCTTGTGTAAGTAAGGTAAGCTCTCCATGCCTCTCTTGGCTTTAGTTCCCTTGCCTGGAAAATGGAACAACTAGAAACCGCGGCCGCGGGGCTGCTGTGAGGCTCAAACGAGACCGTGGGCACGAACTGGGGTTTTTCTCCTGAGTCACCCTTTGCCGACGCGCCCTCACTCACCCTCACAGACTGGCTCAGAGCTGAGCCTATTACACTTCTTTTGCAGATGAGGAAACCGAGACTCAGAAGGGGTAGTGGCTAGGCCAAGGGCCAGTAAGGGGCTGGTGGCGACCCGGGACTAGGCCAGGTCTCCTGACAGCCCTGCCCCGGACTCCAGAGCCAGGCGAGGAGCGGGCAGGGTGGGGACAAGCAGCCCCAGTACATGTACCACAGTCTGACCTAAGGCAGGGCAGCTGGGCCAGTGGGGGCCTTGGTCCCCCACTGCTCCCAGGGAACCCCTCCCTGCTAGCCCTGCACCAGCCCCAGGCAGAGGGACACTCACTGCAGGATTCTCAGGTGTTGAGGCAGTCCCTGGGCCAGCCCCAGGGCTGTGGCATCCCCCAGGGCATTGCAGCCAAGCCTACAAGAGGAGAGGGAGGAGTCTGAGCAGGGGGCTGGTCTGCTCCGGACCCGTGCACTGCCCTGTGCCCACGTGGGGGACACAAAGGCCAGGAGGGCGGTGGGGACGCAGAGGGCAGAGGGCAGCCACTGGCACTCATACTCACATCAGCTGCTCCAAGTGCCTGCAAAGGGCGAGAGATTCTGCCAACTGCGCTCCCCCAGCTGGGCCAATGCCATTTCCTGAGAGGCTGAGGGCGGGGCAGGCGTTAGGCTCTTGGACACCCCATGGTCCCCCACCTGCTTAGGGCCCCAAGAGCCAGCATCCCTGCCACACACCTTCCCAGCCTGATGGGGGCAGAAAGGACCAGAGAGGAACGGGGCCTGGGCCAACTAAAGGTCCCAAAGCTGGCAGGGCCAGGAGGCCACCCAGCCCCACCACTTGCACACTGAGGTCTGGGGGAGGAATGTCAGCCCGAGGCGGGGGCCAGTGTCCACCCCGGCCGTGGTGTGGCCACTGAGGGGCCCTGTCAGCAGGACCAGCCACTCACTCTATCTTCCTGAGCTCCGGCAGCCACGGTAGGACGGCAGCTAAGAGCTGGGCACCGGTGTCTCCAATCTGGTTGTGGCTCAAGCTTGGAGAGAGAACAGGAGATGATCTGGAACCAGCAGCCTGCCACCCATGTCATTTTGTCCGTGCCCCCACCCCCTCCCAGAACAGAAGAGGAGGCTGAAGTCTGGAGAGAGGCCTCAGCTCACACCGAGGGAGTCCCCTCACTCTGTGTTGGGTGAGGACTTCAAACCCCTGTCTTCTGTTTAGAATGTTCTCCCTGATGTCTGACCTGAATCCCTCTTGCTGCAATCCACACTCGCATCCTATCTCGGGGTCTCCTGGTGGTCTTGGCCTGGGGTCATGCAGTGGGGAAGTGGGTGAAGGTCATGGGACTAAGCAGGGAAGCGTGCTCTCAGGGAGCCCCTTGCTTTTATCATCTGACCCTGCCAAAGTTGTCTTGGGTTGGGGGAGGGACAGGCAACTCATTCCAGCTCCTCCAAGCTGGTGGCAGCCCTGAGAGCCACGGAAAGGGGGTGGCAGCCGACATCACAAACACCGTTCCTGCTCAGACTGGAGAAGCAGAGGCCTTAGTGGGGAGCAGAGGCCTTTGCAGGTGCGGCGCTAAGAACTCTACAGTTTACAAAGCTTTTACACATCCAGGGGCGCCTGGATGGCTCAGTCGGTTAAACAGCTGACTTCAGCTCAGGTCATGATTTCACGGTTCGTGAGTTCGAGCCCCACATCAGGCTCTGCACTGACAGCTCAGAGCCTGGAGCCTGCTTTGGATTCTGTCTCCCTCTCTCTCTGCCCCTCCTCCACTCATGCTCTGTCTGTCTCAGAAATAAACAAAACATTTAAAAAAACCCAAACAAACACAAAGCTTTTACATAACCAGGAACCCATGTGCCCGTCACTAAACCTCAGGGGTTGGGGAGGGGGACAGGCGAGGTGGGCATGACTGTACCCAAAGTCCGGATGAGAAAACAGAGGACCAGGGAGGGGCCATGACTGGCCAAAGTCTCCTAGTGACTCCCAGGCAAAGTGGAAATGAAAGCCTGGAGCCCCCCGCTCCTGGAAGCAGTGGCCACATTCTCTGGTTGGGTCAAGCTTTGCCTCAGCCTCTGTACCAGGGATCTCCAGCCGGCTGAATGCCAAGTTCACGTGGGCTCTGCAATTCAGGCAAATCATTTCTCTAGGGCATAGGTGCTCTAATCTATGCAAATGCTGGGCTTTTCTATAAAGCCAGTTTATTGTCTTTTCTGCACCCTGACCTTGCCCTGCCTCCATGAGGGGGGAGAAACAAAACGAAACAAAACAGCTGAGGCAAACTGTCTTGGCCCCATGTTGAGTCTTTGAAGATTGTTTTGTTTTCTTTCATTTCACCAAATCAACTTCAGTGAAGTGCCTTTCTAGAAATTAATTTTGGATGGAATGACCTAGTCTCATCTGATATGCTTCCAGAACTCTCTGACCGTGCATTTACCACCCACTCCATACCGCTAGCATCGGGGGTGGGGACTTGGGTGAAAACAAAGCAGTGTTTTGTGCTGTTACTGGGGTTTGTTCTTAGCCACCACATTTCATATTTTGAAAAAAATCACATGAAAAGGAAGTGTTATATCTGTTAATCAAGGTGGCCAGGGGTCCAAGGCGAGAATGTCAAAGTCACCAGATCTGAGTCTAGACCCTCATTACTCAACGTGTGTGGTCTGTGGCCCCCAGACTTGGTATTACTTGGGGGCTTGTCACACTGGGTGAATTTGTGCACATTAAGGGTCGTTCCGGGACTTGGGCCCGACCCCTTCAGGTCACTTCCGTAGCCAGGAGGAAGCTGGTGGCATCCAAAGGCAAGAGGAGTGGGCACCAACCTGGGAGGGCAGCGATGTCCCCAGCAGAGGAGCCACAGAGGGTCCTCAGGAAGTCCCCCTGGTGCTTCCCTGGGTGGGTGGTCCCAGTGGAACTGGGGAGCATGCCCTCCCACTCATTCCCTCGGGCTCACTTGGTCACTCACCGGAGGCTCTGCAGGAGGGTCATGTGTCTCAGTCTTTGAGTGAGCTCGGCCAGGATGGAGCCGCCCAGGGGGAGATGGCTGAGGCTGGAAGAGAAGAGGCCAGAGGAGGGCTTGGTATGGCTGGGGTTGGGTCCCAGGGGCAGACTGAGGCCCTGTCCGGTCTGGGGGCTTGAGGCCTTGGTGCTAAGCAATGCCCAGGGACGCCCAAGATAGCCACTTACATCCACAGCGAGTCAACACGTTGTACAAAACGAAACTGCCTGGGAAATCCAAAGGCCATTTCTCTGCGTGGATTAAGGCCATCCAGGCAGCAGTTCTATGTTCCAAATCACACTGGACCCAGACTGTTGACCAGGAATCAGAGCAACTACTGTATACTAGCATACTATTACTGAGCCCATACTAGAGGCTAAGCACTGAGCTCAGGGCCGTCCTGAGAGGTGGAACTCTTATCACCCCCATTTTACAGATGAGGCGCACTGAGGCTCAGAGCATTAGAAAACTTGTTCAAGGCCACACACAGAAAGTAGAAGCCCTGGGAACAGAAGCCAAGGCTACAGGACTCCCATTCCTGGACCCCAACTACCTCTTACCCATGGGATCACACTCCTTAAGGCCCCCTGTCTGGGCAGGAGAGAGGAATAATAATAATAATAATAGTCAATACTTGTAGGGTGTGAACTCTGTGCCAGGCTCTAAGGACTTAATACGTATTATCTCATTTAATCGTTATAACAACCCACGGAGGTAGGTACAGCTGTTATCTCCAAAGTCAAGATGGAGAGAAAAGCACAGAGAAGTTAAGTAATTTGCCCGAGCTCACACAGTCAGAGGTGGAAGCAGGAGGTGTCCTGGGTTGCCTAGATTTATCTTTGTGCTTTGCAAATTTCCCTATGCTACGTCGTGGTGTTGAGCTCTTTTTGTTGATTTTAAGGGGCATTCTCTGTGCCTCCCAGACTTGAATGCCTGTTTCCGTCCCCAGAAGAGGGAAGTTCTCAGCTATCATTTGTTCAGATAAAACTTCTGCCCCTGTCTCCCCACTCTTCTTCTTCTGGGATTCCTATGATCCAGAGACTGTTTCCTTTTATGGAGTCACTAAGGTCTCTAAGTCTCTCTTTGTGATCTAAGAATTTCCTCTCCCTCTTTTTTTCAGCTTCATTGTCCCCCATAATTTTATCTCCTGTGTCACCTACTCTCCTGCTTCTTCAATCCTCATTGTGACTGTATCCATTCAGTTTTGCCTCTCAGTTGTAGCATTTTTTATTTCAGCCCGGCTGGTTTTTGGGTCTTTGATCTCCACAGCAAGGGTTTCTCTGGTGTCTGGCTTGCCTGGATTTGAGGGGGTCTCCAGGATGCGGGACTTTCAGCTCTGGGCAAACCGGGACAGGCGGGTCACCCTACCGAGACTTGAACCCAGGTGGGGTGGCTCCTAACCAGGGTCCGTGCCTCTAATCACTTGGCCACGGATGGACAGGTGGAAGACATCAGCTGGAGAGCTCAAGGAGAGCTGCCTGTCAGGGAGGAGACCCTGGGAAATGACAGATCTGAAACCGGAAGAGGTGTCTGGGCAGTGAGGATCCATCCCCTTTGTGGCGTGGGTCAGTTTGAGCGAGTATCTATTTCCAGCGACCAAGCACTTTGATGGCACTCAGAGCCAGGCGGGGAGGTAAAAGGGAGGGCATTCGGCTCACCTGCATCCATCCAGGGATTTCACAGTTTGTGTTCGCAGGAGATGGAGAGGTTCCTGGCCATGCTCCCGATTCCTCCCCACCTTCCCCCCTTAACCATTCACCACCACTTACTCCAGCCTCTTCAGCCAGCACTTGCCCTCGAGGACCCCCATCAGCACTCTGGTGCCCTCCTCGCCAAATTGATTGTTGGACAAGCTGGAAGGGACCGGGTACGAGGTGAGTGTTAGATGAGCCCCCTGGCTCCTGGAGCTGTCTCATCAGCCCCCTCCGTCTCTCAGTGCCCCCCCTGGAGGGCAGCTCTGGGTCTGCAGATCCTAGACCACCGTCTTTGTCCAGGCCCCGCCAGGGCACTGCTGGCTCTAAGGGCCAGACACGGCCATCACGGCTGACCCAGCTGAGAAAGGATGCCTTGGATGAGGGCTGCAAAAGGGGAAGCCGGGGACAAGGGACACACACGCACACACACACGCACACATACAGTGATCCCTTCCACCCCGGAGCCCTCACTGTACCCTGGTACCCACAGCCACCCCAGGCAGAGAAAGAGGATGACCCCCATTTTACATTTGACATGAGACAGTCCAAGCCCAGAGAGGCACAGTTATTTATTTGTCCAGGGTCACCCTGAGTGAGTGGTAAGTTGGGACCAAGGAGACAGTGCTCAGCTCCCCCAGGCCACACTCAGGGTTGCTGGGCTTCATCGGGGAGCAAAGTGATAGGTGGAGTCCCCCACCCACCTTATCAGAGCCTCAACTGTCCTCACCACCCTCATCTGGGTCACCCCTTCCCCCCACCTCCCAACTCCCAGCTCCGAGACTCACTCCAGCTCCTCTAGGTGGAGGCAGTGGCTCAGACCGGATGTCAGGTGGGCCAGGCCCTCGGACCTCACACAGCTGCAGGTCAGCCTGTGGGGGTCAAAGGGCAGCAGGTCAGGTAGGGGCTGTGGGTCTTGAGAACCCCGAATGCCGGTAGCAGAGAGTAAGGAGGAGGGGTGGGGCGGGGGGAAGGGGACCTCCTTCCCTTCATAAACCTCCCTGCCACGGAATCATTAAGCTGAGGTATAGCTTGGAGGCAGGAGCATGGACTAGTTGAGCATTTCCCTAAACCGTATTCAGGTAGCAGCTTCACAATGTGAGCCACGAAGTCTAGCTAGCTACTATCTTTGACCATGAGCTCTGCCTCTTTAGTTCAACAGCAAAAGCGAGTAGCAAGTACTAGAGAGGTGTTAAAGATGTCCTGGCACCAAACAGACACTTTCTCCTTGATGCAATCAGTTGGATTCAAAGAGAAGGAAAAGTTAGAAAAGCTCCATTTTGCAACCATCGTACTGATACTTGACCCAGGCAAGAATTATCAATGGAGGTTGAAATCTGTAGATTTCAGATGGAAATGTGAGGAAGGGCAGGATGTTTACACAGTCTTCAAGTATCGCCCTACAAGATACAGGTTAATTAGAAAGGGGAAAACAGGGGCGCCTGGGTGGCGCAGTCGGTTGAGCGTCCGACTTCAGCCAGGTCACGATCTCGCGGTCCGTGAGTTCGAGCCCCGCGTCGGGCTCTGGGCTGATGGCTCGGAGCCTGGAGCCTGTTTCCGATTCTGTGTCTCCCTCTCTCTCTGCCCCTCCCCCGTTCATGCTCTGTCTCTCTCTGTCCCAAAAATAAATAAACGTTGAAAAAAAAAAAAAAGAAAAGAAAGAAAGAAAGAGGAAAACAGTCGCCTTGCAAGGGAAGAAACCTGGCAGACACCAACTTAACCAGGTGATCCCAGTTACCCGTCACCAGTCAGGGGACAAAGAGACAACATGTGCCTCCAGGGAAAAAACGCAACATCACCTCTGTGATATTTCTGTTCCACGCGCAGAACGTAAATCTGAACATGAGGAAACATCAAAGCCAAACGGAAGGACGTTTTACAAAATCACTGGCACGTAAATGTCATGACAATATCATGCGCAACAAAGAAGGCCTAAGGACCCTTCCAGATTGTCAACTAGTGTTGGCAAATAACAACTAAGTGCAGTGTGTGATCCTCGGTGAAATCCAGGACTAGGAAAAAAATGCAACAAACAACATTAGGGGGACATTTGGCAAAATGGGCACAAAAACGGTAGTTCTGATAACAAGCATGTGCCAATGTTACATTTCCTGCATTTTACACTTTTACTGGGTCATGGGAGAGCATGTTCTTGTTCTTAGGAGATTCCCCGAAATAGTAAGGGGGGGAAGGGGCAGGTTTATGCAACCGCTTCCAAATGGCTCAGAAGAAAGAGAGAGGGAGAGAGGAGAAGAGCAGAGAGGAGGGATGAGGAAGGAGGGAGGAAGGGAAAAAGAGCAAAGGTGAAAAAATATTGACAAGGGGTGAATTTGGGAAAATGGTATATGGAACCGCTTCTCGGTCTTTTATTAGTTTGCTATTATTTCAAATAGGAAAGAAAAAGAAAAAGAAAGTATTGGAAAGGAAATCATTCTCTGCCATACGGCCATGTGGATGACCACACACCTTGACTTTCCAGCGCCACGGAGTGGTCCCAGCCCCCAGGGTGGGGGGCGCAGAGTTAGTTCCTCTGAGCCCAGGGCTGGGGAGGGCGGGAAGTGCGGGGGCAGAGCAAGGGGGTGCAAGGGGGCGCGTGAACATCTTGTCTGCATACCGGAATGTCTTCAGCTCAGAGAGGGACGGCAGGAGGCTCTGCAGCAGCAGGGAGCTGGTGTCGCAGAGGTTCACCTGGGACAAGCTGAAAAGGCGCAAGCATATTCTGGAGGATTTCAGGTGGGATGCTCCTCAGGGAACATCCATCACATAGAGATGGGGAGGCCAAGAGGGGGAAAAGAGCCACCCAAGAGTTCCCAGTGGGGGCACCTAAGCCACCCTGGAGCTCTCCTCAACTGGCCAAGTATGATTCTCTCCTGCTTGGGGAAGCAAGAAGGCCACGGAAAGCAGTGCTGCCCCAGGCTCTGCTCCTCCCCATCACAGACTGGCCAGCCTCTCCCGTGTGGCCTGGACTGGGTACGGGGGTGACCAGAGACCTCGGGACCCTAGGAGGTGTTTCAGGGTTCTGACCTGAGCTGCCGCAGCCTGGCACATGTCTCCATCAGCTGCCAGACAAGAAGATTGTGGTGGGTCCCAAGGTCACAATGAGCCAACCTGGAGGTAGATAGGGAGGCAGCAGTTTCTGAACACCTGGGTTACTACTGGGGACTCAGTCCCTGCCTACATGGAGCTTACCTTTTAGGGATAAATAAATACTAATGAAATAAAGTCCCACAACTTTCTATTCATTTATGGGACGTGCTATGAAGGAGAGGTCCAGATGGGGCAGCTGGTATGGCTGTGCAGGTTGTGCACCGCACAAGGGGACCCAGCCAAGAAGGTGAGCTGGGGCCGAGTTCCAGCTATGATCTATTTCCCAGAATGTACACATGCAAGGCTGTGCATTCACCTAAAAGGGGTGATGTTTTAGTTTCCAAAGTGTGCTGCATGGATTCGGGGTGCTGTGAATCCAAGCATCTGTAGGAGTGGATCACGGGAGAACCTGATTCTTTCTGGGGGTTCAGAGGGGCCTTCCTGAAGCAGTGGTGTTTAAGCTGAGACCTGGAGAATGGGCGGGGGGCGGGTAGCCAGGTGAATAAGAAGGAAGAGGGTAGGGGGAGAGAGAACATTCTGGTCCAGGAACAGCCTGTGCAAAGGCCCTGAGGTCAAAGGGAGCAAGGTGGTGTTGGAGGAAGTGAAAGATGGTGGGGGTGACTGGAGCTGAGACTAAGATCTGGGGTGGGGATGGAGAGCATGGAGAGGCAGGTTGGGCCGGCTTTCACTGGCCACCTAGACACTTTGGACATCAAAGGACTCTGAGCGACGCATGAGAAATATTGATCAGAAGCAGCAGGTGCCCCCACCCCTACCCCACCGCCGGCTACTCGTCTGGGGGTCCAGGTACTAGGTCCCACCTGAGGGCCACGGCCTCTGGGTTCTCCTGGCGGGGAAACTCCAGCTGGAGACAGAGTTGCTGCTGGGCCTCGGCAATGCTGAGGAGGGAAGGGGTAGCCAGCGTGAGGGCTGCAGCTGTCTCCCATGGAGGCTGAGCTCCGGACTGAGGCTGCCAATCGACTGACTCTAAGCTCCCAGACCCGGTAGGGACCAGACTCGGGGCAGCGGGACCCCACAGCCTCTGCTCTTAGCTGCCCTGTGTCATCTCTGTGGCCTCCGGTCATAGAGCCACACTGCGCGTTACTGTCATCCAGGGGCCGCTACCAGGCAAGCGGCACGGCCTCTTGGCCGTGCACCCCCGAGATCCAACAGCTCTGTGCATCCGCGGCTGCCTTCCTCTTTCTGGCACGGTGGCCTCATTACTGCATAAGTCACGACACGTGTGTGTAGCCCCTGCCATCTTGGGGATCCAGAGAATTTGCTAGTGACAGAGCTGTTAGCTCACAGGCCAAGAGACCGATGTCTAGGGTAGGGACGGTCCCACCAGTCTTGAAAAGATGAAGCATTCAGAGCGGCCTCCTCCCTCGACTCACCTGATTTCCGTGATGTTGCCTGAGGCCTGGGTGCAAACTTCCAGCAGGGCGAGGACCCCGGCTTTGCCTACCCATGGTTCCTCCACCCTGTCACAGAAGCAGAAGGAGATGAAGGTCCCCCAGGCTGAGCAGGGGAGGGCGTGGGAGGAGGGCCAAGGAGGCTTTTTGGTTTGACTTATTTAAAAACTATAAAATTACACAACCACGCACAAACATAAAACAGGAAATTAACATCATCCTTGTTCCGACAGTTACTGTAACAATCCTAACAGAAAATATTCTTTTTTAAACAATAGCTTTAGACTTAAGGAAAGGCCTATATAGCATTATGTGGCAAAGATAAGGAAATAAAATTGTATATAAAACATCCCAATTTGTATTTAAAAAAAAGAAGGGGTGCCTGGGAGGCTCAGTTGGTTAAGCATCTGACTTCGGCTCAGGTCACAATCTTGAGGTTCATGAATTCGAGACCAACGTCGGGCTCTGTGCTGACAGCTCAGAGCCTGGAGCCTGCTTCTGATTCTATCTCTGTCTCTGTCTCTGTCTCTCTCAAAAACAAATAAACATTAAAAAAATGTTTTTATGTTTATTCATTTTTTTTTGAAAGACAGAGAGAGACAGAGCACAAGCAGGGGTGGGGCAGAGAGAGAGGGGGCGGGGGACACAGAATCTGAAGCAGGCTCCAGGCTCTGAGCTGTCAGCACAGAGTCCGACATGGGGATCGAACTCACGAACTCCGAGATCATGACCTGACCCGAAGTTGGATGCTCAACCGACTGAGCCACCCAGGCGCCCCAAAATAAATAAACATTTAGGAAAAAAATTTAACAAGGAAAAATATGAGAGGGGAGAAAACATGGAGAGAAACAGAGAGACAGAGATACAAGAAAAATATATTAAATGCTAAAGCTGGTTGTTTAGACGGTAGAATTCTCACAAATGGTTTTTCCCCTTTTTCCTTAGTTTCCAATATTTTCCAGACTTTCTACAATGTGCATGCACTAATTTAGAAGCAGAAAAAAAAAAAAAGAGTTGTTTAAGATATTTCTGCTTTTGAAGTTATGTTGAATTTTTTTTTTTCAAAGTACTATTTTCTTATGTTCATCTGGATTTTCCACAAATCTCTACGAGTATGTGTTATTTTTAGGGAACGGAAAGTTTTCATTTAAAGCATTATTTTGGGTGCTCCAGCAATTCTGGGTATATACCCAAAAGAATTGAAAGCAGAGATACAAAGAGAGATTTGTACACTCAGGTTCACAGTGACTAATACAGTCACTGTATTGGCCACAGTCACTGTGGCCAAAGGGTGGAACAGCCCAGGTGTCCACGGACGGATGAATGGATAGATAAACAAGATGTGGTGTGTCCCTACAATGGAACGTCAGCCAGCCTTTTAAAGGAAGGAAATTAATGGGGAGCCTGGGTGGCTCTGTCAGTTGAGAGTCCTACTTCAGCTCAGGTCATGATCTCGCGGTTCGCGAGTTAGAGCCCCGCGTCGGGCTCTGTGCTGACAGCTCAGGGTCTGGAGCCTGCTTCGGATTCTGCGTCTCCCTCTCTCTCTGGCCCCCACCCCCACTCACGCTGTCTCTCTCTCTCTCTCCCTCAAAAATAAACATTAACACATTTTTTTAAATCAAATAAAAGGAAGAAAAGTCTGACATGTGCTACAACATGGATGAACCCTGAGGATCCTGTGCTGAGTGAAATCAGCCAGTCACAAAAAAGACAAATACTGTACAATTCCACTTATAGGAGGGACCTAGAGCAGTCAAATCCATAGATTCAGAAGGTAGAATGGTAGTTGCCAGGGGCTGGGGAAGGGGGAAATGGGGATTTGTTCAAGGGGCATGAAATTGCCGTTTTTCAACCAAAGAGGTGCGGTTGAACAACAACGTGAACGTACTTAACACTCCTGAACTGTACCCTTAAAAATGGTTAAGATGGTAAATTTCACGTTATGCGTATTGTACCGTAATTAAACAAGGATGTTATTTCGGGGGAACAACCAGACTCACACGCCTCATGACTGGCTGTGCTGAGAGGTGCACAGCACTGGCCACAAAGGAAGTTTTTTGGACACAAAAATGCAACTGAATCTCACGGAGCCTCTTCTGATGTAACTCCCATTCCAGGAAAGTCAGGGATTTAGAGGAACAAACACAGTGACGTCACAGAGCCGGCAAGGGAGTCTATAGCACACGGCTGGTTTTGTCCGCAGGTCACTGGCATAAAAGAGGAAAGTGGGGAAGGGGATACAGATTAAGAGTCCTAAGAGCCCCCCCATGCCATCACGGACCTTGCCTGGATCCTGGGTCCAACGAGCCAGCTGCCCCATTTGGGGACGATGGGAATTTTCAGACCGGATTGGGTAATCACGACACTAGGAACTGCCACGGACTTTCCTGGGTGTCCTAATTCAACCGTGATTATGTACAAAATGTCCTCATATTTAAAGATCCATGGTGAAATACTTAGGAGTAATATATATTTTTTTAACGTTTATTTATTTTTGGGACAGAGAGAGACAGAGCATGAACGGGGGAGGGGCAGAGAGAGAGGGAGACACAGAATCGGAAACAGGCTCCAGGCTCTGAGCCATCAGC
The DNA here is from genome assembly GCF_018350155.1 of Leopardus geoffroyi. Classification (NCBI taxonomy): domain Eukaryota; kingdom Metazoa; phylum Chordata; class Mammalia; order Carnivora; family Felidae; genus Leopardus; species Leopardus geoffroyi. Next base: position 34,184,284 of record NC_059335.1, on the reverse strand, counting down.
CCAGAGCCCGACGCGGGGCTCGAACTCACGGACCGCGAGATCGTGACCTGAGCTGAAGTCGGACGCTTAACCGACTGAGCCACCCAGGCGCCCCAGGAGTAATATTTTATGGGATCTATGGCTTATTTGGAAACACTGTAGCCAGAAAAACAAAACTAAGATATGAAACAAATATAGAGAACCCTGAACATCTGTCAAGCCCAGGTGATAAGAACATGGGTCTTCAAAATTAGTCTACTTTTTAGTATCCTCAATGCTTTTCTGAAAGTTTTAAAATGATCATAGCAAACATGCACACATGGTATTTGTTATATATTATTATTTTTAAAATGTTTAATGTTTATTTATTTTTGGGAGAGAGAGAACGAGTGCGAGCAGGGGAGGGGCAGAGAGAGAGGGAGACGCAGAATCCGAAGCGGGCTCCAGGCTCCGAGCCGTCAGCACAGAACCCCACGCGGGGCCTCGACCACGAGATCGTGACCTGAGCCGAAATCGGATGCCTAACCAACTGAGCCACCCCGGCACCCTGTTATATATTATTTTTGACCTCAGCTGGGTGTCCTTGGGGGTTTCCTTTTTTTCTTATGTTTCGAAGCATAGGCCCCACCTCGAGGAGGGCGGCTTCTCTGTGTGCTAAGGGGGTTTCTGGGACCACTGTCAGGATCCAAGTGGTGGGGTTTGGGTGCAGGAAATGCCTGGGGCCACAATCCCGGGGGGCCCATCCTCCAGTAGCCACCCTGACCCCATTCACGCCACAGCCCCCTCCCAGGGCCACAGAGGAAGACAATACCTGAGACTGAACAGTCCCACGGGCCACCTCACCAGACTCAGGAGAACAGTCAGCTGCTTCAGGCCCAGGCAGCACTGGGTCAGCCTGGGGACAGAGGTCCATTACTGGGGTGGCTCTCACAGGGAGTCCCTGTCCCTTCACCTCCCTTGTGCCGGGTCACTCACGTGAGCGCTGTCGGCTTCAGGGCCTGGTTCAGGCCGGTGGCCAGTGTGGGCACATGCTCTGGCCTGAAACTGCACTGGCTCAGCCTGAGGGCAGAGGGGAAGGGGCAGAGCCCAGGTGAGGCCTGTGGGAACTGCTGTCCTGCTTCCTCCTGTCTGCCCCAGGGTCTATCGGGAGCCCCACCCTGAGTGCAAAGGCCTGGAAGCCAGGCCTCAGAACAAAGGGGCAGTTCTTGCTCTGGGAGCTTCCCGTCTCCTGGGAGAGGTCACCACCCCCACCCTGACCCCGCCAAGAAGGGGCCAGGAGTGTCACTCATTGAGCCCTGACTATATGCCAAGCCGTGTGCCCGCTTCTGGGTACACCGGGTAAGCTCGCCTTACGTGCAGTATCTCGCGGAATTCCAAGCACATCGTTTACAGGCAAAGAAACCAACTAACCCGGGGCGCACAGCTGGTGAGCGGTGAGGGCAGAATCGGGTTGCAGTCTGGGTCAGCCTGACTCCAGACCCCAAGCCTACCTACCGCCGCAGCCCTACTCCCCAGTACGGCTTTACTCCGGGCTCCCTTGGAGGGAGGAGGCCTGGGACTCTGGGGGGGGGGGGGGGAGGGCCCACCCTCCTGGCACTCTGGCCCTGGGTGGCCCAGGGCAGTTCACTCCCAAGGGACAACAACGAGGCTTCCACGAGAGGCTGACATCAGCTGCACGTTAAAGGACAGGGGGAACTTTATCTCAGAAACCACAGGGAAGAGAGTGTCAGGCTGAGTGCCCCGTGGGAAGGAGGCTTCAGCGGGCCATGTGTGCTCTGAACAAGGAGTGAAGGTCCCGTGGGCTGAATGTGTGGGTGCATGTGTGTGTGTGTGTGTGTGTGTGTGTGTGTGGTGTGAGTGTGGTGTATATGTGTGTGATATTGGGGGGCGAGGAGGAACACAGTAGGAAGTGGCAGCTAGATCAGACTGTGAGGAAAAGGCCAAGCTGAACAACTTGAAACCTATTCTGGGGACACTGGGAGCCACCAAAGGGCTTGGCACGATGGAAAGGGCACAGTCCGATGTGTGCTGGGAGATCCCTCTGGCTGCTGGGAAGTGAATGGATTGGGGGAGGCCTGGCCAGAGGACGTGGACCGGTTCAGAGGCCATGATCACAGCTGAAGAAAGACATGTAGGGGAAGTGACCCAAGACAGTGGTGGTGAGGCCGAGAGGGAGTGAGCCCAAGGCTACTGGTGGGTAATAACAACTGATACGGCACTCGCGGGCCAGGCCCTTTCCGAGCACTTTACGCTTATCAACTCATCTAATCCTCATAATAACCCCAAGGGTCTGTCTTACTATTATTCCCATCTTACAGATGAGGGACTGAAACAGAGAGGTTAAGTCACGTGTTCAAGGTCACCTGGCTGGGATTTACCCTCAGGTGGCTCCAGAGTCTGAGCTCTTAACCACGATACTCAGAAGCTTCCGGACTTAAGACATGGCTAAGAGGCGCAAATACAACGCGAAGGCCTGGCCGCAAGGACTGGAGGTGTGGGGGGCCTGGGGGCAGATCTGGGGGAGGCAAACCTAAGCCGTGAGCATGACGCTGGGTGTCTGAGGGAGGAAAGGGCCCAGCGAAGGAGGCACGGAGGCTGCTACGGGGTCAGCCTCTTCTTCCCCATTCCCTCCCCTTTATCCTCACCCCAGACCAGGAATTACCGTAATGTCTTCCCGGCCTCCTCTTGTCGGGAGAAGTGGATCCAGAAGCTTTGCTCAGAGCCCAGGCTGCAGAGAGAAGGGTGTGGGAGGCCCAGCATCCTGAGACCCAGACACCAGGGGGTACACCAGGGAAGGGGGCTGGGCCCTCAGGGGGAAGGCAGACCAGAGGAGACCCCCAACCCACTCTGTGAGGGACACTGAAGCCCGGCCTTCTCCATCCTGTGACCTCCCTGGTCCCTATGTCACGCAGGCCTCAGAGGATGGAAACTATGATCCCCCATTCAGTGAATGCTGAAAGGGGCACAAGTTGCCCCAAGTCAGACAGAGGGCTGCTAAGCGTGGGACCTTTGCTTCTCCCCCGCATCAGCAAGTGGCACCAATCTCTTACTTCACGGAGGCCTCCCGGACGCGTGGGCAGGAGGGGAGAGTCTTCACCAGGCACAGAGCACCTTCCACGGAGACGCTGTTGTGACTCAGACTGGAAGAGGAATGAGGCTCAGGATGGGGGCGCACCTCAGGGCAGCCCTGCCCGGCCCCCCTGTCTCCTCTCTTCCAGCTGTCATCTCTGGGAGGAGAGTCCTCAATGTCCAGATGCAGACTCTGAGGTCCAGAGAGAGGCCAGAGGGGCACTATCCCTGGCGGGTCAGACACCGGGCCCTGAGTCCTCAGGAGTTGGGGCTGACACAGGGTCCTTGTGGTCTGAGACAGGGCTGATGAGGCCAGGCCGGCAGCTCCAGCCCCAGGGGCTCAGGGAAACCCAGAGCCCAGCTCAGCTGCCTAGCGACCTGCTGTGTCTGGCCACCACTCTGTGAGTCACTGGGGTATCGGCTGAGAGTGTGGGTGACTTCCTAGGGGCCCTCCCTGCTGTGGGAACATCTCCAAATCTGTGTCCCGTAGACTTAGTCAAGGGGAGCTGCAGGGACAGGATGGACCAGAGCCAGGACAGCTGGTGTCCTGCATCAGCTGGTTAGAGACAAACTGTCACTTCCCTGTCCCAAAGTCAGCTTGGGTCACCACGCTTTAGTTATAGCTTCTCCTGGATGCCTGGTGGGGGCTCTGCCTATGGTGGGCAATGAGGGAGAGAGGGGCGGGTATGGGGCTGTCCCCCAGGCTGCTCATCACTTACTCAAGAGAAGCGGAGATGGGCAACTGAGGCAGACATTCCAGTAGGCACTGGAGCCCGTCATCACCCAGCAGGTTTGCTGAGAGGCTGCGAGAGAGGCAGGAAGAAGTCGGTGGTGGTCAGACGCGCCCCCTCGGCCGGGGCCTTTCTCTTCATGGTTACTATCACTGCTACCCACCCCACACAGGACTGCTTCCGTGCCAAGGTCACCATCATGCTGTTGCTGTGGCGGGACAGCACCATGCCCACCTCCATCGCACCATAATCTCTGGCACCCCCTGCACAATCGCCCAGCACACAACAGCTCCTGCAATGCCCACTACCGCCCTCTGACCAGCACCGCAGGCTAGGGTCACCTCACCTACTGGGGCCCCTGGGCCTCCAGCAGGCTCCCCGGAGTTAGAGAAAAACGAACTTGCCTTTACTGTGCCCTTGGCCCACATCAGTTGAGAAACACAACTTTTGCACAAGAGTAAATTCAGGAAAAAGAAAGATGTTTGGAGGCTGCGTTTACCCAGGAGATTTCTTCTTTTAATTCGGGAATGTAATATCGGAAATTACACTTGAATACTTTATTTGCTCTCACTGAAGCCTCCTATGGTTTTAGCTACGGTTGCAGGAACAGTATGATCAGCAGGCCTGGAATATCCGATTCTTGTCTTGCATCTTTGAACTCATTTTGTCCCTGATGATGACTCTTTTGAGGCTTGTCTTTTTCGGAGAGACTTTAAAAATTAAAACTCGGTGTGTCTCATAAAGCCACTTGATAAAGTAATCTTTGCAATTAGAAAAATTTCCCTCCACAATGAAAAACAGGAAAACTCAAAGCTGTACTGCTGATTTACCTAATATGTGATTTCCACCGGCCCCATTTCTCTTGGCCACATCACAATAGGAATTTAAAGTGTGTGTGTGTGTGTGTGTGTGTGTGTGTGTGCGTGCGCGCACGCACACGTGCTTTTAGACAGCTCTCTTTATGTCCCACTGGTCCTAAGCTGGACGCCTAGCCGTTGTGAGCAAAGACTGCATCATCCTAGCTATGTGACCTTGGCAAGTCCTTAAATCCTCCCTGAACCTCAGTTCTCTCATCTATAAAATAGGGGACAATAGCACCTAGGGTTTGGGGAGGGCAAAAAGAATATGTAAAGCACTTAGCACAGTGGAGAGAGTGCTCAGGAGGTGTTACCGATTTTAATTTTTCTACCCATCTGGGGGTTGTGCTACTTGGGCACCCAAGACAGGTCATACAGGTGCCACCTCTCAACAATATAAGGGCCCATGAGGCCTCACCCCAGCTGGCTCCCGGACCCTCCTCAGGCTGAGCCATCTGGTACCTTTAACCACTTGCCAGGCAGACCAAAGGATCCTTCGTTTTGGTTCCCATCTGCCAGCAGAACTCCAGTGTCTTATCATCATGAGGCCAAGGGGCTCTTACAGCCCTGTTCTGAAGAGCTCCCCAAATTAGATCAAGGGGCGCAAGCTGAACTAGCTCCACCATGGCAAGAGTAGGGGGTGGAAGAGATAAATGGGTACAGGGAAATTTTATGAACGTGACCCAGGATGTGTCCCAGGCATCCCTGATAGCTGGCCCTGAGAGGTGTTGAGTGCATGAACACACACACACACACACACACACACACACACACACACACACACACACAGTTTTATTGCCACCCAGGCACGTGCTCCCATGCTCCTCTCCCTCCTCCCCCATCCCCCACTTACTCCAGCTGGTTGAGGTCCTCGCATTTGCTCAGCAACCAACACAGCGGCTCCACATGCTCCCGACTGAGGGCACAGTCCGTGAACCTGCTGGAGGAGGGGGAGCAAGCCTGAGGAGGGGGGCACTGAGCCGCTCACATCTGCTCTGCCCTGACTCATCCTGGGTGTGGCCTCTGAGTTCCCACGGGGCCTCACCCAAGGTTGGATTCTCTGGAACTGTCCATCATCCACCACTTCCGCCTGGCTCCCAGCAGAGCTCACCTGGCGCCCACAGGCTCCCTCTGGGGAGGTGGCTGTCGGAGCGTGGTCCCTGACCAACCACACCCGCAATGCTTGGGAACTTGTCCAGATGCAAATTCTAGGAAACCAGCCCAGACCCACTGAACCAGAAATTGTAGAGGCAAGGATCTCCCGGTGGCTCTGATTCAACCTCAAGTTGGAGAACTACAGCTCTTGGGGTCCTGTTAATGACCAGATGTGCAGGGTGGGGCGGAGGAGAAGTGGGGGGGGGGGGGAACGTCTGCTCTTGCCTTTGATATTGGAATTAAGGTGAAAAGAACTCAGAGGTACAAACTCCCAGTTATTGAAATAAATAAGAATAAATAAGTCAAGAGGATGAAAAGTACGGCATAGGGAATATAGTTAGTAATGTTGTAATAATGTTGTATGGTGACAGATGGTGACCGTACTTATCACGGGGAGGACTGCCTAATGTACAGAGTCATTGAATCCCTAGGTTGTACACCTGAAACTAATACAACACTGTAGGTCAACTATACTTTAATTAAAAAATGAATAAATAAATAATGAGGCTACACAAAAAGGTAAATGAGGGATCTGTAACCAGCCAGCAGCTTAAAAAAAAAAAACCAAAAAAAAAAAAAAAAAAAAAGAAAAAGAAAAGAAAAGGAGGAAGCATCTTAAAACGAGAAAGTACCTAAAATCAATATCTCAAATTTTTATCACTGGTCCTGCCCTTCATGATCTTTTCCCTGTTCCTAAATTCCTTATTACAGTAGTATTCACTTCCAATTTTTAAATCAGCTCATTCTTTTGACTAGACGCATTTATTATAAAAGGAAACCCTGTTATCATTCACTCAAATGGAAACATTACACGTGGTGCCACAAACAGACCATAAGCACAAGAATGCATGAAATGAGAGCAAAATAGCATCATTAAATTTGAGCCAGAATTTCCTGGACAAGGGCTCTCTCTCTCTCTCTTATTAAAAAGGGGGCTCAGCAAACATTAGAGTCAGGCCACCGCCCAAGCTCGACTTCCTCTTGGCCTTAATCACGTCGGGAGTCGAAAAGGGAATAGTGACCTCACTGAGGGGCTCAGTGATGATGAACTACTCTGCCAGCTGCCCCGCCCCCTAGAAAACCATCCCATCCTGTCTCTGTTCTACATTTTGGAAACCGCTGACTTAGAAGCTATCAAGGCATTCTAGAAGTCAGGGTCGTGTTGGGCTAGATCAGGATGTGGAAAACTACGGCCCAAGGCCACCTGCGTCTTGCAAGCTAAGAATAATGTTTCCGTTTGCAAATCGTTGAGTAAAAAAACCAAAAGAAGAATATTTCCTGACACAAAATACACGAGATGCAAGTCTCAGGGTCTGTAAACGATAGAGGAGTTTTCTGGCACGCAGGCATGTGCCCTGGTTTACATATTGTCTCCGCTGCTTTCAAGCTACAAAGGCAGGGTCAAGTAGCTGTCGCAGAGATTGTGTGGCCTGCAGAAACCCAAAGTCTTTACCATCTTAACTTTTTACAGGAAAAATCTGTCCATCGCTGGGCTAGGAGCACTGCAGACCTTCTCGGGTTCGAATCCCGACTGCCCCCTACTGCCAACTGACCACAGCTGTGAGGCTTACAGGGCAGTAATGTGCAAAAGGCAATAGAATGGCACCCTGCAGATATTCAACGTATCTTGATTCTTCTATTTATTGTCACTTCACGAGTGGGGAGGCTGGGGCCCACAGGAGAAGGGTCCGGTCCAAGATCTCTCAGTGAGCCAGTGGCATCAGCTACCAGAAACATGATTTCTGCACTTGAAGGCTGTCCTCTTGCCTCGTCATCCTGCCTCCGGTGCAGCACCTCCTCCCTCTTACCCAGGCAACCACAGAGCACTGGTCCAGGAGTCAGCAGGGGAAGGACACTGGCATCTGTAAATACTTCACGCTTTACACACTGTCTCAGTTAATCCTTGCAAACATCCTGGCAGTTCCTTTGCAGCTGCGGAAGCTGGGCATCACAGAGGTTAAGGAGCTTGCCCATGGCACCAGGCCCTGTGGAGCTGCGATTTAAAGCCTGGTGGGCAGGTTAGGAAGTACTTTTCCTTGGACCAGGCCCCTGAGCTCTGGTGTAGTCTGACAGGTACTCCTTATTTGCCTTTGATAAAGCTTGGTCCTCTCTGGCCCTCTGCTTCTCTATGTCAGAGGAAACAAGCCTCCTTGCAGGGGCCTTTCAAGGGGATGCTCTACAGTTGGCAATCTGTATCCAGTTCTGGGCATCCAGGAGGCAGGTCTTCTTGTCCCCAATACCTACCGACTGCCAGGGCACAATTCCAGGGACTTACCCACAGTACTCGCCTTTCTGCTCCTCGCTAGACCTGAAGTGCAGGGTTGTGTGATACAGGGACCTGGAACGGACAGCACCTGAGTCAGCCACCCTTGGCTACAGCCTCAGGGGGCCTCCTGGGGCAGGCTTCCTTCAGAAGCCAAGCCTCTGACTTGGCTTTTACTGTCTCCATCCAACCCCCACACACCTACCAGACCCTAGGCACAACCCTCCAAGACGAGACCCAGTTGTCCTAGGGCAATGCCCACCTGAGATCCACCTTCTGAACCTGCGGGCACAGGCTGAAGAGGTCGGCCAGCAGGAGGGGGCTCCTTGGGGACAGCCTTGTCTCACTCAGCCTGGGAAGGAAAGGAGTGGGACCATAGGTGAGCAAGTAGGAGCCAAGCGAGAGCAGACAAGGAACCTGGATGGGCTGGAGGGGAAAGAGAAAAAAAGGATGGGGAGGGCTGGCGGGCCAGCAAGGCGATAAGGAAGAAGGCACGGCCTCAAGAGGGACAAATAGGAGCTTAGAGTCAAGGAGACTTGGGTTTGAGCCCCAGTTCTGCTTATCGTCTGTGTGTCCTTGGACGCATCACTTAACCTCTCTAAGCATCAGCTTCCTTCCCTAGAAAAAAGGACTACTCATAGACCTTCTTCTAGGGTGTCGTGAGGGCCTCATCCTATCAAGCTTGTGCACTGCCTGGCACGACACCCAGGCTTGTTTTCTTATTATATTGTTTCTTCCCTCAAGCATGGACCAAACAGGCCAGTCCTGCTGACAGGGAGTGGGAGGCGCTAGGCCCTTCGAGTCGTTTCTCACTGATTTGGGGCTAGATAATTTGTTGGTGTTGGGGGCTGTCCCGTGGGGTGTTTAGCAGCATCCCAGACCTCTATTCGCTAAACACCATTCGTAGCTCCCCCTCTCACCGCCTGCCTCCCTCTGCCATGACCAACGGAAATATCTCCGTTGCCATATATTCCTGATGGGCAAAATCACCCCTGGCTGTGAACCCCAGAAAGTGAGATGAGCCTTTCAGAAAGTGAGATGGCTCCATCTTGCCCTCAGAGGCATCCTTGGTGCTTCCATTTCCCTTGCCCCACAAACTCTCTATCAACTTGTCGCGTCTGTTCCATTCTCAAGTTCTACCCTGGATCTGCCTACTTCTGCCCTGGCCCCCAATCCCCAGCCCGCACCATCTCCGACCCTGTACAGCCTCTCCCTGCTCTCACTTCCACTCTTGTCCTCTAATCCCTTCTCAACCCAGCAGCCAGACTGAACTTTTGAAAACACACATCATTCCTCTGCCTTTCAAGCCCCCTTGGACACAAACCCCCAAGCTCCTCCCCATGGTTCCCAGGCCCTGTGTTGACCGGTCCAGGTCCCTCTCTCTACCTCCCGTCTGGCAACTCTCCCTGCCTGCCCCAGGGTGCTGGCCGCATTGCCCTTCTGGCTGATCCTTGAGCCCACCAAGCTTAATCTTGCCTCAGGGTCTCACATGTGCTCTTCCCTCTACTTGGAATGCTGTTCCCTTCTCTTCACAAGCCCGAATAGTCCCTTTTGTCCTTCAGGCCTAACCTTAGCATCCCTTCTTGGAGGTATTCCCTGACCACCCTCACCGTTGTAGACACTCTTGACCACGTTACCTAGAAAAATACCTCATCACTGTCTGAATTTGTGTTAAGTGCTTTTACTTGCTTATTGTCCAGCTCCCTCTACTACAAGGTAAGCAAGCTCCAAGAAGACAAGGACCTAGCCTTTCTTTCCCCCTCTTTGCTGTGTCTCCAGCCCTCCAAACAGTGCCTGGCCCACTATGGATTGAGTAATACAAAGCGTGAGCCCTGGTGAGGGACAAGCTGGCCACCTCATTCCAAAGACGGATGAGAGCTGGGGCCGATGCTGTGTGACTTGGGCATGGAGAGGTCTCTCTCTGGTCCGGAGTCTCCCACCTGTTCATGTCAGCCTGCCACTTTTTGTGTCCAAAGGAGCCCTTCCCATTGTGGGTGCCGTGGGTTGAGCCGCCTCTGGAGTGTCACACGTCTCCTCCTTCCCGTCCCTACAGGACTCAGGGATAAGCAAGATCCTGATGTGAAGCAAACCGTCTCAGGCATCCCAGAGAGCCTTGGCGTTAGTACTTATGTTGCTGTTATTAATGGTATGATTTAATTTCCTGTTGTATTTTTCCATCTCAGCTGCAGCTGCCTTCCCCCCTGCTAGAAGAGTATTTAAAGTAAATCCTTTTTAAATTCTAACCAGTCTGAGCCAAAATTAGAAAGTGGAGTTTTAAATACTTTCGAGAATGCTGCTTAAGTTACCCTTTTACGGAGTTAGATGGTGACCTTTAAACATGGGTGGGTGACATATATACAACCCACATCTGTGAAGTCCCTTTCTAGGAGTTGGTGACCTTTTTGTGGGCGAGACATACAAGAGCCCATTTGTCACAGACTTTCCGTTCTTCAAGGCGCCTGTAGAAGAAGGCGTCTGGTTTGAGTCCCGACCCTGCAGGAGGGGTCGGGGAATATTAGTCCCATTTGTCAGATGAGGAACGGCAGGCCCAGAGTGGTCAAATAACTCCCCCGCCCCACCAAGGTTAGCAGGGTATTAGTGACGAGCTCCCGGTTGTGGCAGATAAAATGAAAGAGCCCAAGAGAAGGAGCGGCAGGCAAGGAGGGGGATGGCTTTGGAACCCAAGCCCTCAGGCCAGGCCAGGGCAACGGGGAAACCAGTCTTACTGCAGCAGGCTTAGCTGGGGGAGCCGGGGCAAGTGGTTCAGCAGGGTCTCCAGGCTCTGGTCACTCAGGACCTCACAGGACAACCTGTGAAACAAAGCATCTGAATGAGATGGGGAACTGTGGGGAAAGCTAGGAGCACTCCCTCACAGCCAGAGCCTTCCGGAGAGGGGTTCCCCAACGCGCTCCCTCCAAACGCTGGGCCCTTGAGGTATCATTGAGGCGGGAGGAAAAGGAAAGTCACAGAAGTTTGGGAAATGCTGGCTAAGCCAAATTCAATAGTTTCCTTTGCTGCAGGACGTCTCAGAGTTTGAATATGCTGCCGTGCATCGTGAATTTCCATGGAGCTCTAACGCTTTCTCCCACATGTTGTGGACTAGCGGGATTATTATTTCGAGGGCCATGAAGATTGGTGCTCGGCGGAAGACACGTGTTAAGAAGAGAATGCCCCCTTAACCCGTGGTAAAATAATAGTGGAAGGTCAGGCCTGCAGCACGTCGGCAAAGGATCTGAGATGCCTGGGTCTCTGTCTGTCAAAACCGGACCGAACAGCTGATCATTGTCAGGATAATTTGTCGCCACCAGGTCCCCTTAGGGGAAATGCTAGATACCCACCCTTCGGGGTCTGCTCTGGCTACAGGACTCGGGCAAGCAGGGTGTCTAAGCGCCCTGGGATTTACATAGCCTCCCCAGGTCTATGTCTGTCCCTTCTCTCCTCTGTCCCTGTTCCTTTGTGCCCTGCAGACTGCTGTTTCCTCTCACTGGGCCCTCCAGGGGCCTGGCCCAAGCCGCTGCATTATTTGCTGGTTGGGAGCTACCGTGGGAGAGGCAGCCTCTGATTCTGGAGCTGGAGCCTCAGGGCCGAACCTCTGCCAGGGTCCAGGCACCTCTACACCCTCTGTCCCAGGATGGGGCCAAGGGCTCCAAGCATTGGCAGAATAGGGGGTCTTCACAAAAGGCGGGTCCATCTGCAACCCCTGCCCCCCCACCCCTACACACACACATGGTTTCTCACCAGGCCCCAAATACATGGTGTTGTGGCTTCTGGTTGGACCAATGTGGACTTTACACACTTTTTTTTTTTTTAGGCAATAGAAATGTTACCCATCACAACACCTCACATGGAATACTGAAATGTTCACAAAGTAGATGTAAGGTGGTAGAATCTGGGGAGGGGGCCAGAACCCATCACCTTCCCTGGCATCCAAATTGCTGGAGTTGGGCATTAAGGACCTTGATAACAATATTCTCATACGTGGTCCCAGCACTCTACAGCTGGCAAAGCGCTTTCATGCTATAATCTCATTTTTCCAGCCACAGCTGGGGGGGGGGGGGAGTGCTTAGACCCTCATCTGTGCTCAGACCACTGCCTGAGATAGTTTACATTGTCTCCCACTATGGCGGGTGAGCCGCAGCAGGCAGTGATGTTCAGCCACACTTTGCTCCCTCCAGGGCTTGGTCCGGTGTCTGGTATACAGCAGGTGCTTAACAGTGAAATAATGGAAGGGTGCTTTTTGCAGTACTGGCCGCAGTGCTATAAAAAACACCACCAGCAGCAGCCTGGATGTCTGTCTAGACTCTAGACAGGGGTGGTTGAATCACCTGTGGCATATCCAAACTGTGGAGGGTTAATATTAAAAGGCATAAGTGTAGGGGCGCCTGGGTGGCGCAGTCGGTTAAGCGTCTGACTTCAGCCAGGTCACGATCTCGCGGTCCGTGAGTTCGAGCCCCGCGTCGGGCTCTGGGCTGATGGCTCGGAGCCTGGAGCCTGTTTCCGATTCTGTGTCTCCCTCTCTCTCTGCCCCTCCCCCGTTCATGCTCTGTCTCTCTCTGTCCCAAAAATAAATGAACGTTGAAAAAAAAATTGAAAAAAAAAAAAGGCATAAGTGTAAAAAATAAAAGGTACAGATATACAAACGCATTAGAAACGCATAAAAACGCATTAGAAACAATCAGGATGATTAAAAATTCATGGGCTACTCCATGATTTTAATATGTCATATAGTAATGTTAATATTTCAGGTCTGATAATGGTTTTGTGGTTATACAAAAAAATAAACAGTACTCACTTTTCAGTTTCGCATACTAAAATAACTACAGATGCAGTCGTAAGGTGTCTGGGAATCACTTCGAAATAACGTCTGTGTACACGTGTGTGTTGGGGCCGTGACGTGATAATTATTGAGGCAGGTGGAAGGGACTGAGGGCCCACTACAATATTCGCTCTACTTTTTTTTTTGAGAGAGAGAGAGGGCGCTAGTGAGTGAGGGGCAGAGGGGGGTTGGGGAGAGAGAGAGAGAGAGAGAGAGAGAGAGAGAGAGAGAGAGAGAGAAGGAGAGAGAGAATCCCATGAGGGGCAGAGGAGGTGGCTGGAGAGACAAAGAGAAGCGGGGCTCACCAAAAGCAGGGAGGGAACTTACCCGATACAGGGCTCAAACTGTCAAACTGTGAGATCATGACCTGAGCCGAAGTCAGATACTTAACAACTGAGCCACCCAGGTGTCCCTTATTCATTCTATTTTTATATATGTTTGAAAGTCCCCATTACAGAAGTGTGTGTGTGTGTGTGTGTGTGTTTAATAAAAAAGTAACTTCACAGTAGGGAAATCAGACAAATGGTATCTCGGCCAGGCGGTCAAGGTCAACATCAACAGTGCTAAGTCAAGTCCATAGCATGCACCTCTGAGACGCGACGAGAAGGATGCTTCACTTCTGTGGTCTTCTTCCCCCCAAACCCATAACCCCAGTTCATCCGTGAGAAAAACATCAGACAAAACCAAATTGAGGGGCATTTCACAAACCATGTCACCAGTACTCCTCAAGGCTGTCAAAGTCATGAAAAATGAAGACTAAGAAACTGTCACAGACCAGATAGACTAAGGACATTGACTAACTGCACTGTGGGATCTTGGACAGGATTCTGGATCAGAGAAAGGGCCTTCGTAGAAAACTGGTCACATCCCAATCAAGCCTGGGGTGCAGTTAATAGTCCTGTAGCAAGGTTGATTTCTCAGTTGTGACAAATGTACCATGACAAGTGATATAAACAGCAGGGGCAGTGGGTGGAGGAATTCTCTGGACCAGCTTTGCAACTCTTCTGGAAATCAAGTCTTAAGCTATTCTAAAATAAATGGTTTATTAAAATGTTTACTGTCGGGGCGCCTGGGTGGCTCAGTCGGTTGAGTGACCGACTTCGGTTCAGGTCATAATCTCACAGTTCGTGAGTTTGAGCCCCGTGTCGAACTGACCACTCAGAGCCTGGAGCCTGCTTCAGATTCTGTGTCTCCCTCTCTCTCTGCCCCCACTCATGCTCTGTCTCTCTCTGTCTCAGAAATAAATAAACATTAAAAAAATTTTTTTTAAACAGTTTACTGGCTCCATATTCCAGGAAAGTCACGAGACAAAAGCTCGTCGCAGAGACGTTACACGGTAAGATCCTGTGTTGGTTAACAATGTCAAAACCCCCTTGTTCTGTGTCCATAAGCATTTGCACACGGAGAAAGGCATGGAAAGACGGATACCAGGTGATGAACATGGATGAGCCTGCTGCGAGGGTCAGAGATGGGGGTGGGAAAGTAGGAACAGAGACCATAGTGAGTGGGAGAATCATGTCAGTGAAGCTGTCGAAGGCAGTGGGTCTGTGACCGCAGATAGGTAAAAACGGAACATGTACACGGATGAGGAGTGGAGGGTCCCGGGGACAAAGGACAGCACTGACTAGATGAGGAGAGGGGCATATTTAGGTGAGGCAGGCTTGTCTTGGATTTCTTTACTTTAAGGTAATTACTGTCAGAAGATGACAACGATGAGGACCAAAGGAAAGGCCGAGCATCTCTGCAGATGACAAAGCTGAGGCACAGGGAGTTAGAGCCATTTGCCCATAGTCACCCGGCCTGGAGGTGGCTGGGCCGGGACTCCTTTGATTCTAAGGTCCAGTCTCTGGTCACAGACCCCAGTGTTCTGGGGTGGGTGAGCTGCTAACCGGGAGAGGGAGGCCCAGAGGAGGGGCCTTCAGAGGTGATCTGCTTTAGCCATGGAGGCAGCCCGGGGGGTGGTCAGGGCTCCAGGGATGGAGGGAGCAGATCGGGGCTCCCAGGAGCCCGGGGTTGAGCAGATGGGGAAAGGGGAACAGCCTCTCCCAGGAGGAGGGGCAAGGTGCCCTGTGGGACACAAGGAGCCCTCCACCAATAGGTCAGGGGCGGGCAGGGCTACAGGGTCTGGTGGGAAGGGACCAGCAAGGACTCACCTCTAGCCAGGATACCCCCACCCCCACCCACGGGGCAGATGCCCACATGGTGTCCTCTAGGGCTGCGTCCTCCTTACTTACTTGACTTCCAGAGGCCCAGGGCACTTCTCCAGAGTCTCACAGAGGTGGGTGAGGCTCAAGGGCTCCAGCAGACACTGCCGGAGGCTGAAAGGGAGCAGTGGGCGGGGCAGGGCGTCAGAGAGGACCCAGGGCCCTTCTGCAGCCCCAGGGCCCTCCCCTTCTTCCTCTGCCCCTCCTCCTCCACCTCTAGGCTGCAGGACCCTTCCCTTTCAGGGCATGCTCTGCATTCCAAGTGTCCCCTATAGCCCGATCCCCACCACTCAGACAGTGACAGTAAAGGACCCCAAGTGCCTAGCTGTACTTGCTCAGTTCCAAGGCCTCCCCACTGCCACTGCTCTTGCCTGAGTCCAGGCCACCACTGTCACTTGCCTAGACCACTTTAACACCCTCGAACTCCCCTCTGGCCTCCATGTAATCCTTCTCCACCTGCCAGTATCTTATCTCTTAAATGCAAATCTGACCATGCCTCTCAGGAGCTTAAGTCCCCTGTGGCTCCCTATTACTCTTAGGCTAAAAGCAAAAAGCCTTTTCCATGGCCTCACTTGCCTTCGCTCACCTCCACTTGCCCTGTATATGTCCCAGCCACACTGACATGCTGCCCAAGAACCAAGCTTTCCCTCCTCAGGGCTTTTGCCCAAGTTGACCCATCTGCCTGGGACACCCCTCCCCACTCTTCCGCTGGATAACCCTGTTTGGGCCCCAGCTGAGGTGGCTCTCTTCCTAGGTGAGGAAAGCAAGGGCCAGAGAGGGGAGGGGCCCAGCCATGGTCACACAGCGCCCTAAGGCAGAGCTGGGAAGTCTTCTGAGAAAACAACGTGGTGTCTTTTCTCAAGGGAGAAGTCTGGGCCCAGCAGCCCCCCTCACCAGCCTTCATACTGGCCCTCTTTCTCTTCCCTCAAACTCCCTCTCCCCCAGCCCTAGCTCCCTTTAGCCTTTCCTCACTCCCCGACCCTTCACCCCTATCATGGTTACCCCCAAATAAGAAGTGGGTAAGACAGTACCAGACGCTCCTGGGGATGCAGCGCTGATCAAACGCGGAGAACCGGGCTCCCGCTGGGAACTCTGGCAAAGGTCCACCAGCCAACTGATCCCTTGGGGTGGGGAGACCGTTTTGAGAGGGAAGTTCAAATCGTGCACATTGGAAGAAAGACTCAGAAGTCAGGGCTGCAGGGGGCCTAGGGACAACCAAGGCCCTCACTGCACAGATGGGGAAACTGAGGCCCATGAAAGGGAGACCAGAGTGAGAAAAGCCAGCAGCTTACACATGGTCCAGGTGGCAGCACCTGACTAGGTCAGGGGGAGCCAGGAGGGAGCCCCTCCTCTCTCTGATCCCCAGTGCGGCATTCACGGACTTCACCTTCCTGTGCCTCCATTCTTTAGGCTTCAAGAACCCAGAGTCCCCAGAAACGGAGACCTGGGCCCAGGATGTACGACCACCCGGGCCTTGGGCCACTCTAGCTTCAGACGGCCCAGCTGGTCTGGCAATGCTTTCCCCTGACATCTTAGCTGGGAACACCTTCTGCCCAGCTGCTGGGCCCACATCAGGCCGTCCTGGGGCTTGCCAACCTCCCACAAGAGCCCAGGGTGCCCGGCCCCACTAGGGGGCAGCCAGAAATATCTGCGCAGAACCAACTGTCGTTCCTTGTTTACTGCAAAGGTGGGGAGACTTTGTCGAGCACCAATGGTTCTTGGCTTCTCAAATGCCATACTCACACAAGGTCAGAAGTCTGCAGAAATCTGCCAAATGTCTCCAGGGACGAAGCCTCGCTGCCCTCCCTCCCCCTCGGCAGCCCTGAGCCAACGCCTGCTCTGGGCTGTAACACCACCACTGTGGCCTCCCTCCCCAACTGCACTGCCTCCTTCCAAGAGAGACCTCAGCGGCCGATGACCACAAACCTATTGACACAGGGGTACATGCGCAGGAGTGGTGCCACATCTGCGTGGGTTACTCTAGGGCTAAAGGCATGGGGCTGGGGTGGGGGGCACCCGGAGGAAATGGGGACCGGGGGGAGAGGGGAGCCCACACTACCCCTGGAGCTCTCCCTCCTCACCTGCCTCTTCTGTCACCTCTCAGGACGACGTGCTGGCTCTCAGAGCTGCAGAGAGAGAGGAGGCATCAGTCTGACTGAGACCAGGTGGCCTGGTCAAGGAGCGCCTGGAGAGCGGTCCACTTTCTCAGCAAATACAACGATACGTATACTAAGCATAACTACACTGATTAGGGCACATCCAAGGTGCAGCACTGACATGATTCCCTTTTATTCTCACAGTGCCGCTGTGAGGGAAGGAGGGATTCTTACCTCTCTTTGATAGATGAGGGAACAGGTATGGAGAGGCTCAGCGACGTGCTCAAATCTGCACAGCATGTAAGTGGTGAGCCTGGATTTGCACCTGATCTGTCTGTGCTCACACCTCCCGCTCTTGGAAGGGGAAAGGGGAGGACTGGGCAGACCTCACTGAAATCACGGCTCCTCTGCATGGCCTGGCTGGGTGACTTCCCTCCTATTTTTTCATCAGCTCCAGAGACCCCATGAGTGAGCGCTCAATGGCCACCAGGGAGCTCCCAGTTTCCGTAAAAGTCTCCCAGGATAATCCAGAGAGTGAGCAAGGGAGAGCTGATGGATTGTGTCCCATGGCAAATTTGAAGAGATGTGAGAGTCCCAGGGCGACATTCATTCATCCGTCCGTTCACTCATTCTGCAGACATCTAGCACATGCCCACTGGACCTGGGACAAGGCAGGGCCCCGAGGAAGCTGCACCGTGATTGTGACAGACAAGGAAGTGCGGTGGGAGCTGATGGCCTGTGCGGTCAGAGGGTGGATTGGGGGTCCCAGAGGCACACTCACTTGACTTCCAGGTGGAAAAGCCACTGCAGAGTTGAGAAGCACTGGGTCAAAATGAACACCGAATCCAGGGACAAGCCGTTCTCACTGAGGCTGGAGAATCATAGGGGTGACGTTAACAGAGCTCACCCAAGACTCAAAACCTCCCCGTTTGTGGTGAGAACCCAGGGCAGGGGAGAGCTGTCCCTGAGTCCAGACGACAGAGCTCACTGAACCCCAAATGGTCGGAGGGTGACTCTTCTAACTCCCTATTGTACAGATGGGGAAACTGAGGCCCAGAGAGCAGCAAGGTCTTGCCCAAGGTTATGAGACATGTCAGTGACAAAGCTGAGAATACAAGTCTGGTTCCCTGGGTCTGTGATAAATCTGGGGAGTGCTTTCAGGCCGGAGTTGTGCCTCAATTTCCCCACCTGGTAAAAGAAGGGCGGTGCCCAGTGCCAAATGAAAATGCAGGGGTTCCTGTTCAAAAGGCAGGAGCAAAGCTTTTCCTTTCTTTTGGGTCTGTCAACCTGTCACGGTGTTTTTTTATCTGCCGTTTAACGTCGCACTCCTCTGGCATGGGTACTGGTAGGTGAGTGCGGATTCTCATGGGTCTGGGGTCAGAGTATTTCACAGTACGGAGGAGGTCACGTGGAAATTTGCCCCCATCTACATATAATTTGCCTGCAGTGGTGAGGCCTACCTCCCCACCCACATGCAGGCCCAGAATAGGAACAGAGGCCACCCCTTCTTCCCAGATCCCACAGCAAGACCGCAGGGAGGGCCCTCAGGCCACAGCACTCATTCTAAAGTTGTAGACAAAACCAGAGCCAGCCCCTCTTATAGTTTAGGTGTTAACTGGGAACCAGGGGCCCAGAGAGGTGAGGTAACTTGCCTCAGGTCACACAGAGAACTAATAGTTGTGAGCTCTCCCCAGGGGCTCCTCTCACTGTAGCCCAGAAGAGCTCAGGAGGAGGAGATGGGTATGTGGGAGCCTAAAACACAGGGGTCTTTTAGCATCCAGAAACTCTAGTCTGTTGCAGGCAAAGTCCTGGGGCTCCTGGCCTCTTTCTAGGGCATCCCTCCCATACTGAACATCTTCCCTCTTTCTGCTCTCCAGCTTCCCTGGGCACCCTGCTTGGGTATCCTGTCTGCCACAAATCCTCCCTGCCTACCAGCTTGTTCCCTATCAACAGCCCCTCCCTACACCCCAAGGCCAGCATGGTCGCCAGTCATTAGGCTAACTAATCATTAGGTGACACTTCAGCCATGCTTGACCAGGTGACCTGGGCCTCCCAGAGAGGCTGTGCAGAGACACAAAGACAGGTTCAAGAAACAGAACCTTAAGTCAGCAGCTGGATCACTGAGTCACAGAGGCCAGTCTCTGTTAATGAGAATCACAGCGTAAGTACCCTTTTTGAGCACTTACCATGTGCCACGGACTGGACTAGGTTATTGACTTGCATTTTCTGATTTAATCTTTACAATAACACAGGAGGGAATGAGACGGGACACAGAACACACCCCCCCACACACACTCTCTCTCTCTCTTTCTCTCTCTCTCTCTCCCTCCCTCTCTCCTTCTGATGAGGACAAGCCTCAAGAGGCTTTGCCTAGTTAGCTACTCACTTCAAGGACTGTAGAGTGCCCAACCCTGGGAGCAGCTGAGCCAGCTGGGCCGCGCCTTCGTCCCCCAGAGCGTTGCCTGAGAAGCTGGGAGGGCAGAGGGGAGAAGAGGTTAATGCAGGATCGGATTGGGGCTGGTAGGAGCTTTGTCTCTCCACTCTGGTCACTCAGTCACTTAGCTTCTCCTGAAACTGGGACACCACCCTGAGCTGCCAGGCCGGATCTCAGAAGGTCCCACACGGGTCAGCCGCAGTTTCCCCCAGGGCTCCTATCCTGAGGTCTGTGATGCTGGGGAGTCAAGAATGGACTTCAGAGGGGGTCGTATGTGGGGACCTGTATTTTAGGGGGAAGGGGTAACCCCTCGCCAGATTCTCTAAGGGGTTCCTGATTGCAGGAAGGAAAGACTGCCGATCTGAATCTTAAAGAAAACAAAACCCAGCACGCTGACACCCACTGCCTGATGGGCCCCTCGGGCCCCTCCCCCCGCCCACCCACCTTCCAACAGCAAGCACTCACTCAAGGTGACTGAGGCGACAGCTTCCTCCCAGTGCCCTGCAGAGCTGTGCTAGGTGCTTGGCTTGCAAGCCACAGTGTGTCAGCCTGCAGAGGGGGAAGCACAGCCCTGCGGTGTCTGCCTCTTTGAACAGAGGTGACAGTGGCCACCACCCCCACACACATAGGAGAGGCTTTCAGGAGAGGGACGGGGACGCATCTGGGATCCAGACAGAGGGACCAACGCACACCACACACATCAGACATGCCACACATGCGGCATCTGCCGCATGAGGCAGTAGAAAGCCAGAGACAGAGACACAGGGAGGCAAGCAGACTAAGTCGGAGAGACACTAAGATGAGAGACAGAGGAAACAGATGCAGAGATACACGTGCACATGCACCTACACACCCATGCACATGCAGGCATGTGCACATACACATGCATACACATGCACTCACACACATGCATGTACACACACACATGCACATGTGCACATGTATGCACACGCACACATGTATGCACACACGCATACACATGCACGCACATGCACAAGTATGCACATACACACACAAACATGTGCGTGCACGCACATGCACTCACACGCACATGCATACACATGCACACACACGCGCACACATGCATTTACACACGCACACACACGTACACACGCATGCATGTGTGCGCACACATGCATGCGCTCACGTATATGCATGCACACACATGCACACACGCACACACATGCGCACACGCATATGCATGCACATGCAGATGCATGTAAAAACATGCACGTGCACACACACGCACGCGCACACACGTGCATACACATGCACATGCATGCACACACGTACACACATGCACATGCACACACATGCACACACATGCACAAACATGCACACACATGTGCATGCACACACATGCGCACACATATGCACACATGCACGTGCATGCACACACACGCATATGCATGCACACACACATATGCAGGTGCACATATACACACAGTGCCAGGAGAGGACAGACAGACAATGAAAGAAAAGGCAGCAAAGACAGAGAAACAGGAAATAGAAGAGAAACAAGAAGCAATAGAGACAGGGAGAATCAGATGGACCTAGAATAAGAGAGAAGTCCAGAAGAATATTGACAGGAGCCCTGTGGGGGCTGAGCTAAGTCCCAGGATGAGGAAGGAAGGAGCCACATGTCCCCATTCTCTCCATCCAGAGTCCCCGCAACTCATCAGCTGCTGGAGGTCAGGGGAGCTAAGAGGAGTGGGGGCTCCCAGGGAGGGAAGGTAACTGAGGGGCTGCCTCGTGAGCCCTGGGTGGGATGGACTGGGCAGGGGAGGTGGGAGGCAGGGAAGCCAGGCCACAACTCCTGGATACAACAGGTCGTGTCTTCCAGGGAGCACCTGAGGCCAGAGGCCTGGGGACAGGCTTCGAGCGGAGGAAGGGATGAGCCTTGAGACACAGCCAGGCCTGCAGGCCAGCACCGTACCTGATCCTTGTGGAGTGCGGGGGCAGCTCACAGGGCATCTGCCGCATAAGGCTGTCATGGAGTGCAGCCCTGGAGGGACACACACCAAGGCCAGGTTGAGCAAACTCCTCAGCCACTATCTCCAAGCCCACCCTCAGCCTCACCTCCCGCCATTCAGTCTCTACACGAGGCCCGGGGACAGCCAGACCTCGGTTCCACTTGGGCTTCTTGGCTTCCAGGCTGCGTGGCATGGGACAAATCACGTAGCCTTTCACTGGGACAACGCATGTGAACTGCCTGAATGTGCTGCTTGCTGCATGCACATCATAGTAAGTGCTCAGCTAACCTTGGCTGTTAGTATCATTAATCTCAACAACATCATTAGTGCCTTCAGAGATGTCAGTCTAGAGCTCAGACCTTACATAAGACATTGTAGGAGACACTGAGGGGCCAAGAGCTGAGTCTCTGCCCATATGTTGGGCTGGGATAATCCAGGCACCTTGTAGGCGGTAAACTTCCTCTAAGGGGTCCTCATGCCAGAGGGAGCCAGAAGTTCTGACCAAAATCAGAGCTATAGACCAAGAAATCCGCAGTCCTTGGGTTTAGGCTGAAGGACCCCAGGCTCTGGTGCTCTGCTGTGTGGCTATCCCATCCCCACCCCAGTACACCATTCTGTGTCACGGGGCAAAGGGGAGGCAGTCTGTCCTTTGACACTCCCTCTCAGGGCTGCCTCCCTTGCTGAGTCTGTTGGCTTCTTAATCCTTCGTGAATCTGTCAAGGTTCCCTGGCAGCTGAGTGATGTTGTCCAGCTGTGGAGGCCAGGGAGGATCCGGCCCTGGCTAAGGATGTGGCCAGGGTGAGGCTGGGCCCTACCTCTCCTGGATCCCTCCCTGTTCCTCCTGCTTCGGGGCAAACGTGAGGACCACGGTTTTGTGCAGCAGGCTGCAGAGAGAAGAGAGGAAGGAGACAAGAGGCTTACAGGGGGTCCTTGTGTCATTTTATAACCTCGCCTGGAGGGACCTAGAAGGTGTCACCTCCCGCCTGTAGCTGCAGCTACTTGCTGTCACTTCCTGAGTTTCTGGGCTCCTGAAGGCTTTCTACAACAGAGATTTTGCAAACTGATTAAGCCCCATTTCCTGACAAGTCCTTCAAAGAAAGCCTCAGTTCTGCTTTCTCTCTGGTGTGGGCCTCAGGTTGAAACCCTCCTCCCTCTGCTATGTTTTCAGAGCATGCTCTGTCGAGGGCACTCACCCCAGCACAGCGGGGTCACTGTCAGGTCCGGGACAGGCACCGACAGTCCACCCGAGGCTGTAACTTACAGCAGGAGCATCCCTAACCTCAGCTGTATAAACTACAAGCTAAATACACATTTCTCATTGCAGAGGTCATACTTCTTCTGAGTGGAGAACTTACAAACTTTAGTAAAGTAGGAAAGAAATAAAGAAAACCACCAACCATCTTTTCTACCTATCAATGACTGCTGATAATACTTGGGATTATCAGTGGGAGACCACTGATAATACTGGGAGTTCTCCAAGTCTTTTGTTTTTTTGTTTGTCTGTTTTATTATTTTTTTTAAGTTTATTTATTTTGAGAGCGCAAGCAGGGGAGGGACAGAGAGAAAGAGAGAGAAAGAGAGAGAGAGAGAGAGACAGAGAGAGAGAATCCCAAGCAGGCTCCACATTGTCAGCTCAGAGCCTGACACAGGGCTCAAACCCATAAACCATGAGATCGTGACGTGAGCTGAAACCAAGAGTCAGACGCTTAACCCACTAAGCCACCCAGGAGCCCCCCCTTTTTTATATGCAATTAATGTTCCTTCTTTTTTGCCTTTTTTTAAAAAATGAGATTAACTTACAGATTCTCTTTTGAAAGTTCAGTTTTTAAAGGCACAGGTGAAGCCAAGGTGACAAAATGTTGATAATTATTGGTGGGAGCTGGGGTGTTCAGGCACCATTCCTTCTACCTTTTGAGTATGTTTGAAAAGCCTTACTGTAAAAGCAATGAATCAAAATTTTTGTTTATTTAATATGCCACAGTCAGCTCTCCATGCTATAATTGTACCTATACCACTATTTTTCATTGAGTTTTTCTCTCTGAAGATAACTTAGTTTACTTATCTAATATTCAACTGTTACACATTTAAAGTACGTTCATTTTTTCCTACATAACCAATGCTGAGGTGAACATCCCTGCATCTAAATGTGTTTGTACCAGCAGCATGATTTCTTTACTATAAATTTCTAGCAATAAAGAGCGTCATTCGGAATGAGCTAAGGATCCCTTATCAGATCATTATATACAGTGAACCAAGGTCTCTTAATCTCTCGTTTGGGTTAATTGGCGTCTCTCTCCTCCTCAAAGGAGGGACCACCCTACTCAGTGAAGAGCCCTTCTGGGTGGGGACTGTGTTGACTGTGTTAGCATCTGTTCTCAGCTCCTAAGACTGAATACTGAGACTTACAGAAATAAGGTTGGGCCCTGTCTTGGGTCAAGTTCCCTAGAAGCAGAGCCTGAGCCTATGAATGGGGCAGTGGCTCAAGTGTCACCTGATGATCACTTGTGTGCGTGATGTACTAAGGGCCTGCTCTCAGGAGGAACTGGGAAGGGAAGGGAAGCAGAACAGAGCAAGTCCTCAGCCTGATCCCACAGGGAGCTCTGGAGCATGAATGGCACCAAAAGTTTGTCCCACCTGAGGCCAGAGGGCTGGAGAGTGATATCTCTGCCTCTGTCATTGGCCACTCCTGGTTGGGGGAATTGGGAGGGTTACCTCCCAGGCATCGCTGGCTCCTATCAGCCCAGGATAGTTTCCCGGAGAAGTTATAAGCTGTGAGTAGCCAACACCCAGAGGAGCTGGGAAAAGAGCGTTTAGGCGCGGCAGCACATTCTACAGGTCCCAAAGGCCTGGGACCAGAAAGAATTCTAAGGACTGAGAGAGGATGATGGGAGAGTCCCAGAGCTCTAGGCTGGAGGTAGGAGTGGGTAACAGTGGTCCACTGGGAGTTCCTACCTGATGTGTAACTCTGCGAGGGTCTGGCACATGCTCACTGCGCTCAGGACACCATACACCCCATCCACAGACAGCCCGTTGTCGCTGAGGCTGTGGAGAGGAGGGATAAGGTGGCAATCAGCCGGCAGCCGACGTCCTCAGCCCTAGACCGCTCTGGTCCCCTCCTCCTGGCACAGTAGGCTTGCTGACTGCCACCCTTGGGATGTCCCGGGTCCTTAACCAGGGTGTCTCAAAGGATTCTGGCCCATGTGGATGAGCCAAGAGATGCCTGAGCCCCCTGCCCCACTCAGAGAACAAGATTCTACAGCTTGAGCGATAAGCACTGACTCACTGTTTTCACTTCTCTGGGCCTGTTTCCTGGTCTGTAAATAACCACCATTTTAATCCCATGTTACAAGTGGAGAAACGGAGGCCCAGAGACATTAAATTCTGTTAAAGCTACTAAGCGACAGAGCCAGGAATGAAATCCAAAGCCGAGGCCCCAAACCACTGTTTCCCAACCTCAACCTTTCACCCACTTTTAACCCACACTTGGGCTAAGACCCCAACACATCCCAGCCAAACACCACCCTATGCCATACCACGTAACACCACAGCATACCAACAGCCTACTACTCGTTCTGTCCACCCCACAGCCCCAACAACCCACCCCTTTCCCTCAGCACCATACCCCCACCCAACACACCTCTCCCCACTCCAGTACCCCACCGCCCATTCACCCGGTGCAGTACCCCACCCCACCCCACCCCACCCCATCCCACCCCAGGGCTGTCGTAAGGACAAAGTGAATGCAAGCCACTGATATACAAGGAACACGGTCTACACAGGCAAGGAGTTTTAAGAACTGGAACGAAGACAGTGGCTCATGCCAGACAAAGGCAAGTCGAGGCCAAACCACTCCAGTTTTGCTGGTACTGGGGAGAGAGTAGGCGTGGCCAGTGCGGCAGACCTACGTCTGGTGACTGTGGGCACACGGACCCGGGTGGGAGGGACCAGCAGGGGCTCTCCGGGGCCCTCCCTGCTACCCCACGGTGAGGCGGGCAACTCACTCCAGATTCCTGGTGATGTCCAGCTGGGCTGCAGCCTCTGCCATCAGCCGACAGCCTTCATTGTCCAGCTGGTTCCCTGAGAGGCTGAGACAGAGGGGCCTGATGCTCTGTGCTGCTAAGGCGGGGTCCCCCCAGCCTCTGCATGCACGCCGTCCCTCCTTGACTTCAGCCAAAGCATCACTCTGATAAGTGAGCCTTAATAATAATGGGTGCTGCAAGACTGTGCACTACATGTGCAGCATCATCCCAGCTACTTCTACGATTATTGGGTATTTAATCCTCATAACAACCCTGTGAAGCAGGCCCCATTATTGTCCTCAACTTACTAAGCAGCAAACCAAGGTACAGAGTGGTTAAAACACCTCCTGAAAGGGGGACCTGGGATTTGAACCCAGGCAGCCTGATTCCAAGGCCTCGCCCTCAGCTCTTTCTTTACGCTTCAATCGGCAAAACTGCTTCTTGTGATAAACTCCTTAGTCATACCGGCATCAGATCTACTCTGGGGATCAGGGAAGTTTCCCTGATGTTTGAACGACTTGCTTGAAAAAACCAGGAGCTCGGTAGGTAAGGGGTGGGCGAGAGATGGGGGAAAGGTGATCCCGGTACTGGGCACAACTCATTCAAAGGCCCTGTGGCGTAGTACACAGGAGGACCTGACAGGAGGACAGTGTGTCAGGATCGATGATTTCAGTGGCAGGGCAGGGTCAGCTGGGGCTCGGGGTGTTGGAGGCAGCGTTCCGGATCACACAGGATTTTAGCATCCGGGCTTTATCCTGAGCAGTGGGAGGGAGTGAAGGGGGCAGGCAGCAGTGGAGTGCAGTTCACTCTCTACCCGGTGGAGGTGGCCAGTGTGGAAGCAGGGGACCCAGTGAGGAGGCTGATGGGGTCATCCAGGTGAGGAATGAGAGCGGTTCAGACTGGAGAGGTGGATGAGAAGAGGGTGGTTTTGAGAGCTATGTGAGGGGTAGGTGGACTTGGCATGGACTGGTTATGGGGGGAGGGGAAGGGAGCTGAGAGGTGTTTGGTCTGTGTAGCCAGGTGGGTGATGGGGTCACACTGCAGGTGAGAGCACCGGGGGAGGGGCAAGCTTGGTGACGGCCAGGTGGGTGGAAGCATGCGAGTTTGGTAAAAACACCTAATCCTGTCTTGGTTCTCCCAGTAGGACCAAGTCAAGGCTCAGGCTTTGGTCACCAAGGCCCTCACCTGTCCATCTTTCCCTGGGGTGGGGCCACTCACCTCAAAACACATTATGGCATTCCATCACTCCACCCTCGTGCCCGTTTGATTTCCTGGAATGGTCTTGGCAGGGGTCCTCTCCGGATGACACAACAGGACCTCTACCAATCCCCAAGCCCTACTCTCAAGGAGCTGGACATGAATGGAATTTCTCCAGCCCCAAAGGAGAAGGTGGTCTCACTCTACTCTGGGTGAGGGAAGACAGGGTGAGGGCACCTGAGAGTTGTGGTCCAGAAGACAGGTGCGATGAGGCTTCTGCTCTGCAGGTCTCGATGACACTGGTTATGGGGACGAGGCCGGTGGGAGTCATTGTCTGAGCTTGAACCCTGGCCTGGACTCTTCCTAGCTGTGTGACCTTGTGCAAACTTACCTCTGTGTGGTTTAACTTCCTCTCCTATGAAATGTGTGTAGTAAACAGCACTTACATCAAGGAGATGGGGAGATTAAATACGAGGATGTTTATAAAAAAGCCTGGCCCAGGGCAAATGCTAAATAGTGGTAGCTGTTATGATATTTGCGTCCCCCAAATTCTTCATGAGGCAACACGCCCTTCCTCACACCATGCTCACACACACAGTAGAGGCCCTTCAGACCCTGCCCTGCCCACCACCCTTCTCCGCCCCAGAACTTCCCATGATACTCACTCCACTTTGTCCAGGTGGGGGCCTTCCTGGAGCTGGGCTATGAGTT
Organism: Leopardus geoffroyi; assembly: GCF_018350155.1. Taxonomy (NCBI): domain Eukaryota; kingdom Metazoa; phylum Chordata; class Mammalia; order Carnivora; family Felidae; genus Leopardus; species Leopardus geoffroyi. The sequence continues at coordinate 34,156,780 of NC_059335.1, read as the reverse complement.
CCTGCACGTCATGGACCCTGAGCTGACACTGCTGAAGCCTGAGGTCAGGGTGGAGGCAGAGGGGCTCAGGGCAAGAAGCTACACCATGCCTCCTCCGGCTCCAAGGACCACTGCCAGGTGTGGGAGCCAGGAGGCAGACAGACCTGGGGTCTCATCCTGGCCCTGCTTCTTGGTAGCTGGGAAATCTTGGACAAAGTACTTAACCTCAGTCTCCTCCTCTATAAAATGGGAAGAATAAAGCATACTTTGCAGGGTTTTCAAATGAATTACAATGAGGTAATGGATATAAAATACTACAGTGCCCAGCAAGGGCTCATCTGTTGTTATAACAGATGCTCCTTGTTCAAGCCGGGATGGGTTATTCATGTGCTTTCTCTGCTCCATGCCTTTATCCTTTATCCTCCTTGCCCCTGCTACGCCTCTCCTGGGAAGGCACCTCCTTTCATATTATATCCCTCCCCTTAAGGCAATGGAGCCCACAGAGGTACCTGAGTGCCAGGCTTCTGCTCTGAGCCTCTTTCCTCTGGCTGGCATTTCCCTGTAGGTCTGATGCCCTGCAAAGAGCAAATCCAACACTGGCCTTGGCTTAAGAGTCTAAGACCTGATGAGCCAAACCTCTTATTTTAGGTTCTAGGGGCTGAAGACCCTGCAGCATGACCCAAAGTGAATGAGTAACAAAGACAGTTGTTTGAAGGTGCTGAAGGTGTTATTCAGCAGAGCAAGGAGAGCAAAAGGTCGGAGGTCAAATAGGCTTTATTCAAATTCTGGCTCTGCCTTATATATAGCAGTGTGGCCTTGGGCAAGTCACTTCACCTATCTGAGCTTCCACTGTTCTTTTCCAAAATGGGACGACAATATCTAACACAGAGTGATTGAAGGATTAAATGAGATGATGCACGGTCAAGTGCCCCGCATAAGCACAAAATTGAAGCTTAGTAAAAAGAAGCTGCTATTTCAATGTTGAAGCTTTCCATTTGTATATGTGCTACCTGTAGTTCAGAAGGTTGGAAGCATGGACTGTGTGTGGGTCCAGGTTGTGGGGGCCAGGGCACACCCAGGCTCTCTCTCACTGGGCCAGGGGAGGGTTGGAGGCTGCCGAGAAGCTGGAACATTATTAGCTACGTTTTCACAGACCTCTAGATTGGCATTGTCCAAAAGAACTTAACACGATGATGAGGATGTTTTATATCTGTGCCACCCGCTGCGGGAGACACTAGCCTCCCATGGTCATTGAGTACCTGAAATGCGGCTAATGTGACTGATAAATTCAAAGGTTCACTTTACTTCATTTTAATTAATATACATCTGAATCACCACATGTGGCTAGTGGCTACCATATTGGGCATCACAGCTATACAGTTGGAGGAGAAAAAGACATTGGTCCTACCAGATCATTGTATGGGCGAGGAAAGTGAAGCTCAGAGAAAAGACTTGCCCAAGGACATAAAACATCATCTGTCTGTGTGTCTCAGCCAGGGAGGGGTATGAGGAAGCCTAGTTGCAATGTTCTTTCATGGAAAGGCAATTTCCCTTTCTTCACCCATGCAGGATTAGCCAAGCTGGAATCCACGCACAGCTGGAATAGCCAGCACCTGAGTGTCACCTGGATGTCAGTAGTATTTTAAGGACATTAAATGCGTTAATTCATTCAATCCTCAGAGTAACTCTGAGATGTAGGTATCATTGTCTTCTCTTTTTAAAATTTTTTAATTTATTAATTTATTATTTGTTTATTTATTTTGAGAGAGAGAGAGAGAGCACACAAAAGCATGGGGGAGGGACAGAGGGAGACAGAGAGAGAGAGAGAGAGAGAGAGAGAGAGAGAGAGAGAGAGAATCTTAAGCAGGCTCCACACTCTGTGTGGAGCCCGACATGGGGCTTGATCCCATGACCCTGGGATCATGACCTGAGCAGAAATCAAGAGGCAGACACTCAAGTGACTGAACTACCCAGGCCCCTTTTTTTTTTTAGATGGAAGAGTTTTCCAGAGTGTTCTCCACATACTAATGCCAACCTAACAGTATATTCATGCCTTCCCTAAGGGCCTGCCTTGCTCTGAGACTTCTGGGGATGCTCCCTCATCACAGGGGCCAGATGTGGTCCAGATATGCTAGAGGAAGTTAAAGTTCTTTGCCAACTCTGAGAAGTAAGTCATTTCTCAGGGCAGCCATAGCAAGAAGCAGCCCCACATTCCAACTCTTCATGTGCTCTCTTGCCCACCTTTCCCTGCAACTGCTTGACTCCAGACTGCTCTTAAGAATGAGCCCAGACTCACTCCCTTTCTACGTTCTTACCCTTGAAGTTCTGCAGCTGTCTTCGTGGGCGGGGAAAGAAGGAAGATGAGGTCCGCCTCCCTGCAAGAGTCAGACACCGAGCCATGAAACCAGTGGACTGGAAACCAGCACAATACCCCCTGCCTGCACACCCCTTGCTGTTCCAAACATCTAGAAAAAGTTGATTTTGTAATCAACAGAGAAACAACTGGCAAAAGTGCCCCAAATCAGAAATTAAAATTGTGACTATGCTGTTGCTTGATGAATACTTAAAGAGTGTTTTTAAAAGTCAGGAAAGCAATTTTTACAGAGATGACTTTTTTTTTTTCCAGAGAAGACTTTTAAAAATTAGGAATGCAAAGAGTTTTTATGGGAGTTACAGTATTTTAGGTTTGCATGGCACTTAACCTACTCCATAATCCAAACAGGTATCCCTAGTTCAGCACCATGGAGAGCAACATGCGGCTAATTATCCCTTGGGCTAGGCCTATGCTTCCTAGATCTGTTGATCCATTCCTTCAACCATCTGTCCATCCATTCATCTATCCGTCCATTATTCTACTCATTCAACCATCCGTCCATCCGTCCTTCCGTCCATCCATCCATCCATCCATCCATCCATCCATCCATCCATCCTTCTATCCATCCACTATATACTGAGTACCAGGTGCCATATCTGAACTAGGCTCTGGAGATACTGATATGAATAAAACAAATTCAGGTGCCCACACATGTAGGTCTTGCAGACTAGGTGCTCCTTTTCCCACCCACTACCTTCCCCTCCCCTTTTCTCAAGACCCTGAGGCCCAGATTCCATTCCTGCTCACCTGACCTGCAGCATCCTGACAGCAGGGCTTGTGATTGCTACCTTTGTCAAGCAGAGTAAGGTTGACATGGAGACACTGTTGCGGCTCAGGCTGCAAGATTGTGGCAAGGGTGTCAGGAGTGAACCCTATATCCCATGGGCTCCTGAAGAGACTTTCTTCGCTCTCCAGGGAGGAGGGTGACTCAGGCAAAGGGGTGGGAAGACTGCTTACTCAAGCTTCTGGAGCCGTGGCAAACGAAGAAGCACCTCCACAATGTTCAGCAACACCCCATCCTTGAGCTGGTTGTCCTGAAAACTGCAGGGAGACCAAGGCCCAGTCCCTCAGCCATGGAGTTGGGGGATTTCGGAGCCCCAGTTGACAGGTGATATGGCTGCCCTTATGCAGGAGACACAAGTCATAGGCCCACAAGGTGTTGGTGGCCTGCTCCACAGTATCCAGTAAGCCCAGCTAAGTGGAAAGGCCCTCTGCCAGCCTCACTTCTGTCCCTATTCAGCCCCAAAGGGGAGCTCCTGCCTAGGCTCAAGAGATCCAGATAATGGGGCTGTGAAGGCCTCATGAAGCGGAATGAGGACACCCAGCACCCTGCTCTCAGGGCTATGTCTGGGATGTGCCTGAGGCTGGAGTTTATTAGGGCCTCTCGGCTCCTAGGTGATGAGCAGAGTCTAGACTGGATAAAGGAGATGCTGCCTCCAACCCCAGCTCTGGCCTTGACCCCTAGTCCGAGCACATTCTTTCCAGGCTCACATTCTCCATCTGTCAAATGGAGTCCACAACCCAGCCTTGCCTGAGTTCCTAGCTGGAGGGACAGAAGTGTGAGGGTACCTTTGTGCATGATTGCCCTGGTCAGCGCAAAGGTTTGGAAATGTGAATTGTTAACGCTGTTTTTCCTGATTATTGAGAGTGACCTTAATCTTTTCTCCTATCACCTAGTGATCCCACATAAAGGCACTCAGCTGTGGGGAATAGGAGCTGAGGTCCTACACTCCACTCAACAACCAGTACAACCTAGTGCCAGGCTGCATCTCTCTGGATGAAGGGATGCCTTTTCTAAGTCTCATAAAGGTGCCATATAAGCTAGTGATGGTTCTGCCAATGAACTGCTGAGAAGGTTCCCTGGCTCCACCCCTCTCAGGCTACTCATCACAAACACAGGGCAGGAGTATATTTGTGCTCATGTGCTTAGTTAGTGTGTAACTGCATCTAAGTGTGTATGTGGATCTAAGTGTGCATGCATGTGTGCACACCTATGAATGTGCAGGTCAGGAGAGCAGGAGAGCGCAAGTGTGAATACATAGGTGCACGAGTGTGAAGGTATGTGTGTGTTTCATGCACTTACTTGTATCCACAGTGCCCAACACCTGCCTACACGCTGCTATCCCTTCTCTCAGGGTCACGGAAAGAGGGCCTCAAAATTCAAGCTCCTTAAAGATGGAGCAAAATATTAGATGAGGGAAGCAGTGCTCTAGGGTCTTTGGGAGCCTTGTGTTTGGATCCAGCCCCACACAGTTCTTGGATCTATGCCTCCCCTTTCCGGGTCCCATTGAAAAACAACTGGCCAGATCCTGATGGAATATGCAGGATTCATCACAGGCTCCAGGGGGTGCACAGGGACCTGGGAAGTGACTTGTCCCCATAGCCAGCAGGTCTTCCTGGAGATCACTCACCTGACCTCTTCCAGCTGTGGACAGAGGGGCAAAGCCTGCACCAGGCGGCCGATGCCTTGGGCAGTGATCTTACTTCCCGCTAACCTACAGGATAAGCAAAGAGGGTGGGAAGGAACAGAGATGGGAAAGGGGGTAGGCCAGGAATCTGCCCTGTGCAGGGTTGAAGGGAGAGGGGAGAGTTCCAGGCATCTCTGGCTGAGGATTCCTCTTGGACCCAAGCCCTGGCTCACCCCAGCTTCTTCAGGCTCCCCATTGTCGGCAGGCTCCGGGAGAGGGCTTCTGCAAAGGCGTCCCCACACTTCCTGCTCTTAAAGCTGCCACAGGAAGAGGCAAGATGGCAGAGGATCAGCGCGGAACAGGGCTTAGAGGCCATCACCCACCCCCTCCTCTGACGGATGGAACTGAATACAGTTATGTTAATAGTGGTAGCAGTAGTTGCTGTTCGTAGTAGTAATAAATACATATTATGGCAGACACTGCTAACTGTCCATTGACACCCATTCTCCACTGATAGAGCTCCAATTGGGAACGTGGTTTCCCAGTCAGAGATGGCATTTCCAGCCTCCCTTGCAGCCCAGGGTGGCTATATGACTATGTTGTCACCACTGGAATGTGAGTGGAAAGAATGTGCTCTGTGTCCACGTGTGTGGGCTTTAATACACTGGGTGTATCGAGTATATGCTCCCCTTCCCTTCCCCTAAGCCAGAACACGGATATGCCCATGACCCAGCTTTGACCATGCAGATTCAGACGCCCAAGGAGATGATGGAGAGACAGTGGGAGGGATCTGGGTCCCTGCAGGACCACACAGAGCTGAGCCATCTCACCGACCTGGACCACTGACCTCTGGGTCTCCCGTGGCAGCGAAACAAAATTCAACATTATTTAACCCACTGTATTCGGGGGGGAAGGGTTCTCTGTTATGAGCCTCACCTTTTCTCCAGCTACTACTACACATACTGAGCCTCCACCATGAGCCAGGCACTGGCTAAGGAGGGTCTTCCCCGTATTCTCTTACCCCCTCTCCCAACCACCCCACGCAGTTGGTATTACCACGAATTCATTTTAGGGAGGAAGAAACTCAGGCCGAGAGGTTAAGTAGCCTGCCAGAAGTCAAACCACTTCTGGACGCGGAGGCTCCAGCTCACGGCTGAGAGGGAGGGGGAGACTAAAAGCCTAGCAACCTCAGCAAAAGGAGGGCCAACTGGACCCTAAGGTCTTGGCGAGGCATGGAGCTTCCCCACCGGCTCTCAGGCTAAGCGGTAGTTCAGACTATCTGTTCTGATGTTTGAGATTCGTACCCAGCCTCCCTCAGCAAAACAGCTCACCTGAGATTCTCTACCTGCTTACAGCCTGCCAGGGCCTCAGGGCAGTGGGGCTCCAGGGGGCAGCCTTCAAAATCCAGCTGGATGGGGGCATTCCTGTGCCCCAGGATGTTGTTCAGGGAAGCCAGGTCAGCATAGGTCAGTGGGAAATTGTGGAAGGACAGGTGACAGGGGAGGCTTTGGGCCACGAGGCTGGCCAGCTCAGGCTCCTGGGTCTCACCCACGCAGTGACAGAGTGCCACAACCTTCGGTCCCGTGAGTCTGCGGGTGGCCAACTTCCTCAAGGCCTGCATCACCTCAGCCTGCCTGGCACCCACCCACACCTCGTCCCTCTGTGCCACGTGGCTGAGGAAGGGACAGCAGGCACGGGATGCCAGCCCAGCCAGGAAGGTGGGGAGGTGGTCTAAGAGGCCCAGTCTGGCTTTGGTCCGCAGCACCCAGCGAGAACTGAGGGTGACATAGTGGGCAAGTGCATTTTTGTCCACCTCGGGGCTGGCCATCAGGTGCAAGGCGGCAAAAAACTCCTGCAGGCTGAGGTGGGTGAAGGCATAGCCTGTCTCCTGGTGCCCAGGGCCTGTGCAGATGCAGAAGGAGGTCAACAAGCCGAGGGCAGCCCCAAAGGCCATCATGGGGGGAGGGATGTCTCCTACAGAGAAGATGACCTTCCCGGTCTCCAGACCCCTCAGGGCCACCTCGCTGAGGCCCAGCAGGGACTCGGGAAGCAGGTGCCCACGGGGGCCGAGGGTAGATACCATCTGCACATAGTTCTGAGTCACGGTGGGCAGAAGGGCCGCAGATTGGCCTGGACAGCTGCTTGGGAGCAGATGGTAGAGGCAGAGGCAGGTGACTTGGCATACCGCGGGCACCGCGCACATGCTCTGGAGATGTCTGTTTTCCCTCAGCTCTGCCAGGGCTGCCTCCTGCCACAGCTGGTTACTGAAGAAGCGGCCCACGTACTCCTCCACCCGCGGCCTGTCAAAGCCCCACATGTGGACCATGGCCGCCTCTGTGGGCAGACAGTCGGGCAGCTTCCCTGGACGGGAGGTGGCCAATACCCAGCAGCCAGGCAGGAGGGTCCCTTTGCAGAGTCCGGAGAAGAGGGCAAGGGCTGGACTTGGGGCCTCAGGACCTGCAGTGTCCTTGCTGGAATGGGGGTAGAGGGCCTGGTCCAGTCCGTCAAAGATCAGCAGGACTCCCTTAGCATTCTTCTCCAGGTACTGGAAGACCAAGTCGGGGCCTGCCTCGGGGCTCAGGTACAGATCAAAAAGAAGCTGGGGCAGCGTCAGGAACTCTGTGATCAGGTTGAGCTGGCGGAATTCAAAAAGGAACAGGGCCTGGAAGCGGTCCAGCTGGCCGTCAGCCCACTTCTGGCAGAGCCGGTGGGCCAGTGTGGTCTTGCCCATGCCCGCCTTCCCCAGGAGCACCGTCACCCTCGGGCCCTTGTCGGCCTTGGTGTTGAAGAGGTCCAGGATGCTCGCCTCAGTGCCATCTTCTGCCTTGGGGTCCCCCAGGATGGCCCCCTCCTGAGTGTTGAAGGGTGCTGTGGCCCGGCTCCACTGCAGGATTGGCGGGATATAGGCCTGGTGGAAGGCAAGGGGTTGCCCTGGCCGGCGCGTCCTGCTGCCATAGCGCTGCTGGGCAGAACTCCTCAGCAGCTGCAGGTACCTCTTGGCCAGCTCTGCAAGGGGCAGGGAGAGGCATGAAGGCTGGAGCCCCCCACCCCCAGGTCCCCTCACCCCAGTACCGGCAGTTGGGAGCCTGTGGCCTCAGCTGTGTATATATAGGTGTGGGAGGGCTGGCAAGAGCGCACAGGGGCTGTTGTACCAACCAAATCCCTAGAAGGAACTGGTTCTACAGAAGCACAGGTTCTGTAGAATGGCCTTTGGGCCATTTAAATAGGGAAGTCCGACCGGGGAAGCATAGATCGTGGTTCCCTTTGTTCTGCAACAGTATACGTGTAAAGCTTTCAATGAGATGGGGAGGAAAAGTGGAGCACTCCCTTTGCAGCATCTTCTTGGAACAGACTGTGTATCTCAGTAGCCCATTCCTCTCCCTAATATTTCGGGGCTGCAATGCCCAGGGGTGAGCACTAATAACCTGTAGGCCCAAGCGCTGACCAGTCGGAATTGGAGCTGGGCCCTTACTGCACGAGGTACTAACTTTTTAATTGCTGGATCACTGGGAGATCTTGGGTGGCCCAGGGGAAGGACTGGAGCCACTGCCAGGGGATACTGGGGACAACTGGTTGAGAATTAGGACCCTTCTGGACAACTGGTGGAGAAAAGAGAGCAGTTCTGTCTTTTCCACTCCCTCTGGCCTAGCTGGTCCTCAGCCGTCCCCAGGCCTTGCGGTGGTGCTGGGGTCTCCCTGGTATCCCGCCTATGTCTAAACTGGCCACTGAGGGTCCAGGTCTGAGGTCATGCTGGTCACCTCCCTGAGGTTCCCTCAATCCTGAGGAAATGGTGTCCCCGTAAGAGCCCAGATGATGAAGCTGCAATCTACTGGGGGTGCTTCAAGCTCCTTCAGCTGCACCATCTCTGGAGAAGGCCCTGTGGCCTCCTGTGGGGGAGGTCCTCCTTGCCAGACCCAGCCTCTCCTCTGCCCACCCAACACCTCCAGTCCATATCTACCAGAAGCTTGGAAAACAAGAGTCACCGGGCCCTTGGAGGCTTGTCAACAGGGCACAGAGTCCAGGATCTGTGCCCTAGCCCCAAGGTAATCCAATCCTTACATCTGGGTCTCTCCTCACCTTCGTACCCACCTAGCTGCTGCTTCCTACACTGCTTCGGGCGGGGTGAGGACCCACAGCTCTGATGAGGCCGCTTGAGGCCTGGAAAGAATGAAAGAAGGGTAAGGGATGACATTTGGGAGCCTGGGCTAAGGGGGCACCAAGCACCTTTGGGGAGCTCCAGTCCACAAATACGTAGCAGGCAGACAAGTGTCTCCACACCCAGGGACTGAGCGACGGGCAAAGGCTGCATCAACGCCAGCTTCTCTTTGCAGAAGTGGGTCTCAGGCCTGTGTTAGAGGCCTGGAGGCTCTGGGCTGGGGATCTCCCAGGCTGCAGGGAGCTGGGCCCACAGCCAGCAGCCTTGGGAACACGTGGCCCCAAGCACTGCATGGCTTGGGAAAGACCCAGGTCTGTCGAGGCCACTGCTGGTTAGAAAAGTGGAGTTTCCAATGGGCCAGGCCTGTGCCCTCTCTCTTGTGCCCGTGTGTTTTATCGCCCTCATTTCACATCTTCCACATTTGGTTTAATGCTTCCCTTAATGGTTTCACGAATTCTTGTCGGTTATGGATTGTCAACAGTCACTTTAATGCCTTTCTAAAGAGGTTGGGAAAGGAAGAAAGGGAGAAGGAAAACAAGAAGGAAAGGGAGCGAGAATGGAGGGGAGGAAGAAGGGAAAGAGGACTTAGGGAAGAATTTGAAGAAGTAATGTGGGATATTCCTACAGCCAGGCATTAGTGACCAATCAGAGCAAGCCTGACAGGTCCCTTGCATTGCCAGGTGTTAACTTAAAATTTTTTTATTATTTATTTATTTCAAAAGATTTTCTTTATTTGTTTATATTTGAGAGAGAGAGAGAGAGAGAGAGAGAGCGCTCATGCATGCACAAGAGTGCAGGAGAGGGACAGAGAGAGAGAAAAAAATCTTAATCAGGCTCCACGCTCAGTGTGCAGGTGCTGAATCCCACGACCGTGAGATCATGACCTGAGCCAAAATCAAGAGTGGGACACTAAAAAAAAAAAAAAAAAAAAAAAAAAAAAGAAGAGTTGGACCCTCAATGACCGAGCCACCCAGGCACTCCTTGGTTGACTTTTTATAGGTGCTGGCTTACAGGAGACTCGGGGATCCCAAAGAGGAACTGGAACCTGTTTGAAAGTATTTCAATATTCCAATAAGTCCTCTATTTAAAAAAATGTTTATATATTTATTTTGAGAAAGACAGAGCGTGTGCCTGTAAGTGGGGGAGGGGCAGAGAGATGGAGAGACAGAATCCCAAGCAGGTTCCACGCCATCAATGCAGAGCCCGATGCGGGGCCTGATCCCATGACTGTGAGATCATGACCTGAGCTGAAATCAAGAGTCAGACACATAATCGACTGAGCCACCCAGGCTCCCCAAGTTCTCTATTAATAAGGGACTCACTGGCTAAATATCAATCAGGCTTGGCCATAGCCATGTGATAGTTATGCCAGTTCAATGATTTAAGCCAGAAGGGACAGGGACCAGGACAAATAGTTTTGATCTGCTGGGGAGCTGGGATTATGGAGTGGCTGTTCTGTTAAAGCCTGTTGATGTTAATGCCAAGCACAGCTATAAGTACAAAGCCCATACTTCTACAGAAATAAAAGGCATCTAAATTGGAAAGGAAGAAGTAAAATCTGTTTATGGATGAGAAGATCTTATATGTAGAAAGCCTTAAAAACTCCACAAAAAAGTTTTTTAGAATAAATGAATTCAGCAAAGTAGCCGGATACAAAGTCATCACACAAAAATGAGTTGCATTTCTACACATAATGAACCACCTAAAAAGGAAATTACAAAAGCATCAAAAGAATAAAATGGTTAAGAATTAACCACCAACAGGTGGAAAACCTGTACGATGAAAAGTAGAAAACATTGTTGAAAGAAATTAAAGAAGGCATAAATAAATGGAAATATATCCTAGGCTCATTGGAAGACTATTCTTAAGATGGCAATCTTACCCCAAATGATCTATAGATTCAGTGAAATTCCCATCAAATCCCAATAACCTTTTCTGCAGAAATAGGAAAACCTATCCTAAAATTCATATGGAATCTCAAGGGACCCCAAATAGCCAAAACACTCCTGAAAAAAGAAGAACCTTGTTGGAGGACTCACATTTCCTGATTTCAAAACTTACAAGCAAGCTACGCAATCAAAACAGTGTGGCACTGGCATATAAACAGACATGACAGTCCAGAAATAAACCTTCACTTATATGGTCACATACTTTTTGACAAGGGTGCCACGTCCATTTAATGGGGAAAGGACAATCTTTCCAACAAACGGTGCTGGGGAAACTTGACATCCACATGCAAAACAATGAAGTTGGACCCTTACCTAACATCCTATACAAAAATTAACTCAAAGCGGATCAAGGACTGACATATAAGGTCTCAAGCAATAAAACTCTTAGAAGAAAACATAAAACAAAAGCTTCACGACATTGGATTTGGCAATGATTTCTCAGATATGGCACTGAGGCACAGGTAACACAAGAAAAAAACAGACAAACCAGGCTTCATGAAAGTGAAAAACATTTTGTGCATCAAAAGACACTATCCACAGAGTAAAAAGAGAACCTACAGAATGAAAGGTATCTGTGAAACCTGTATCTGAAAAGGGATTAACATTGAGAATATATAGAGACCCCCTAAACTCAACAACAACAAAACAAACAAGGCAATTAAAACCACGGAACAAAGAACTTGAAGAGACTGGTCTACAAAGACGACACACAAATGGCCGACATCACCAATCGTTAGGGAAATGGAAATCAAAACTACCGTGAGATGGGTACCGCCTCACACTCATCACAATAGCTACTATAAAAAACAAACAAACCAGGAAACCACAAGGGTCGGCAAGGATGTGGAGAAATTGGAACCCCTGTGTACTGTCGGTGGGCATGCAAAATGGTGTTGCCAATGTGGAAACAGTGTGGAAGTTCCTCAAAGTATTCAAAATAGAGTTACCATATGACCCTGGATTCTGAACATATACTCAGAAAGAACCGAAAGCAGGATTTTGAAGAAATATTTGTTTACCCATGTTCACAACAGCATTATTCACAATGGCCCAACTGTGGAAGCAAGCCTAGTGTTTACCAGTGGTTGGATGGGTAAGTCAAGTGTGGTACACACATACAATGGAATGTTATTCAGCCTTACAAAGGAAGGAAATTCTGCCACAACATGTAGGAGGAACCTTGAGAACATTATGCTAAGTGAAATGAGCCAGTCACAAAATGATTCCATTTACAAGAGGTACTTAGAGTAGTGAAAATCATAAAGACAGAGAGTAAAAGGGCCCAGGGGCTGGAGAAGAGGGGAATGGGGAGTTAGTGTTTAATGGGGATAGAGTATCAGTTTTCCAAGACAGAAAGAGTTCTGGAGATGGGTGGTGGAGACGGTCCCACAATAATGAGAGTGTACTTAATACCACTGAACTGTGTGCTTAAAAATGGTTAAGATAGAAGTTTTATGTTATGTGCAATTTACCACAGTTTAAAAAAAAATGAACATAAAGGTTTGGAGAATAGAGTGAATAAATCCTGAGGTGGTCACCATTTAACCACTGACCCCCCCCCCCACCACCCCTGCCGCACTCCATCAAAAAATCAGTCAGAGGTTCCAGGGTGTGGACAGTGGTCCGTGGGTCAGTGTCATGCCCAAGGTATCTAAATGAGGAGGAGGCCTGAGTCTGTGGGTTTGGAATATGAGGCCCTGAGGCTTAGAGACAGGGAAGTGAGAACACACTTCCCCTAGTGAAACGAGACATGATTCTGGCAGGTGCCCAGGAGCTGTCAACTTCAGACTCTCTCGGGAGGCTCCAGCTTAGATCCCCTGGGAACAGGTTATATCAGAACAGGCCAAGGCCTTAACAGGTGCAGAGGGAGAGGAGGCGGGACTAGGAGCCACGGGGAGGGGCGGGGATACAGGCAAATGTGTTAGAGGGTGGAGGAGGCTGGTTTAAGGGAAGCAGCTGGCTGGCCACCACCATCCTCCTCCGGGTTTGAGGTGGGGACTTAGCATGCTTACCACCCCCTCCTGCTCCACAACTCCAGCTCTCACCGTGGTGGAGCTGAGATTCAGGTTGGCTTTCTTCACCAGTTTCCAGCTGGCTGGGGAACCCTGAAAGAGAAGGGGAGAGTGCCACATGGTCTAGGGATGCAGCGGGATGCCCTAGGACCAGCTCTCAGGGCTCATCCCTCAGGGCAGGTCCCCAGCAGGGGAGCAATAAAGTGGACGCTCCACAACCTGTGGGGGACACAACTGGTGAAGGCAGTTGCCGGCAGAAATGTGTACGTATGTGCAGGTCTGTGCACGGATAGGTATGGGCTTATGCTTGCATGTATGCATGTTTGTGCACAGGTGTGTGTGATCATACACCTGCATGCGCACTGTGAACCCCCCTGCATATCCTACGCTCTGCCGTGTGCTAAGTTCTTCTATGAGTTCTCACTTCCTCCCCAGGAACATTGTTGGCCCTCAATGTTTTGTTTCCGCACGACGCTGTGTAAGTAGAAGGTGCTAAGAAACACCCACAGAACTGAACAGCGTTCAATGCACCTGCCCACCCGTAGAGGTCAAAGGGCTCTCCCCACAACTGCTCCTGACCGTGCTGAAGAAAGAAACGTCTTGAGAGTTATGGGCTATTTGCAATTTCTTGCTTGAAAGTAGGTACTGGTCCTTTCTCTCCTTGCATCCAGCCTTTCTAGGCAACTGGGGTGAAGCAGAGTGGAAGAAGGGATCTTCCAGGTCCCCAGCTGATATGGTGAAAATAGGGAATTTACTCTGGAAAGTGCTCAGAAACATAGAATTTTGTTCCTGGCTTGACCATGTCGTCTTTGTGTAACTTGGGTGGGTCCCAGCCTTCCCCTGGCCTCCCTGGCTCCCATGGCAGGGGGCTGGCTGGCTGCTTTGTGCCTCTTATGTCTGCCCTTACCGTCTCCATGGCCCCAAGTGCTCAGCAGTGGCACCTCCAGGTCCAGCGGCACGTCAAGTTCCATGCACACACAGTGGATGAACGCCTGCCAAGTGGCCTGACCTTGAGTGTACAGTCTGTTGAGCTGTAGCATGACACCCTGCGTGGCATCCTCGGCCTTGTTCCTGGAGCTCAGGTCCATCTTGGGGAGGAAGAACTTCACCTTGGCATTTAGCCATTGTGGGTCTTTGCTGAGCAGCCTCACAAGCAAGCTCCACAGGTTCTTGGTGCCCAGCTGGAGGCTAACGGGGTCCATGAGGAGCTGGCCCTGCAGGGATAGGGTAGGCAGGTGAACTGTGGAGCAGATAAGTTGGGGCAGAGGTGAGCTGGGGGGCAGGTGAGTTGGAGGACAGGTGAGCGGGGGTGGGGGGGCAGGTGAGTTGGAGGACAGGTGAGCGGGGGTGAGGGGGCAGGTGAGTTGGAGGACAGGTGAGCGGGGGTGGGGGGGCAGGTGAGTTGGAGGACAGGTGAGCGGGGGTGGGGGGCAGGTGAGTTGGAGGACAGGTGAGCGGGGGTGGGGGGAACGGGTGAGTTGGAGGACAGGTGAGCGGGGGTGGGGGGGCAGGTGAGTTGGAGGACAGGTGAGCAGGGGTGGGGGGGCAGGTGAGTTGGAGGACAGGTGAGCTGGGAGACAGGTGAATAGGAGGACAATTCAGCCGGAAGGAAGCCAAAGAGGGTAGTCAAGAACCACCTCCCATATCTGGGGGGCAGTAAATAGGCAGACAAGTGGCTTCTTTATGGAGCCTCAATGCCTGTGCCCAGGGATTGGTCCCAGAGAACGGTTTGCTTCTTTTCCTCATCCCCCAATTATCTGTGCCTGTGTCCTGGCTCTGCAATGGGCCAGTTTATCTCCTGCAGATGGTTCCCGAGGATGCTTTAGTTTTTCTTGTTTCCATGGACCTGTTTGTGCTGCTCTCTGTCTGAGCTAAGCTCATGGCAGAGACAACTAGTTGTCCTCCAAAATCTGTTCTTCCCTTCTTCCTTAGGACCAGAACCCCTGAATATTTCCTGGTCATCTGGAATAGACTTTATTTCCCAGCCTCCCTTGCATTTAGAATTAGCCATCTTACTAAGTTTTGGCCAATGGGATATAGATGGAAGTGTTGTACATCTTTCTCTGTTTCCTCCTATTGGTTGGAATGTCAGCATGATGGCTGAACTTTGGGCAGCCATATTGGATCATGAGGCGGAAGCCAGTGCAGAGAAGGTATAAGGTAAGCCTTTCCACCCGTCCTGAATTTCTCTTACATGACAAGGAAATACATGTCTATTTAAAGCACTATTTTTTAGGGCTTTTTGCTACTCAGTGAAATCGAATCCAATCTAACACAAACCATCGCTCTCTCTCTAAGCAACTTCTCCTTTTCTAAACTGGCATTCTCAACCTGCTGGTAGGAATACCAATATAAGGCCAGGAGCACTTACATAGCAAAGCTTAAAAAATATGCAGTCCCTTTGATTCGGCAAGTCTGTTCCTAGCACTCTAACCTTAGGATATCATTATAGGTGTGCATAAAAGTTTTAATTGCAAAGCTGTTCGCCTCAAGACTTTTTATATACATAAAATTGGAAACAACATTAGTTGTTAACTAATTAGTTAACTAATTGGTGGTCCATGATACAGTGGAAAATGTTGTAACATTTCCAGATGAACTTTCTGGCATTATTTCCTTAACAACAGTAGCAAACACTTAGAAAGCACATACTATGTTCTAAGTGCTTTATGTGTCTCATATAATCCCCACATCTATGGAGACCCCACTTCTGAGAAGAGTGGGAGGCTCACCCAGGAGCAGCCTTAGCAACTCCCAGAGGCTGGGGCACAGGACTATGTGTCCTGAGGTTCAGACGGCAGCTGTTCCCTTGAGTCCCACCCACCAGAGGCCTCTGGGCACGTGTCCCCCGTCTCCTCTGGTCATACCTTGGCAACTGGACTGATGGCAATAGATCCTCTCTCAGACACAGAGCTTCAGAATTCATGAAACATGCTCACATCCATGGGGCAGGCAGGGATCACCATCCCCACTGAACAGACCGGAAGACTGAGGCCAAGAAGGGGAAAGGATGTACCCAAAGTCATACTGAAAGTCCATGACAGAGCCAGGCTCAGAATTGAGATTTATCGCCTGTCAGGTCTGTACATTTCTGAGGCTTTGGAGCCCTAGATGGCACCAGACAAGTCCCCGGACTTTGTGTGATCTTGGTAAGAGGATGTGGTTATGGCCCAGGGTGCAGCTTCTTTTCCGGGCTACAGTGTTCAAAGTCCATGATGTCCATAAAGAAATCAGCCAGGACAACAAGGCGTCAGGCAGAAGTGAGGTGCGCCTGGACGGTATCATTTCTGTGGAAGTCCTTTCATCTTCAAATGTGTCCTCCTGCCGGTCTGACACAACGCCTTTATCTCTACCATTAGTGCTCGATCCCCTCGGGGTACAGCATCAAGCTCTTTAAGGGTAACCATCCCTGGGAGAAAGAGCACATTACATTATGATTGGTCATTGAGATTTCTATGAAAATAGCCTTGGAGACAGAGGATTATAGTAGAAAGATCTTCAGCCCCAAAGTTAGGAGACGAGCATTCTTGACCCGGCTCTGTATCTAATTCTCTGTGGTCAGCATTAGGCCCGTTCACAGATATTCTCTTTCTCCTCTTTCTAGGCCCTTGGAAGGATTGCACTTCCCTGCTCTCTTGACATCAGGTATGGCCACAACACTTGCTTTGGCCAATGAAATATGCTGAAGAATGACACATGTCATGTCTGTGCAGAAGTTTTAAGAGCCAGTGCGTGATTCACCATGCTCTCTCTTTCCCTCTACCACAGGGACCAGCAGTATTCCAGATCTTGGCTGCTCCTTTAGCCTGGGTCCAGCAAGAGGATTATGCGGAACAGAGGTCCCAGTTCATTGACGATAGACAAGAAGTAGGATCAGGAAGTAAGCTTTTGTTGTCATAAGCCACCAGGACATTGGTGGTTGTTTGTTATTGGCCTATCCTAGCTGATACACTCATAGCATAGCCTTGAGCAAGTCTATTCTCTATCTGGGCCTCAGTCACATCATCTATAAGGTGGGTAAATCAGATGCCGTCTCAAGGCCCTTCCTGATTTTCTGTGTCTCATGACTTTCACTCTCAAGCTGAATGGTGGCTAAGGGTAGGCTTGTTATATCAGGGGCAGCCCAGAGAGGTAAACCTGGGTAATCTGGGTAGGGAGCAGCTGGTAGGGAGTAGCAGGGGAGTGAGGGAGTGGGTGGGAGGGTAAGAGAGGGGGCAAAGGGTAGAGGTCACCTACTTGGCTTCCCGGTTCATCCTAGATGTTCGAGGGTGTCCGCAGAGATGGTCTCATGAGTACCTGGGCCAAGTCTTGTGCTATGAGGTGATTTTCAGGTTGTTTCCATAGGGCAGGCTGCTAAAGAGAGGAGACAGGGTGCTCTCCTCAATGTTCCAGATCCCAAGAGGAATGCTGTTTGGAAGGCACCAGCCCTTACCCCTCCTCTGGAGATACCTCTGAGGTAGGTGTTCGATCCAGAAGAGTCCCCTTGCCCTCATGCACCGATCTTGTTCTTCCCCAACCACGGCTCCTCTTGTCCCTGGATTGTGTATAGCCCGACCCTCTCTGGCGTCACCTCCTACCACATGTGGCCCAGAGGCTGCCCCTCTTCCTCCTCCAACTTGGACATTCACCCCACAGTGACTTGTGGCATCAGAGTGTACCCTTCAAATCCAGCAGACTTATGACAGCCAATTCATTTGGACGAAAAAGGAAGAATCCTCACGACAGATGCCAATTTCCTTTCCCAGTAAAACTCCCAAAAGGGTATGATTTGCGGTTTTCTTTCTTATTACATTTGATGTATTTTTTTTAGGCGGTCACAAGTAAACCTTCCTCTTCATGAGAAAACCCAGAGGCATGGCCCGCTGCCTCACCAGGAACACAATGAAATGACAGTCTGGCGCACATGCCTAAGAGACGCTGTCTAACAACAGAGGATGGGCAAGAAGAAAGGTGGCGGAGAAGTACATGGAAGAAAGCAAGCAAGACAGAAGATGAGTGTGTGCCCTGACTGTGTGTCTATGAAGTGAGGACTGTAACTTACCAAGCCCCAGGGCTTTAGGTAAACCCACATAAATATGGCGCCCTCTCACATAAACAAAGGTAAGTAACAGAGGGGCGCCTGGGTGGCTGAGTCAGTTGAGCTTCCGACTTCAGCTCATGTCATGAGCTCACGGGTTCGTGAGTTTGAGCCCTGCACGGGGCTCCCTGCTGTCGACAGAGCCTGCTTTGGAGCCTGGGTCCCCCCCACCCCTGCAGCCTTGCCTTTGTCCCTCCTCTGCTCATTCTGTCTCTCTCTCAAAAATAAATAAACTTAAAAAAATCTTTGAAAAAAAAAAGGTAACTAGACAGGTTTGTGTTCCCCCCCCCCACCCCATTTATACGTTAAAGCCCAAATTCCAAGTGTGACTGTATTTGGAGGCAGGGCCTTTGGTTCTTGGGTCATGAGGACGGAGCCCTCATGATGGATTCAGAGAGCTTCCAAGAAGAGGCAGGGGAAAGCCTGCTTCCTCTCTGGTCCCTGCCACACGAGGATACAAGGAGAGGGTGGCCATCTACAAAGGAAGAGTGGCTTCACCAGATACTGGATCTGCTGGCACCTTGATCTTGGGACTTCCCAGTCTCCAGAGCCATGAGAAATAAACGTGTGTCATGTAAGCCACCCAGCCTGGGGTGTTCAGTTACGGCAGCCTGAAATGACTAAGACAAACCTGGCTATGACCAGAGAGAGTAAAAGAAAAAAAAAAAAAACCCTCTAAGTAAATATGTAGATTTAAGGCAGAACCACTTAAATTACAGCAGGATACTTTGGATAGCTTGATAAAATTACAATAACAGTCATTTAGAGAAAAAAGGGCAGACACGACAAGTGTTCATATGCCTTAAATATTTCATAATAAGTATTTCGTAATAAACATATTAGATAAAACAAGAAAAAAATGAAGGCAATTATATCAAAGACTATTTGTTGGGAGAGGCAGGCAATAATGGGGAGGCTTCCAACCATCGTAAAACATCTTATAAAGCACCGATCATTAACACTTTATGGAACGGTATTAAAAATAGAAAAAAAACTGGCCACAGGAATGGAATCAAATTAGCTTCACACTCACTTAAAACTCACCAGCGAATCAACGGTATGAAGAGAAGACATATGGAAAAACACATAGTATTAACACACACGGTAATACAAGTGGTTTAAATTTAAGGAATTATTTTTTTTAATTAAGTAATTAAGTTAAAATGCTCTGTATGGAAACCAGCTGCCATTTCACACACCCCCTCCCCCCGAACGGCCATAACGAACGAAAGGACCATACAAGCGTCTGTGAGGATAAGGAGACATGGGAAGTTTACATGCTGCTGGCGGGGACGTGAAATGGAGCACATCCACTTTTTGGAAAAGTGTGGCAGGTCCTTAAAATGTTACCCCCGAGAGTTAACACATAACCCAGCAATTCCACTCCCAGATCTCCCTCCAGCAGACACGAAAACAGACGTTTGCACAAAAACGTGCGAACAAATGTTTGTTATCCGTAACAGCCCAACGGCGAAAGCCATGCAAATGTCCAAAAGCTTACAAACGGAGAAGCAAAATATAGTACATTTACACAGTGCAATGTGATTCGGCAACGAAAAGGAGCAAAGTACGGACACATGCTACGAGGAGGAACCATAAAAATGTTACGCCAAGGGAAAAAAGCTCCAAAGTATATCCTTATAAGTAAATTCAAATGTGTGTGTATTTGCATACACAGAGACCCACTCTAGGCCTATACAACAAACTGGTGACCGGACTATGTCCGGGCAGGGGACGTGGAGAACACAGGCAAAGGAGAACCCTTTACGCTGTACTCTTTCGGACCACTTTGACATTCAAACTTTAAAAACAATTTTTTGTAATGTTTATGTTTGAGAGAGAGAGAGACAGAGCGTGAGCAGGGGAGAGAGGGGCAGAGAGAGAGAGAGAGAGAGAGCGGGAGACACAGAATCCAAAGCAGGCTCCAGGGTCTGAGCTGTCAGCACAGAGCCCGATGTGGGGCTCGAACTCATGAACCTGAGCTGAAGTCAGACACTTAACTGACTGAGCCACCCGGGTGCCCCTCAAACTTTTTAATAGGCACATTTTTACAAACAAACAAACAAACAAACAAACAAACAAAACCGTAAAGACATTTACATTAAAAATAAGAGTAGACATTTCCCCAATGTGTAAGGAAGATAAATACATGGTGATAAATGGGCCAAGAAATTATCAGTGTTGGCTCATAGAAATGGCAGTTCCCTCCATTATGTTAAATAATAAAACTAAAATAGAGGCAGGAAGGCAAGCAAAAAGGATAAACACGTGCATTAAGTATGACAGAGAGAGGCTAAACATTCAAATCAAAAAGTAATTCATACATATGGAGGACATATTTTCTTCTACATGTTAGTTGAACGTTTGCATGTGTGTTATGGGGACCAAACGCCACGTTCGATGGAAAGAACTGAACATTCAGCACAAAGAATACGGGCTCAGTGCCAGGCAAGGGCCTTTCGGCCTCAGCGGTTTCAATTCTCACAACTACGCCTCTTGGATGTCCTGTATGCATTTTAAAATGTCCCCCGCTCCCAATGGCAATCCTGGCCTCCCTGTCCCCCTCCCAAACTGCCTGCGTGCACCACCACCGTCCCCAGGTCAGTGAAGGGCGGCCTCCTGTTTCTTCGAGCTCAGGCCAAAGATGGGAACCTGGCACCACCATTTCTCACCTGGATTCCTGCACCAGCAGACCTGGTGCCTCTCTTCCCTGCCCCGACATCCTCCACAGAGGGCCTGGGATCACTGTCACACTGTGACCCAAGGCAGGTGCCTCCGGCACACAGAGCCGCCCCCCTGACCCCAAGTGAAAGCCAAAGTCCTTTTCAACGCTGTTCAAATTGTTTGAACGGTTAAAAAAAAAAAAAATCAAACTTGACAACTTAAAATTTTCATTTGACACTTATTTTTTATTAACTTTTGGCACTTTATGTTTTTGTGAGAAAACTGCATTTTGCCAAGAATGTTCAAACTTTAATAGAGCACACACTTGCAGATGATATCTTCCTATACTTAGAAATCTTGCATCTTTCACATTTAATTTAGTTTATTTTGCTTTGTCTTTTTCTACTTATTAGATGGGCCAGCAGCTGCTATCTCTTATGTTTAAAAGGAGAAAACACACTTTCATGTTCATTTATTAATTCTGTAGAATTTTTCCTTTTTTCCTTTTATAATTTTTTAATCTCCTGACTTATCTTCCCTGATTTACTGAGAGTGTTCCTTGTTAAGCTTATGAGTCAGTTTATTGTTTAAATCAGTTCTAGTCTTTTAATTAAAAAAAAATAATAATAATAAGAGAGAACACTTTTGGCAAATTTCCATAAATTTATGTCAAGTTTATATCAAATTTATATCACGTTACTAGTAGATTATAATTTTAAACTGACTCATTTAATAGAGGGGTGAGATATGTTTTAAACCTTTGCCATTAATTTTTTTTTTTACTGTACCGTGCAAAGAATAAGTTCTATGCAATTTCTGCTTTAGGGAAATATGTTGAAATTTTCCTTTTTTGCTTGGCATATGACAAATTTTAAAATATTCCATGACATTTAAAAAGTTATTCTTTTTCAATAAATATGGATTTCTGTCCCTCGAATTATGCCAAAATAAAGTCTAAATGAGGCCAAAATTTAAATGTAAGAAGTTAAACCATAAAGGTACTAGGAGACTACAAGTATTCAATTTATAACAACTCATGAAGCTCTTGTTGAATTTCCTGCATTTTTTCCTATGTGCTAGATTTGACAACAAAGAACTTAAAAATTTTTAAGTGCTGGAGAAACACATGCGGAAAAGCCTATCGACATAATTTCGGAGTAGAGAGGGTCTAGGGTCTGACACCATAAAAGAAAAATGGAATGAAATTGGTCAGATACAAATTAGGATTTTTGTGTTGCCAAAGAACATGGCAAATAAAGTGAAAAGAGAAATGAAAACCTGGAAAAAATATCCGCAAGTTATCAAAGATTGAATGTTTTTAATATATCAAGAGTTACTGCAAATCAATAAGAAGAAAGTCCAATGCAGCTGACAGAACAGTGGGCAAAGAACACGAACAGTTTGCCGTAAAGGAAATACAAATAGTTCTTGAGCATTTATGAGAAGATGTTTGACTTCACAGGAAATGAAAGAGATACATGCTAAAACTACAACAGACATACCATTTTCTAGCTCTAAGATGGTCAAACTATAGAGCTGGCAAGGTTGTGAATTAACAGGCATTTTGATGCACTGCTAGTGGGAGCATGTACGAATACAACTTTATCTATGGAAACTTCAAATGTCACATAACCATACCTAGCAATTCCATGCTCAGGCACTTAGCTCGCAGATATATTCGTAATGTGCAAAATAACTTATGTTCAGGAATACTTAATGTGCCCTTGTTTATAACCGTAAAAGTTTAGAAAAAAAAAAAAAAACCCTAACTGTCCGTTGAAAAGAAACTGGTTAAACTGTGGCACATCCATACAACAATGCAGTTCTACGCAGCCATTAAGAGGGAAGAGGCTGAGGGATGTGGGATGACACGGAACAGCATTCATATCACGCGTGCACATTCCTGTGGCCAGAGCTCTCTCTAACACTCAGCTCTGGTCTGGCCTCGTTTCTGTCTGAACCTCCTATCAGCTTCCCAACACCTCTCAGATAAAGTCACAGCATGTTAATATGCCTGCCCCAGAGTAGGTACACGTCAGGCCACCAGGAAAGGTTCAAAGTATGAATAAATAAATTGTCCCTCCCCACCTGGTTGCTGGCCACCTCCTGGCCCTCTCACGCACCTGCGGCCCTGCCCATGGGCAGCGCTCACAGCCCCACCTTCCCATCTTCCTGCTTGGATCACATGACTTCCTCTCCCTGCGGTGCCCCTTCCTGTCTCTTCTCACCTGTGCAACTCCTCCTCCTGCTCTCTTCTCCAGAAAGTCTTCCCGTCTGCCCTCCGAGACCTTGTCATGCCCCCGCCCCCTGCCACTGGCCTTCACCCCTTAGCGCTCTCTTCTTTCTCCTCCACAGCAGATCTTGTGCCCTGTCATTTTCTCTTGGCCCACCTGCTTCCCTCTGCGTGTTGGTGATACCTTGAGGGCAGGGGCAGTGCCTGATTCCAGATAAGAGCAGACACCTTGCACCAGGGCCCTGGATCTGAGTCTCTACTAGTTGCCAGTTATATGGCTTTGGTAAGGTTACTTAAGTCTCTTGCTGCCTCAGTTTCTCCATCTGTAAAATGGGGATGTTGTAGATCAGGCTTCTAGAAGCGGAGCTCAAGACAAGAGGGGCTCCTGCAAAAGTCATGTATTGAGAGGGTAAGGGAAGTCTTGCTTCAGCCTAACACGTGGGGTGGGACAGGGTGGGGGGAGCTCTGGAATGTGAACGATGCCACAGAGTCTGTCCTGTTAAGAGGCAAGGAGGCTGGGTCATTACACCCCCATATCAGTCAGTCATTGGCTATGGGTCATACCCATGGTGTGGGGGAGGGAGGCATCTCTGTATGAAGTAATTCCTGTTAGCCAACGGCAACCCTTCCAGAAGGGTGCTGATGTTGGTGGCCTGGGACCACAGTGGATGGGGGATGGGTGCACTGGCTGGCTAGGGGCAAAGCAGGTGAGTGAGAGGGAACACCAACAGTGTCTGTGATGGGCGTCCTAATATCTACCGGGCAAGGTTGTTGGGAGATGAAGCAGGCAAAATCCCTGACATGGCTTCCGGCCCACTAGACAGGCTCGAGACAGGTTAGCTATGATTACAACTGCGTTGTTGTTGTTTCCTCCATAGCCCCAGCCCGTAGCAAGGGTCCAAAGAAGGAAGGGAGGGATAGCAAAGAGGACACAGCTTGAGTCCGAAGCTTCTCAGCCATGTTCCTTTGGCTTCTTCCCTCTTCCTGACTCCCCAGGCATGGATTATGGGGGAGCACCCAGAAGGCTGGGTAGAAAAGGGAAACGGGGGGCTGACGGGTCCACTGGCTTGTTGGGTCCCGTCTCCTTGTCTCTACCAGGGGGTCTCCCACCTGCCTTCCCTGTTCCCGGGGCTGGTGGGAAGGGTCAGGCCAAGGAGAAGGGCCCATGGGAGGCCAGAAGCCTCGTCCACACAGCACCGGCAGGCCTGGGTTCTGCCCCTGGGCCCGGGTGGGAGAAGAGAGGACAGAAGGGGGAGGCTGAGGATGGCCAGTGAGGAGAGAGGGACAGAGGTAAAAAAGGGTTTGGGTTTAGCCTCAGCCCCAGAAAGGCCGTGGTTGGTGGGGTCATATGAAAGGCACCCTCTGTCAGGACAGAAACCTTAGACACGTGGACAGAAATATCCCGCAAGTGAGAAAGAAAAATGCCGCTGAAGTTGGCTTCTCAGGACTGAGTGGACAGTCAGGCCTGGGGACCCTGGGATGGACCCGACCCACAGAGGCCCTCAAGCCCTCTCAGAATGCCCAATGCCAAGCCCTGAAAGAAGTAACGAGATCTGGGCCTCTGCCTTCCCTGAAGGGTGGCTGGTTACAGTCTAAGGCTTCAGAGGATGTCTCAGCCTGGGTGCCTGACCCAGTGACCCAGACTGACCCAGTGGGCTCTTTCTAGAAGGCCGATGCAGCCCCACCCTAGGAATGGCCCTCTTTTCACTGGAGGGTTTCCTGGGGGGACACCTTCAGAAAGATGGTAGCAGAAGGGGCACCCGGGTCGTTCAGTCAGTTGGGCATCTGACTTAGGCTCAGGTCATGATCTTGAAGTTCATGAGTTTGAGCCCCACAGCGGGCTCTGTGCTGACAGCTCAGAGCCTGGAGCCTGCTTTGGATTCTGAGTCTCCCTCTCTCTCTGCCCCTCCCCCACTTGTGTTTTCCCTCCCTCCGTCTATCTCTCTCTCAGAAATAAACATTAAAATAAAGATGTTGGCAGCCATTTCCTCCCTCAACCACAAAAGCCAGTGGAGCAGACAAGAGGGGTCCTTGACACAGGACCCCTGTGGGGGGATGAGGACGTGGGGGTGACTGTTCCTTTGAAAACCACCATCTCCATTATCCTCACAATGTCAGGCTCCTCCAGGACTTAAAACTCAGTTACAGGCCTTTATTGATGCAGAAACTGAGGCTCCCAGCAGTGAGGGGGATCTGCCCAGGCCACTTCTAGAGAGCCTGCAGGTGAACAAAGGTCTCCTGGCCTTGCAGCCCCTCTAGGGGGTGGGGTGCACAGGTGGGGGGTGGGGAGGGATCCAGAGAGGGTGGAGCAGCCCAAGCCTACACCCTGGGCCTCAGGCCTGGGTGGTACCTGTCCCAGATCCAACGAGGCCTCTCTCTTCTCCTCACTGCAAACTGGGGAATCTGGGTCCCAGCCCGTATCACTAGGCTCTAAGTCACCTCCTTCACCCCTACCACCTTCCTGCTCAAAAGGCTTGAGCTCTCCTCTGGGATCGGGGTCCCCTAGAGCCAGCAGGGGACCAGGTAGTGGCCTTGCCTCTCCCACTCAGCCCTGGCAGCTTGGGCCCAGCACCCACATGAAGTGGCTGGTGACGCCTCCATGAGGCTTTTACCCAACATGTTCCTGGGCCTCCAGAAGGCTCTCCTGGGATCTGTCAGGTCACGTCAGGAGTTCACAAATTTGTTTGCACGTTAGAATAATGGGGGGGGGGGGTGCTTTCAAAAATTCCAAAGGGCCACACCCTGGGCCAATAACAGCATTGTCTCTAGGGGTGGAACATCAGCATCGGTACTTCTGGAAGCTCCCCATGTGATTCTCATGTGCTGACAAGCTTGGGAACTAATATTCTAGGCACGATGACACCAGTTCTCCACTCCCAGCTGGGGGAGACTGGTTCTGTGTTCCCTTGCACTTGGCACCCTGCTTCTCCAGTAAACCAGACCCAAGTGATTCTTGCCCTCTGAAAGGTTGGGGACAGGAAAGCCACCAAGACAGCCGTATTTAGACGAAACCCTGTGGGTATCCCCCAATGACTAACACTTCCGCCTCCAGCCTGTTCCTTGGCAGGCTCTGTGGCTCTCCCAGCTGCTCTCACACAGGCCCAGGCTCAGCACAGTTCCACCAAACTGGAAAGGAAGCCAAGGTCTGGAAATCCCCACTTTGTCTCCAACCATCCTTTGGTGAGAATCCCAAAGGAATTTAGTTTCGGGATTTCTGCGGAACAAAGTCAGTCAGAGAAGGGGAAATACCGTAGGATCTCACTCACACACGGAGTTAAAAAAAAAAACACAAACAAAAAAAACCTAGCCAGCCAGCCAGCCAGCCAACCAACCAACCAAACAAAAGATCCAGAGAACAGATTAGTTGCCAAGGAGTGCTGGTGGGGGTGGACAAAATGGGTGAAGGAAATCAAAAGGTACCGACTTTTGGTTATAAAATAAACACATCACGAGGATATAATACACAGCAGGATGACTACAGTTCATAATATTCTACTGCATATTTGAAAATCATTAAGAGACCGATCTTCAAAGTCCTCAACAGAAGAAAAAAAATTTTTCTGTAACTGTAGGGATGGATGTCACTTATTGTGGACACCATTTTGCGATATATATCAATACTGAATCATTAAGTTGTCCACCTGAAACTAATATAATGTCCTATGTTAATTATACCTCAGTGAAAAACGGACAATTTTTAAATAAATGGGTAAAATAAGACCTATCCAGAGACTTTTTACTAACCGAAGCACCATACTACCTTCAACAAATGGTCTTCTTTCCAAAGGAAACTCCCATTTCCATAGATCTTTATTATCTTTCTGCTTACAAAAAATAACCAGTCGCTTAAGAAGTCCTAAACATTGCAAAAATAAAACTTAAAGTTTATATCTCACGATTTCGCCCATTAGGGAGAGGCATACAATTTCTATGACTCTTTACCCATAGTGGAGGACATTTTTGCCTGATCCGAGAATCAGAAGAATGTCACTTCTTTAAAACTTTTCTAAAAATCATCTCCCATTTAACTTTATTTCTAAACTATGGCTCACCATGAACAGAAGATAACCCTCAAGAAAAAAAAAAAATGGTGCTGTTGAACTAGAAGAAGTTACCACCTGCCCAGGGCTCTGACCTGGGGCCTGGACTCCCGTTGCTGAAAAGGAGACCAGGAGTGTGAGAAGCACTAATTCAGCACCAACGGAGACTTTCTCCTTGACTAATCAGGAAGGATTAATGAGAACTGAAAAGATGACAATGTTCTCACTTTATGATTCAATTTGCATGAAAGCCCTGACTGCACACCTCCTAAAATATAATCGTATTGACTCCTACTGGGTATGTCTCTCTTTGGGGCAACACTGACCTGTCCATTTCAAGAGGAGGATGCTGAGGCCCAGCAATACGCAGGACACCCTTAAGAACTCAGGGAAGAGACTACCACGAAGACACATAAGTAGCAAATTATTTCTCTTTACAACAAGATCCAAATGCCTCAGAGGACCAGCTTCCCAGGGTTTGAATGCTCCCTCCATTTTGCCATGAGGAGCAGAAAGAATCACCAAGGCAAAGGACTGATGGGGATTGGGTGACGGTACAGGCTCTATCCCTCCACCAAGGACATGGGTGTTGGGGCATCCTGCAATTTCCCGGCTGCCTGCAGCCTCTACATTTGCACAGGAGAGAAATTTAGAAACAAACAGTTTAAAAATAAAGGTCAAGGAGAGGATTCTGGAAGATGGCAGAGTAGGAAGCACCAGGACTCTCTCTCCCCACCTAGACAACACTTGCACGGGCACCATCTGTCTGATGGAATTGTTGGGGAGCTCTGAAGTCTTTGAAGAAGACTTCCCACTTCCAGGGGAAGGCCTCGGTGGTAAATTGTGGTTAATTTTGGTCAATTCCAGCTCTAAGCACAGTAGCGGCTCTCCATACCCCAAACCTGGTCACATGGCAGACAGCTGTGCATATGTTCCTGAAGCAGCCTGCACACAGCCTGGAAGAATCAGGGTGAGTAAAAAGGACCTTGTCCTCCAAATATTGGAGATTTGTGCTCTGATTGCTGATTATTGCTTCTGATCACAGGTGCAGAAAAAAAAAAAAAAAAGGCAGGTAGTCGTTGTTGTACCTCCCCTCATTGTTGCAAAATCTTCTCCCTCCAGTTAAACTGTCAGGAGATTTAAAGGGCTAGACCCCTTTGATCCCACCATTATTTTTCCCTTCTCCCCTTTCTGGAGCTAGACTTTAAAGACTAGGACACAGAATCTGTACATAAGGAGAAAATTAGAAAGTGACCACATATGCCCGAGGAAACCTCAGCAAAAACACAAGAAGACATTAGATTTACACCTCAGACTGCTCGTCAGCACAAAGACAGCGCGCACACACACACACACACACACACAAACGATAACCAAAAACAGTAACAAAAATCCCAGAAAACTCTGGGGAAAGGAGAGAATCTGATTTCCAGAGATACCACATTATTATATTCAAATGTCCAGTGTTCAACCAAAAAAATCACAAACCATACGAAGAAACGGGAAAGTATGACTCATTCAAGGGGGAAAAAAAACACCAACAGACTCTCCCTGAGAAAGACTTCATGGCAGATATCTCAGACAATGATTTTAAAACAACTGTCTTAAAGGGAGCCTGGCTGTCTCAGTCAGTGGAACATGCAACTCTTGATCTTGGGGTTGTTAGTTCCAGCCTCACACTGGGTGTGGAGATTGCTTAAAAATAAAATCTTTAAAAAACTGTCTTAAATGCTCAAAGAACTAAAGAAATAGGTGCAGAAATTCAAGAAAGCGATATGTGAACAAAATGGAAAAAAAAATCAATAAAGAGATAAAAAGAAACCAAAAAGAAATTCTGAAACTGACAAGTACAATTACTGAAATGGAAAATTCACTAGAGGGATTCAAAGGCAGAAGAATCAGTAAACTTAAAGACAGGGCAATGGAAATTATCGAAGCTGATGAACAAAAAGAAAAAAAAGATTGAAAAAAAGCAAACAGAGCCTAAGGGACCTGCACATCATTAAGTGGACCAGCATGCACATTGCGGGAGTCCCAGAGGTGAAGAGGGGGAAGAAAAGAGGGGCAGAGAGAATATTTGAAGAAATAATGGCGGAACACTTCCCTAATTGGATGAGAGGCATGAATATAAACATTCAAGAAGTGCAACAAACTCCAAGTAAGGTGAACTCAAAGGAATCCAACCAAGACACATGATAATCATATTTTCAAAAGCCAAAACCAAAAGTGAATCTTGAAAGCTGCAAGAAAGAAGCAAACCATCACATACAAGGGATTCTCAATAAAATTATGTGTAGATTTCTCATCAGAAACTTGGGAGGCTAGAAGACAGTGGGCAGATATATTTAAAGTGATACAAGAAAAAAAAAAAAACCCTATTAACGAAAAACCCTGCATCTGGCAAAACTGTCCTTTGGAAGTGAGGGAGAAATCATGACATTTCCAGATAAACAAAAGTTGAGGGCATTTATGACCACTAGACCTGCCTTACGAGAAATGCTCAAGGAAGTCCTGCAGATGCTACACATTACTCTGAAGCTGTATGGAGAAACAAAGGTAAATACATAGGAAATTATAAAATCTATTATTGTAATGATGGTTTGTAATTGTACTTTTTGCTTTCTACAGGATTTAAGAGTCTAGTATATTTAAAGGAAAACAATTATTGGTGTAAAAGCTAGTATCATTGTAACTTTGGTTGGAAACTCTAAATCTTGTTTTCTACATAATTTAGGAAATGAATATATTTAAAGGAATTAGTTTATGTTTTGGGGTACACAATGTATAAGGTTGTAATTTTGTGACATCAACAACCAAAAGGGGTAGGGACAGAGCTGTAAAGAAGCAGAGTTTCTGTATGCTACTGAAGTTAAGCTACTATAAAATCAAATTAGAATGTTGTAACTTCAGGATGTTAAATGTCATTCTCACGGCAACCACAAAGAATAAAGCTATAGAATATAGACAAAAGGAAATTGAAAAAAAATTTAAACATTTCACTACAAAATATTAACTAAACACAAAAGAAGACAATGCAAGAAGTGAGGGACACAAAAGCTGTAGAGCATATTAAGAATAGTACAATGACAGAAATAAGTCCCTCTTTGTAAGTAATCATGTTAAATGTAAATGGATTAACTCTCTAAACAAAACACAGAGATTGGCAGAATGGATAAAAACACATGATTCAATTATATGCTGTCTACAAGAGACTTACTTGAGATACAAAGACAAAAACAGATTGAAAGTAAAAAAATGGAAAAAGATATTCTATGCAAATAATAACCAAAAGAGAGTAGGAATGGTGATATTAATATCACAGAAAATAGACTTTAAAACAAAAAAGGTTATAAGGGACAAAGAAGGACATTATATAATAATAAAAGCTTCAACACAGCAAGGAGATGTAACAATGCCTAACGACAATGCCTAACGACAGACCACCAAAATGGAGAAATAGACAGTTTTACGATAATATTTGGAGATGATAATGCCCAACTCACAATAATGGATAGAACAACCAGAAGAAGAGACATAAGGAAATAGAGGACTTAAGCATACAATCAACCAACTAGACAGACATATATAGGACACTCAACCCAACAACAGCATACACATTCTTCTCAAGTGCACAAGCAACATTTCCCAGGATAGACCATATTTTAGGCCACACATTAAGTCTCAGTAGATTTTATTTTTAAAGTTTATTTCGAGAGAGAGTGTGTAGGTGTGTGAGCAGGAGAGGGGTAGAGGGAGTGTGTGTGTGTGTGTGTGTGTGTGTGTGTGTGTGTGAGAGAGAGAGAGAGAGAGAGAGAGAATCCCAGTAGGCTCCGAGCTGTCAGAGTGGAGCCCAAGATGGGGCTTGATCTCATGAATCATGAGATCAGGACCTGAGCTGAAACCAAGGGCCAGACACTTAAACAGACTGAGCTACCTAGGTGCCCCAAGTCTTGATAGATTTTAAGAGATAGATATCACACAAAGTATCTTCTCTGACCATGAGATGAAGAGAAATCAATAACAAAGAAATTGGAAAATTCACAAAATTGTCAAAATTAAACCACACACTTTTTTTTTTAAGTTTATTTACTATAAGAGAGAGCGAGAACGGGAGGAGGGAGGAGGGGATGAGGAGTTGAGAGAGACGGAGAGAGAGAATCCCAAGCAGGCTCCACACTTGGATGCTCAACCAACTGAACCACTGAGACTCCCCTAAACCACACACTTAACCAATAGAGCAAATAGGAAATCACAAAAGAGATTAGAAAATACTTAGAAATAAATGAAATAAAAAACATAACACACCAAAATGTGTGGGATCCAGTGAAGGCAGTGTTAAATGAATGCTTACATTAAAATACAAGAAAGGTCTCATATCAACAGATTAACTTTATAATTTAAGGAACTAGAAAAAGAACAAACTGAAACCAAAACCAGCAGAAAAGGGGAAATAATAAATATTAGAGCAGAAGTATAGGAAATAGAGAACAGAAAAACAATAGAGAAAAATCAATGAAACCAAAGTCAGCTCTTAAGAAAGATCAACAACACTGACACACTTTTAGAAAGATAAAGAAAAAAAGAGAGAAGATTCAATTTACTAAAGTCATAACTGAAAGTGGTAGTATTACTACCAATTCTACAGAAATAATAAGGATTATAAGAGAGTACTACGAACAATTATATTTCAACAAATTGGGAAACCTA
This sequence comes from Leopardus geoffroyi, assembly GCF_018350155.1. NCBI lineage: Eukaryota > Metazoa > Chordata > Mammalia > Carnivora > Felidae > Leopardus > Leopardus geoffroyi. The sequence goes on along the minus strand of NC_059335.1, from coordinate 34,125,181 downwards.
GATAAAATGGAGAAATTTCTAGGAACACACAACCTACCAAGACTAACTCATGAATAATAGAAAATCTGAATAGACCTGTAATCTCCTAATAAGGAGATTAAATCAGAAATCCAAAGTCTCCCAACAAAGAAAAGCCCTGGACCTGATGGTTTCACTGGTGAATTCTATCACACCTTTAAAGAACTAATACCGGGGCGCCTGGGTGGCGCAGTCGGTTAAGCGTCCGACTTCAGCCAGGTCACGATCTCGCGGTCCGTGAGTTCGAGCCCCGCGTCGGGCTCTGGGCTGATGGCTCGGAGCCTGGAGCCTGTTTCCGATTCTGTGTCTCCCTCTCTCTCTGCCCCTCCCCTGTTCATGCTCTGTCTCTCTCTGTCCCAAAAATAAATAAACGTTGAAAAAAAAAAAAAAAAAAAAAAAAAAAAAGAACTAATACCAATTCTTCTCAAACTTTTCCAAAAATTGCAGAGGAGGATACACTTCCTAACATACTTATGAGGTCAGCATAACCCTGATACCAAAGCCAGGATACAGACACTATAAGAAATCTACAGACTAATATTCCTTATAAACGTTAATGTGAAAATACTCAAAATAATAGCAAGACAAATGCAAAGCCTATTAAAAGGATTATACACCATGACCAAGTGGGATTCATTCCTGGAATGCAAGGATGATTTACCACATGAAAATTGATCAGTGGAATACACCACATCAACAAAAGGAAGAAAAAAACCCCACATAATCATCTCGATCGATGCAGAAAACGCATTTGACAAAATTCAACATGGTCTCATTATTTTTTTTTTTAAACTCAACAAACTAAGGGGGTACCTGGGTGGCTCAGTCGGTTGAGCATCCAGCTTTGGCTCAGGTCATGATCTCATAATCTGTGGGTTCAAGCCCCACATTGGGCTCTGTGCCGACAGCTCAGAGCTTGGAACCTGTTTCGGATTCTGTGTCTCCCTCTCTCTCTGCTCCTCTCCTCCCCTCCCCTGCCTCAAAAATAAATAAATACTAAAAAATTTTAAAACTCAACAAATAGGGGCGCCTGGGTGGCGCAGTCGGTTAAGCGTCCGACTTCAGCCAGGTCACGATCTCGCGGTCCGTGAGTTCGAGCCCCGCGTGGGGCTCTGGGCTGATGGCTCAGAGCCTGGAGCCTGTTTCCGATTCTGTGTCTCCCTCTCTCTCTCTGACCCTCCCCCGTTCATGCTCTGTCTCTCTCTCTGTCCCAAAAATAAATAAAAAAAAAAAAGTTGGAAAAAAAAATTTAAAAAATAAAAATAAAAATAAAACTCAACAAATAATAAAAAGCATAATAAAAGCCATAATAAAAGCCATAATACAAATAAAATAATAATAATAATAAAATCCCTGAATGAAAAAGTCAAAGGAAACATTATATTCAGTGGTGGAAGATTAAAAGCTTTTCCTCTAAAATAAGGAACAGACAAGGGTGTCTGTTTTTCCCCACTTCTATTCAATATAGTAGTGGAATTTTTAGCCAGTGAAATTAAGTAAGAAAAAGAAACAAAATGCATCTAAATCAGAAAGGAAGAAGTGAAATTATCTGTTTGCAGATGATATACAATATTATTGCATGTAGAAAATCCTAGACTGCACAGATAAACCATTAGAACTAATGCATGAATTTGGCAAAGTCGCAGGATATAAAGTCAACACACAAAAGTCAGTTGCATTTCTAGTCACAAACGATGTAGAATCTGAAAAGGAAACTACAAAAATGATTCCATGTACAATTGCATCAAAAATAATAAAATACTTAAAAATTAACATACGAGGTGAAAACCATGTACAATGAAAACTACAAAACATTACCAAAAGAAATTAGAAGCATAAATGAATGGAAACACATTGTAGGTTCATGGAATGGAAGACTTCATAACGTTAAAATGTCAATATCATCCAAAGCAATCTACAGATTCAAGAAAATTCCCACCAGAACCCCAATGATGTGATTTGCAGAAACAGAAAAACCCATCTTAAAATGGAATCTCATATGGAATCTCAAGGGACCCCAAATGGCCAAAAAAAAAAAAAAAAATCCTGAAAAAGAAGGTCTCATAATTTCTGATTTCAAAACTTACTACAAACTAAATCAAAACAATGTGGTATTGACATAAAAATAGACATATAATTGACTCTTGAATAAGATGGGTTTGAACTGCATGAGTCCATTTCTACAAGAATTTTTTTTGATAAATACAAAATTTATCAATTTACAGTACGGTACAGTACTGTAAATATATTTTCTCTTCCTCGTGATTTTCTTAACATTTGTTTTCTCTAGCTTACTTTATCATATGAATACAGTATAGAATACGTATAACATACAAAATATGTGTTAATCGACTGCTTATGCTATTGGTAAAGCTTCTGCTCAACAGTTTGCCATCAGTAAGTGGGGAGTCAAAAAGTGATACACGGATTTTTGACTGCCCGGAGGTCAGCACCCCTAACCCCCACATTGTTCAAGGGTTAACTGTATAGACTAATGGAATAGCATAGAAGGCCCAGAAATAAACCTTTGCATATATGGCCAAATGAGTTTTTACAAAGGTGTCAGGTCCATTCAATGGGGAAAGGGCAGTCTTCAATAAATGGTGCTGGGGAAACTGGACATCTGCACGCACAAGGATGAAATTGGACCCTTACTTTATGCCACATACAAAATTAACTCAAAATGGGTCCAGGGCCTAACTACAAGACTCAAAACAGTAAGACTCTTAGAAGAAAACATAGGACTAAAGCTGAACCACCATGGATTTGGCAATGATTTCTTGGACATGATCCCAAAGGCACAGGTAACCAAATATATATCTTAGACTTCACAAAATTATACTTTTGGACTTCATGAAAATTTTAAAACTTCCGTGTATCAAAAGACACTAGCCCCAGAGTAAAAAGGCAACCCACAGAATGGGAGAAACTATTTGAAAAACATATATTTGATAAGGGATTTATCATCAGAATATATACAGAATGCCTAAAATTCAATAACAAAACTAAATGCCTGGAATTGAACAACATTAAAAGACAATTCAAAATTGGGCAAAGGATTTGAAGAGATGTTTCTCCAAAAAAGGCCTATGAATGGCCAATAAGTGCCATCAGGGAAAGGCAAATCAAAACTATAGACACAGATACCACCTCACACCCATTAGGATGGCTACTATCAAAAAAAAAAAAAAAAAAAAACACACACACACACAAAACTGAAAACAACAAGTGCTGGCGAAGACGTAGAGAACTGGAATGCCTGAGCACCGCTGGTGGGCCCGTAAAATGGTACAGCCACTGTGGAAAACAGGATGGTGATTCCCCCAAAAAACTAAGAACAGAATTACCATATGACCCAGCAATTGTGCTTGTGAGCATACACCCACAAGAACTGAATGCAGAGTCTCAAAGAGATATTTGTACACCCATGATCATAGCAGCATTATTTGCAACAGCTAAAACATGGAAGCAACCCGAGTGTCCATCAATGGAGGAACGGACAAGCAAAACGTGGCATATTCATACAGAGGAATACTATTCAGCTTTAAAAACGAAGGATGTCCTGCAATATACAATATGGCTAACCCTTGAGGATATTATGCTAGGTGAAATAAGCCAGTCACAAAAAGACAAATACTGTATGACTGCACTTATATGAGGTACGTCGAGTATCAAATCCCTAGAGACAGAAGGTAGAGCGGTGATGCTGGGGACCGGGGAGGGGTTGCTGGAGAGTTACTGGGCAATGGGCATAGAGTTTTGGTTTTACAAAATGAAGAGTTCTGGGGGTGGATGGGGGTGATGGCTGCACAACAGTGTGAATGGACATAACACCACTGAATATTTCAAGTGGTTAAAATGGTTAAGATGGCAAATTTTATGTTATGTGTATCTTAACTTCATAAAGTCCATATATGCCTTTAGAAGTCCACCCTGAGGGGCATCTGGGTGGCTCAGTCAGTTAAGCAGCAGACTCTTGATTTCTGCTCAGGTCATGATCTCGCAGTTCATGGGGTCGAACCCCACATCGGGCTCCACGCTGACAGTGCTCAGAGCCTGCTTCCGATTTTCTCTCTTCCTCTCTCTCTCTGCCCCTCCCCCCAGAGCACTTGCTCTCTCTCCAAATAAATAAGTAAACTTAAAAAAAAAAAAAAAAGTCCACGTTGAGAACATAGCCTAAGGAAATAATCCAGAACGTGAAAAGCTCTAGCTGCCAGGATGGTCATCACAGCGCTGGATGTCAGACACCTTTCTGGATACAGATGCACTGGCTCAGACACCAAGCCACCTGGAATACTGTGGCCTTGGGAAGATTAGGGTCTGTCCAGGTCTCCCCGCAGGGGAGGGGATGGGAGGCTGTAGTCATGAGGTCGCCTCCAGAGCAGGTCCAGCCTTTTGTAAATTACACGCAAAAAATTCATTCACAAGAAGCACTGTGAGCACAGAGGACTTTAAACTCCTCTTTCTCCTCCCCTCCCTTTTTGCTTTTTGCCACAGCTTCTGCCTGGTTCCCTCTTCCTCCAGACACCATAATGGTTCATGGCTCCCTGCCTCACTCCCCCCAAATGTCCCAGGTGCCCCTCATGAGAAGGCCACGCCTGGCGTCTCCACACACAACCTTTCCTGCGCCCTCCGCCTACCCCCTCGCCTACCTAGTCTTTCTTTATCACGGTCACCGCCTCTCCACAACCGCACATCTCCGTGCAATTGTTCGTTGCCTTTTTTCTGTTGGCACATCAGTGAGACTTTGTCGTGTTGTCAGCTGTTACCGAGTGCCCAGCACAGGACGTGACATGTTACAGAAACTTGTGCTGAGCGGGAAATTGATCGCTGGGCGGAGCCAGGCGGGAATCTGTGCTGGCGGTACCCCCCTTACGTGGAGAAGGGGGCATCACCCCACCAAAAATGCCCTCTGGCCATCCTACCCCCAAGAAGTTTCTGGGAGGTCTCCTCCCTGGGTGGCCCAGCCTTGTCTCCCTCTCCTCCCTTCTCTTAGGAGCAAATACAGTACCCACCCCTAGTGCCCCCACCCCACTCACATGTTCCATGCAGAGTCTGTCCCATCCCCCACACCCTGGTCCTTACTGACCACTTTGTACCCAGGCCCCACTCTCTCCAATCCTATCAAGGTATTTTCCCCAAAATACTTCCCTTCCTGAGAGGAATCTGGGGCGGGGGCGGGGGGAGGGCTGGGAAAGAATTAAAATGTCACATTTTGGGGGGCGTCTGGGTGGCTCAGTCGGTTGAGCGTCCGACTTCAGCTCAGATCATGATCTCATGGTTCGGAGTTCGAGCCCCGTGTCGGGCTCTGTGCTGACAGCTCAGGGCCTCGAGCCTGCTTCGAATTCTGTGTCTCCCTCTCTCTCTGCTCCTCCCCCGCTCATGCTCTGTCTCTCTCTCTCTCTCTCCTTCAAAAATAAATTTAAAAACATTAAAAAAAAATTCAAAATGTCACATTTTGTTTTTCATATAAAAGAAAGGAAACAGTCCACATGTAGTAGAAGAAAACAAGACCAATGCTTAAAAAAGTGGATATGGTTCTGCCATTCTATGGACAACTATGTGGCCACTTAAAGTTCCAGTATGTTCATATTACAGACAACGAGCCAATTTCCTTAATATGTACAGTGGTTTTATTTACAGCTAAGTAGGAAAAAGACCAACAACCCAGCGGAAAGTGGCCAAAGGGTACGAAGAGGCAGATGATGGAAAAAGAACTACAAATGACGCTTAAATATTTGAAAAGATAAGAGAAACTGGGGGAAAAGACACCATTATTCATCTCGCAAGTCTGCAAATATGGAAAAGTTTGATAACACGTGTGTTTGGGGGGCGGGGTGTGGGAAGCAGGTCCCCTCACACATAGCTGCTGGGAGTGAGCATTAGTCCAACACGTAAGGAGGGTAATTTGCCATATTCATTAAAGCTCAAACTGCATATTCCCTTTGGCCTTGCAAATGTTGCATATGTGAGAATACGCACACATGATGACTGAACAGAGATATTCACTACAGCACTGTTAGGGACAGCAAGAGACAGGAAACACCCTAGATGCCCAATAATGGTTAAATTAATTGTGGAACAACCACAACAGAGAAATACTATTTAGCCGCTAAAAAGAAAAAAGCAGATATTTTTGTTTTGTGGTGATGTGGGAAGATTTCCAAATTACATTAGATTTTTAAAAAGATAAAGGGGCACCTGGGAGGTTCAGTCGGTTGAGCATCCGACTTCGGCCCAGGTCATGATCTCACAGTCTGAGTTTGAGCCCTGCATTGGGGTCACTGCCGTCAGCACAGAACTTGCTTTGGATCCTCTGTCCCCTCTCTCTCTGCCCTTTCCCTGCTTGTGCTCTCTCTCAAAAGTAAATAAAACATTTTTTAAAACCCCCCCAAAAACAAAAAATATAAAAAACACTATCTAGAGCATACCACTATTTGTGAGAAGGGGGGGAAATATATATATATTTGTATATATACAATATATGTGTGTGTATACATACACACACACACACATATATACACATTTATACACACACAAACACAAATATATATATATTTGTAAAGGCCCACTTGAAGTATCTTTGGAAGGAGACATAAGAACCTAATAACATTGGTTGCCTTCAGGAAAGTAACCAGGTGGCTGGGAGAAAGAGGAGGGAGGGAGAGTTACTTTCCATTATATACCTATTTGTAGGTTTTATATTATTTTACTATATGAATGTATTAGCTAAAAAAGGAAATAATTTAAAAAATGAGATAGGATGTACTTTTCCTGTAACATATAATTCCATTGTAGTTTAAAAGGTATAATTCCAGGGGCACTTGGATGGCTCACTTGGTTGAGCATTTGACTCTTGATTTCGGCTCAGGTCATGATCCCAGGGTCATGAGATAGAGCCGTGCATCAGGCTCTGTGCTGGGCATGGAACCTGTTAAGATTCTCCCCCCCCCCCCTCTCTCTCTTTCTCTCTTCTCCTCTGTCCCTCTCCCCCACTCATACTTTTTCTCACTGTCTCTCATAAAAACATTTAAAAAGTATATGTATATTTTTACATATGAGTCTATTTAAAAATATGAATATACACACATAGAAAAAAGACTGGAAGTAACCAAAGGGAAAACAGAGACGATCTGAGGTCAAGCCAATGTTCTCTCAAGGCTCTTTGAAGTTCTCCTTTGCCAAACATCAGAGCATCTCAGCGAGAAGGGCTGTGCAAAACCTTTCTGGGGAAGACTCCTGAGTCTGAGAATTTACCAAAAGACTCTGGAGTGACCCAAAGGGTGGAGCAGGAGTCCCATCACAGAGAGTCAGGCTGGAAGCAGCACAAATGAGTGAACTCACATTTCCTCAGGCCTCTCATCCCCCTATCCCAGGAAAATGACTGGTTTCATGCCTTGGTCCACTAGGGAGAAAGGATGTCCACAGAGCGGAAGAAGAGTCTGGGGTCAGAGATAGCCAGAACTAAGATCATACCTACCTCCACCCTCCAGATTCACAGAGAGCTAAAGAACACTTGGGGCTTCCCAAAGGAACAGAAGGGGGGTCCGTGCCAACTTCACCCAGCTCTAAAGGACCCAAGTACCCCAGATAGCAATGCAGGTTACACAAGGATGCCTGATTTACAGGTAACAAGTCCCACATGTAACCAAGCACTTGTCTGCCTCACCGCTTTTGCAATGGTTTTAAGTACAGTGTGTGGGAGAGACATGTTCTCCAGGGTGACCAGAGGGACCAAAAATCTTCGCTTCTCTAGAAATCCTACACCCACAGCCAAAGTGATCAATTTTTCAATTCTTTGTTTCTTCGCAAATCATCTGGACCTTTTCCTTGCAGACTAGATTTCAGCCAAGGTAGACCTGTGGGCTACCAGCAACACAAAAATAGACCTGGCAAAGGACACCAGTAGTTTGTGTCCTTAGAACACCTACAACAAGTTTTTATGGGGCGCCTGGGTGGCTCGGTTGGTTGAGTGTCTGACCTTGGCTCAGGGGGTGATCTCGTGGTTCATGAAGTTGAGCCCCACATCGGGCTCTCTGCGGTCAGCGCAGAGCCCGCTTCAGATCCTCTGTCTCCCTCTCCACCCCTGCCTCTTCCCCACCTGCACCCTCTCTCTCAAAAATAAGTAACATTTAAAAAAAAAGTCTTTACAAAGTATTGGCACTTGTATCAATTTGCTTAACCCTCAGTGGACTCTGTGTGGAAGGCAGAAGAGAGGTTTGGGGATGGTGAATTTGCTTCCTAGCTAGGCTAGACTTGTAACAAAGTATCCTCCAGGGGAAGATCCTTCCTTGCCTTTTCTGGCTTCTGGTAGTGGCTGGCAATCCTTGGGGCTCCTTGCCTTACAGATACATCATTCTGACTTCTGCGTCTGTTGTCACATGGCTGTCATCTCACTGTGTGCTGACCTCTTCTCTTATAGGGACACCAGTCATAGCGAATTAAGGGCCCACTTACTCTGGTATGACCATCTTAACCAATGGCATCTGCTACGACCTTATCTCTAAATAAAGTCACATTCAGAAATACTGGGCGGCGGGGGGGGGGGGGGGGGGGCGGGGGTGTGCGGTTAGGACTTCAACATATCTTTTTCAGGGACACAACTCAATCCATAACAGACAGGAATAAACATACTAAGGAGTTCTGTGGAATTTTCCTCAGCAGGGCACTGTATGTGCAGAGACTACTTGGCCTGCCAAACATCCAGTCACCGCTGCAACTTTTTTTTTTTTTTTTTAATTGTGAAACACTTCCAGAGACTTTCTCCTCTGCTCGTCCACCTTCAACATGGCTCTCCGCATGCTTGTGTGGTGCTTTGAGGTTTGACCACGCCCTGGGGCAGGTCTCATCTCATCTAACCATGAAGCACCCTCTGCAGGACACATTATCATCCCCATTTCACAGATAAGAAACTGAGCTTCTGAGAGATGTTAGTTCATGGTCACCCCGCAGATACAAGGTGCTGAGAGCCCTGGTCGGCCCGCCTCCCCCGCCAGGTACCCAGCTGCGTGCCGTGCTATGGAGACAAGGCAGGTGGCCACGATCAATGGCCAGTTGGCACTAGAGTTCAGCCATGTTTGAGGAAGGCATACTGGGGAGGATCTTGGATGCACCCTAAAATAATCAGCTTTCCCTTCTGCTGTGTTCTCCAGTGGGGGACCCAGCCAAGTGCCTCTCTGGGCTTATTGCTTCTTAGAAGGAAAAGCAGTTTGGAGGGATGAGGCTCTCGGTACAGGCCTGGGGTACATCCCACATCCCACCACCCCCAGGTTTGGGAGACTAGGAAGTGCTGATTTTCAGACTGTGTTTTTTTTAATATTTATTTATTTTTGAGACAGAAAGAGAGAGAGAGAGAGAGAGAGAGAGCATGCGTGCAAGCGGGGGAGGGGACAGACAGAGAGGGAGACACAGAATCCGAAGCAGGGTCCAGGTTCTGAGCTGTCAGTACAGAGCCTGACATGGGGCTCGAACTCACAAACCGTGAGATCAGGGCCTGAGCCGACTGAGCCACCCAGGTGTCCCTTCAAACTGTTTTTTGAGTCTCCAAACCCCCAATCTTTTAAAAAGGAAATGTAAGGATCCCCAACTTATAAAACAGATGCAAAGCATGCTTCAGGTAGGGATCTCTCCCATACCTCCCCAAATGGCCACCTCAGCAAACTCCATGTCCTGACCTCCTGAGTGAGAAAAATGTCTAAAAACCACATAAAGTGCAAAAAAGCAGATAACAAAATGCTCCTATGTCTTCACTTACTATGGGGTTAAAATGTTCACTAGAAATAGGCGGGAAATTTGACATTAAGAAATTACTGTTAAAATGCTTACAGTCTTCAGATGGTGTGGTTATTATTATTTTTTTTTAAGATTCCTTATCTTTTAGTACATTCTGAGATATTTCAGTTGAAATGCTGTGATGTCTGTTTGAAATTTGTTTCAAAATGAGGTGTGGTAGGGGCGCCTGAGTGGCTCTGCGGGTTGAGCAAGCCACTCTCGGTTTCCACTTCGGTCATAATGATCTCAGGGTCTCAGGCAGAGCCCCATGCTCAGCGGGGGGAGCCTGCTTGAGTCTCTCTCTCTCCCTCTCCCCCCCCCCCCTTCTCCCTCACTCTCTCTTTCTCTCTAAACTAAAAAGATAAATAATGAGGTGTGGTAGAGACGAAAATGGGCTGCAGAAGGTTGCCGTGGTGGTTACATGAGGCTTCTCATCTGGCTCAACCCAACTCTGTTCCCTCTATTCTGTAAGTGTGGCATGGTAACAAAAAAGCATTTTTCGGCTAAAAAGACTGAATTGTGCGTAACGAGCAGCGTGGCTTCTGTAATTCTTTTTAAAAGAAATTATTATCGAAGTACAGTCGGCATACAATGTCATATTAGTTTCAGGTGTACGACCTGGATATTCCACCATTCTCTACACCTGTACCTGCCCTTTGTCACCATTACAATACACATCACTTTTCATCTGCGTGAGTTATTTTGTAACTGAAAGTTTGTACCGCTTTTCTGTAAAGCACTTCAGTGAAGTATGACTGACACAGAAAAAGCTGTGTATATTTAATGTATACAACCTGATGAGGTTGCAAGAAAATATACACCTGTGAGATCATCACCACAATCCATGCCATAAACCCACCATCACCTCCAAAAGTTTCCTCTCGCCCTGTGTGTGTGTGTGTGTGTGTGTGTGTGTGGACTATAGGCTGTATGCTGTACAGAAGGTCTCTAGGACTTATCTTGTGTATCCAAAGCAAACTTTTAGTACTTCTTAATTACCTTTATGTATTTCGTCCACCCCCCCACCCATCTCCCACATCTTTAATTCTTTTTTTTTTTTAATTCTTTAAAAAGCAATTAAAAGTTAAAGTTCCAGGAGGTGATAGGGGCGTTGGGAGGGTGCGGAGAAAGGCGAGAGCAGCCGCGTCCCCCGCCCCTCGGCCCGGGGGGGGGGACCCCACCTGCCTTCCTCTGCGGTTCGCACCCAATGCCCCAAACTTCTCCGGGCGGCAGGCGGAGCGCCGCCCGGCCCCGGGCGCCCCATCTGTCCACCCGTCCGTCAGTCCTTCCACCCGGCCAGCCGGCGACCTTCGGGGTCTCCCGCCCAGCGCTCCGGGGCACCGCCACCTCCCCGCGCCGCCCACCCGGCCTGCGCCGCGGCCCCCGGGCGCGCTCGCTACTCACCGGTTGCGCTCCTTCCCCAGCGCGCTGCGCACGAAACTGAAAGCCAGCGCGGAGAGCTGCGGGGCAGTGCCGGGAGCCGGAGGCCGCTGCCGGGAAATCACGTGGACCCGAGGTGCGGAGACCACGCGCGCGCCGGCTGGGCGGGGGCGCACCGCCGTTCCTGCGCGCCGCCGGCGGGGCGGCGGGACCCGGGCACACCCCCGAGGGGCGCGGCGGGAGCTCGCCGCTTCCGCGGAGGCGAAACTGAGGCAGAGGCGCGCGCGCGCGCGAAGGGGTCAGAGCGCTGCAGGAGGACCCCGGGATGAGTTCAACGGTCCGCTCTCCTGGGACGCTAAGGAGGCGGGGACGGGGTGGGAAAGAGGAGATGGTGGCGGCGCGCGAGGACATGGAGCCCACCCGGCCTGGCTCCTGTCCCTCCATGAAAGGAGGGAGAAGGGAATAACGGCGACAAGCGGTCTTATGAACTGAGCCTTTGGCTTTCTGACACGGTGCCAAACACTATCTAGGAGTTTCCCTAATCCTCAAAAGAACCCTAAAGCGCAGGTGCAAGCGTGACCCCGTTTTACAGATGCGCAAACTGAGGTCGAGCGGAGAGAGGTGAAGGACTCTGCCCCCAGTGGCACAGGCAGAGACAGGAAGAGAAAGGAACCAGGAGCACTGGGAGGACAGAAAGATGAGCTGGTTCCCCCAGGAGGGGCTCAGCAGCAGTCCTGAACGGGGCGACAGCAGTGGGGGGAGTGGTCCGACTCCCCTTCCAAAGCTCCACTAACAACCTCCTGGCTTTTTGCACCCCTCCCGGGACAGGGAGCTCCCTTTCTCCTGCAGGGAATACATCCATCCCTGGGTTCCACCCACGCCCGGGTGACACCCCTGCAGCGAAGAAGCCTTCCTCTCATCACTTTTGTCCCCCTGCCTCCCAGGCCACGTGTGTGAGGGTGTGAACATGGGGGTACGGCAAGGTGGTGGTCATGAGCACAGCCACATCAGTGCCAGGCACCCCTGGATTTATGCCCTTCTCTCCAACTACTGGCCAAATACCTTTACTCAGGACTCAAGGACTGTGACACCACCTTGACCCTGCGAGAAGCACTGCCTGACAGTCCCGAGGAGTGCTCCTGGTCAACTTAGTGAGCCTGACCCTTGCTTTGGGCTCCAAAATAAAGAGAAAGCAGCCCAAGAGAGCATTGGAGGGGACAGAGCAGGGGTCGGAAGGAACCTGACTCAGGAGACGGTGGCCTCCTGACAAATCTTCCCAAACCTGAAGGGGCATCCCCCTGCCAAGCGCCATATCAGCCCTTGCCTCCTAGCCATCAAGATACAGGCCAGCCCCCCTTTGGCACCCTCATGATGTGGACCCTGACCTCATCTCTCTCCCTCTGCTCTTTGTTCTCTGTACTACGTCGGACTCCATGTAGTTTCCTGAGTCTGTCATGATTCCTTCTTCCCAGGGACTTTGCACATGCCAGCGTCTTGCTTTTTTCCCCCCATCCCATTCGGCCAACATGGCAGGAGGGATTTTCTTCATGCATCTTTCCTGGAGCCTTAGTCCCTCCCAAGACCGGGATGATAGAAACCTTTCATACTACAGCCTGAGGGTGGGAAGAAGACCTCTGATCATAATAAGGTGGTCCAGCTGAAAATATGCTTATGAGAGATTTTTCTTCCATGTTAACATCTGATTTACTTTTTAGGGGCTCCGTCCCCCTCTTTTACCAGAAAGCAGACCTCTGTGAGGGTCCCTTACTGCCCCCCCCCCCGCCATCTTTAGGATCTGAAGCCCCTCGTGCCCCCATAGGTCCTGTCCAGCACTGGAACCACATGGAACAGAGGAGTGACAACTCACGCGGGAAGCTGGTCAGGAGAGGAAACGGCACCTTTGATGGTGGGTAGGCAAAGAGGCTGAAAGGAGCCAGCGCTGTGGGGGAGGGGAGAGAGGGTCTGAGAAATGCTCTCTGCTGACCAAGGGGAAGGCTAGGAGACCCAGCCAGGGCCATTCCAGCTTCCACTCTTTCCTCTCTCCCAAAGCCACATGGGCAAGCAGATATTCACAAGAAAAGCAAAGCCAGCGCACGTATCCTGTGGGGAAGGGAGCAGAAAGCTGTCAGGGCCTTCTCGGGGCCTTCCCCTCGGCACACCCCAGTAATGGTGTCTGAGACTCCGCCATGAGCGTCACCTCATATGGATGAATATCCTACAATGTCGGAGAATTTGGAGAGCATCAAATCCAACGCCCCCATCTTATAGGAAGGGAAACTGAGGCTCAGGGCTGGGCTTGCACCAGGTCCCAGCCTTCCAGCCCACAGCTCTTTCTGTCACACCAGGTTGCCAGTAGGGGACCTCTGCCCTTAAAGTGGGTCGAGCCACCCTGTGTGATGGCAGAGGTAATATTCTCCGGGTCAACCCAGAAACAGGGCTCCATGCTCTGGCTGGGCCATCAGCGTGCAAGGCCACCAGTAGGAAGAGGTGCCTTGAAGGAAGGGAACCCGGGGCTCCTAGTGGCTAGGGGGTCAGAGGCATTTGCAGCTCTGTCTGAGGAGAGCCTAAAAGGTGAATGAGTGCGTCCCCATGAGGTTCGCGTCCCCCAACAGCTCTGGACAGACTTGAAGCTGCTGTGCCCGTCAAGAGAGCCACTGTGAGTGCTCCCTGGGCACTCACGTGACCAATGCTGCAGGGGACCCTACGGCCTGGGCAGGCATCCATCTGTATGGCTGTGATGAAGTCCATCCCAACCCACACCTCTCGTCTTGCTCCCCACCTCATGTGGTACCTCTCCTGAGAGAGGCCCCAGGGTGGCCTCTGACTGTCCACAGAGGGGAATCCAAGGCCCAGGGAACAGCCTGCTGGCCATTGCTCTCCTGCCCCCTTCAGCCCCCTTAAGCCATACCACCAGGATCCCCTTCCCAACAGACACTCAGGGAGAATGGCGGGTCCCGGAAAGAGACAAGGGAAGGATCCTGGGGTCTTATTTCCTTTGGTCCTGTTGCCTGATTTTCTTTAGGGTCTTCTGTCTGCTTTCTTTAAGACATGAGGTACTTAAGGGGCGCTTGGGTGGCTCAGTCAGTTGAGCACCAGACTCTTCATTTTGGCTCTCACAGTTCATGAGTTCGAGCCCCGCATTGGGCTCGGTGCTGACAGCTCAGAGGCTGCTTGGGATTCTTTCCCTCCCTCTCTCTGCCCCTCCCCCAAGTGCATGTGCTCTCTCTCTCTTTCTCAAACTAAATAAATAAACATTAAAAAAAAACAAAAGACGTAAGCTACTATAGGGCTTAGCTCTCCCCGTCTACCCAAGACCCTTTCCCTCTCTCAAGTTGGAAACAGTCTTCAATATAATTCTGAAATCAAAAAGCGATGAGAATTTGGCCCTCCGTTGGGCCCTCATGCCCCAGAAAAGAAACTCTGGGAATAATTCCAAGTGCTTCTGCCTAATATTTGAGGCCCTTCTTAAGAGAGCCCTTTTGAGCGCTCTCTTGAGATCTGCCTCCAGCCTCCAGTCCTTTGCTCAGGTGGTCCTTTCCTCCCACCCTGCCCTCCCTCTGGTCTTCATGGTGATTCTTCCTCCTAATTAGGAGTCAAGGTAGAAGGGGGCACCTGGCTGACTCAGACGGTAGAGTGTATGACTTGACTCGTGAGTTTAAGCCCCATGTTGGGGCCGAGCTTACTTACAACAACAACAAAAAAAGTCTAGGTAAGATCTTGTCAGGTCATAAGTCCTGGAGTGAAGAGACCATATTTCCCCACCGATATCTGTGCCTGTCCCCAGGGGGGGCTGGGGAGAGATCTGGGGAGTCAACCACCCCCTCCTCTCTCTCTCTCTCTACAGCACATACCAGGAATCCCAGAGGCTTAGGAAGGGTTTCTTGTTGGAAAGTTGTTGTTGGTAAGTGTTGTCAGAGTATACTGAACTTTTCAGATTCCTAAATAATAAACAAACAAACAAACAAACAAAAAAGTAAATAAAATAATACAAAACCTTAAGAGGTGTTCAAAAGGCTAGCTGCAATGTGCTATCCTGCATTGGATCCTAGGACAGAAAGGGGTATCAGTGGAAAAAGTCTGGAGTTTGGTTAACAGCAACGTACCAACATTAATCTCTAAGTTATGACAAAAATACAAAGGTTAGGAGTGACTGTGGGGGGCAGTACGCTTTTCTCTATTTCCCATGATGTACCTGCATTCCTTTCGTCTTCAGCATTTGTGCGTTAAGAAATATTGAAGATACACATAGTCCTTAGGCTCGATTCCTTATCTACAACGACAAAAGCAAGTGAGCTCTGAAAACTGCACATTTTTTCCTTCAGTCTGTCAGTAGACCCTGCCATTTGGATAGGGGGCTATCTATAGTATTTATCTCACTTCTCGTGATGTGGAGAGAGACCAGTGTGTGTGACTGTGGGGTGCCACCCCACATCCCATAGAGGGTGTCCTGCCATATATCCAGGTCACACACACGGTGCTACCTTTCTGAAATCCACAAGATTCTGAACGTGGAAGTTCATGTGGTCTTAATGGCCATGAACAGGGGGTTGTGGATCTGTGTGACAAACCCCCCACGTCCTACCTCCGAGCCTAAGAATGAAATGTTACTAAAATGGCTGAAACCCCATGTGTGTCATATGGTTTTGATTATCAGGAAGATGCCCATGTTTTTAAAAGCAGTCAGTTGCAACAGGGGTGGTGAGAAGAATTCGGAGGTTTTGGAGGCCCCTCTGTGGGCTGGGTCCCCTATTTCCCCACCTCGCCCCATACCCTCCTCGCCTCTTCTAAAGCATAAGCCACCAAGAGTTACCTGCTTGGGCATGGGAGGAGTTATACTATCACAAAGGAACTGCCCATGACCTTGTTCTGACAAGCAATCTTGGGCATCCTAGAGCAGTGGACAGTTACTTGAGGATGGATGGTGGAGAAACCAGGGAAAAGCTCTAGGAGACATAAGGGGTTCCACGGCCAGGACAGGGACCTGTCAGAACAGCTGTGGTCACTTCCCCCAGAGATGGGAAGAATGCGTTGTAATGGGGTCCCCATGGCTGGGAAAAGAGGAAGCAGCTTGGGGCAGGGGCTGGGGTCTAGGCTGGGCTCTGTGGCTTGAGTCAGAGGCCGCACTCCACCACTAATTTGCCACTGCTGACCTTTGCCCTCTCTGGCCCCTGGCGCCCTCATCCATATGACAGTGAAGCAATCCCTTGCCTTGTCCACCTGTCAGGGCTTGGCAAGGATGCCTTTACTTAGCCTTCTGTGACCCATCTTCCTCTGCAAAGTGAGGATAGTAATAGTAGCTACCTCATAGGGTTGTTGCAAGGATAAAATGAGATAATCCACATAGAGAGCTTAGAACAGGATCTGCTGCATGGGAACCCTCCAAGAGATACTGTTGCTTTTTCCAACAATACTCCTGGAATAATGACTATACTTCAGCCCTGGGTGAGAAGGTGGGGTACAGCAAAGAGGTGAAAAGACATGGTCTCTACCTTTAGGAAGCCCAACATTCATCTGCTAACCCCAGAACCAAATGCAAAATTGCACCTGAGCAGTATTTTAAAGGAGAAATGCACCAAGCTGTGGTTTGAGGACCCTGAAGAAGAGATCTGACCTAGTGTGTGTGTGTGTGGAGGGGCTTTTCCTGAGGATGAGGAGGAATCAGATGGGGGAAGAGAGAGAGAAAGCATTCAGGGTAGAGGTAATAGCATGTGCAAAGGCCCTTTGTGTGGGGGGAGCATAAAGCATGGCTAATGCAGGGGATGGGGTTGGGGAGTGTGGCCTCAAGTGGCCTGGGAAGGTCAGCAGGATCTCCAGTTTACAGACTGTTGGGCTAGGCTCTGGGAGACCTCTCTCCTCAACAAACAATTGAAATAATGGCTACATTACAACAAAAGGTTTTATTTAATACGCAGCTCAAAAGAAAGAAAGGGATAATCCCAGGAACTAGAGATGAACTAGGAACTGAGAGCTAACACTAAGTAAAGTAGCCCAGAGAAACAAATTTGAAGATGTGGGTTCAAACCACACTGGCCTCGGGTTTAACACCCTCAGAGGGAAAGAAGTGAGATGAAGAGGTGGAATAAATAAATGATATTAATATCATAATAGTAGGGGACTTTAACACCCCACTTAGAGCAACAGATAGATCATCTAAGCAGAAAACCAACAAAGAAACGATGGCTTTAAATGACACATTGGAGTGGATAGACTTAACAGATACATTCAGAACATTTCATCCTAAAGCCGCAGAATACACATTCTTCTCCAGTTCACATGGAATGTTCTCCAGAATAGACCATATACTGGGACACAAATCAGCCCTCAGCAAGTACAAAAAGATTGAGATCATACCGTGCATATTTTTAGACCACAACAATATGAAACCTGAAATCAACCACAAGAAGAAATTTGGAAAGACCATGAGCACTTGGAGATTAAAGGACATCCTACTAAAGAATGAATGGGTTAACCAAGAAATTAAAGAGGAAATTATAAATTCATGGAAGCCAATGAAAAGATTAACACGACAGTCCAACACCTCTTGTATGCAGCGAAGGCGGTCATAAGAGGGAAGTATATAGCAATCCAGGCCTTCCTAAAGAAGGAAGAAAGGTCTCAGATATACAACCTAACCTTACACCTTAAGGAGCTGGAAAAAGAACAGCAAATAAAGCCTCAAACCAGCAGAAGATGGGAAATAATACAGATTAGAACAGAAATCAATGATATCGAAATAAAAAAACAAACAGAACAGATCAATGAAACCAGGAGCTGGTTCCTTGAAAGAATTAACAGGATTGATAACTCCCTAGCCAGATTTATCAAAAAGAAGAAGGAAAGGACCCAAATTAATAAAGTCACAAATGAAAGAGAAGAGATCATGCAGAAACACATACAATAATAATAGAATATTATGAGTAATTATATGCCAGCAAATCAGGCAACCTAGAAGAAATGGGAGAATTCCCAGAAACGTATGAACTACCAAAACTGAAACAGAAAGTAGAAAATTCAAACAGACCCATAAACAGGAAGGAAATTGAATCAGTAATCAAAAATCTCCCAAAAAACAGGAGTCCAGGGCCAGATGGCTTCCCAGAGGAATTCTACCAATGTTTATGTATGTATGTATGTATGTATGTATGTATGTATGTATGTATTTTTGCTTTTATTTTTTAAAATTTATTTATTTAATTTATTTTTTTATATTAAACATGATCTATTGTCAAATTTGTGTCCATACAACACCTAGTGCTCATCTCAACAGGTGCCCTCCTCAATGCCCATCACCCATCACCCACCTTCCCCTCACCCCCACCCCCTATCAACCCTCAGTTTGTTCCCTATATTTGAGAGTCTCTTATGGTTTGCCTCCCTCTCTGTAACTTTTTTCCCCCTGTTTCCCTCCCCCATGGTCTTCTGTTAAGCTTCTCAAGATCCACATAGGAGTGAAAACATGGTATCTGTCTTTCTCTGTCTGACTTATTTCACGTAGCATAATACCCTCCAGTTCCATCCACATTGCTATAAATGGCCAGATTTCATTCTTTCTCATTGCCAAGTAGTATTCCATTGTATACTTAAACCACATCTTCTTTATCTATTCCATAAATTTGGCTCTTTCCATAATTTGGCTATTGTTGAAAGTGCTGCTATAAACATTGGGGTACATGTGCACTCCTGTATCCCTTGGGTAAATTCCCAGTAGTGCTATTGCTGGGTCATAGGGTAGTTCTATTTTTAATTTTTGGAGGAACCTCCACACTGTTTTCCAGAGCAGCTGCACCAGTTTGCATTCCCACCAACAGTGCAAGAGGGTTCCCATTTTTCCACATCCTCGCCAGCATCTATAGTCCCCTGATTTGTTCATTTCAGCCACTCTGACCAGTGTGAGGTGGTATCTCAGTGTGGTTTTGATTTGTATTTCCCTGATGAGGAATGATGTTGAGCATCTTTTCAAGTGTCTGTTGACCATCTGGATGTCTTCTTTAGAAAAGGGTCTATTTAGAAAAATGTCTTTAGAAAATTTTCTTCTGCCCATTTCTTCACTGGATTATCTGTTTTTCAGGTGTGGAGTTTGGTGAGTTCTTTATAGATTTTGGATACTAGCCTTTTATCCAATATGTCATTTGCAAATATCTTTTCCCATTCCGTCAGTAGCCTTTTAGTTTTGTTGATTGTTTCCTTTGCAGTGCAGTCTACCAAACATTTAAAGAAGAGTTAATACCTATTCTTTTAGAAGCTGTTCAAAAAAATAGAAACAGAAGGAAGGATCCCAAACTCATTGTACGAGGCCAGTATGACCTTGATTCCAAACCAGACAAAGACCCCACTCAAAAGGAGAATTAGAGACCAATCTCCCTAATGAACACGGATGCAAAAATTCTCAACAAGATACTAGCCAACTGCATCCAACAATACATTAAAAGAATTATTCACCATGATCAAGTGGGATTTATTCCTGGGCTGCAGGGCTATTTCAATATCTGCAAATCAATCAATGTGATACATCACATTAACAAAAGAAAGGATAAGAGCCACATGATCCTCTCAATAGATGCAGAAAAAAGCATTTGACAAAACACAGCATCCTTTCTTGATAAAAATCCTCAAGAAAGTAGGGATAGAAGTAGGGAAACCTCAAGATCATAAAGGCCATATATGAAAGACCCACAGCTAATATTATCATTAATGGGGAAAAACTGAGAGCTTTCCCCCTAAGGTCAGGAACACGGCAAGGATGTCCACTCTCACCACTGTGTTCAACATAGTACTGGAAGTCCTAGCCTCAGCAATCAGACAACAAAAAGAAATAAAAGGCATCCAAATCAGAAAGGAAGAAGTCAAACCCTCACTGTTTGCAGATGACATGCTATTCTACATGGAAAACCCAAAAGATTCCACCAAAAAACTGCTAGAACTGATCCACGAATTCAGCAAAGTCACAGGATGTGAAACCAAGGTACAGAAATCGGTTGCATTTCTACACACCAATAATGAAACAGCAGAAAGAGAAATCAAGGAATCGATCCCAATTACAATTGCACCAAAACCCATAAAATACCTAGGAATAAACCTAAGCAAAGAGGTGAAAAATCTATACGCTGAAAACTATAAAAACTTATGAAAGAAACTGAAGACACAAAAACAGGGAAAAACATTCCATGCTCATGGGTAGGAAGAACAAATATTGTTAGAATGTTGATACTACCCAAAGCAATCTACATATTCAATGCAATCCCTATCAAAATAACACCAGCATTCTTCACAGAGCTAGAACAAACAATTCTAAAATTTGTATGAAACCAGAAAAGACCCCAAATAGCCAAAGTAATGTTGAAAGAGAAAACCAAAGCAGGAGGCATCACCATCCAGACTTCAAGCTGTGTTACAAAGCTGTAACCATCAAGACAGTGTGGTCACTGGCACAAAAAAAGACACATGGTTCAATGGAACAGAATAGAGAACCCAGAAACGGACCCATAAGTGTATGGCCAACTAATATTTGACAAATCAGGAAAGAATATCCAATGGAAAAAAGACAGTCTCTTCAGCAAATGGTGCTGGGAAAACTGGACAGCGACATGCAGAAGAATGAACCTGGACCACTTTCTTACACCATACACAAAAATAAACTCGAAATGGATGAAAAACTTAAACATAAGACAGGAAGCCATCAAAATCCTAGAGGAGAAAGAAAGCAAAAACCTCTTTGACCTTGGCCACAGCAACTCCTTACTAGACATGTCTCCAGAGACAAAGAAAACAAAAGCACAAACGAACTATTGGGACCTCATCAAGGTCAAAACTTCTGTACAGCAAAGAAAACAATCAACAAAACTAAAAGTCACTCAACGGAATGGGAGAAGACATTTGCAAATGACATATCAGATAAAGGTTTAGTATGCAAAATCTCTGAAGAACTTACCAAATTCAACACCCCAAAACCAAATAATGCAGTGTAGAAATGGGCAAAAGACATGAACACTTTTCCAAAGAAGACATCCAGATGGCTAACAGACACATGAGAAAATGGTCAACATCACTCATCATCAGGGAACTACAGATCAAAACCACAATGAGATACCACCTCACACCTGTCAGAATGGCTAAAATGAACAACTCAGGAAACAATAGATATTGACAAGGATATGGAGAAAGGGAAACATTTTTGCATTGCTGGCGGGACTGCAAACTGGTGCAGCCAACTCTGGAAAGGAATATGGAGGTTCCTCAAAAACTTAAAAATAGGCCTCCCCTATGACCCAGCAACTGCTCTACTAGGTATTTAGCCAAAGCATACAAAAATGTTGATTTGAAGGGGCACATGCACCCCAATGTTTTAGCAGCACTATCAACAATAGCCAAAGTATGGAAAGAGCCCAAATGTCCATCAACTGACAAATGGATAAAGAATATGTGGTTTATATATACAATGCAATATTACTCGGTGATCAAAAAGAATGAAATCTTGGAGCTCCTGGGTGGCTCTGTCAGTTAAGTGTCTGACTTCACTCAGGTCATGCAATCTCACAGTTTGTGTGTTCAAGCCCCACATTGGACTCTGTGCTCTGACAGCTTGTAACCTGGAGCCTGCTTCAGATTCTGTGTCTCCCTCTCTCTCTGCCCCTCCCCTGCTTGTGCTCTGTCTCTCTCTCTCTCAAAAATAAATAAACATTAAAAAAATTTTAAAAAAAAAGAACGAAATCTTGCCATTTGCAACAATGTGGATGGAACTAGAATGTATTATGCTAAGCGAAATAAGTCAGCCAGAGAAAGATAAATATCATATGACTTTGGTCATATGTAGAATTTAAGAAATACAACAGATGAACACAGGGGAAGGGAAGGAAAAATAAGATAAAAATAGAGAGGGGGGCAAACCATAAGAGACTCTTAAATATAGAGAACAAATTGAGGGTTTCTGGAAGAGTGTTGGGTGGGGGGATGGCCTAAATGGGTGATGGGAATTAAGGAGGGCTCTTGTTGGGATAAGCACTAAGTTTATATGTAAGTGATGAATCACTAAATTCTACTCCTAAAACCATTATTACACTATATGTTAATTAACATGGATTTAAATTAAATTTAAAAAATAAAAATAAGAGAGGTGGAATGAAGGCATCTCCCCTCAGTGAAAAAAAGAAAAAAAAAACGAATAAGGAAGCCACAAGGAGTGTTAGGTGGGTCTGGGTGTGGGTATAAATTGAAAACTCAAGCTCATGCACATGAAGCAATAAAGTGTGTATTTATACTGCCAGCAGGGTGCAGGACTTCCTGAACTGAGTAAGTAACCTGGAAACACATCCAGACTAATGACTAATGCAAACTTTGAGGTTCCAGGCAGGAATAAGTGCAAAACCACCCTTGAAGGAAATGTGGGTAATCCAGAGAGCACGCTGTCCACAAGACACCCAAATTCCACTCAAGATGAGCTTCCAAGTAAATGAAAACTTCAAGCCATATAAGGAAGCCATCTACCACAAGAGAGAGCTAGCAAAACACAATCAGTAAGAAGACAAGCACCCCCAATGTTCTGATGCAATAGAACAACCTGGACGAAACTACAAAGGAACTAGTTTTTCACTGATGAAGGAAACAGAACCATAGTGAAATCGTAGGACTTCAGGGGTTAAAAAAAAAAAAAAGAACAGTTAGATTGGAAAATGAATTCAATGGAAATTTCTAGAAATAAAAATTATTGATGATAAAATGAAAAACTCAGTGAATAAGTAAATGGATTAGACACAGCTATAAAAAGTGAGAGAATTGAAAGAAGTATCTAAGGAAATGATCCAGAATTTAGCAGAGAGCTCATAAATAAATGGAAATTATTAAGCAGATCAGCTAAGAGGCATGTGGGATGGGATGAGAGGGCCCAACATATGTCTAATGGAAATTCGAGAAGTTATGGGCCAATAGAACAGGGAGAGGCAGTAACTGGAGAGACAGTGACTAAGAAATTTCCAGAGCTGATGAAAGACATTGACTCCAAAATTGAACAATTATGCTGGGTCCAAAGCAACTAGGTTGAAAGGCAGACAGGGGCCAGATAATGTAGGACCCTGGAGCCCATGCAGAGAATTTTGCCTACATCCTAAGACTCTCTTTATTCTTGCTGAGTTTTTGGCATGCAAGTGAATGATCAGTTTTGCTTCTTGAAGCTGCTGTGGGGAAGAGATTGTAGGGGATGCCACAATGCAGGAAGACATCAGGATGCAGAAGGCTATAGATGGATCCCCATAAGAGATCATGGTAGCCTGACCTAGGGTGGAGATGGAGACAGAGAAAAGTGGGTAGGCTGGAAATATTGAGGACATAAGATGGACAGGAGTCACTGAAGGGAATGAGTGAGAAGAGCAGGTCAAGGGCTGCATGCAAGGGAAAGAGAGACATTCCTAGAACTGAACTCAAGGGCTGGAAGGGGTTGGTCTGCAGGACCATGCTCTGTTAGAACAGAAGAACAACAGCAAGTTGGGTGTGTATGGGTTACAGGAAACAGGAAGATGAGGGAGAGGTTCTGTTGACCACACTGCCCAGCAATCTGGAAAGTAGGGCACAAGGCTGATTGCAGGGAGAGAGCTGGGAGATAGATAGGAGGGGGCAGCTGCAAATTTCAGGATGGTGGAGAAGGATCAAAGATATTGTGGCAGGTGGAGAGGAGGGTTGACCAGAAAGCTGAGGGAGGCCTTACTCAGGGCAAAGGTCTATTGGAGGTAGGCGGTCATGGATTCTCAGTGGAACCTCACACTGGGGAGTGGATTATGGACACCACTGCCACTGGGCAGAGCAGGCATAACTTGTGATCTCTAAGGAGCCTATGACCTTCAAGGAGCTTGCCTGAGGTCGACTTTGGAATTGGGAGTAACCGATAGTCACATCCTATTGCTGGGACCCTCTGAACCTGGGTTTGGTCATGGGGTTGCAGCTCCACCCCCCCCCCCCCCCGACTAGGCCTTATGGCTTGAGTAATGCCCATCCAGCAGGGGCATGGAGCAGAGTCTTTGGGGGCATCATGGCTGGGCTCAAACCCCACTCTGGCACTTACTAACAGCTGCCCTGCATGTAAATGAGGAACATAAAAGTGCTTTGCCCATGGGATTTTTGTGAGCACTGAATGAAGCGATACATAAAGCATCTAGCTCTGTGCCTCACACCTAGAAGGAACTTAGAGTTAGTTATTATAATGGTTGTCATTGCTATTGGCTCTAGGGGGTGCGGTGCTCCTGAAAAAAAACAAAAAACAAAACAAAAAAAAAACGCAGGACAGGGTGTGCATGAGATAAAACCCAAGCAGGTGAGGAGGCAGGCCTTGGGTCTCCAGTGGGCATGAGGTGCATGATCAAAGGTGGGTCTCAGCAAGGTCGCCTGGGTAACAAAGACCAGAGGGCAGAGACTGGAGGCAGGGAGGCGGGAGGCCATTGGGACACACTCAGACTCTCGGACCCTTTGACTCACCCAAGCCCTCACCATGGGCCTGATCTCAGCCTGCAGAATACAACACAATGAAAATAGCTATTGCTACTGTGTGTCGGGCACTGCCCTGAGGGTTTATGGGCATTTCCCACATTGATCCTCACAACGTCATGAGGTGGTTACTACTGTTGTACCCATAGAACACAAATGGCAATGGCTCAGAGAGCTTATATGACCTCCAGAGAACTGGGATTTGATCCTGGGTCTGTCCCAGCCCAAATTCTGTATGTGAAGCCACTGTGATCTCATGTGCCCAGCTGTGAGAATCCAGATAACCTTGGTGTTCTCCCTCTCTATTCTGTTCTTTTTTCCTTCTTTCTTTCTTTCTTTCTTTCTTTCTTTCTTTCTTTCTTTCTTTCTTTCTTTCTTTCTTTCTTTCTTTCCTTTCTTTCTTTCTTTTTGCGAGAGTGATATAAAGAATTCTCATTGTACCCATCATCCAGCTTCATCTAATGTCAGTCATGGCCAGTCATATATTAAGGCTACTCCACCCATGTCTGTTTTGGCTAACAATTATATATTAATGAGATTTACTCTATGGCAATCTGGTCTTACTGCATTATTGATGATATATTAAGGGCAATATTTCTTTTACTTCTACGGGCACGTTTGCCATCTCTGACCTCTTGTGACATAGGTCTAAGTTGGCTTTATCTACATTTTACAGAAGGGAAAATCGAAGACCAAGGTTCCACAGGGAATGAAGGACTGGATCTGGGACACCCGCACTCCAAACCCTGGCATCTGGTGCTTTCCTCCTGCAAAGTATGTGCGTTCCGGCATCACCAGCACCGCCTTGTGGCTGCAAGACGTTTGCACCGCTCCAACACCAGCTTCTCTGGGTAAATTTCATTCCACTGTGGTGAGCTTATCTCAGGGCAGGTTGAGGCGGAGGAGGAAGTTGCTTTTAGGACAAAGATAAGGTTTCTGAACAGTGTCTTCCCCACCCTTTGGGCCTCAGACGCACGGACATGGACTCAGGCTCAAGCTTTGTGCTCAGACCTGCGCTTGAGCCTGAGACTGCTGCTGTCTCCATGTGACCTCCAAGCTACTTGACCTCTCTGAGTTCCTGTCTCCTTGTTTGGTTAGCAGGGCTATTAACAGGACGTGATGAGGATAAAATGAGACCTGATTTGTACAGGTGCCTGGCCCATTGCATGCTTCAGCCCTTATGGAGTCAGGAGACCCATTTTGCTAGGCGATCTCATTACCCTGCCTTCCTTTACCAAAAATAAGACCCTCATCTGCCTAAGGCAGTGGAAAAGGGCTCTTCCAAGGCCTGAATCTTACTGGGGTTGCTGAAGTATATCCCCGGTATATCCAATCGATCCCCAAAGCGCATGTAAGGTTGGGGTAGATTGAAGAAGCATGGCCAGGGGGTGGGCAGGGGTATCAGGCTCCTGCCCGTGGAACCAAGTTAGGTGGGGAGGCCTGAGTTCTCTCTGTGGGCTGGGGGCAAGTATCAGGCTACTCCCACGCCCCAGTGTCCAGCTTGTTCACATGCCCCAGGCCTGACTTACTCAAACAGATCATATTCGACTTGGCCAAGCATCATAATGACCTCTCACCCTTGTTATCTGGGTAGCTGGCTCTCTGGGCCACCTTAGTGGTCTCCTGGTTCACTAGAAGAGAGGGTAGGGGTGAAGGGCTACAGGCCCAGGCGCAGCCCCCTCCAGGCACCCGCAGTCTTGGCCAAGGCTCAGCCTCTTTGGGATGAGGAGTTGGACTGCGCTGCCTTCCTGTGTAAGTCAGATGACTGTGCTGAAGGGACACAGAGACAGCCCTGACCCCTAACCCTGGCCAGAGATCCCGGTCATATGATAGCTTTTCGGTCCCACACACAGTAGCCCTATGACCCCAAATGGCAGCTCCTGAACCAAGCCGTGGTAAGTCTAGCCTCACCCAGACCAAGCTGGGACACCTCCTCCCCCCAGTACAAGCTGAGTGTACAGTCCTGGGCCTCAAACTTCTGGTACCCTCTGTGTTAGAGATCATCACATTTGGGCCCCCTATGCCCTAACTGTATTGAGCAAGAGGCTAAGGCCCAGAGAGGGAAGAGGAACTTCCTGGAAAAGTCACACAGCCTCCCTACCCTGGGCTCTTTTGTCACCCCTAACCGGGGCGTTCAGGCCTTGGGACATTGACCCATCCTCTCCCCAGAACTTCTGCCCTCCTTGGAGTCTCCCAAACCCTGTCCATCACCAACAGCCTGTCTCTGGGGGCAGGCTGAAGCCAGGGGCCCTCCTGGAATGCAGCTTCATGACCCCTTGCTGGCACCCTTCAAGTTTTTCTTGTTGTTACAGCTGCCCGGAATCAGAATTTTTCCGGGTGTCTGGACCACTCCTGCACCTGAGCTCCCATACTCTTGGCTTCCATACAGGAGGGGAGCACGTCTGAGTGAGTGCCTCCTGTGCCCAGGCTTGCACTGAACACTAACCATCACAGTGGCCCCCAGGAGCCCTACAGATGGGTGAACACAGGGCAGGAGAAGCCAGCACTCACCTGGCACCTCACAGGGGCAGCTCAGAAGGTCTGGGGAGCCTGGGTCCAGGGGGTAGGAGGCCTGGGGACACACTGAGAGAGTGGTGTGCAGGCCTGCCTCACATCCTAAGCTAGTAACAGGAACCAGGCTGATAACGGTCCTGGCTCCCGTGGCCAAGGTCTCTGCCTTTATGGCTGGTTGCTGCCCTACCCACTATAGGACTCCTTCCTTGACCACCCACCTTGCCCTGCCCTCCCGGATGAATTCTCACCGTATCTGCCACCGGACACAGCACTGTTGACCTTGATGAGCTCTTGTGCCATAACATTTAAAAATATCGATCATATTAATTTTTAAAATATAAAATGGGTGCCTGCATGGCCAAGATGATATAGGGAAAAGGAAATCAAGCCACCCGATAGTCCTTCCATCCTAAAGCAGTCCTGTTTTGTGTGAGGGGTGGGGAGCGGGGGACAGGGGCTTTCCCCGAGCAGGTCTTTTGTGCTTCCGCACACTCACTAGACAAATACTTACTGAGCATCTACTCAATAAATGGCCCCAGGCAGGGATGCAGAGGTGGGAGAAGAAGAGAGCTGCTCGCCCTTCCTCTCACGGTTCCACATTCCAGTGGGAGACACAGACATGGTCTTGGGCTCCTGTTCCGTGGCCTCGCCTCCACTGTCACAACCAGAAGGCCATGTGACTAATTGCTGAATAATAACATCCACTGTTCATTGAGCTCTTTTCTGGGCCTTCTAGACCGTGAGCTCCTCAAGCCAGGATCGTGGCTGCATTGGATCCTCACGTAGTAGGTGCTTGGCACGTAGCAGGCGCACGATAAATGCTTGTTGGGTGGAGACTGAAACAGCAGGAGCTGTGCGGAGCTCTTCACCTGCCTGATTCCACTGTCATGATCACTCTGTCAGCAGCCACTGTCTGTAATCTCCAGTTCCTAGGTGGGAGTCTGAGCCCAGAGAGGTACAGCAAGCTGTTCTAGACGATGCAGCTGGTGGCCTTGAGAGCCAGGACTTAGACGGCAAGGCCGTACTCTGTGCAAGGCCCCAAACCCGAGTGAGGGTCGGGTGAAGGCATGCACTGGCGTCAGGGGTGTGATCTAGCCACACCCTGACTCAGTTGCTGTGTCACCATGGGTTGGTCACTAGCTCTCTCTGAGCCTCAGTTTTCTCATCTGTAAGATGGGAAAGTATTGATTGCTGCCCTTTGCATTCAAAGAGATAAAGGGTGTAGGACCCATAAAGCGTCCTACATGTAGGCTTTCTCCTGATTTGCACACAATACCTCCGAGTGGGTGGCGCTGAAAACAGGGGCTGCCTCTGGGAGGAATTGGGGGTTTGGGAAAAAGGACAGGGATGCTTTTGTGCCTTTGGAATTTTGACTCATGTGAATGTGTTATTTTTAAAAACATTACAACATCCAGCATTTTACCCACAGCTGGAGCCAAGTATTCCCTTTGGCAAAAGACCAGTGGTCAGTTCCTCTTCCTCAGAGCTCCTGGGCAGGAATCCAGGCCTACAGGGATACGGCAGGACCTCTTGGGTGGGTCCTTCCCTAGGCCCATGTCATACTCCCGCTCACAGAGCAGGGTGAGCCTCGCTGATTCCCAAGGCCCAGCCAGGGAGGCCTGTTTCTCCTGGGGCACCCACCTGGCCCTCAGGGGTTCACACCCACAGTCATTGCG
Organism: Leopardus geoffroyi; assembly: GCF_018350155.1. Taxonomy (NCBI): domain Eukaryota; kingdom Metazoa; phylum Chordata; class Mammalia; order Carnivora; family Felidae; genus Leopardus; species Leopardus geoffroyi. Next base: position 34,096,355 of record NC_059335.1, on the reverse strand, counting down.
GGGCTCCCCTTAGCTGAGCTGGTGTGTGCCCACTGGCCTCGCCAGGGCAAGGGTTGGAGGGCATTGGTTTTGCCAGGCCTCCTGACACCCCCATCTGGATGGGGAAGCCCTGTTAACGGCTTCCCAAGGAGCAGGGGAACTTCCTGGCAGGCTGCTGTCCTGGCTGATGTTTCTGTTCTGCTCCTGGGGCCGTGGAGGGCAATGAATGTGAGTGTCCCTGGCTGGGGTACTGGTGGTCAGTGGCAATGCCTGCCAAGGAGCGGGAGGCATGTCCCTCTGCTGGTGCAGCGGGTGCTGGGACCTGGCACAGGAGTGTGAGAGGTCATGGGATCAAGGTTAAAAAGCAAAAAAGTAACAAATAAATAAATAGATAGATAGATAAATAAAACCAAACAAAACCCAGAAATGCCTATCCCTGCATCTTAGACTGTTAAAATGTCGTCGGCACCACCATCATCCCATCAGCTATATTTTTGAGTGACATACTTTTTGCATTCTCTCATTTGATCCTTGTTCTTCCTCTTTTTGTTGTGGTAAAATACACAGACCTTAAAATTCATTATTTTAAAGAGTGTACAGCTCAACGGCATTCAGCGCATCCACAATACAACCATCAAATTCCAGAACATTTGCATCATACCCACTAAGCCCTCCTCCTTCGGCCCTCCCACCCCCACCACCCCCGGAACCACAGATCTCCTTCCTGTCTCCATGGATTTGCCTCTTCTGGGCATTTTATATAAATGCAATTATGCAATATGATGACTGCATAAGTACAAATGCCGGCCTTTGTGCCTGGCTTTTTGTAAGAAGTGTAATGCTTTCTTGGACCCTGTTGTAGCATGCATTGGTGCTTGGTTCCGTTATGTGGCTGGAGAGTGTCCCATTGCATGGCTAGACCACGTTGTGTTCAGTCCTCATCCATCACAGACTCTTGGCTGGTTTCCTATCTCATTCAATCTTCATACCCACTCCCTGAGGTACCTTGGTTGCTCCTGCTTCATCACAGCTCAAAAAATGGAGCAGAGAGAAGTTAACATGCCTCAGGTCAGGATTTGAACTCAGAGCTGGGCTCCAGGGTGGGCAGACCAGTTAATGGGACACGCTGCCCCTTTGTTCCTTGAAGCCCAGAATCTGAGAATCATGGAAACACAGGACAAGGACTTTCAGAGCGTGACAGCTCCTACGACCCTCCTGGTGTGGCTCCTGGGGAAGGGGCTCCCTGGGGTGGGGAGGGCCAATGACATTTTAAGGTCATGATCCCATGACCTCTCACACTCCTATGCCAGGTCCCAGCTTAGCAGAATACATTCTACTTCCATCCATGTTGTTGCAAATGGCAAGATTTCATTCCCTTTGAATGCCGAGTAATACTCCATTGTACATGTATATACCACATCTTCTCTATCCATTTATCTGTCGATGGACATTTGGGCTCTTTCCATACTTTGGCTCTTGTGGATAGTGCTGCTATAAACATGGGGGTGCATGTACCCCTTTGAAAGATCACTCCTTTAACCTTTTGATAAATACCTAGCAGTGCATTTATCCAAAATTTTATCCAAATTTATCCAATTTATCCAATTGCTGGGTCATAGGGTAGTTCTATTTTTAAATTTTTAAGGAACCTCCATACTCTTTTCCAGGGTGGTTGCACCAGTTTGCAGTCCTACCAGCAATACAAAAATGTTTCCCTTTCTCCATATCCTTGTCAATATCTATTGTTTCCTGAGTTGTTCATTCTAGCCATTCTGACAGGTGTGAGGTGGTATCTCATTGTGGTTTTGATCCGTAGTTCCCTGATGATGAGTGATGTTGACCATTTTCTCATGTGTCTGTTAGCCATCTGGATGTCTTCTTTGGAAAAGTGTCTGTTCATGTCTTTTGCCCATTTCTACACTGCATTATTTGGTTTTGGGGTGTTGAATTTGGTAAGTTCTTTAGAGATTTTGCACACTAAACCTTTATCTGATATGTCATTTGCAAATGTCTTCTCCCATTCCGTTGAGTGACTTTTAGTTTTGTTGATTGTTTTCTTTGCTGTACAGAAGTTTTGACCTTGATGAGGTCCCAATAGTTCGTTTGTGCTTTTGTTTCCTTTGTCTCTGGAGACATGTCTAGTAAGGAGTTGCTGCGGCCAAGGTCAAAGAGGTTTTTGCTTTCTTTCTCCTCTAGGATTTTGATGGCTTCCTGTCTTATGTTTAAGTTTTTCATCCATTTCGAGTTTATTTTTGTGTATGGTGTAAGAAAGTGGTCCAGGTTCATTCTTCTGCATGTCACTGTCCAGTTTTCCCAGCACCATTTGCTGAAGAGACTGTCTTTTTTCCATTGGATATTCTTTCCTGATTTGTCAAATATTAGTTGGCCATACACTTATGGGTCCATTTCTGGGTTCTCTATTCTGTTCCATTGAACCATGTGTCTTTTTTTGTGCCAGTGACCACACTGTCTTGATGGTTACAGCTTTGTAACACAGCTTGAAGTCTGGATGGTGATGCCTCCTGCTTTGGTTTTCTCTTTCAACATTACTTTGGCTATTTGGGGTCTTTTCTGGTTTCATACAAATTTTAGAATTGTTTGTTCTAGCTCTGTGAAGAATGCTGGTGTTATTTTGATAGGGATTGCATTGAATATGTAGATTGCTTTGGGTAGTATCAACATTCTAACAATATTTGTTCTTCCTACCCATGAGCATGGAATGTTTTTCCCTGTTTTTGTGTCTTTAGTTTCCTTCATAAGTTTTTATAGTTTTTAGCGTATAGATTTTTCACCTCTTTGCTTAGGTTTATTCCTAGGTATTTTATGGGTTTTGGTGCAATTGTAATTGGGATCGATTCCTTGATTTCTCTTTCTGCTGTTTCATTATTGGTGTGTAGAAATGCAACCGATTTCTGTACCTTGGTTTCACATCCTGTGACTTTGCTGAATTCGTGGATCAGTTCTAGCAGTTTTTTGGTGGAATCTTTTGGGTTTTCCATGTAGAATAGCATGTCATCTGCAAACAGTGAGGGTTTGACTTCTTCCTTTCTGACTTGGATGCCTTTTATTTCTTTTTGTTGTCTGATTGCTGAGGCTAGGACTTCCAGTACTATGTTGAACACAGTGGTGAGAGTGGACATCCTTGCCGTGTTCCTGACCTTAGGGGGAAAGCTCTCAGTTTTTCCCCATTAATGATAATATTAGCTGTGGGTCTTTCATATATGGCCTTTATGATCTTGAGGCTTCCCTACTTCTATCCCTACTTTCTTGAGGATTTTTATCAAGAAAGGATGCTGTGTTTTGTCAAATGCTTTTTTCTGCATCTATTGAGAGGATCATGTGGTTCTTATCCTTTCTTTTGTTAATGTGATGTATCACATTGATTGATTTGCAGATATTGAAATAGCCCTGCAGCCCAGGAATAAATCCCACTTGATCATGGTGAATAATGCTTTTAATGTATTGTTGGATGCGGTTGGCTAGTATCTTGTTGAGAATTTTTGCATCCGTGTTCATCAGGGAAATTGGTCTTTTGTTCTCCTTTTTGGTGCAGTCTTTGATTTTGGAATCAAGATAATGCTGGCCTCATAGAATGAGTCTGGTAGTTTTCCTTCCATTTCTATTTTTTGGAACAAATTCAAAAGAATAGGTATTAACTCTTCTTTAAATGTTTGGTAGAATTCCCTTGGAAAGTCATCCAGCACTGGACTCTTGTGTTTTGGGAGATTTATGATTACTAATTCAATGGCTTTTGGTTATGGTCTGCTCAAATTTTCTACTTCTTCCTGTTTCAGTTTTGGTGGTTCATATGTTTCCAGGAATTTGTCCATTTCTTCTAGATTGCCTGACTTGTTGGAAAATAATTGGTCATAATATTCTCTTATTATTGTTTGTATTTCTGCAGTGTTGGATGTGATCTCTTCTCTTTCATTCTTGGTTTATTTATTTGGTGCCTTTCCTTCTTTTTGATAAATCTGGCTAGGGGGTTATCAATTTTGTTAATTTTTCTCAAAGAACCAGCTCGTTGTTTCATTGATCTGTTCTACTGTGTTTTTTTTAATTTAAATGTTTATTTATTTATTTTTTTTTTTGAGAGACACAGAGACAGAGCATGAGCATGGGAGGGGCAGAGAAAGAGAGGGAGACACAGAATCTGAAACAGGCTCCAGGCTTATAGCTGTCAGCACAGAGCCTGACATGGGGCTTGAACTCACAAACTGCAAGATCATGTCCTGAGCTGAAGTCGGACGCTCAACTGACTGAGTCACCCAGGCGCCCCTGTTCTATTATTTTTTTTTTATTTCAATATCATTGATTTCTTCTCTAATCTTTATTATTTCCCATCTTCTGCTCGTTTGGGGCTATATTTGCTGTTCTTTTTCCAGCTCTCTAAGGTATACGGTTAGGTTGTTTATCTGAGACCTTTCTTCCTTCTTTAGGAAGGCTTGGATTGCTATATATTTTCCTGTTATGACCCCCTTTGCTGTATCCCAGAGGTTTTGGGATGTCATGTTATCATTTTCATTGGCTTCCATGTACTTTTTAATTTCCTCTTTAATTTCCTGGCTAGCCCATTCATTCTTTAGTAGGATGGTCTTTACTTTCCAAGTATTCATGGTGTTTCCAAATATTTTCTTTTGGTTGATTTTGAGTTTCATAGTATTGTGGTCTGAAAGTATGCATGGTATAATCTCAATCTTTTTGTACTTGTTGAGGGCTGATTTTTATCCCACTATGTGATCTATTCTGGCAAACGTTCCATGCGCACTGGAGAAGAATGTGTATTCTGCTGCTCTAGAATGTTCTGAATATATCTGTTAAGTCCATCCAGTCCAGTGTGTCATTGAAAGTCATTGTTTCCTTACTGATTTTCTGCTTAGGTGATCTGTCCATTGTTGTAAGTGGGGTGTTGACGTTCCCTATTATTATGGTATTATTATCAATGAGTTTCTTTATGTTTGTGATTCACTGATTTATATATTTGGGTGTTTCACGTTGGGGGCATAAATGTTTACAATTGTTAGATCTTCTTGGTGGATAGACCCCTTAATTGTGACATAATGCCTTTCTTCATCTCCTGTTACTGTCTTTATTTTAAAGTCTAGATTGTCTGATATAAGTATGGCTACCCCAGCTTTCTTTTGTTGACCATTAGCATGATAGATGGTTATCCATCTCCTTACTTTCAATCTAAAGGTGTCTTTAGGTCTAAAGTGGGTCTCTTGTAAACAGTGTATAGATGGATCTTGTTTTCTTATCCATTCTGATACCCCATGTCTTTTGATTGGAGCATTTAGTCCATTGACATTTAAAGTGGGTACTGAAAGATATGAATTTATTGCCATTGTGTTGCCTGTAGAGTTGGAGTTTCTGGTGGTGTTCCCTAGTCCTTTCTAATTTTTGTTGCTTTTGGTATTTTTTGTTTTGTTTCATCTTTTCTCCCCTCAGAGAGTTCCCCTTAACATTTCTTGCATGGCTGGTTTAGTGGTCATGAACTCCTTTAGTTTTTGTTTGTATGGGAAACTCTTTATCTCTCCTTCTATTTTGAATGACAGCCTTGCTGAATAAAGAATTCTTGGCTGCATATTTTTCCAATTCTTCACGGAATATATCCTGCCACTCCTTTCTGGACTGCCAAGTTTCTGTGGATAAGTCTGCTGCGAACCTGATCTGTCTTCCCTTATAGGTTAAGGACTTTTTTTCCCCTTGCTGCTTTCACAATTCTTATCTTGTCTGTGTGTTTTGTGAATTTGACACTGATATGCCTTGTTGATGGTCAGTTTTTGTTGAATCTAGTGGAAGTTCTCTGTGTTTCCTGGATTGTGATATCTGTGTCTTTCCCCAGATTAGGAAATTTTTCTGCTGTAATTTGCACATAAAACTTCTACTCCTTTTTCTCTCTCATCTTCTGGGACTCCTATGATTCAGATGTTATTCCTTTTTAATAAGTCACTGAGTTCTCTAATTCTTGTATCATGGTCTTTTGCCTTAGTTTTCTTCTTTTTTTTCTGCTTCATTATTCTCTATAATTTTGTCTTCTGTATTGCTGATTCACTTCTCTGCTTCATCCATCGTTAATGCTGTGGCATCTATTCATGGTTGCATCTCGATCATAGCATTTTTTTAATATATGAAATTTATTGTCAAATTGGTTTCCATACAACACCCAGTGCTCATCCCAAAAGGTGCCATCCTCAATACCCATCACCCACCCTCCCTCCCTCCCACCCCCCATCAACCCTCAGTTTGTTCTCAGTTTTTAAGAGTCTTTTATGCTTTGGCTCTCTTCCACTCTAACCTTTTTTTTTTTTTTCCCTTCCCCTCCCCCATGGGTTTCTGTTAAATTTCTCAGGATCCACATAAGAGTGAAAACATATGGTATCTGTCTTTCTATGTATGGCTTATTTCACTTAGCATCACACTCTCCAGTTCCATCCATGTTGCTACAAAGGGCCATATTTCGTTCTTTCTCATTGCCATGTAGTACTCCATTGTGTATAGAAACCACAATTTGTTTATACATTCATCAGTTGATGGACATTTAGGCTCTTTCCATAATTTGGCTATTGTTGAGAGTGCTGCTATAAACATTGGGGTACAAGTGCCCCTATGCATCAGTACTCCTGTATCCCTTGGGTAAATTCCTAGCAGTGCTATTGCTGGGTCATAGGGTAGGTCTATTTTTAATTTTCTGAGGAACCTCCACACTGTTTTCCAGAGTGGCTGCACCAATTTGCATTCCCACCAACAGTGCAAGAGGGTTCCCATTTCTCCACATCCTCTCCAGCATCTATAGTCTCCTGATTTGTTCATTTTGGCCACTCTGACTGGCGTGAGGTGATATCTGAGTGTGGTTTTGATTTGTATTTCCCTGCTGAGGAGCGACGTTGAGCATCTTTTCATGTGCCTGTTGGCCATCTGGATGTCTTCTTTAGAGAAGTGTCTATTCATGTTTTCTGCCCATTTCTTCACTGGGTTATTTGTTTTTCGGGTGTGGAGTTTGGTGAGCTCTTTATAGATTTTGGATACTAGCCCTTTGTCCGATATGTCATTTACAAATATATTTTCCCATTCCGTTGGTTGCCTTTTAGTTTTGTTGGTTGTTTCCTTTGCTGTGCAGAAGCTTTTTATCTTCATAAGGTCCCAGTAATTCATTTTTGCTTTTAATTCCCTTGCCTTTGGGGATGTGTCGAGTAAGAGATTGCTACGGCTGAGGTCAGAGAGGTCTTTTCCTGCTTTCTCCTCTAGGGTTTGGATGGTTTCCTGTCTCACATTCAGGTCCTTTATCCATTTTGAGTTTATTTTTGTGAATGGTGTGAGAAAGTGGTCTAGTTTCAACCTTCTGCATGTTGCTGTCCAGTTCTCCCAGCACCATTTGTTAAAGAGACTGTCTTTTTTCCATTGGATGTTCTTTCCTGCTTTGTCAAAGATGAGTTGGCCATACGTTTGTGGGTCTAGTTCTGGGGTTTCTATTCTATTCCATTGGTCTATGTGTCTGTTTTTGTGCCAATACCATGCTGTCTTGATGATGACAGCTTTGTAGTAGAGGCTAAAGTCTGGGATTGTGATGCAGCCTGCTTTGGTCTTCTTCTTCAAAATTACTTTGGCTATTTGGGGCCTTTTGTGGTTCCATATGAATTTTAGGATTGCTTGTTCTAGTTTTGAGAAGAATGCTGGTGCAATTTTGATTGGGATTGCATTGAATGTGTAGTCGATCATAGCATTTTTAATTTCATCCTGACTAGATCTTACTTCTTTTATCTCCGCAGAGGGGAGTCTATGCTTTTTTTCCACCCCAGCTAGTATTCTTATTATCATGGTTCTAAGTTCTAGTTCAGACATCTTGCTTATATCTGTGTTGATTAAGCCCTTGGCTGTCATTCCTTCCTGTTCTTTCTTTTGGGGTGAATTCCTTTTTTTTTTTTTTTTTTTTTTTTTGTCATTTTGGAGGAAGAAAAAATAACTAATAAAATAAAAAAATAAAAATTTAAAAATTAAAAACAACACAAAAAAATAAAATAAAGGGAGCTAGAACTTAGGTGTGTTTTGGTCTGGTTGTTGAAAGAAGCTTAATAGAATAGAGAAAAAAAGGGAAAGGAAAGAAAAAAAACAAAGTTTAAAAGTTAAAAAATGTATATAATGATTAAAAAGAATACAATGAAGGAAGTGAAATAGAATAAGAAAATTTACAAAAAAATAAAAAACATAGTAAAAATAATTTAAAAAAATTTTTTTAATGAAAATAACAATAAATTTTTCCCTTTCTGTATTCAAGAAAAAGAAAAGAGAGAAGGGGGAAAAAAAGCCAAATAGATGGACCAGCAAACAGAAGGAAACCCAAATAAAGTTACATACAGTTTTCCCTAGAAGTCAAACTATGAAGCATTCTATAATCCGTACACTAAGCAGATGGAGAGACTTGTGGCAGTCCTCTAGGCATGTGCTGGGAGGGCACAGTTGGACGGGATTTGGTGTAACGACTCTGTTCTCCACTAGGGGCGCTGCTTAGCTTACTGGGGTAGATCCGTGTGGCACCCATGTACATGCATGTGTACGCACATGCACAGGAGAGGTGAAAATGGTTTCAGCCAGCTTTCTAGTCTCTGGCACAGGTATTCTGCGCCCCCACTGACCCGCAATCAAGCATCCCTCCTTTATCTTAGGCTTCCGTCCACTCCCTCCCTCAACACTGTCCATGTCCAAGCCATCAGCCTGCCAGGCAGCACCTCCCTCCAAAATTATATCTCAGATGGGGCTGTGTTTCCAAACCCCTCACTTCAGAGAACCCTGTGGCTTGGACCCTCTCTGACTCTCTGGGGCAGGGTCTCTCTGAGCAATGGCCAGATGCCAGCTTGCCCCAGAGGATGTTTGTGCAACTGCACTGCAGCAGAGGTTCAGAGATTGTGGTCAGGTGCTGTCTTGCCCTAGAAAAAGTCTATGCAATCGCCCAATGGCAGAGGTTCAGAGATTATGGCAAATCACAATACATAGCCAGTGCCAGGTTTCACCGCACTCTGGTGTCTTTGTTCTAATACCAGCAAACATGGCTGTTCTCAGTACGAAATTGTTGAATGTTGACTGTAGGGTATATGTGTCTGCCTGCATGTTCTTCAGCCACTGAGTGGACAGGGAACCACAAGCACCTTCATACTCAGGTACGCATGAATACAATGGGCATCAAAGAGTTTGCCCCCGTGCCTAGGCCACTGAGACTGCTGTGAGCAAAGCTACTCTTGGATGTCACCGAGTCAGAGACAGCATTCCCTTCCCTCCTCCCCAGGTTCCTACGCCATTTATAGCCCACGACTTCTAGCCTAACACCTTCCTTCCTTCTCCTTTTTTATGGCCATGCAACATTCCGTCGTGTATATGTGTGTGTGTGTGTGTGTGTGTGTGTGTGTGTGTGTGTGTGTATGCCACATCTACTTTTTTTAAATGTTTATTTTATTTTATTAAAAAATTTTTTTAATCTTTATTTTTGACAAAGAGAAAGAGAGTCAGTGTGAGCAGGTGAGGAACAGAGAGAGAGGGAGACGCAGGCTCCAGGCTCTGAGCTGTCAGCACAGAGCCCGATGCGGGGCTCGAACTCAGCAACCGTGAGTTCATGACCTGAGCTGAAGTTGGAGGCTCAAATAACTGAGCCACTCCAGGTGCCCCTATGTTTATTTTATTTTTGAGAGAGAGAGAGCATGAGTAGGGGAGGGGCAGAGAGAGAGGGGGACAGAGGATTTGAAGTAGGCTCCGCACTGACAGCAGCGAGCCTGATGCGGGGCTCGAACTCACAAACCATGAGATCATGACCTGAGCTGAAGTCGAACACTCAACTGAGCCAACATATGCCACATCTTCTTAATCCACTCATCTGTTGATGGACACTTGGGTTGCTTCCATATTTTGGCTATTATGATAATGCTGCAATAAACATAAGGGTCCATCTATCTTTTCAAGTTAGTGTTATTATATTCCCTGGGTAAATATCCAGTAATGGAATTACTGAATCACATGGTAATTCTCTTTTTAATTGTTTTGAGAAGCTGCATGCTAACCTAGTGGGGTCTTTTGAGTTCTGCGTGACTTTTTTAGGACACAATGAGCTTTCCACCTTGCTGTGATAGATTCACGTCACTCAGACCAAGGCTGGGACTAGGGTGAGGCAAAGGATACACGCATCTTGGGCACAAAATCTGAGAAGCCAGAAAAATTAAGTAGTCAAGATAAAGATTTTAACGAAACGCTTTGAGAAATCTGACTTAGGGAATCAAAGAGATATTTGTATACACATGTTCATAGCAGCATTATTTACAACAGCCAAAAGGTGGAAGCAACTCAGGTGTCCATCAGTGGATGAATGGATAAACAAAATGTGGCATACGTGTACAATGGGATATTATTCAGCCTTGAAAAGGAAGGAAACTCCGACACCTGCCACAACATGGATGAGCCCTGAAGACGCTGTACAAAGTGAAATAAGCCAGTCATAAAAGGACAAATATTATCGTATGCTCTCTCTTACTTGAGGTTTCTAGAATAGTCAAATCCATAGAGACAGAAAGTGGAATGGTGGCTGCTGGGGGTTAAGGGAGAGGGGAACGGGGAGTTAGTGTTTAATAGGGACAGAGTTTCAGTTGGTGAAGATGAAAAGTTCTGGAGATGGATGACGGTGGTGGTGACGGTCCCACGACCATGTGAATGTACTGAATGCCCCCAAACCGCATACTCAAAAATGGTTAAAATCGGAAATACAGGTTATGTATATTTGATCACAATTTTAAAAATCAAAATTAATACAAAACATCCATAATGAATACAGTGTCAAAACTTTAAGGAAAGACTAGGTCAGTATTACTGATTTCTCCCTTGTGTCTCAGGCTCCAACATGGCTTTGTCAAAGTCTATCCTGTGGCAGAGAAGGCGACACCCCTTTTCCCCCAACGTGTTCCTTTAACCACTCAGTGCTGCCTAAAATCACATCTTCAGAGGATACACCTAGGGGGAGAAATTTATGGCAAAACTGGACCCAGAACCCAGGTCAAAAATTCCCATTCTAATAGGGGGATTCCATTGACTTTGCCATTTAGTCAAGTACACAATAGTAAGAACTAGCTAATAAATTTCCTTCCTAAGAGTAAGCATTCATCATGAAGAAAGGAAGAAGTATGTAGGCATTAGGTAGGAGGAAAATAAACTTAGGATGGGGAGACTGAGGCAACAGTGAGAACGGACTTTATCATTTGTCCCAGTGTGGGCGACTCTGACCAAGGATTTGGCATGGCAGGACCTGTACCCCAGCCCTGGAGGGAGCGTGGATTAAAAGCAGCTGTGGCTGAGCAGAGTCATGGTGGCCTGGCCCCCTAATTCTCTTGGGGAGGGTCCCAGCCTGGGAGATGGAGGGTGGTTATGACGACCCCTCCCAGAAATGTTCGGCCTCACTTCCCGGGAGAGAGCTGGTGGAGGCCTCTACGTTCACAAGAGAGGCAGGACAAGGGGTCAGCCGGCTTGGGCAGGAAGGCCTCACCTAGGTTGCACGGACTGAGCTGCCCCGTCACTGGAAGGACATGAGGCGCCCAAGGCCTCCTGTTAGCACCAAGGGCTGAGGCAGAGACTGGCATTCTTGTTGCAGGTCAAGGGCCTGGGGAAATGCACACCCGAGGACACAGCCCTGGCCATTGTCACGGCTCAACTCCAGTGGGATCTCAGGCTTGGAGCACCTCAAACTCCAAGAGATGGCTTCACGGAGTAGAGGGGAGACCTGATCTACCCATAGGAGTCAACTGTTAAATGTTTAAGAATTTTGCAAGCCAGTTATTAAATGCAGCTATTATTAGAAATTAAATGACATAAGTGATATTAAAAACAAACTTAACTCAAAACGTCACTTCCGAATTATTTCACTTGGGGTTATTGGCATCCGCTGGATCTGTAGAGAGGCCGTAACTATAGGGTGCCATGCTACTGCACGTCTCTTGCCAACTTTGCATTCTGTGACATCATGTTGGGAGCTTCAACTTGGCCATGGTCAGAGTACTTATGCCCCAGAAGTTAGCAAAGGCTACTATATACTAGGCTTTCTGCTCTGCCCCCCAAGAACTGATTTTTAGGCTTCTGCCAGCACACCACTGACTGGGAGCCCGAAATCTAGTCCACTGGCTCCACCAACCCTCCCATGGCTTCCTCCACCTCTCCCAGACCTCCCTTTCCAGCTCCGATGGCACCTCTTCCAGGAACCCTCCCCTGAGTTCTTAGCCTGAACTCCCAAATTCTTTCTCACCTCTTCTGTCCTCACATAGTCAGTTTTGTACTTCAGCCTGGCCTTTTCTCCTCCTTCGACACTGTTTTCTTCAATTATATATATATATATATATATTTTTAATTTTTTTAACGTGTATTCATTATTGAGAGATAGAGAGAGACTGAGCACGAGCCAGGGAGGGGCAGAGAGAGGGGGAGACACAGAACCCGGAGCAGGCTCCAGGCTCCAAGCCATCAGCACACAGCCCGACGCGGGGCTCGAACTCACAAACCGTGAGATCATGACCTGAGCCGAAGTCGGACGCCCAACCGACTGAGCCACCCAGGCGCCCCGTAATTATATATTTTTCTTTATTATAAATAGAATTTGTGCTCATTAGAAAACATAATTCAGACAAGCAAAGTAAAGCAAAGCTTAGCAGCACCGACGGTCCCACTCACCTCTCACCACCTACAACTGCTGTGTGCACCTTAGTTTCTATCCCTGCAAACACTTTTCCTCGTATCTAGGTGATGATTAGTATTTATTTTTAAATGAGATCCTATTATACAAATTCTTTTATAACGGCCTTTCTCCTTACTTTTTTACTTCCTGCCTTTTTTTTTTTTTTTAATTTTTTTTTCAACGTTTATTTATTTTTGGGACAGAGAGAGACAGAGCATGAATGGGGGAGGGGCAGAGAGAGAGGGAGACACAGAATCGGAAACAGGCTCCAGGCTCTGAGCCATCAGCCCAGAGCCTGACGCGGGGCTCGAACTCACGGACCGCGAGATCGTGATCTGGCTGAAGTCGGACGCTTAACCAACTGCGCCACCCAGGCGCCCCACTTCCTGCCTTTTTAAAAAAAAAAAAAATCTCTACAGCAATCGGTACATTTACACAAGATCTTTGTTTAAAAATCTGTACGTGGGGGAGCCTTGGGTGGCTCAGTCGGTTAAGCGTCTGACTCTTGGTTTCGGCTCAGGTCATGATCTCACACTTCATGAGTGCGAGCCCCACGTCGGGCTCTGCATTGACAGCGCGGATCCTGCTTGGGATTCTTTCTCTCCCTCTCTCTGTGCCCCTCTCCCACTCCCTCGCACTCTTTCTCTCCAAATAAACACATAAACATCAAAAAAATAAACATCTACACAGTGTTCTACTCGGCAGCTGCATTATGATTTATTGAACCCTACTGGACTGGACTGGACACATCCCTTCATGTATAGCCTTGATTATGTCTTGAGTTTAAACGCCTTGCTGGGTAATGAGCATGTACGTGAGCCTCCCCAGTATTTTCCCATGGCTGTGTGGATCCACACGCACACACACACATGCCACATTTTTTACAAAAATGGGTTCCTACTACACATGCTTCTCTGTGTCCTGCCACTTAAAAATTGTTTTATTATTTTGATGATGATGATGATGATGATGATGATGTTGCTAATACGTCCTTCCTAGTCATTTGGTGCCTGCATTGGTCTTCTGCGGCTGCTAGGACAAATCACCAAGAACTTGATAGCTTAAAACAACAGAAATTTATCCACTTACAGTTCTGGAGGCCAGCCGACTGCATTCGGTGTCCCTGGACGGCACTCCTGCCGAGGCTCTCGGGTGATCCCGTTCCTCGCCTCTTCCGGCTTCTGGCGGCTGCCAGAACGCCTTGGCTTGTGGCCACATCTCTCCAATCTCAGCCTCCGTGTTCATGTTGCCTTCTCCTCTTCTGTCCATGAGTCCCATCTCCCTCTACCTCTCTGAGACCGCATTTATGAGCCACCTGCCTAATCCACGGTGATCTCATCTCAAGTCCTTAATCACATCTGCAAAAAGAAAAAAGAAAAAAATATTGTGTGGCCATATCAAATAACATTCACAGGGGCCAGCGATCAGGACAGGAATATCTTGGGTGGGGGGAAGGCATTACTCAGCTTGCCACAGTGTTTTTGCGGGGAGAAGCCTATACAATATGACCCCACTTCCGTAAAGCAGATAATGATGACAGGCCCAGAGCTCGTTCTGTACAGGGTTATTTGTGAGGACACACACTAGATTGTGTTGTAGAGGCTGCTAGGCAGTCCTCCCACCCTGTCCACACTGGATTATTAACTTGTCACCTGGGGCAGGGGTGGGAAGTAATGTTACCCCTGAGATGCAGGGGATGGCCTAGCTCCTTGTGTTTGGTCACAGGCAAAGACGAGGCCGCCGTGTCCGGGGGTCTCTAAAGAAAGGGAAGGACTTCCGAATGAGAACAAGCTATGTGTGACTGCCAGCACGGGTCACTCACTGGCGGTGTGATCGGATGCGTCACGTAACCTCTCAGAGCCTCAGTTTCCTCAACCATGAAACGGGCTGAGCATACCCGTTGTGCAAATTCGAGGAGCTATTGCTTAGTACAGGCCTGGCCCACAGTTGGCTCCAGCGGGGAGGAAAGCCGCTGCCCATTCATGGATTCTGCCCCAGCGAGGCCTTGTCACCAAGGCTGGCAGCAGAGGGAGCCGCCCATCCCTGGAAGGTGAGTGCCTGGCACACAGGAGGACGTCGGTAAGGATTTGCGGAGAGAAGGATCTGAGAAGGAGCTGGGATTTTTTGTTAAATGTTGCCGTGGCCTCCAGGCTGGCCTTGGGGTGGTGCAAGTGGTGGCCTTGGACATGAGGACATCTGAACAACACAAAGGCTGTAGGGTCCAGCGGCCCCTCTGATGCCCACTTTGGAGCCTCAGAGAGGCCCATTCCCCACAAGCCCACAGGTTTACCAGAATTCTGAACAGGCTTAGGACTGAGAAGAGTGGAGACAGACAGCTACAGAGCAGCCCTGAAGAGACCCAGAGACAGAGTGACAGAGCCGAGGCTGTGGAGGAGCCAGAGGTGGCCAGGCTGGCTGACTCCCAGACGTCCAGGTGCCAGAACTCCAGGGGTCCAGACCAGGGGGGTCCTTTCTCCCAGGACCCCAGGAGACCACCCGAGGCTGCCCACGGGTCCCAACCCACCCTACAACAAACATTCCACTTTTTAGTCCTAGACCTTCCAGAAAGCCTCCGCCAGAGACAACTGGCAGAGGCCTGGGGGAGGTGGAGAGGGGCACAGAGAGACTTCGGGTGGCCTCCAGCGCCAGGCTCAGAGTGGAAGTGGCCTGGAGTGCAGAGGCCCAAAGATCCTGAGGCTGCAGGTTGAGGAGCCGGCGAAAAGAAGGCCCCGCAGCGCCATCTGCTGCCCCCTAGTGGCTACTGACCAACCAGCCGCAGACTTTTCCGCCAGCCCGGTCTCCCTCGGATAGAGCTGAGGGCTGGGGACGGGGAAGAGGCTCACACGCATTCTGGTGTCACTGTTAACCGCAGGGACTCAAGATGCGCACACACCCGATGCACCCCTACCCACGCACCTGCCCAGATAAAGCAGCGCACGTGCAGATAACCTTGTGCACACGTGTGCACAGATAGGCCCACCCCCGTGCCCACACAGGACCCCTACTCACAGGCTCTTACACAGCAACCCCAGCGACAGGTGCCTCTGAGACCCATTTGCCCACACACGTTCATGTACAGCCACAGGAACCATCCAAGGCACATATGAACAAACGCACTGCTGTCCCTGTCTTTTTTAAAAAACATTTTCACGGGCCATACGTTCACAAACCTCTTGGTGTTCAGTGTCTCCCGGACGTCAATCATTCAAGAACTACGATCATGATTTTTGTCATCTCTGTATGTGCTTTTATTTTTTTACACCACGAGGAAATTCTTTACTAAGCTATTTTAAACGCTTTAGAACTGCACTGTGCTTTATTCAGTCTATTATTTATTTAACCTTTGAAACTGACTTGGCTTTTTACTTAAATATATTTTTAAAGGGAACTTTATATTCTCACTTTAAGTGGAAAAATACACTTAACTAAACCATTTAAAAAGAAAATAGTTACTGGTGTTCGGGTGGCTCAGTCGGTTAAGTACCTGACTTTGGCTCAGGTCATGACCTCACACTCTGTGAATTTGAGTCCCGCTTCGGGTAAACACAAGTCCCACTTCGAGTGAGCCCCACTTCTCTCTCTCTCTCCTTTTCTCTCTCTCTCCTTCTCCCTCCCTCTCTTTACCCCTCGTAGGATTCTCTCTTCCTCTGCCCTTCGATCACCTGCATGCACCCTGTCTCTCAGAGTAAATAATTAAATAAATACAATGTATAAAAAAATAACATGGTTATTAAAGGGTTCTACCATGGACCCTCTAGATTTGTTCTGCATGCCCATCCCAGGTCACCCCTGCCGACTTTGGAAAGCACTGCATTATTCTGAGCCTTGTGCCCCCCGTGTGGTGGGCAGAGCAGGTTTGATATGTCCCCGGGGGTCTGTGTTATAGGTGCGGAAGCAGGAGCTCAGCACGGAGGTTCAACTTCCCCGGGGCCCCATGGCTAGGGCTGAAACCAGCTCTCCTGTCCCCACACACTCTGCCCTTCCCAGGGGACGACCCCTCTGGCCTCACCCCTCCCAACAGCTTCCTGTCGCAGGCCAACCCCAGCAAGAACACAGCACCGCCTTCCCTGCTGTCTCCCCGGTCAGCCTTACTCTCTCTGACCCCGCTTCCCCCAGTCCTGCCCTGTCATCTACAATCTCCATAATCCCACTATTCTCACTCTTGCCTATGCTTTTATCCCCCCTCCCCCATGTCATTGTCCGTCCACTTGTTCCCTCGCACAGTCTCTGTTATCCCACCAGGATGGAAGCTCCCTGAGGGCAGGGATCACCCGGCACCAGGTCGGTCCCCAGTGGGTGATCGTTGAGTGTTGACTGTAGGACACGTGTCCGCCCGCGTGTTCTTCAGCCACTGAGTGGACAGGAAACCACGAGCACCTTCTTCATGCTCAGGCACGCACGAATACGATGGGCATCGGAGAATTCGCCCCTGTGCCTAGGCCACTGGAACTGCTGTGAGCCAAGCTACTCTTGGATGTTACCAAGTCGGAGACAGCACCCCCCACCCTCCTCCCCAGGGTCCCATGCCATTTATTGCCCACCACTTCTAGCCTAACACCTTCCTTCCAGTTGAGGCCTCCTCTTCCGGCAAGCTTACCCAGCCCCCTCCCCAGAACGGGAGACCTTTGCAAGGCACAGAGCGAAGCTTTCCCTGGAGCCTCCCCCGTATGCTTTCGGTCTGAAGCACAGGCAGAAGTGCCCCCTGAGTAAGGGACACAGCCTGCCTGGAAGCCACCTCCCACTGGCCAGCACAACACACAAGGAGAAGGAGCTGGACCTGTAATCTCCAGAGCCGGGACCCAGTATCAGTCAGGGTTCTTTCCGAGAAACAGAACGGGTAGGAGATTAATGTTTTGTTTATTTCAAGGAAGGGGCTTACGTGATGGTAGAGGCTGGCTGGGTGGAGGTTGGCCCGGCAAGTTGGAAGTCATAGGACAGGATGGCAGGCCGACCGGAAACTCCAGAGCTTCTCCGCTGCATTCCGTGGGCAGAACTGCTGCTTCCTCAGGGAAGCTTCTGTTTTGCCCTTCAGAACTTTCAGTTAATTGAATGAGGCCCGCTCAGATTATAAAGGATAATTGCCTTCACTTCAAATCTACTGATTGTAGGGGCACCTGTGTGGCCCAGTCGGTTAAGCGTCCGACTTCGGCTCAGGTCATGATCTCGTGGTTCGTGGGTTGGAGCCCCGCATTGGGCTCTGTGCTGACGCCCGGAGCCCAGAGCTTGCCTCAGATTCTGTGTCTCCCTCTCTCTCTGCCCTTTCCCTGCTCACACGCTCTCTCTCAAAAAATAAGTAAACATTAAAAAAAAAAAAGATTAAAAGAAAATCTACTGATTGTAAATATTAATCTACATCTGCAAAATACCTTCACTGGCAACACCTAGCTAATGGTTGATTGAATAATTGGACCTAGCCACATTGACACGTTAGACTAACCTTCCTCAAGATCACCCTTTGTCAATTCAGTACCCACGCACATGTTCTCAAACCACACTTAATCCCCAGATAAAGACAATAACAGAGTCATGATTGCTTTCAGTGTGATGCAACTCCTGTGTTTAAAACAAAAAACACGCTGACCTTTTTCCCAGGAAAGGATGCCAAGTCCTTGGGTGATGATTACTTTGCTCCTGGATATCCTGTAACTAAAATCCTGTGATGTGACGTTAGGTATTATTAATTCACCTTATGTTAGAAGATAAGGAGATAAGGGAGGAAAACATAGGTAATATACAAGTTTGCATGTGCGTATAAACGTATACATAATATGAGGAATATTCATGACAGCTACAGTCTTCATTTCTACAACTAGTCACATGGTTGTAATTGGTATTTGCAACTCTCTTCTACCACTATTCATTCAATGTCCTCAGCGAGCACCTCAGATGGTTATGGTTCTCTACCTGGCAGTGGGGGTGGGGGGGAGGGGCAGTGACCCTAACTTTCACTCCCGAAGAGTCAAGACCATTAGTAATCCTACCTGAATTGGGTTGTAACTTTCCATTGACTTTAATCACAGGGCATGGTCCTAAAAGACACCCTAATGGACCTCCTGTATTCCCCAAATCTTATCTTCATTGTATAGTAACAGCCTAACGTCTTCCTGATAGCCAGGATCAATCCACCCAGCCAATAGAATAACCCCCTTCTTTGCCTATTGATTCAGAAGCATGAGGACCCCAAAGTGGCCAGGCGGTAGTCTTAGCTTCCAGTTCAATGGAATCATCGTTGTGTCTCCTAGCAGAGGCGTTGCTCTCTGTTGTGGGTTTAACTGTGCCCCCCAAAGCTCATGTCCATTCAGAACTTTGAAATGTGAAAAGGGGCCTTTGCAGGTATAAATCCAATGACTGGCATCCTTATAAGGAGGTCATATAAAGCCAGAGACACAGAAACAGAGGGAAGAAAGCCATATGAAGGAGGCAGAAATTAGAGTCACACAGCTACAAGCCAAGGAGCACCAAGAATTGCTGGCAACCACCAGAAGCTGGGAGAAAGGCCTGGAACAGGTTCTCCCACAGGGAGCCCAGAAGATCCAAACCAGTAATTTTCTAAATATTGAGTGACATGAAGTACATTATTTTACTACATTTAGCTACCTGCTGTGGATGCATTGACATTTCTGCCACATCCCCCACCTGTCAGCTGTCTTAAGCCTGATCTGTTGTCTGAACATTCCCCACTTTGTCCTGGTGCAGCTTGGGCCAATCTGAACCCTTGTCAGCTGTCCTTAGGAGCATCTTCCTGGAACTATTTTGGGCCCATGGAATCTGGAGGTTAGGGGTCACAAGCTGACCCCACCTCCTTTAGAAACAGGAGAAACAGAAACCAGGGGCATCTCGCCAAATGGTGATGCCCCCTCCTCTGAAAATGAACAGGCTTTTCTACCCAAGACTTGAGTATGAACTCCTAATGATCACTTTCATAAATCGCCAAAACTAAATACCAAGCATGCCAAGAATCCAGCTTTGAGGCAGGAGGCGGCAAATCTCACCTCTGTGCTTTTGCTTTCACCGGGACCCTTCATCTCCTCAGATTCCTTCCATTATTTCAGACCCACTTCCTCACTCGCAAAACCCTCAAATCCACAATCTCAAGTTCGTTCTTCCATCAGGCAAATCCTGCCTTCTTCATAACTTGTCCATAATGGCTGCCTTCTCGTCGCTCCTCTGCTCTGGAGGCCAGCGTTCTTTGAAACTCCAGGCCATTTAACTCCTGGCACAATTATATTTACTGGCTTTTTAAGGCACAACCGTATACAAAATACCTTTGTGTCTACCCAGCATCTTGCTTTGAATTGTTCAATGAAGGTTTATTTGATGTAAATGTTTTCAGTAATGATTCATTTAAATGATCACAACACCATAGTATAAGAAGTGATTTAGTGTGCCAAAAACACACTGCCCAGGCCTTTAGCATTCTGCCTGTAACATTATTTGTGTGAAAAATACACAGGACTGTGCTTTTAAGATTAGTCTTAAAGAGGGGCGCCTGGGTGGCGCAGTCGGTTGGGCGTCCGACTTCAGCCAGGTCACGATCTCGCGGTCCGTGAGTTTGAGCCCCGGGTCGGGCTCTGGGCTGATGGCTCGGAGCCTGGAGCCTGTTTCCGATTCTGTGTCTTCCTCTCTCTCTGTACCTCCCCCATTCATGCTCTGTCTCTCTCTGTCCCAAAAATAAATAAACGTTGAAAAAAAAAAAAATTAAAAAAAAAAAAAAAAGATTAGTCTTAAATAGTTAAAAGATTAAAATCACCAAAGCAAGCTCAGCTTACAAAAGCCTGATATATGAGCAGGTGTAACTACCGCAGAATTGTCAAGGTGGAAGGTACTTAATGCCTTTTTTAAGAAAAATTTTTAAAGGAGGCTCCATGTCCAACATGGGGCTTGAATTCACGACCCTGAGATCAAGTCACACGCTCTACCGACTGAGCCAGCCAGGTGCCCCAATGTTACTAACTTTAAATCTGGAGAATTCAAGTTTGATGGGTTAGTATATAAGCCAGTACTGCTGGAAACAGGGAATGGGGACAAACACAGTATATTCTTAGTAAATTAAAACTTTCATGGCCTTACCTTATCATTCTTTATTGGTACAAATAATCCTTTTATAAAAAGAAGCAAAACATTCAGATTACTTCCAAGTCAGCAACTCAACTATTGACCCTCCAGTGACAAGGGACATGGAGCAAAATGCTAAGATGACAGGAGTCTCTTCCACGGTCATTCATAGTAAAACTTTATTGAACAGAAAACCCAGCAAAGGTTTTCACCTCTGCGAAGTTCCCTTGGTTTAAAGTAAAGCACTGCATTTTAAAAAGCAATTATACATAAGTCTTCCCTAGAAAAGTCCTGCTAAAACATGTCTAGCAATTTCATTGATTATATAAAGTAGTACACTTAGTGTAATTTAAACATTCCAACAGGAATCAAATCGTACCAGCAGAACCATTTCTGCATCTATGAGATCTATGTACAAACACACATGCACACACACACATCTGAAAAGTTCCTCAGGCATAAGCATGCGACACTAATGCCTTCTACTTACAATGCCTATTAAACTACATACAGTATATATTAAAGCTCTTCAGAATAAAGACAGGAGAAGCCTTGGGCAAAACTTTTGTTCATCAATTTGTATCATGGCTTCACGTCTTAGTTTCTGCTTTTGCTTGACCACAAAAGCATGTCCTTCTCCTTGTTGGTTCTTTACTAATTCTGTGCCACTGCCATGGCTGGGTGAGGAAATCTAGCTGGAGCTAGATGATCCAGTCCACGCCTGTCGAGGCCTCCAGCAGCCAGAAAGCAAGCACCATCAGTTTGCTATGGCTGGGGGACCTTCCGGAAGAAGAGAGGCAAAGAAAGTCTTGAAGACAAGCCAGGCTGTGCTCATAAATGAAGGGCTGGTCTGCTCGTCATCCAGTACGTCCCTGTCCGGAGGGAGGTGGTTGGGGTCTTCGATTTCAGGATCGGGACCTTCCTGCAGTTATGAAATACAATGAGAACACAATCAGGACCGTGATAAATACCAAATAATGTAATAATGTTAGGAGAGGGCAGACTAAATCCCTGGCCCCATATTCAAAGCAGCCAGGCAGACAGGACCCCAGGGAATGGTGTCCTAGGCTGGATGGAGTTCTCAGGCCTCACAGCACAACCGTGCTAGTGACATTCTCACAGTCCTGAAAGTTCCTGGCAGTAACATTAAAAGAAATGAGGTAACTACATCTTTATTATTAAACTCATGAATTAAGTTAACCACTTCATTAACTATGAATATTCTAATTTTGGCAGTATTCTGAGTTAAGAAACAAAAATAGAAACCCAAAGTGATAATTTATATTATAAAAATGGTAATAGTAGGGTGATAATTAATAATATAAAAGAATTCTTTTAGGATTATGCATTAAACTGCTTTATAAATCTAGGGAAGTTCTCCAGGACATCTATTCTGTGAGACATGCTTATATTCTTAATCCTTAATTAGATTAACTATCCATTAGCTGGGGTGCCTGGGTGGCTTAGCCAGTTAAGCATTCAACTTCAGCTCAGGTCATGATCTCATGGTTTGTGAGTCTGAGCCTCATGTTGGGTTGTGCTGACAGCTCAGAGCCTGGAGCCTGCTTTGGATTCTATATCTCCCTCTCTCCCTGCCCCTCCCCCACCCATTCTCATTCTTATTCTCTCTCTCTCTCTCTCTCTCTCAGAAATAAACATCAAAACAAATTTTTTTAATAAAAAAAACTATCCAATAGCAGTTTCCATGATAGAACACATTGTTACAGACCACTGAACACTCAAAAACAGTGTGCTAAAAAACCCATTATTTACACATGCCAAAATGCAAACTGCCAAATGCCAAAAAATACCTGATGGATTTTATGGCACATTCAATGTTTTTTAAAAATAGCTACTGCTCGGGGCGCCTGGGTGGCTCAGTCAGTTAAGCGTCCAGCTTGGGCTCAGGTCATGATCTCACAGTCTGTGGGTTCGAGCCCCATGTCAGGCTCTGTGCTGACAGCTCAGGGCCTGGAGCCTGCTTCAGATTTTGTGTCTCCCTCTCTCTCTCTGCCCCTCCCCCACTCATGCTCAGTCTCTCTTTCCCTCCAAAATAAGCATTAAAAAAAACAACAGCTACTGCTCTAAGAATAAATTTGAAAAAATCTTGAAACTTCCGCCTAATGAAATGGTAAACCAGGAGGCTAAATATCTAAAGGTTAAGGATTTGAGAGCCCGGCACTTCACATCAAGCTTGCTGGACTCCAATGGGAGTTCCTTACCTGTAAGTTATTGTTGGGGTCCTGATTTACAGCTTCATGAGGAGGACCATCATTGGGGAAGTTCTGAACTGGCCTCTGCCTAAATGGAAACCATCCAACGTGATGCCTTCAAAGGAAGCACATAAAAGCTCATCTTAGCTAATCACAGTGAAATTTACTCAAGAATTTGAGTCTTCTTGATCAGATAACGTTCCCCTTGCTCCCCTCCTCCAATCAGAGCAGTGCTCTGACTATAAGCTCACAGTGGGCAGATCTGCAGAGATGTTCTGTCACACCATCTCCTAGACTTCCTCACTCGCCCATCGGCTTCTTCAAGGTCACTATGGGGACTATGTTTTATTCACCACTGTATGCCCGGCAGCATTAACAGCACACAGTATGTGCTCTATAAATGCTTGCTCATCCAAACTAAACTTTACACAGGAAAACCTGAACCGGGGGATGGGGGAGGGATAAATACACACACACACACACACACACAACAGAGGCAGGACTGGGATTATATGTAATAACCTAAGATAATAATACCTAAATTTGATCACTTAAATATATGATTCTAGAGACTATAAAACTTAAACTGACTAGAAGTTTTATTTGGAAAATCCAATTAAGTGCAAGTTTTGAAGCAAATATGACAAAATATTAGTAATGATTAATTCTGGATTTATGAGTATTTTTTATTCAGATATTTCTCAAGATTTTTAAAACTAAAGTAAAAATTCTTTTCCACCACAGAGGAAATATTTGTCTGTCTCGACCACAAAGGAGGACATGTCACTCGATGCCAGGGTTTCTTAACTTTGGCACTACTGACGTATTGGGCTAGGTATTTACTGGGGGGCTGTCCTATGCACTGCAGGATGTTTAGCAGCATCCCTGGCCTCTACCCACTAGATAACAGCAGGACCACCCCCTAGTTGCCAATCAAAAACGTCACACTCTGGGGATGCAAAATCATCCTGGTTGAGAACCACTACTCTGAGCTAAGGACAAGCCAAATGCCAGGTCTGTACAGGTTCTTTGGCCCTTTAGAGCTATGCTGACAGTCAGTGCCTGACCTTTATCCTGGAAAGCAGCAGCTGCAGCTTGGTAAACATGTTTTTATTCAAAACAAATCAATTTTCCCTTCCATGCCTCAGAACGGCCGTTATTATTGTGGTTCATGAGCCTGGCAGGTATCTTATCTAGAAGAAAACAGAATGTTCTCCTTGCATTCGCACACGATTGATGTGTTTTCAGCAGTGCCCAAACAAGCCATCAGCTCCTTGCATTGAAAGTGCCAGAATGATATGCTACTGAAATACACTTCCATTAACAATGACTGAGACTGCTCAAAAAGAGAAAAATCTGTACTTGGCTTGAGTCACCATGCAGTGTTAATTTGTATTAAGGGAAAAAAGGAAAGCAAAATCATGTGCTTACAGGTACATAACAACGGTGGCCCCCATGACCATGAGGAACCTGCTCAGGGAGGAGTAGAAGTAGAGGATACTGAGAAAAACGGAAAACGTGGCTGCTGAATAGGTCCAATCCAACCAATCTCGATTTATCTCATCATCTTCTTCCACAATAGGGCCACCTTGTGCATTCATCCGCAAATTTTGATTCGCCCCAGGATTAACCACCACTGGAGGAGCAGCGTTCTGATTAGCTGGCTGGTTCTCGGCTGGAAACTGGTTGTGAATAGGGGCTGGAGCAGGTGCAGAAACCACAGGTATCTCTTGTGCACTTGGTGAGGGGACAAAAGCCCCTGAGGCAGCAGTGGCTGCTAAACTAAAATAAAAATGATAGAGGCAGATACTGTTGAAAGCAAATCACCGTGAAGACTGTGCTTCTCATAATCTGATTTACGCAGGGTCTTTTACTGTTAAGAATTGTCCGTAGGTACATGAAAAACCTGACTTTTAAGTTAGTGAAGAATTTCCTTACTAACAGTCATATCTATACATGCCTCTTCTGCTCCTAAGAGAGACTGGCCATAAATTTCATCTGGAGTTATACATTAAGGCCACGATAAAAGTATGGTATGTTAAAAAAACTAATTAAACCTTCCGCAAAACTTTAAAGCTACCACATACTGAAAAGGAAGTAAAGTAGGTACAGACACAAACACTCCTGAATTAACACACGATTTAGGTAGCAGATATCATTTATACCCTCCTCCACCCACCGAACCAGACAGAACAGAGCTCTGCAGAAACTGATGAAAGTACACTCCTTCCTCCATTCCTAACCCCGGGCGTGCCTAGCATGACGGGAAAGGACTCACTATTGCATGTAGTACTGCCGTGCGTAGATCTGCTGGAACCAGGAGAGCTGCAGCCAACCATAGGTAGTGTAGCCCGAGAAACCAGGCCCCAAGCCTTGGAAGGCTGGCTGGGCAGCTTCAGGCCTACGAAACATTGTTAAAAAACACTCGTTTTGACTTGGTTTAGTATGAATAAATGAAGTCTAAATGACAATAAGGATTTCAAATCAAAGAGACAAAAACTCCATGACAGCTACATGGTAGATTACCGTGCGATGCCCCCGTGTGACCCAAGCACGGAAAGTGCTGCCAAAGCCCTCCTACCATGGTCCAGACCCCACAGAGAAACGAGCGCCCATGGCCAGCACTGGGTTCTCATGCCATGTCATTGCTATGGCGTATAAACAAGCTGGACCCTTTCAGACTAGATGGATACTCACTCCCATTTTTCATTTGCTGAGTCTCACTGCAGCTCGAAACCGACTGTTTATCCTTCAAAGGACAGCTCTAAAAAGCCACATCTCTCTCAAAGCCTTTCCTGAAGGAAACTCCCTCTTCCTTCTGACAGCCATTTCTCCCCACCCCTAAATCTGACTACATGGGGGGCAGAGTTCTGTGTATATGTGGCATCACTCATATATGCTTTCTGACCACTTGTGCCCTCTACAAGCTGCTGGGTTGTTGCCTCACTGGATTCCCGACAACCTTGTGGGGAGGGGGCTATCCCCTGCATTTCACAGAAGGGAGTCTGAATAGAGCTCAGGGAAGACAAGGGGTTTGCACAAAGTCACTGAGCTGGTTAAATAGCATGCTGGATTTGAGACCTGTTTGACACCAAACTCCTGTTTCTTAAACAGCCTAGGGCAGAGCATAGGAGTGTCATCTTTGGCCTTGTGTGCCTTAACAGAGTGAACTCCTTTGGCAGCAATTCGCAAAACTGAAACTATAAAAACTTATGGTAAGATCATGAATGGATTATGTCAACACCTCTGCTGGTTAACTCCCATCCTTAAACAAAGTTATATGTATTGACTGTTCAATAAATACGTGTTGGATAAAATCGGTAAGCTTTATCCAGGTGAAATTCACATAGATATGGGCCACAATTCTCAGGCTGTATAGCCAGAATAAGGGAGGCAATTTTAAGTGGTTCTATCCAATTATCCAATTTATAGGCTGACAGCCTTTTACCCAAATTCCCTACCCAGAGTGCTTCTAAAATGGTATTCTAGTTCAAGTAGGTCTTGGTAGAATACTGGTTTTGATCATTCAAAAAAGTTGCAGTGCAAGGAAATGAGACCATAACAAAGTGCTTTTGTAGCTCTGATGAGAACAGCATTGTAGATATACAAGATAACTCTACGGTTTTACTCAAGTATGTAGGGGTGAACTGACATGATGTCTGGGAATTACGGCAAAAGGAAAAAGCAAAAGAGGAATAGATGAAACAAGCATGGCAAAACCTTCATCATTATTGGGCCTGGGGGACGGTTATGCAGAGATTCATTGCACACTTCCCTCTGCTTTTGTGTGTATTTGAAATTTCCATGAAGAAAAAACAACTCCTCATTCCCGAAAGACCTGACTTGTCAAAATCAAATATTAAAAACTAGTAGGAAAAGGGAAGCAGGGGAATTGAGGGGTTATAGAATTTCAACTCATAGTTAATGATTTTTTTCTCATAAGAACTTTCATAATAAGGTGTTCCAGGAGTTATGAAATCCAAACATCAGAGCATTTAGTCTAGAGCTCTAACTGCTCTAAAGAAACGATCTTTTTTCTAGCACCACCAACTCAGTCCTTGGCAG
Organism: Leopardus geoffroyi; assembly: GCF_018350155.1. Taxonomy (NCBI): domain Eukaryota; kingdom Metazoa; phylum Chordata; class Mammalia; order Carnivora; family Felidae; genus Leopardus; species Leopardus geoffroyi. The sequence goes on along the minus strand of NC_059335.1, from coordinate 34,069,349 downwards.
AGCATTTCTTAAACAATTTTTCACCTTTTGTCACCCATTGTTATGATAGACAAAGCACAAAGCCACTCAGCAAAGCAGCTGCGAGATGCTTACACCAGCTGTTTCCTCTGCAGCAGCACGAATTCCCTCTCATGAGGTCAGCACAATGCAAAGCATCTCCATGTGGGAGGGGAGATGCCTACGTTGTCAACACACGCATCCCTATGTTTATATGTACTTAAAAGGCTATGTATTAAGAAGAGTTAAATAAATAAAAAATCTTTAAAGTGAAACCCTTAAAGCAAAATTCTGTACATTAAGTTCTGCGACTATATACTATCAACACACTTTATTCTTAAAATTGACGCAAATGATACACATCCATGTTGTATAAACCTGGTTCTTTATTATGACACTCACCTTGAGATGTTCTCCCATCCAGAGGGAGAAAGGTTCCGAAGAATCTCCCTTTGCCTTAAGCTATCACCTGAGGAATCCCCAGGATACTGTCCCTGATGAAGACCAGCAGGCTGCTCTGTGGATTCGGCAACCTAAATAAGTGGAAGATGAACATTAAAACAAAGGATCTGATGCAACAGTCTGCAACCAAACTGAAAGGATTATTCTGCTGTGAATGGCTTATATCCCTCACCCCGACCTCTGAACTTCACAAAATTGAACAGATGCAGTGTTATGTAAAAAATATTCTGAAATTTGTTCAACCTAAATTCAATATACAGATATTCTTTAAATCCTTATTTTTTCCTAGAAGAACTATGCTGTGGTTTCATTAAAATCTTCCAATGAAGTTATCACTGGTGAGAAAGCATCCTGATAATGTTCTACAGATCCTACAGTGCTAAATTTACTAAATCAAGAAACCAAATCTGACCAACAAGATTTATAAATACAACCCAGCCAGCAACCTAAAGGAAAGAATGTTCTATACTATGTTCAGATGTTTTAGGAAATAGAGCTGTAATGCTAATTTAGAGTCCATCACTACACTAGAATATTATTACTATATATTCAAATCAACACCATGAAATGAAAAATAAACAATTTTGACTGTCAAATGTAAGTCTTTAGAGATCACTTGATAGAGATTGTGGTCTTTTCCTATCCAATTAAATAAATCATGATGAAAATTCCCAAAGAAGGGGTGCCTGGGTGGCTCAATTGGTTGAACATCAACTTCAGCTCAGATCATGATCTTGTGGTTCATGAGTTTGAGCCCCATGTTGGGCTCTGTGCTGACAGCTCAAAGCCTGAAGCCTGCTTCAGATTCTGTGTCTCCCTCTCTCTCTCTCTCTGTCCCTCGCCTGCTCATGCTCTGTTGCTCTCTCTCAGAAATAAACATTAAAAAAAAAAAAAAGAAAATTTCCAAAGGAAAGATATTCACTTTTGTACTGTTTACAAAAATTAGTGATTCCTTAGAAGAAATTTATTGTGTGCTAAATTTAATAAAAACCCATTTTGAGTGCCTTGCTAATTCAGAGATCTGGATACACAGCTATTGTAGGTCAAATCATGTCCCAAAAGATAGAGTAATGTAGAACTCTACTCTTCTACTACAACACCAATGGCATACAGTCTACTACTGTAATAATAAACACACACTTGTATTGATAAGTTTCTCATTCTTTATTCTCACTGGGGAGAAACAAAATTTTACTTGATAAAAAGGTAATAAAATCTCTTAAGAGTTTTATCCAACTCCGTTTATTTTTACCATGTGGGTCTGAATGACACAGATGGTTATAATCTTGAAAAAGCAGACATACCTTTGTACTGGTCTCTGACACTTTTGAAGGACCCTTCACATTGCATACCAGATGCAAAACATGCCGTTTTTCCTGCTAAAATAAGGAGGTACTTTAGGACCTGAATTCAACCTTGTTTAAGTGCTTAAACATTCAAAAGTTAATGTGTAAATGATGTACCTTTGGAAGCAAGTCCTTGAGACACTGGTGATCCAACAAGAGCTTCCCAGAATAAATTAACCTCTGGTCCTCTGGACGCTTGTCAGGGAAAGAAAGAGAAGCACAGGTCAGTACTTAGCTCACACAAGTTCCCACATACAGAAGAAACTGTTTTATACAAACAACTTGAATATGTGTGTTTTTTTCCTAGAATCACAGGAAAACATTTTTTACAAAAGTCTCATATACAAACCTTTCCTTTAGAAAGTGCTGAACTTTGAATTTCTAACATGCAAATAAATTTAGGATGGCAAATTATCTCTAGTCCACAAAACCACGGCCAACTACTTGACTTTTAAAGTCCTAAGGAAATTCCTTTCTGCCACTAAAAACACAAATTTTATTTGGGGATCCTACGGCCTAACTTCAAAACCTGGTTTGGTCTCACACAACAGTCAAAGTACTCCCAACCAAGGTCAGCCTTCACCAAAACGACCTCGTACTGTCCTGAGATAACATAAGGCAATTCTAAACTAAGCTCTCAAAGAGACTTCCCAAAATACAAACGCAGTTATAGAGAAGATGGTGTGTAGGTACCATTTCGTATAACCCTGTGAGATTTAGTATCCCTATGTGAAGGGAGGAAAAGTTTGAAATTGACTTGTCCACAGTCAACCTGCTGTTGAAGTCAAGATTCCAAACCCGCTTCTCCATTCCAGTGATTTCAAAATCACAGGGACTCTACACACTTTCATACAAATCTGATTTTTAAAAATCTAGTTTTAATTCCTTTAAAAACCATACTTAAAAATAATGGCATCAAATGACACATACCAAAGTAGGTAGTGATCACCAAACAATGCCAGAATAAACAATTCTGCAAAATTTGGAATAAAGCCGCTCCTGCCAAGTAGCTGGAGATTATAAAGCAAACTGTTTAAAACAATCAAAACAATAACCGCATCTATTTATCTGCAGAAATCAGGACTTTTTGACACTGTGCACCAAAAACAAACCACAGAACCGAACTGGATACTGCGTTCACCACTGTTCTGATTGACTTTATAGGGAAATCCCATACACAGAATTTTGTAAAATGCTACTGCAGAGGTGGGATCCTACATTAAAGAGTTCCACACTGGTAAAGGTTTTGAAACCAATAGGTGCCTGTAATTTAAATTGTTTTCCTTTTTAAAGGGCTGACTTGATATTCTGTGCCTTTACCTAGAAAGCTCATTTGAAAAAAAATAATAAATGTTGAACTATTATAAAAGTAAGACTTCTCAGGTTAGAAACCAAATGCTGAGTGCTCTCTAGCCATAATTTTTAAGCACCAATGTACACACCTGAGAGACCTTTTACAACTTTGGCTCTTCAGACTTAATAGGAGTCATGTTTGTCACCCAAGGAAGCCCTTAAGGGAAGCTCTCCTCCAAAACACTGCCTTTTACCAAGTGATGCAACTAGAGACTACGCCAATCTGTATCTAACAGCCATTCTCACAGCAACACGGCCACCTAGTTTCTTGGAAGCAGGTGCAGTGAAACTACAAACAGTCCCAAGGTGAGTGCTAAGGAAATGCAAGCTTATTAGATAAATACACAAAATTCAAAAGAATAAGTCAGAAGGAAAACTCACTTCTACATTCCACCTTGAACAAATCAGGAACAAAAACCACCTGACCCGTGAGCTACCACACACTGCAACTCTTCAGATAATGAGGAACAATTTCACAGTGTTTTTGGGTCCCCATGCTTTCTCTGGTCTGATGGGGATTTACACTTGTGGGCAGTAAAGCACACTGCTGACACTTACATAATATCAGACAGAATAGAAAGTAAATACAGGAAGGTCCAGCTCACAGCCTCCATCACGTGGTGGGGAGAGAGGGCGGTGCTAAGGGTGATGTTGACAGATGTGTCAACCAAAACAAAGCGAGGAAGTCTGTAATTGAGGGGCCAAAGTCTTAAAACGCAGACTCAGGAAGACTCTTGCCGCCTGCTTCCCTTCTAACTCACTCTACCCAGAAAGCGCCAGGGGCTCCTCCCCGGGACTAGGCAAAGGCTGCGGAGTCCGGCGCGGCAGGGAGGGGCCCCGGGCGGAAGGTGGACAGGGCGGGGAAGAGCCACGTCTCGCTCCTGGGCGTGGGACCTTAAGTACACACTCCCTGGGCGCTCACCGTGGCTCCCTAGCACTGGCCCAGGGAGCCTCCTCCGCTCCGCACCGACACACTGCATTCAGAAAATTCACTTCCAACCATTTCCGTGTCCTCGCTTCTATCCAGTGGATGCAATCCTAATGCGGAACACCTAGTCGCCCTGTCTTTTCGGGGAAACTGAGGCTGGGAGGGTGAAATAATTCACCCAAGGTCAAACTGCTGTCTCAGCGGCGTGGCTAAGGCCGGAAGCCAGATCTAGGGGACAGGGCAGTGGTCCGGGTTGGGCGGAGGGGGCGAGGAGAGGGGCTGGGGTACAGCGGGAGGCGAGGTGACAGGGGAAGGCGAGACGACGGTGGCCTAGGACGTGGAGGTGACGGCCACTGGGCAAGGCGAGGCGGCGCCTACAGCGGTAGGACAGGGAACGGGGAGACCCCAGCCAGGGGAGGTGAGCGGGTGAGGGCCAGCCGTCGGGGGAGAGATGGCGAAGGGAGAAGAGAAGCTGTAGGGGAAGGGGAGACGGACGCAAGGAGGGCTGAGGTGAGGACAGCGGAGCCGGGAGTGGGCGCTGGCAGCGGGAGTCGGGGGCCCCTCTCACCGGGCGCTCGGGATAGACGCGGCTCAGATGGGCCTTGAGGCGGCCCACGCTCCAGCTGCGGTCGCCGCTCAGCTCCAAGTCGCGGTGGCGCTGGTTGGGACTCTTCACCAGGAGCGTGACGGGCTCAGGTTCGGGCTCGGGCTCGACCTCCATGTCGGCGGCGCTTGGGGCTTCCGCGGCGCTCTTGAGATGCCAGGCAGGCGGCGTCGCAGCCGCCCCGAAACCTCCGCAACGACTGTACACGCCTCTGGGACGCGCGCCCCCGCCTCGGGCGCCTTTTATAGGCACCTCGCACTAGGGCTCTGCGGCGAGAACACTCTGTGGCTGCCTCGCATTGGCTGAGGCGGAGGTCACGGCCCTAACGTGGCCCAATCAGCGCCCGGATCCGTGGGCGGAGGGACGGGCCGAGCACGTGGGCGCGGGCTGATGCAACCCGCCGCCGTTGCGTCACCCGGAGTCGCGGCCGCGGCCCCGGAACTCCCGTTCGGCGGCCATGTTTGGGTGCGCTTCGGCCCTGACGGAACCGGAGTGCTACGTAGCTTGGGCTGCTCCCGGTGCCTCGCGGAGGGTCCGGCCGGCGGACCGCCAATTTGGCGGCCTCTGCAAATTGTTTCCTCACAAAGCAGCAATCCCCGCCCCTTTTCACCCCCAGCCGCCGAGGCCCACTTCCCCTTTCCCTGCCCTGGCGCTCCAACGAGCCCTGCTAGGGAGGCCTCCCCACGCCTACCGCCGCCCCAGCCCAAAGAACGGCTGGGTCGACCCGTTTGCGAGCCCACCCGGAAGGGCAGCCCCACAAGGCCTTCGCAGGGCGAGGAAGAAGCCTGGCGGATTCTTCCTGGGGCTACGGACAAAGGCTTCTGAGCCGCACTTGCCACTTCATCTGTGGCCTCAGACGTGAACCTTACACCCTCAAGCGTGGGACATCACCTTTGTGCCTGGCAAACAGGCCACAGTCCAGCTTAGGCTAGGAGACCCTTGCAGAGGGCCTCGCCTCAAAGGATACTAACACATGCTTCCTTTAAATTGCAGTTGAGACAAGCCAGGGAGGGTTCTTAGTTAAGGCCCCTCTGACGTAGGCCCCCTCCCTCCCTCCCCTCTGTAGGAAAAAAAGATCTTGAAAAACAAAACTGACATTGCACGGGCCCCATCCTTATTCCAGTCCTGTTGGAACATCTGTTTGTGCAGGTGTCGGGAACTTGACAAGGGCAGGAGGCTAATGGGAGGAGCCTGGTCTGGTTGGTGCCTGTAGTACCACAAACCCGGCACCCTGAAGGACAGAAATGTGTCGTCTCGCAGTTCTGCAGGCCAGAAGTGGGACATCAAGGTGTCGGGCAGGGTTTGTTCCTTCTGAAGGTTTTGAGAGAGAATCTGTTGAATGCCACTCTACTAGCTTCTGGTAGTTTGCAGGCACTCTTTGGAGTTCTAGGGTGTGTGGCTGCATCATCCCATCTCTGACTTCGTGGTTACATGGGGTTCTCCCGGTGTGCATGCCTTCACATCATTTTCCCTGCATGCACGTCTGTCTCTGTCCCAATCCCCCTCCATCCACCCATTTTATAAGGACACCAGTTGTAATGAATTAGGGTCCACTCTAATGACTTCACCTTAACTTGATCATGTGCAAAGACCATATTTCCAAATGCGGTCACATTCACAGGTACGGGAGTTAGGACTTCAGCTTCCTTTTACACAATTCAATCCACAACAGTCGGCCTTACTCTAACACAAAACTAGGATGGCTTCTTCTTCTTTTTTTTAATATTTATTTTTGAGAGAGAGAGATACACACCGAGCACAAATGAGAGAGGGGCAGAGGGTGAGAGAGACACAGAATCCGAAGCAGGCCCCAGGCTCCGAGCTGTCAGCACAGAGCCCGACTTGGGGCTCAAATTCAAGAACAGTGAGATCATGACCTGAGCTGAAGTCAGACACTCAACCGACTGAACCACCCAGGTGCCCCTCGGGTGGCTTCTTTTTCAGCAGGCTTTATGTTAAGAAGGGAGGTGGAGGGCTTTAGAGAGAAATTGTCCCCATGGTGCTTCAACTTTCTGTGATTGGCTTTTGTCTGCTGAGGAGGATCTCTGTCCCTTTTCATCAGGGCTGGCTTTACAGAAGTGGGACCTATACAGTCACGTGGAACCCCACTCTTGGTTTAATGCTCTGCCGTTACCGTGTGAAAATTCTTAATAAATTTTGAACAAGAAGTTCTGCATTTTCCTGTTTCCCTAGGTCCCCATAAATCATGTAGCTGGTCCTGCTTTTCGTACATCAGGATGGAAGAAGGTGACTGATTATGATCTGGTAGTTTTGCACCTAGCTAGAAGCCGACAGATGGGGCCAGGCCATGTAAAACAAACAGAGGCCTTAAAGGAGGCAGCCAGGCAGGTGATATTGACTTCCCTGGGAAATTAAGTATGCCACATGGCATGGTTTCCTCTAGCCTGCAGTGACAATTCTTAGGACCCCTTAAGACAGCCCATCCACTTGTACCCAGTAGTAAGAAAGTAAAGGGATGTAGTTTTTTTCCTTAGGGAAAAGGGAATCTAATTTCTGTGATTCCCTTTTATCTTCCAACAAGAGAGCTCCTTTTATTTTTATTTTTTAAGTTTATTTATTTATTTTGAGAGAGAGAGACAGACAGAGAGAGGGAATGCTTGTGAGAGCACAAGTTGGGGAGGGGCAGAGAGAGAGAATATCAAGCAGCCTCTGAGCTGTCAGCACAGAGCCCGATGCGGGGCTGGAACTCACGCACCATGAGATCATGACCTGATCCAAAGTCAAGAGTCAGGTGCTTAAGTGACCACCCATCCAGGTGCCCCTAGAGAGCTCCTTTTAAAGGACTTTCATGATTTTGCCTATAAGCATATTTAGAGAAACATTGCCACAAATAGGAAGATACATGGCCATAAACGTGCCAGAAATAGGAAGATAAACATAGAGTGACCCTATTCTTAGTAACCTTACAAACAGTATGGGCGTGATAAGACAGTACAAAAATACAAACGTAAAGGACAGCCCGAAGGTCTCCCACTTTCCTGAAGGAATCATGATTACATTGAGGGACTCCACAGTGCCAGGAGGAGAGGAGGAGTCAGAGAAATCTTGATGGAAAAGGTGTTATCTAAGCTGAACTTTGAAGGATGCATGTTTGAATACAAATAATAATGGCGGCAATTACTGATTAAGCCCAACAGGGTGCCTGCATACAGAATTTGTGTAGGCAGTATAACTCAGTGATTAAACTCAGGGTCCCACATCCAGACTGCCTGTTTTCAAACCTAGCTTTTGCCACTTGAGAGCTACGTGACGTTAGGCAAATTACTTAATTTCTCTGTACCAAATTGTCCTCTTCTGCAACATAAGAAAAATAATAGTATCTACTTTGAAGGATTGTCGTCAGGCTTGATGAATAGAACATTGCTGAAGGTCTTGCGACAGATCCAGACGGTAAGTGCTCAACAAATGTTGGCCGTTAGTACTTAGCAAACTGAAACAAGTCCGGCCCAGTGGTCTTTAAACCTGGCTGTGAAAGAGGATCACCCAAGGAACTCTCTTGTAAAGTGGAGACCCCTGCAAGACTGAGTATTGGCGAAGCTATGAAGCAATTGGAACTCTCATACGTGGCTGATAGGAGTGTAAAATGGTACAACCCTTTTGGAATTCGCTCTGGCAGTTTCTCACAAAGTTAAACACACTCCTCCCTACAACCTAGCCATTTCACTCATGGGGATTTACCCCAAATAAATGAAAGACTGGCACAAGAACATTCATGACAGTTTTATTCCTAATAGCACCAAACACTGGGAAACAGTCCAGGCGTCCATGACCAGGAGACTGCATGAACAAACTATGGAACATCCACACGATGGAATACTACTCGCTAATAAAAAGGAACGACTGGGGCATCCGGGTGACTCAGTCAGTTGGGCGTCCCACTTCGGCTCAGGTCATGATCTCGCGTTCGTGAGTTGGAGCCCCACATCAAGCTCGCTGCTGTCAGCCTGTCAGCACAGAGCCTGCTTGGGATCCTCTGTCCCCCTCTCTCTGCCCCTTCCCTGCTTGCGCTCTCTCGAAAAATAAATAAACCTTTCTTTTTTTTTTTTTTTTTTTTTTTTTAAAAAAAGGAACCAACTACTGATACAGGCAGCAGCATGAATGATTCTCAAAACCACAAGCGAAAGAAACAGACACAAAGAGTACATATTATAAGGTTCCATTCATATGAAACTCTAGAATAAGCAAAGTTAATCTATGGTGACAGGAAACAGATTTATGGTTGCCTGGGGGGTGAGGTGACAGAGATCGACTTGGAAAGGACACAGCGGTGGTGTGCCGAGGTCACCTGGTCCCGGGTCACAAGAACGCACTGTGAACCTCTTCAGTGAGAACTCTTTCAAGGGACATCCTATTGATAGCTTGAAATTGGCCATGCTGGGAATATTTACACCACAGAGATCAGCAAACACTACAAAGAGAGGCTGCTTTTTTTTTTTTTTTTTAATCCCAGGGAATCAGATATTAAAATTTACCAACACAACACCGGACACGAAGAAAATTTCTGGGGTGTTGAAATGCTCTGTCTTCATAGGATGTGGGTTATACAGGTCCAGGCATTTGTCAAAACAGATCAAGCTGCACACTTAAGATTTATGCATTTCCCTGTGTGCACATTATGCCTCAACTAAACGTGTAAATGAACAAACAAGAAACCCAGGATGGGTGTCTGGGTCCCTTTTTAGGCCTAGCAAACGGGGCCTGATGCATCTAAGTTGGTACTGGTTCAAGGGCCAGGTTTGGAAGTCACTGGTCAAGTTTGACAGTAAGTACAGGGCTTATTTTAAACTAGTAATAATGATAATGTCAGCGAGAGGTAAGACTGGAAAGAATTCTCGGGACCGCCTCAGGAAAGACTTTACACGGCCACCCTTGAGAGCTGGAGCGTCTTTTGTGGGCAGTGGGAAGTTTTCGAGCAGTAGTTCTGCCTATTCCGGAAGTCCATATAAATGAAATCATACATACTTATTTTGTGTCTTTCAAAGATAGAAATTCAAGCAGATCAGAAAAAGAAATATAGTGAGCTAAAGGGAAATCCATACTCTTATTTTTTAAATGCTTCTGTTTATTTTTTGAGAAAGAGCTCCAGTGGGGGAGGGGCAGATTGGGAGAGGGGGACAGAGGATCCCAAGCAGGCTCTGGGCTGACAGGCCGACAGCAGTGAGCCCGATGTGGGGCTTGAACCCACGAACTTTGAGATCATGACTTGAGCTGAAGTCCAACCCTCAACTGACTGAGCCACCCAGGTGCCCCGAGGGAAATCCATATTCTTTTCTTCTTCTTTTTTTTTTTAACGTTTATATATTTTTGAGAGACAGAAGGAGACAGAGAATGAGGGGGGAGGGGCAAAGAGAGAGGGAGACAGAGAATCCGAGGCAGCAGGCTCTAGGCTCTGAGCTGTCAGCACTAAGCCGGATGTGGGGCTCGAACCCATTGACTGTGAGATCATGTCAGATGCTTAACAGACTGAGCCACCTGGGTGCCCCGGGAAATCCATATTCTTAAATGAGGTTTCTGGAAATGTGGAAATTGAACGGACTATGGAGATATTTTACCTTGATTGTAGTAGCACCTCCGTGATGTTGTCTCTGCTGTGACCTAATTCATATTTAAATTCTGAGGAGGGGAAAGGGAAGAAGGAGCCAAGAACTGTTTTCCTTTACAGTCCGGTTGTGAAGGTCTGGAAGGGGCCTTTGCAAATGTCGAACAGGCAAAAGATCACTGACAGTGCACGTGCTTTATTTTAAACAATCTGGTGATTAGGGCCCACTGCACCTCTGTACTTTGTTCTTGGATCTCTTATTTTACTGGGGTGTTAGAGATTCCCCCAAGCTCCAACCCGAAACCTTACCTTTTATGGTCATTTCTGAAGTCCCAATTTGGCCACACGCACGCACGCACGCGCGCGCGCGCGCACGCGCGCGCGCGCGCCATCTTCTTTGGCCCAGGAAATGGACGTCCTGTTCAACACTCATGAAATCCATTCCATAGCAACTCTGGTGCCCTTGCTAAGCAAGGCCGGAAGCAGCTTTCTTTCCTCACCAAAAGTAGCTACCCCACCCCAGGCAAACCCTCCCTTTTGCCGGGCCAGTGATGGGGGAAGTGTCTTTGCTTGATAAAGGAAAGAGGTATCTCAGATTATGGTTCTCAATCTTTGAGCAGTGTGGCATCCACTTCCTGCAGCTTCCCAACCGTGCTGCTGATCTCTTAAAAGTGCTTGTTACTGGGGCGCCTGGGTGGCGCAGTCGGTTAAGCGTCCGACTTCAGTCAGGTCACGATCTCGCGGTCCGTGAGTTCGAGCCCCGCGTCAGGCTCTGGGCTGATGGCTCGGAGCCTGGAGCCTGTTTCCGATTCTGTGTCTCCCTCTCTCTCTGCCCCTCCCCCGTTCATGCTCTGTCTCTCTCTGTCCCAAAAATGAATAAACGTTGAAAAAAAAAAATTAAAAAAAAAAAAAAAAAGTGCTTGTTACATGCCTTTTCAATTCACAGAAAATTGAAACCGATTCGGTTTTTGAAAACCCCAGGTGCCTCTTGAATGGGAGACACCAAGGGGTATGGCCAGTCAAGGTTGACCATTGTGGCCAACAACGGGCCTGACAGTTACCTGCAGCGTGCGCTTCTAAACCTGGCCCTTACAAGGTTTAAAAATACACCCGGGGTTCATTTACCGGGTAGGTTAAACATAGAATTACCATATGCCCCAGCAGTTCCACTCCTGGGTATATATCCAAAAGAACTGAAAACAGGAGTTTAAACAAAAACTTATCCGCGAGTATTCAGAGCGGCACTGTTCATAATAGCCAAATGGTAGGAACGACTCAAATGTCCGTCACCTGAATATGAATCTATTTATATGAAATATCTAGAGCGGCCAAATTCACAGAGACAGAATCTGTGGTTGCCAGGGGTTAGTGAGGAGGGATTGCTTAATGGGTCTGGGATTTCCTTTTCAAGATGACCAAAAAGCGTTTGGAGCTAGGTGGTGGTGACGGTCACACAACAGCGTGCGTGTACTAAATGTCACTGAACCATATGCTTTAACGCCAAGCTGGGTGTCGGGGTGCAACGATGAATCAGATGTGGTCGCCATCATGGCTGACGTGCACTCACTGAGCTACTTCAGCAGTTGAGATATTGAAATACCCCATGCCGGTTGGTAAACAGCCTCTCCCCTGAGTACCCTTCAGCTGCCCTGGGCCCTCCCCTGAGACTTCTAGATCTCACTACCATTCATCCAATAACCCAGATGTTCACCCCACTCGCCACATTCGCAGATCTCATAGTCAAATGGTGGACATTGGGTGCCTTGATGGCTTAGTCGATTGAGCATCTGACTCTTGATTTAGACTTGGTTCACGACCTCATGTTTCGTGAGATTGAACCCCTCCTCAGGCTCTGTGCTGATGGTGCAGAGCCTGCTTGGGATTCTCTCTCTCCCTCTCTCTCTGCCCACCCCCTTGCCCCACCACCAAATAAATAAAATAAACTTAAAAAAAAAAAGCTCTAGATTTTGCTAGAATATTATTACCTCCTGCAGAATCTCACACATACTAACCACAAACTACCCTGTGTTCTTCTGTCTCCCTCTCTCCCACTCACACCGAGCACCCTTTCTGTCCTCATGAGACCAGCCCCACAAATCTCAACTCTTGTAGTTCACTTCTGGCCTCTTAGCAACCTTGGAGCTCATGGTCAGCCATCTCCAGGTATTTTTTATCATTCTCCTTGACTCCCTTCTGCCTTGGCCTTCCATTCTTGCTTGGCCAGCCCCACTGCTGGGGAACATGTCAGCTGCCTTCTGCATGTTCACTATCTGCCCTGGTGCTCGGGAGCCCCGCCAGGGAAAGTCACAAGGGCAGGTGTCCTGAGAGTTCTGCACCCTTGGGCTGGCAGACATCAGCGAGGCCTTCCCTTCTGACTGGCAAAATCCCGCCGCCCCCACCCCCCACCAGTCATTTTCTTAATTCCCCATTACTGCCTCTTTGTCAATTATTTTCTTTCTTGCATCCTGAATCTACCCGCCTCTGACCTGTAGATACACTCAGGTCTCTATTACTCACCCCCACCCTATAACAGAGACATTTGTGGCTCAGTGAATATTCAAATGTTCCCTCCAATTTTCCAGCACTCTCGCAGTTAGGTGGAGACAGGTGACTTATCTGGCTAATGAGCTTTGAACGGAAGTAACATGTTGCTTCTGGCCTGAAGCATTTGGAAGCCAGAGCACAACATTCCAGCTTTCTTTTCCCTTCCTCAGCTACCGGCTGGAGTGGTGTCCTCACTAACTGGAGGTAGTTGGGATCACTGGCTGTTGATGTGGAGAAGAGGGGCCCCGAAGAGTTGCCTAACCAGCATAGAGATGTTCGGAAAAGAGAAATCAAACTTTGCCATGTAAGCCACTGACAATGCATAGCCTAGCATTGTCCTGACCGATACGCGCCCTAAGATAACAATAATCAGAACGTCTCTGGAATCTACTTCTCCCTCAAGTTTCCAACTTGTTTCTCCCCCACCTTCTTGTCCTTATGTTTCTCTCCCTTGCTGGGTCACTCACGCATAAGGTCTATATATGCATGTCTGCCGCTTTCCTTTTCTCTCTACAAATTATTCCTCAGTCCCTGGGCCCTGACTCACCACTTTACCAGATTATTCTCTGCAAAGCTCCCAGTGATGCCCAACACCCCAAATTCAACAGCATTTCTCAGCCGCTTCAGCCCCTCTGCAGACAGCTGCCCTGAGGGCTCTATTGTGCTTCTTTGACCCTTTCTCTGGGGTCTTCTGAGGGCTTGGTTACCTGGGTTTTCCTCCTGCTCCATCAATGCTGTTTTTTAGACTGCCCCTTCTTCTTTCTTCCCCCTAAATATAGCCCATCCCAGGGTCCAGTCTATACCCCTCTCCATCCTCTGTTCCTTCTCTCTTGGTGATCTCACTCAAGCCTTGGCTTCAGTATTCCTGTTCGAGAATGTGACTCTCAAATCTGTTTACGGTCTCTGTTCTCAAAGAGCGCCCAGCTAACAGTGGACACCCTGAGCTCTCGGAGCCCCAGGACCCCAATTCTGCCCACTGGGATGTCTTCATACTTCAAGTATTCAAAACCAAACCCACTCTCTCTTTCTCCACCAGAAAGCTTGGTACCTCATCCTCCATATTACATGGTTTCTCCATTCTTATAGCTGCCCAGGCTCTCTATCTCCACCCACACATATATCCAGGAAGCCCATAGTTCTGGAAGGTATGGTTTCTTCATCCTCTTTTCCATAGCTTTTGCCACTCCTGGAGCGTTGGGTCTTGCTGACTTGCCTTTGCAGTCTGCACAGCCTCCTCCCTGGGTGCCCTGCCTTCTCTCTTCCAGGCTCCTCCGTCTCCTGCCCAGCCAAGCTTTCTAAGGCTCTGCCCCTTCACCTTCAGTGGCTCCCCAGTGCCTCTGAGTCAGTCATGCGCTCCCCGGTCTGAGAGGGGGAGCCTTCCACGTTATGACTTTCCTGATCTTATCACCACCCCCCCCCCCCCCCAGCTCTCATGCTCCAGGAAAACTGGCTTATTTCTTATTCTCCAAACAAGGGCTCTCCTTATTCAAGTCCTTGTTCAAACCACCGATGCCGCCTGAAATACCTCCTCCCAACCACAGTCCTTGTGTCTGTCTGTAGAATCCTACTGATCACTCAAACCTATTCTAAACACCATTTTCTCTAGAGAGACTGGCCTAATTCCCTTGCTCTTATGGGTTTGCTCCCTCCTTCACATCCTTAGAGCCTTTGATTTGTAACTCTAAGCTGGGATGAAAAACACTTGTTCTCTGTTGACACTGTCCTTCATCCGTATGACATGTTGCTGTCCGTCCTCTCAGCCAGGTGGTTCTGCACAAGGTTCTGCCCACATGGCATTTTTAGAAACTGAATTTATTTTGGCTCCCTTTCAGGAAGCAGTGCTTACATGATGCTTGTGCTTTCGATCATAGGTTTAACCGTCACGTCAAGTGGGGAGTTACCGATGCAGGGGTGGCTGGGCTCTCCTGGGTCCTGTTTTTTGTGAACACTTTTGAATTTAGCAGCATTTTTTGGGGTAACTTCCTGAGCTAAACACAGCTACAAGCGTAACCTGGCTGCTCTGCCTGTGCCTGGGGGCCTCGCAGCTAGGTGGTCCTTCTGGAACATTCCAGCTGGTCTCATCCTCGTAACACCCATCTCTCCCTTGCCACGCAGGAAAGGCCAGGCAGGTGTGTAAAAGGGAACCCAGTCCAAATGGGGACTCTCCGTGTGCTAACGAGGCCCACAGCTTTCTGCCTGGGAGGTAGAACTCAGCAAGCCTATTGGGTGAAAAATGGGCCACACTGTGCTTACTTCAAAGCCACAACAAGTCTGAGCAGGAACTAAAGGAGGATGTGAAATCTGGAGGCTGAAATGGTGAGGGGAACATTGGGAGCTGACTGGGCAGCGGATCCTGGGGGGGACATGGGGGAGGAGTCCCTGCTGAGGTGGCCAGTGTGGCTGCTGGCTGCCGCTGGGCTCCGGCCGTACCCAGCCACTTCCCAGCCCTGAAACTCACAAAAGTGGAGGATTTTATCACTCAAAGGCAGACACACACACACACACACACACACACACACACGGGACTGAAATCTGTCACACCTATGCTGCCCTATGGGCCAAACAATGAGCTGGAGGACCTTGAGAGCCTCTGATCACACATTAAGGCAGGAGGCAGTGGTGGCTGAGGGTGGGGGTGACAGAAGAATGTGGTTTTCGCCCCACCCCCAGCATTCACAACTTTGATCAACCATGTGTGGGCCAAACCATAGCCATCAGCAGGCAGTCATCTGGTGACACCTGTTCTGGTCCAGTTCTCTCGTTCTACACAGAGGCCCAGAGGGGTTAAGGGGTATCCAAGGTCACACTGCCGGTTTGGGGAGGAGACAGAAACTCAAGTCCAAGCCTCCTGGTGGCCATGCTGTGACTCTTTCCACTTAACCCCTCCACCTCTTGGCTTGAGGTAAGATTGAGATACTCAGAGACTCTTATCAAGAAGATGGGGTGCCTCGGTGGCTCAGTCGGTTAGGCGTCTGACTTCGGCTCGGGTCATGACCTTGCAGTTTGCGGGTTTGAGCCCTGCATTGGCTCTGTGCTGACGTCTCAGAGCCTGGAGCCTGCTTCAGATTCTGTGTCTCCCTCTCTCTCTCTGCCCCTCCCTGCTCATACTCTGTCTCTGTCTCTCAAAAATGAATAAACATTAAAAAAAAAAAAAAAAGAAGAAGAAGAAGAAGGAAAAGAGAATGAGTTCCCTGTGAATCTGCAAACACAAGCCAGAGAAGCAAAGGGAAAATTAGTGGCTCCTGTAAATGTTCACGTGGAAGTCTGGCAATATGACCTAAAGATCTAGAAGAAGCTCAGAGAAAAGTTCAATCCAGGGTTGATAAAACAATACAGTTAATTTTTTCAAAACACTCAGCAGAGTTGAGAAACAGCATGTTCCAAAACAAATAAATTCTGTTGACCAAGTGAGCACATTTTTTATTCATTTGTTTTTGACCTTACTGTTAAGGCTTTTTAAAAAAAAATTTTTTTAATGTTTATTTGAGAGAGAGAGAGAGAGAGACAGAGACAGAGTGAGTGGAGGAGGGGCAGAGAGAGAAGGAGACACAGAATCCAAAGCAGGCTCCAGGCCCTGAGATACTAGCACAGAGCCCGATGTGGAGCTTGAACTCACGAACCGTGAGATCATGACCTGAGCTGAAATCGGACACCTAACCGACTGAGCCACTCAGGTGCCCCTCAAGGCTTTTTTTTTTTTTTTTTTTTTTTTTTTAAACAAAGCTATTATCAGTGCTCAAAATGCAGTTTCCAACAGAGTGAAAATTGGTTTTTTGTTTGTTTTTCCAACGCCCTAACCCAGAGCATTTTTTGTCCTTGGATCAGGGTCTCCCTGAGATCTGAAAAGGGAGCACCCATTCGCCAGGAAATGGTTTTCTATGTGATTCTAGAAAGACAAGCGTTCCCTGACTGAAGCTTCACCTTATCTGGAGTTGGGGGTTGGTCCCAGGTCTAAAGAATGGCTCAGAGGCAGGACCCCTCTCCGGTCCCTCAGGAGCAGAGGAGCCATCCCTAATGAGCTCAGCCAGGCACTAGGTGACCCTCACCAAGTCCCCATGCGGTGAACCTACTGTGGGGCTTGTAACAGCCTAGAAGCCCCCAGCCTTTGGTGTCTGCAGCCACAGGACCTGGGAGACACTGAAGTCCCTTGGCTCCCGATCCTAAGAAAGGGATTTTTGCCTTCGTGACTAAGTGGGCACTTCAGTGGGCTTGGAGGGGGCTTACCAGACCCAAAGATGCCTCGTTCCTTTGGCCGCCCTCAAGAAAGTGGCCATTGCAAGGAGGCCCAGCCAGTCATACCTCCCAACAACCCACTTGTATGGGTTGCAGGGGTGCATCTAGAGCTGAAATGCCCTTTCAGGGAGCCTCGCCCGCTGGCACGGGGCATCTCTTAATGTACCTTCTGCTCATGCGTCCTAGCTTGGTTGGCGCAAACGCTCTGTAAGCATCCAAACACCCTTACCTGAACAAGGCTCATCTTCCCCAGGTTCCCTCTCCCTGCTGAGCCCCGTCTTGCACTCACCTCCATCGCAGCCCCCTCTGCCTCTGTCTTTGGCTGGTGCTTCCTTAACCCTCACTCTTTACCAGGCCTTGGACGGGGTGTGGACCTTTCTGATCCTTTGCCACTCTGGCCATCTTTATACCTCTTCTCTGCTTCTCCATTCCTGACCCACCAAACCTGCATCCTGAACATCCCTAACCAGACCTCCATCCTCCCTCCCCAACCACACCTGAAAATGAACATCCTTCCATGAGACACCCTAACTCTTGTCCCTCCTTTGAAGCTCGTTCTCGACACGTCCACCACCAGCACCCCTCCTCACATGTTTTTTTCCTTCCTTTTCCTTCTCTGTGGGATATGATGGAGAAACGCCAGTGATGCCCAACATGGCCTTTCTGCAAATCATGGGTCACCACCCATTAGTGGATTGCAACCAACGTCAAAAGAGAAAAAGAGGGGCACCTGGGCGGCTCAGTCTGTTGAGCATCCGACTCTTGATTTCAACTGAAGTCGTGATCTCAGGGTCATGGGTTCAAGCCCTGAGTCTGGCTCCATGCTGAACATGGAGTATGCTGGAGATTCTCTCTCTCTCCCTCTCTCCCTCTACCCTCCCTTAAAAAAAAAAGAGGAAACAAAATATAACAGAAAATATCAGAGCGCATCACCCATAGTAAGGAGAAGTATCGTTTTGTGACACTTTATAGTTTCAGTGCATGTTTGTCTCAAGTCTCAACAAAAAATATATTTCTCACTGGGGGTTGCAGCCCAAACAAGTTTGAAAGTCCCTCGTCTACTAAAGAACCAACCCAAATGCTGAAGACACGTTATTGAAAGTGAAGAGAGTGAGAAGTGGTTAAAGAAATTTGCATCATGGAGGCCCAGAGGGCCCTGTGATTCCTCCTTGGAAGGGCTGCAGAGGGGTGTCCATCCTCCTGACTGTTGGAGGAGGGAGGTACACTGAGGGAGCACTCCTAGGGAAGGTCTAGAAACTTCCAGATTCACACTCAGCACTCCGACTCAAATTTGCAGATAAATCAAAGACGGAAATCTTAATTCGTTGTAATCAAGATCAAAAGAAAACTTAAAAGGAATATATATCCACCAGAGAACTTTCCACACAACTTCATCTGCTACTTCCCTAGCCTATACAAACAAAGCCCAGAGGATGTGTCCATTCGAGTGGGGTCTAGCCAAAGTCTGGAAATCTACCAGCTTCTTCAGTCGGATCATCAGATGCTACCAGTTAAGGTACATCAGGACACGAGTCTTGTCCCCACCGACAAACAGATGTCCCAGGCCTCCTCAGCTTTGGGCAGGCGTGGCCATGCCTGGAGTTACTGGCAGTAAAAGGTGAGCACGTTTTCCTGGTTTCCTCGGATCAGGATGACCGGAGGTCTGAGGTCCTGGGACAGCGTCTCCAACCAGGCCATGTACAGGGAGCTCGGACACTTTCCTTTCCTCCCTATAGGCAAGGTACTGCAAGGCAGGAAGAAGCGGCAGATGAAAAATTACCAGGAGGCCTTCCCCGCACAGCCCCCCCCCCCCCCCCCCCCCCCCCCCCCCCAGCTCATGACTTGCTTTCCGAATAGCAACTCTGTTTATGGAGTCCTTCACCACTCCTTCTTCCTAGCCACCCTAAGAACGATCTCCCATTCTCCCTGAAAGCTCAACTCCAATGTACCTTTACCCACCAAGCTTGTGTAAACAAAGCCATGGCCCTGGTAAGACTCACACGATCTGGTCTCCACCTATCTCCACAACCTCACCTCCTCCCAGCCTGGGCCTCGCTCACACCCCTGTGGACACAATGACTTTCTCTCCATTCCAGAAAAAAAAAAAAAAAAAAAAAAAAAGGCAAGCTTGCTCTTGCCCCAGGGCCTTTGCATGTGATGTTCTCCCCACCCAGAAGGCGGGCCTCCAGCTCTCCACTTTGTCTCCTCCTTCAGATCACTCAGGCCTTGGCTTACAAGCACCTCCTTCTCTGATCACCTTATCCAGAGCCGGCCTGTGCGGGGAGGGGGGGGAAGGGGGGGGGCATTGGTGATACAGTGGTTAACATAGCTGCCTTCCAGAGCAGGCCACTGTCTCTCTTTATCACAGCACCCTGTTTCATTGTCCTCACAGCCCTTCCCACTCTCCAAAACCTCTTTTCATTTGTTGTCTGTGCTGCTCACTATCCTTTCCCTGTGCCTAGAGCACAGACTGGTACAGTTGGGCCATCGCACGGGTGATCTCACCCCCTCAGGCCCCTTGAGTCGTGCCAGCCTGTGGCCACAACAGTGTGATACGCTCACATGTTTCAGTGTGTTCTTGTCCTGCCTCCTGCCGTGTATGTGAGGCCCTGGGAGCAGCACTCCCCCTTGCCTTGGGACAGCCCTTTGTCCGCACTGCAATGCCGTGCAAATAACGAGGTGCCCTGGGGCGGCCGTTCAACCACATAATTACGGCTATTTCAGGAAGTGACTTTTCCACCACCTTAAGATTCCAGAAATACTTCAGGATGACGGTGGCTGCCCTGCTCTTGGCTCCAGGAGAAGGCGCAGTATCTCACAGGCCCAGCGGGCGTTACATGAACTTGAGACACCGGCATCTCACACGGGGCTGCTCTTTACAGTCTGTTTTCCTACGGTCCATCCCAACCGTTATTTCATCTGAACTTCAACACAACCCCGGGGGATGGGCAGGGCCTGCAGCAACCCCCCTTCTTCCCAGCTGAGGGCACCCGGGCAGAAAGGAAGACTGAGCGACTCTGGGCTGCAGAGCACGGGCGGGAGCTGGCAGCAGGGAAGCTGTGAGCAAGGCTCTGCCCCTCCTCGGTCACGTGGCTTTGGCAGGTGGCTTACTGCCCTAAGGTGAGGACACACCAACCCCCCTCACAGGATGCTTGCGAGCTCTACAGAGGACAAAGCACACAAAGGGAGCCACGCAATGCCTGGCACACAGCAAGCACCTCCTAACGCCAGCCACTGATGTCGCACTCATTACTACTTAGCGGCCAGAAAGGACAGAACTAGTGCGTGGCAGAGCTGGGGCTCCAACCATGGTCTGGGATCACCCCCCCCTCCCCCGCCAGCTGCCTCTTTTCACTGCAACACTCACCTCTGCTGAGAAGGCCAACCAGGGTCCCTGAGCAGCTGTCTCTTATTTAAAAGTCCAGCCTCAAAGCCTCCCTTGGGACCACCTCTACCCTCCTTTAGAAAGCAAGCTCCCTAGGGGTGCCTGGGTGGCTCAGTCGGTTAAGCATCCAACTTTGGCCGAGGTCATGATCTTGTGGTTCATAGGTTTGAACCCTGTGTCATACTCTGCACTGACAGCCTAGAGCCTGCTTCGGATTCTCTTTTTCTCTCTCTTTCAAAAATAAACAAACATTGCAGGGGCGGGGGCGGGGGAGGGGGGGCGGAAAGCAAGTTCCCTAGGACTGGGAAAGGTGGCGGGAACAGGGGTATTTCAATCAGCTAGTGTCACCACAGTTAGGACATGTTTGTGTCTGGTGACACTCAGGGGAAGGGAAGTGGAAAGATCGAAACCCAACTTTTCTGATTTAACAGGCTGAAGTTTCAGTTACGTTGAAAGACTCTCCAGGAACTCCCACGTCATTCTCAGGCACTGAAATCAGAAATTTCAAAGCTGGTGGCTGCATTACCAGGGGCAGGGGACACCCATCACTCCTGCTGTGGCCTTTCAAGCTTCAGCACCACGTTCCCTTCCCCAGCGGGGCCTGTCCACCTGTCCTCCCTTTGCGCTCCACCCCAGGCCCATCACTCCTGTTCCCAGGATTAACAGCTTTCAGCTGTTAATCTTTAGAAATAACGCTGCTCCAGAATAAAGGAACCTTTTGTTCAGATTTGCATCTGACCTGGATCCAAGGTTTCAGAAAACAATCCCCATTTCACAGCTGTGGGATCCTGGGCAAGTTGCCCTAACTCCCCTGAGACTCAGTTTCCTCATCTTCAATGTGTGTGTGTGTGTGTGTGTGTGTGTGTGTGTGTGTTGTGGGGGAGACAGGTATAAAACAGAAGCACTTCACAGCGTTGTGAAAATTACTAAGGCCCAATGCCCGAGTGTGGCATAGAAACTCGATCGACAAGATGCAATGTCGACGACTACTATTGCCTTTGAGGAGGGCGTCTTTATGGAAGAAAGACGGATCCAAACCCA
This sequence comes from Leopardus geoffroyi, assembly GCF_018350155.1. NCBI lineage: Eukaryota > Metazoa > Chordata > Mammalia > Carnivora > Felidae > Leopardus > Leopardus geoffroyi. Next base: position 34,047,896 of record NC_059335.1, on the reverse strand, counting down.
AAAGTGGGACCAGAGACAGGTTGTTCATCTCGGCAAAAGTTATCGGGCTGGCTTATCATCCTATAAGGCTGGTTTATCAGCTGTGCAGGTTAAGCTGAACTCAAACATGGGCCATTGATCAGATAAACCGCTGATGGGTACAGAGCAAACACCAAGTTCTGCCCCAAACCTGCTCTAGAAAATGGTCCAAGTGCACTCTTCAAGATGCTGAAAAATGTAATTTTATCTTTTCACCGCGGCCTGGGAGGATTCTTTTCCTTCCTCGGAATTTCTGGGGAATGCAGTTTCCTTGACTCCGCCCCCAGACACTGATCTGGAGGGAACAGAGGAACTGGCCATTTTGCTCAGTGCCCCGGTGGTTCTGATGGAAGTGACCCTCACTGAACTTGTAGAAACACTGGTGGGCGTGTCTCCGGGGTGGAGACAGGCAATGCCGAGGTGCGGCCGCTGTGCCCTCCCAGTGAAGGTGGCCCAAAGGCTGGGGCCCCTTCGCGCAGCAGATGTAGCTGGTCCCATGGGTTCGGACACCATGCACAGACATCTTCTCTAAGATGTCTGGACCCATGATTATTTGTACCTGCCAATCCCACGAAGGTTGGTGGGGGTGGGGGACTGGCTTTCCCTCTGAGGTCCCGGGGATTGGGAAGTGGGAAGGGAGAGGTATCAGCAGGGGCTCATCTCCCAGGATGAAACTGCTCGACTTATGGCTGGAGAGACCGACTCATTTTAGTGGCAAGTAAACTTAGAATCACAGCATGTTAGAGTGAAGGACAACCTTGGAAATAATTAGGTTTAACTCTTCTCTATAATCAGGGAGACGGAGACACAGAGAAGTAGGGTTACTTGCTCAAGGCCACACAGTGAGCTAACGACAGCAGAGACAAAATGCAAAAAACCTGCTTCTCAGGGGCACCTGGGTGGCTGGGTCGGTTAAGCCTCCAACCGGTTAAGCCTTCGGCTCAGGTCATGATCTCACGGTTCCTAAGTTCAAGCCCTGCATTAGTCTCTGTGCTGACAGCGTGGAGCCTGCTTGGGATTCTCTCTCTCCCTCTCTTTCTGCCCCTCCCCTGCTCATGCTCTCTCTCTCTCAAAATAAATAGGCAAACATTGAAAAAAAATTTTTTTTGAAAATCCCACTTCTCTTGGCTCAAACATCTGACTTCGGTTCAGGTCATGATCTCGCGGTTTGTGGGTTTGAGCCCTGAGTCGGGCTCTGTGCTGACAGCTCGGAGCCTGGAGCCTGCTTCAGATTCTGTGTCTCCCTCTCTCTCTGCAACCCCCCCCCCCCACTTTGTCTCACTCTGTCTCTCAAAAATAAATAAATATATTTAAAAAATCAAAAACAAAATCCCACTTCTCTGAACACAGGTAGCGTTCATGAAGAGGTGGTTTCACACACACCAGGTACCACACCCAAAGAAAGTTCCGGGGAGTCAACCCAGGATGCAGCCATCCCCACTGTCTTGCACTCTGACCCAGTCCACAGCCTAGTCCAGCCTTGCCCTGGGAACATTCTCTGCTGGGCATTGGCCAGAGGCTCACAAATAAACCCAGCTCTTTCTCTTACCACAGTTCGGACATCAAAGAAACACGAAGCGCTTTCTTTGTACAAAAAATCATCTCCCTACCGGCCCCGGGGAGCACTGCTCCCGCAGAGCCAGCCACGTGGGCGTGCAACCCGTGCAGTCGCGTGGGGCCCCTGCACTTGGAAGGGTCCCACGCTGGGTTTAATCCTCTGCTGCCGCCATCTTGCCATCCTTAATAATGTTTGAACACATTTTCATTTTGCATTGGGGCCTGCAAGTGGTGTGCCGGATCCTGGTTTCAGGATAGGAAAAACCAGTCCCCGCAGGCTTCTTGGCTGTCCTGAGGAACTCCCAGGTGACTAGCCCTCAGGAAATGTGAGCCAGGTCAGCTAGCTGCCTTGCCTCATAGCCCCATTCCCTGGGAGCTGGGCTTCTCTCAGGGAGGGCGCTCAGAGGGCTTGGCCGACCATGTTTTTCCTCCTGGCCTCTGAGAGAATAGAGCCACCCTGAGACCCTCAGTGCCGCTGCCACCTGTCCCCTCGCCTTCTGCATACTCAGAAGTGGCCCATAACCAGACACAGCCAGCAGCAGCGGAAGCCGGAGGGTCTGACGGGCATGGAGCCTGGGATGGCGAGCCTCTCCTTCTGCTGCCCAGGCTTGGCACCAACATCAGTCGGGGGTGGCCAATGGCCAAGAAGGACCGGGTGATTCCCAAACAACCAGGAATTGATTTTCTTCTGGAATGGGCTGGGTCCTCTTTGCCAAGCTGAGTTTGGCAGGAAAAGGAGGCGAACGAGGGAAAACCATGGTCAGGGGAGTCCGTGAGGCCTGGGACGTGTGAGGCCCTGGACCTCTGCCAGCTGGCACTCAGGTGAGGGGGGTGCGGAGGACGCAGGCCCAGCCACGTGCTAACGAGCCACCTGGACTGTGTTTCCTGGAACTTCGGGCCCTTCCGCCTCACAGGGGAGGGCTTGGGTCCCCAGCCCTCCTGAGGTGCGCACCTCCTGAATCCCTTCCCAGAGCGGACGCCCCGGGCCTCTGCGACAGGCTTCCCCTCCCACCGGGGGCCACTTACATGACCACTAGAGCAGCGTCCTGGGAGGAATCCAGCAGGATCTCATTCAGCCTCACCTGCCGAAGGGACTGGAACGAAAAGCCACGTGGTCACTGCCTACATTCTTGGGAAACGTCCCCGCTAAGCCCACCAGCCTCTTTTAACATTCAAACCAGATGCACGAATTGTTCCCCCTAAACTATTACAGACTCTCCTTCCTCTGAGATGGAAGGAGCCCCTCAGAGTCACTGAGTGCCAAGTTCACCTTGAGAAGCCCTCCGTGGCTCTTCCTTGCCGGACCTTATTACCACGACTGGGGGTGTAGTTGGGGGGAGCGAGCGCCTTCTGTGGTGCGGAGGGAGCTGGGTCTGAATCTCAGCCCTGATAGCTCACAGCAGAGAGAACCCGGGCAAGGCATGCGGGCCCCCCAAGCTTCACTGTCTTCGCTGCAAAATGGGTAGGATAATCCCCTCCCTGGGGGAATTTGGGCAGCGTCGAGAGCGATAACCCACGCAAATCACCAAGCCGAGGTCCTGGCATGTGGAAGTCTCTCCATAAGGTAGAGTCGGAGCAGAGGTGGAACATGCCATCTCCTTCTCTGCACCAGGCCAAGCCAGAGCCTTCTGGGGACACTATGCTTTATCCAGCATTTCCCAAGGAGCTGTGGGCCCTCTGGGGCGGAGCCTCAGGGCTGTGACAGATCAGAATTCCCCAAAGCTTACGTGAGGTTGGGTTGGGAGGCTCCCTCCCACCCCAAGACCTGTCTCCAGATGGTTCAGAAATGATTGACACTCAAGAGTCTGACCGTGGGAGGACACCCCAAAGAAGGAGGGAAGTGAGTTCACTGAGATCCCAGACTCCGGACCCTGCACTAGTGACGTCTGCAGGGAGCAATTCTTCCTTGCGGGAAGGTGGGATGGGATGGTGTCCCAGAGTTTGCTACATGTCCTGTAAGGGGCAAAGTGGGGGTGGGGGGACCACCGACCCAGAGCACACAGGGAGCAGAACTGTGATCCCCAGGCGCTCCCACAGCTCGCCCCACCGCAGAGTGGCCACGGCAGCCACCACTTTCCTTTAGGCCTTGAAAGAGTCTGGAAGATGCTACCTGGGCAGGAGCATCCATGGCTTTAGGCTGCTTGTGGGATGGGATCCACAGGCTAAGGGGAACCACCAGGCAGCTTGTTGGCCCATAGCACAAGATCTACCTTGACCTTTGCCACCTGTCTCAGGAATCCCTCCCACCAGCCATAGAGAGGAGAGAAAGACCTCTGGCCAGTCCATTGCCATAGCCAGGGGTGACTCAAATGGGCAGAGGGACCAGGCTCTCATGCCAAGAATGGCTCTGAGTTCCACGACTGGGCTACCAACATCTGTGGCTTGAGGATACCCCAGAGGCTGGGGCATGGTAGAGGGGGAGGGTTAAGAGGAGAACGTTAAGAAAGTTCAGAACATGGGGCGCCTGGGTGGCGCAGTCGGTTAAGTGTCCGACTTCAGCCAGGTCACGATCTCGCGGTCTGTGAGTTCGAGCCCTGCGTCAGGCTCTGGGCTGATGGCTCAGAGCCTGGAGCCTGTTTCCGATTCTGTGTCTCCCTCTCTCTCTGCCCCTCCCCTGTTCATGCTCTGTCTCTCTCTGTCCCAAAAATAAATAAACGTTGAAAAAAAAAAAAAAAAAAGAAAGTTCAGAACAGGGGCGCCTGGGTAGCTCAGTGGGTTAAGCATCGGACTCTTGATATCGGCTCAGGTCATGATCTCACAGTTCATGGGTTCCAGCCCCTGCATCAGGCTCCATGCTGACAGTGCAGAGCCTGCTTGGGATTCTCTCTCTCTTTCTCTCTCTCTCTCTCTCTCTCTCTTTCTCTCTCTTCCCCTCTCCACTCACTTGCTCTCTCCCAAAATAAATAAATGAGCTTAAAAAAAAAAAGAAAGAAAGTTTAAGACAGATACGGCACACGGCCCTGACCCAGAGGAGGGCCTTGACCCCCACCCACCCCGGCAAGGCCCTTCTCTCTCTGGTACCTTGACTCTGTTCTTGTTAATCTCCTCGTCTGAGATCTTCCAGGGGCAGTCCCGCCTCATCTCGGTGACAGCAGCCTCATCCTTGAAGCCGTCATTCAGGCGGAAGGGTGCAATCATGTCCTCAAACCTCTTGGTGCTAGGGACAGAGAGAGGAGGTGAGACCAGGTGAGATGGCCCAGTTTCCATGGGAACCAGGTCCCCCGAGGGAGATGGACATGGGGACCAAAGGGACGTTCTTTGTAGGCTGAACCCATTGTGCCGCTGCGGTTTACATCAAAGCAGCTTCTGCGCAGAAATCAGCACTGACGCTGGCTGTGGCATTCAACCAACCTTCCGCAAGCTGTCCACACGACCGCCTTGGGATCCACTTCTACCCACTCGACCGGTCCCCAGGTAGCTCCTGAGTACCATCCTGTGCCAGGCTTTGTGCTACTTGCCAGGGAACAAACCCCACAACGTCCGCTATCTACAGAGCGCACAGTCTGCTGGGCAATAAACAGGCCAATATAGAGGGGAAGTTTCCTGAAGGCACAAACTGAGTACCAGGACTGGGAATATTTGGGGTGGGGAAGGCCTTCCTGAAGCTGAAGGATGCCTGTCCCTCTGAAGCCAGTTCTTCACAGGTCAGCGGGTGCTGAAGCACACAGAACTGGAGGTGCAAAGGCCCTGAGGCAGAAGTGTGTTTGGTGTGTTGGGGGAGCAGCAAAGGAGCCAGCATGGCCAGAGCAAGGTGAGTGGGGCACCCAGATCAGACAGGCCTTCGTTATTTGCCCTGAGTGAGACAGGAAGCTGTCTGTGGCTGTTCTGTGACTTGACTTACATTATTTCAAATAGAAATTGGGACTGGTCAGCATTCAGATGAAGCCGCCTGAAGCCATATGGATGGATGAGCTCACATGGGGGACAGAGTCAAGAGAAAAAAATGTCCAGGGCCCAATCCCAAGGATGCAGACTAGTTTACGTCAGATAAAGGAGGAATAATCAGCAATCAAAACTGGAAAGAAGGATGGGGCGCCTGGGTGGTTCAGTTGGTTGAGCGGCCGACTTCGGCTCAGGTCACAATCTCGCGGTCCGTGAGTTCAAGCCCCGCGTCGGGCTCTGTGCTGACAGCTCAGAGCCTGGAGCCTGTTTCAGATTCTGTGTCTCCCTCTCTCTGACCCTCCCCCGTTCATGCTCTGTCTCTCTCTGTCTCAAAAATAAATAAACGCTAAAAAAAAAAAAAAAATTAAAAAATAAAATAAAAAACTGGAAAGAAGGATCACTAAGGTAGGAGGGATCCTGTCAAGGGCGACGTCTCCAGAGCCAAAAGAACTGTTTCAGGAAGGATCGCTGTGTCAAATGAAGTGGAGAGGCAGAGAAAGATAAGGACAGAAATGAGCTCTGTGGACAAGGTGGTGCGGAGGTGAGCAATGACGCTGGCGAGGGTGATTTCCGTGAGGTAGTGGCCACGAAGGGCTTAAATCTCTTTGGAGAAGTTTGTGCAAAGGAGGAGACAGTGGGCCAGGAAGTGGAGGCAGAGAGGGGCCAAGGCAGGGGTTTTAAAGATCAGGGCTGCTGGATGGGGGTCTGCGAGCTTTTGCTCTCAGTCTCCTCCCCTCTGGAAGGTATTCCCCGGTGTCTCTGCTCGGGGCCTTTCTCAAGGCTTTGCCAACAGAGACAGCTGCATTGTCTTGTGTGTTCTGGTCCATGTCAGCAGCGTTCTGATGGCTCTTGACTTCCTCTAGCCTGCACTTGGGCCAGAGTAAACCCTGGTGGTGGGAGCTGTGATTATTCACCTCTGCCCCAACACGCAGTAGGGGCCAATATACCCATCACCACTGACTAGTTCCTTTCTTGATTTCCTTCCCTTTCCAGGAAATGGGGAATCTAAGGGAGAATTAAGAGGTCGGGCGGACCTTACTTTTTACTAGGGAGGTGGAGTGCTGGAAAACCTCGATTAGACTGATTTACAGAAAGCAAACCCTATCGTAAACGTCTTAGTTTCAGAATATGAAATTGAATCATTGAGCAAGCAAATAATCTTCCTTCTGACCCCACCATTGAGCCTAGCTACAAGTTCACATGGGAGTGTTGCTTAAAGTCTGTGTGCTTGCTGTTGTGGGGGTGGGGGGAGAGGAGGAGAGCCGTGGCCCAGACCATTCAACATTCGCCCCACTCTAAGCACCGATGTATTTATAAAAATAACATCAGGGACTGTCCCTGCCATGTTTCTGCCTCAGGGACTTTGTACCTTCAGTTCTGGAATGTGCCTCTGCCACGGCCCCTGCCCTCCAGCCATGTGCTTCTGGGCCTGTGACCCTGCCAACCCTGGACACAGCCAACTGGAGCAAAGGTAGCCAAGAAAATAGGCTTTGCGGCAACCTCTACCTTCGCCTGGCAGGAAGAGATAAACTAGGCCAGTCATAGTTCCTTTTTCAGGAACTTAAATTAGGCAATGCCTAGAGAAGGAGTAAGTTCGTAGTGGAGCTGAGACCTCACAAAAAGGTCAAGGTCTAGAGCTCAGAAGCCACAAGTAGGCAGAAGCCATCAATCTGGCATTTTTGAACATCGACTCAGGACTGTCTTTAAGACAGTGGTTCTCAAAGTTGGGTGCCTGGACCAGCACCTGAGAGCTTATTAGAAATGCAGGTTCTCAGGCGCTGACCCGGATCTGCTGACTCAGCATCTTGGGGCAGGGGGCGGGGGAGGGGAACCCAGCAAGCTGTGTTGTCATACGCCCTTCCATGTGATTTTGACAGGGGCCAAGGTTTGAGAACCACTGCTTTATGAAAACATTCAGGGTGCTGGAGAAAATTTAGAAACTTATGAGTAGCAAGCAGTGGGAAGTGTGAAGCCAGACATCCTCCCCCGCAGGTCCTTGGGGTGGGTGGGGGTGGGGTCCCTTAAGGATGAAACACCTGCCTCCCCTCGAGGGGCAGAGCACCCGGGACGCGCGCCAGCGTGAAACACGCGCTCTGAGAAAAGCACGAACTGACCATTCACTGTCCTCCAGCCCAGCTGTGTTTCTGGCAAAGCCCAGAGCTCTGATATGCGAAGGAAGAAACGCTGGCAGGAAAAGAAGCGGCTGCAAACTCCTACCCCTTCCTCTTTCTTCCCCTGAGCCCCGTGTAGGTGGCTGCCTGCCCGTGGCTCACCAGACACACAGGGGCAACACGCACAGGGGTCTGCAGGGCACATGGCTGGTCCTTCTGCCTGGGAAGGAAGTCACCGCAGAGAACTTACTGCTCCGCCCGCGGCTTCTGGTTGATGTCAGGAAGGACGTGAACGTCGTGGAATCCCAGTCGGAACTTGCTCAACAGAGAAATGATCCTGGAAGGTGGAGAGTTCTAAGCATGAGTTCTTCCAGGAAACGGGTTGGTCTTGAGTGTCTACCGAGGACCCAGCAGCGAGTACAGCAGATCAAACCCTGCCCTCAGGGAGTTTGCATTCAGGACAAGAGCCGAATATTGATAGAGTAGGTCAGATGATGACGAGCAATGTGGAAAAGTAATGAAGCAGGGTTTCCCCAAGTATCTCCGTACTATACTAGCACACCTTACGGTTTAATGTGTCTATACATCTGCCGGGGACCTTGTCACAATACGCAGTCTGATTCACCTGGTCGGGGGCAGGGGCCTGGGATTCTGCATTCTGATAAGCTCCCAGGTGATGTATACGGCTGCTCCACGGACCACACTTTGAGAAACAAGGGTCTAAGGGATGGGAAGGTAAACCACAGGAAATTACAGGGTGGGCTAAGGAAACAGAGATGCCGCACGTGAGCTAAATGCAGAACCAGGAGCGACAGCCACATAGCACTGGCTTTGCGTGCAACAGGGGAGGAGACGCCAACGCCATGGTTTGTGGCAGTCAGGGAGGGCTTCATGGAGGAGGCGGCAAGCTAGCCAGACAGTGCCTGGTGTGTAAGATTATTATAAGGGGGTGTGGTGTCCACACTGGAGCCTTCTAAATAATATACCTGACTTGGCTCTAGCCCACCCACTGCATCAGAATTCCCGGACGGGAGGGGACTTTGGGGATACTCCAGAATGAGCTGGCAGGGTTTGAGTGCATGGGGGTGGGAAGTCCCAATGAGTGAGAACATGGGGGTGCAGGGGGTGAAGGGGGAGCAGTGAGTGGCTAGCTGGGGGAGGCAGGAGGGAGGGATAAACCTTAAGGATCAGGCTGGGGCCCAGGTGTCAAGCTGCCGCTGGTCCCTGAACTCGGGAGCGAAATTAGGAAGCAGAGCTGTGGGCAGATGTGTTGGTGTGCAGCGTGGGGGTGGCAGGAGGCAGCACAAGCCTGGTCTTGAGGGGGAAGAGGGCTTGGCCTGGTGGAGGGACGGTTGGGAGGCAGAGAACACTCTACAACCTTCCCATGCAGGACAGCCTGTGACCCCCATGGGGCCATGGTCTTGAGCTCAACTAAACCTGCTGAGCCCGGCTTCCATTGGGGGCTGGAACTGGAAGCTGAGCCGGCAAAGCAGCCTTCCTGGCCTGTTTCTGGAGATCACAGAGAAGCTAGATGCTGCTCTTTCTAAGCAACGCTTTCCTCGGCACTGCTGGGAAGGGCCTTCCGGTATAGAAGCTCTCAGCAGGGGTGAGGACAAGGAGATGGGATTGCTGGGCACCCTGAACTCGCACAACGGGTGACTGAGAAGGCATCATGGGGACGCAGTCCTGGTGCAGGACCAGGGTGGCAAGGCCACAGGGTCCCGGCCCTGGGGCATCGTGGCTGGGATTGGTGTAGAGGGCACCAGAGGCTGGGCGGAGTTTCTTCTCTTTGGCTAATTAATCGCACGACCTTGAGCGAGCCACCCATTGTTCCCAACCTGTCTGCCCCATCCAGCGGTCTTCCACCCTACAACCTTTCACCTCACTTGACCTTGCTTTTGCTCTAAAACAACCGTGGCCCAACTCTAGGCACACGTGAGCCACCTGCCCGGCCGCACACCTGTATACCTGCTTTACCATCTACTTCCTTTTTGACTTAAATCAACTCATTTCTTACTTAGCCACATCTTAAAAGGAAATGTCATATGGCAATGTTCAAAAGAAAACCAGCATCTCCTGCCGGAGAGAGACGATCAGTAAAACCCACAAACCACCGTGGCTAAGTTCTGACCGGTAGCCGTTGCCGGCCAAGCGCCCCAGCCAGGCCTGTTCTTTCCGGGTGAGACAGATTAGCCTGGGTTTCCCGGCAGAGGGCCCTCCTCCTGTGGAGTGAGCCACACACTTGGAGGAGAATTAAACGTCACTTCTCACCAAGAAATTCAGTAGGATCTGCGGCCCCGTCTCCTGGCCACGGAAGTCACCTCCTGTCTCACCAGGAACAGCATCCCAAGCTTGGGGGATGTCGCCCTGAAGGATCCTTCTCCATCCCTCCTTTCACACAGATTTCTCCTTGAGCAGATTTTGTGGTTTTAAAATGTAACACTCCTCCCCCTCATGGCTGGAACTAGAGTGCCTGCCGCTTATTAAAAGGGGGACAGGACACCAAAGCCTGCCCTGGCCCAGAGCCCCCTCACCGCTGCTGTGACCTGGGGAGAGCTGAGCCCACCCGGGGCAGGGGTGCGGGTGCGGGGAACGGGGGTGGGGGCACCCCTGGGGAGAGCTGGGCTGGCGCTGGACCAGCAAGCCCCACTTACGCCTTTCTCTCCTGGTCCATCCTGTTGATCTGGCCCCCCACGAACACGCGGACCCTGCATTTGCTCCACCTCTTCTTGCGGCCGAGGAGATAGGGGATGAGGAGGGTGAGGCCTGGCAAGGAGGGTCCCCGTAAATCAAGAGGGAAGTCCTCTCAGGACAAAACACCCTCCGGGTTCTCACCCCGCTCTGCCACTGGCAAACCTCTTCCCCTCGCTGGGCCTCAGTTTACCCATCTGTATCATGAGGGTGCTAGACTAAAGCAGGGTGGCACACGGGGCTCTGTGGGCTGGGGCTCATTTGGCCTGCATGACGTTTTTATTCTATCTATTTATTAATATAATTTATTGTCAAATTGGCTAACATACAGCGTGTAAAGTGTGCTCTTGGTTTTGGGGGTAGATTCCCGTGATTCGTCGCTTACATACAACCCCCCAGTGCACATCCCAACAAGTGCCCTCCTCAATGCCCATCACCCATTTTCCCCTCTCCCCCAACCACCCTCAGATTGTTCTCTGTATTGAAGAGTCTCTTATGGTTTGTCTCCCTCCCTCTCTGTTTGTAACTATTTTTCCCCCTTCCCCTCCCCCATCATCTTCTGTTAAGATGCTCAAGATCCACATGTAAGTGAAAACATATGATATCTTTCTCTGACTGACTTATTTCACTCAGCATAATACCTTCCAGGACCATCCACGTTGCTGCAAATGGCATGATTTCATTCTTTCTCATCTGCATGATGTTTTTAAATAAGTGAGCTGACATTTAATAATTGGGGGCTCCTGGGTGGCTCAGTCGGTTAAATGTCCAACTGCGGCCCAGGCCAGGATCTCACAGTTTGTGGGTTTGAGTCCCACGTCGGGCTCTGTGCTGACAGCTCAGAGCCTGGAGCCTGCTTTGGATTCGGTCTCTCCCTCTCTCGCTGCCCCTTCCCCGCTTGCACTCTGTCTCAAAAATAAATAAGCATTGGGGCGCCTGGGTGGCTCAGTCGGTTAAGCATCCAACTTCGGCTCAGGTCACAATCTCGCGGCTTGTGAGTTCGAGCCCCGCGTCGGGCTCTGTGCTGACAGCTCAGAGCCTGGAGCCTGTTTCAGATTCTGTGTCTCCCTCTCTCTCTGACCTCCCCCCCGCCCCCCCTTTCATGCTCTGACTCTCTCTGTCTCAAAAATAAATAAACGTTAAAAATAAATAAATAAATAAATAAATAAATAAGCATTAAAAAAATATGTTTATAATAAGTGGGGGCTTTGCATGTGAAAATCTGGATTGCTGGCATTTTTTGAAGATGAAAGATTTGACCAATGGATGGGAACCCTCATCCTTCCTTGTCATCCCTTCATAGAAGGCCAAGAGCAGCTGTCACTTATCACTGCATAACCCTGGACAAACTACGTCACCACTCTATGTCTCAGTTTCCTTATTTGTAAAGGAGTCTCAAACAACTTCCTACCTAAGGATTGCATTAGGTTAGCCCACGGAAAGCACTTAATGTCAAGCAACGGTAAGCGTTCTCTCTATATTAACTTTCACCAACAGGATACATACTACTGGAGTGGGAACATTTTCTGTCTACCTGGGGCCCTATTTCTGTCTACACGGAATAATAAAGCTGAGAGGCATGTATCTTAAGAAAAATGGGAGAGGGTATATTTCTTTGGGAACAGAAGAACATTCCTACAGCTTTTCTGTGCACTGGCCCATCTCCCCCCGTTATGGCGGGTGCCCGTGGCTCCTAAGGCCCAGCTTGTCTGAACATTCCATCCCGTGCCAAACTCAGCTCCCCCTATAAAGTGCTCCATTTTACAGCTGAAACACTGGGGGCCAAGAGAGGGGCCCGGCCAGGCTCCCCCAAGCCCAGAGGTGGGCCCGAAGGCCCCTATTCCCCTTGTCTGGGCCCCGGGGTCCCTCTAGGAACCTTGTCCAGAGTGGCCAGGAAGGGTAGGCCATGTAGGGAAGACAGCCTTGGGGAGAGCTGGTGTCCAGGGGGGCACTGACCTCCATCGTCAAATAGCCAGTAGATGTCTATGGTCTTCTTGCCCTGCTCAGACTGGAAGACGGTGCTGGCCTGCTCCTCCCGTACCAGGGCCTCGGGGTCCACTGCAGGAGCACAGGGGCAGGTCACCTGAGAGCAGTGCACATTCAAATGCCTGCGTCTGTCTGAAAACAGAGCCACCTGCCCTGTGAGGTGGGCTCGCTGTCACCCGGGCCACGCACACAGCGGCCAGAAGCACCCTGCTCAGGGCATGCATGGTGGGGACTGGCCCAGATCACCACCAGTGGCTCTCCTGACAGTGAGACCCTCATACCCGATTGTCAGGCAGGTGGACCAGGAGCGGCAGTCCCAGACATGCAGTGCTAGGACGTGCCCCTCCCTTGCTCCTAGCGTCTCTCTCCCAGGATTCTGGTGAGCATTGGAGACCAGGGACCATTCTCTTAAAAACAACCCTGTGCCCCTCGCAAATGCCCACCGGATGCCCCCAGCTCCTGTGCTGTTCCCCTGCCTCCCAGAGCATCAGTGGGAAAGGACTGAAGGAGAAGCCTACTCCTCTCCTCCCTGACATCTGAGTGTGGCCAGGTGCCTTTGGAGGGGTCGGACATGGGCTGCAGAGCCAGCTGGGTGTGTCCTCACAATGTCAGGATACTGAATTCCCAAAAAGGGCTGTGATGTTGAATATTGCCCCATCCCACCTGCTCTGGCCCCCAGTTACCCATCCCCAAGGGTCTCGAGCACCTCCTGCCCTTGACCAGCTTCCCTCATGGCCCCCCACTAGCTGCCCCATGAGGTGAGAGCGCCTTGAGTGGGGTGGGGACTGACGTGTGCCTGAGACAGATGGCCTGGCCCCGCTGGTGCCGGCTTCTTTGCTGTCCTCCGCTGGGTCAAACACTGGGTCAAACACTGGGTTAACTGCAAGAGAGGGGACAGTTTTGTTCCCAGGCTCTCCTTGCCTAGGGCACTTCCAGGCTCCCCCTTATACTGGAGAGTCCTGACTCCTCACCTTCCACTGACCTGGCCCCTGCCCCTGAGCCAGGAGCCCTCACAGCATCTCCCCTTCTCAGTGAAAGTCCCCCTCCTCCGAGAGGCCTTTCGGACCACGAGCCCTGTGTCGGCGTCACTGTCTAAAATGACTTGTGGGTCCACTGCACTTCCTATGGGAACAGCAGCTTCCCAGGGGCAGACTTTGTTTTACCCCTGCAGTACCCCTAGCGCCTAGCACAACGTCTGTCAGGAGCACGGGCTGCTGTTCTGTAAATATTGGTTGCATCAATATTCATTGCACAGCCGCTGTGTGCCAGGCATGCTGTCTGTACAGGGTGACATGGGTCAGCACGCCCCGGTCCCCACCTGCCAGAACTGTAGCATCCGTACCTGTCAGCTCCCCCTGGGCCGCCCCCACTTATTTTCTAGACCATATATTATTTCTTTCAGCCCTGCAAATATGACTAATTCAGGGTCTGCAGATTCCTGCATGACTAAACGTAAAACACATCCCTCCTCGGTGCCCCAAAGATGGTCTCGGAGATGTCCCGTCTCCGTGGCCTTTCTCTGTGTATTTTCATATTCCAGTGTCTTTATCTGGGCATTCTCCTTTCTTCCCTCTTTTTCTTTCTCCTCTTAGATCCTCTTTATCTCATCTGGTTGCAAAAACCCTGATAGTGATTGGGGAGCCCTGAGTTCCAGTCGCATTTCTGCACCCAGCTGGAAGTGTGGCCTTGAGCTGATCACGTCTCCTTTCTGGGCCTCAGTTTCTTCATTTGGAAACCTGATGAGTTCTAAGAGGCCATCAAAAGCTAACTTTTTATGAATATATGAGCTTTTATTCCTTACTAACTTCTCTCTCTCTTCCCTCTACCACTTAAAAAAAATCGGGTTCTAGAACTTTCTGGGCTCCTGTTCTGGCTTTTGACAGGCATGCCAATAGGTGGGGCATGTACTCACTGTGTGCCTGCATCACTTCTGAGACGTTGAGCCCCTCACGCATCCTCATGACACACACACCGTAGTTGAAATCAAAAGCGTCGCTGGGAGGAGAAGAGGTGGGGTCAGGTTCCTCTCGGTCCCAGCCCTCAGCCCCCAGCCCCCCCCAGGAGACCAGATGTCTAGAGGTGGCCTTGTCTTCCACCACGCCCCTCTTCTCTGGGCCTCGTCTCCCCCTCTCTGTGACACGCAAGTGGAACCGGAGAGTCCCCCAGGACCCCTCTGGCTCTATGGTCTGTGGCACTATGGATGCTGTGAACCCTGTACTCAGAGGGAAGCCAAGTCAGGCCAGTCTTTGAAGCAGGCTCTGTCCTCCTGATACATTTGGATAATCTGCACAACCCTGCCGACAGAGGTGGGCATGGGAATCGCTAGCCCCATCTTATAGATCCAAAACTTGAGTTTTGGGGAGTAACTTGCCCATGACTGCACGCTAAGGAAGTGGCCAGCTGGGTCTGGAGTCAAATGGCTGAGACAGAACCCTGAGGGCAGGCACAGACACAGGAATGGCCTTGCTCAGGAAGGCAGCTTGTCTATGTGGAATGTCTAGAAGACACCCTGGAAGTGTATTTACTGCCCGGTTGACAGAGGGCCCCGGAGACCACCAGTAGGGCTTGATCTGATGAGCCAAGCATTGCCCCCGTGGGTTCTTTCAGTTACACATCTCTGGGACAGGGGCTTCTCAGGCCCCAGCATTTCGGGGTCTTGGAGCGCCAAAGCTGGGGGGTGGAGTGCTGAACAGACATCCCACCACTTCCTGCTGTGACTGTGTCCGCGGTGGCTCAGGTGCACGGCTCAGAGTCAGGCAGCTGGTTCACAGCAGACCCGGAAGCAGGTCCCAGGGACCCAGCGCTCAGCCTTTGTTCTGGAAATGCTACTACACACTGCCTCTCTATGCCACATCAACACAGAAAAGCAACCCAGGCAGGCATTTGCTGGCCATTGCGCAGCAAGAGCTGAAGGAGAAAAGGTTCGGAGTTCACCCTGAAGTCCCCAGGGAGTCCCCACATGGTCGCCGCCCGGGAGGCCTTCTGTAGCCCACAGGCGAGCACAAGGTTTTCACCTAAAAACCCACATTTTCAACTTCTCTGAAAAACCAGAAGATCTGGGCAACACTGGGCCCAGGCCCACATTTCTGCCTGGGCACGGCTGGCTGCAGCCAAGTGACAGCTGCTCACTCCAGCTCGCTCCCCATCGTCCCACACCCGGCCAGTCCCCTTCTCTGTGTTCCCTGCCTGCCCCTGCCCATCTTGGTGTCCGTGCCCCAGAGTGGCGAGCCCTCAGTGGGTCTGTTTCTTCCTGAGCTTTGGACTGCCTTCTTCTAACACCCACTGCTTCCCAAGGCCCAGGAAACTCCCAAGGCACAAATCAAGAGACCCCAGGCCCTGCCTCCCTCGTGCCCTCACTCACTGCAGGATGCCAATGTAGTCCTCCACTGTGGCCGGGTGAGCCGACTGCCAGTTCTTCTTGAACCCAATCACCAGAATGTTGGGCTTCATTCTCCCGAGACCTGTGGCCTGCAAGGGGTAGGGGGTTGGGGTGAGGGACCAGGCCTCGTGCCCCACAGGGGCTCTGTGCTGTGACGAGGGTGGGGCTCTCTCAGCCCCCGCTGCCCTCTTTGCCAGGTGGCGAGGGCTCAGAAATCCCATCCTGCCAGTTCAGGGTCCTGCCTGTCTGGACACACCTGCGAGAAAGGTGACGTGACAACCAGAAGCTACGATCACGTCACCGTCCCCATTAGCTCTGGATTATTCCAGTTCCTGCTTCTCCAGCAAATTATTCCTCGTCACAAGTGACTTGAATTTGGATGTCAAGCTTTAGAGTATCCCCAGGCCATCTCACCTGCCCATTTTTGTATTTCTTTTTTCAGTGTTTAAAAATGTAAAAAAAAAAAAAAAAAAATCCCCAAATGTGGGAAACTCGACTGCATAATTTGTGGTAGTGGGGGACTGCGTTCGTGCTTTCCCCTGTAAGATAAATAAACAAACAAACAAATAAATAAATAAATAAATAAAAAATAAAAATGTAAAAAAAAATTTTTTGACATAAAATTTACATAACACAAAATTAACCATTTTAAAGGGTATAGAATTCGGTGGAATTTAAGATATCCAGAATGTTGTGCAACCATCACTGCTATCTATTCTCAAAATATTTTCATACCCCCCCCCAAAAGACCGTATATGTTCTTCTTTAAAAAATCGTGAGAAATATTTAGAATTATTAGAAAGGACTCCCGGGGCGCCTGGGTGGCTCAGTCGGTTGGGCGTCCGACTTCGGCTCAGGTCACGATCTCACAGTCCGTGAGTTCGAGCCCCGCGTCAGGCTCTGGGCTGATGGCTCAGAGCCTGCAGCCTGCTTCCAGTTCTGTGTCTCCCTCTCTCTCTGCCCCTCCCCTGTTCATGCTCTGTTTCTCTCTGTCTCAAAAATAAATAAACATTAAAAAAAAAAAATTAAAAAAAGAAAGGACTCCCAATGTTGACTCAGAATTAACATCTATTATTTTATCCCATTTTACACATGAGAAACCTGAGCAGTAAAATGAATGGCCTGGTAGAACATCCCAGAACTTGGTCTGAGCGGTGGCCTCATACCGCTGGGTGGTATCTGCTTACGTAAACATTCATCAGGCTATACACTTAATGCTTTTTCACTCTGCTGTCTGTAAATTATATCAGAAAAGAAAAACAAGGATGGCTCAAGCTCCCACCATCCCCACAGACTTCCAGGTCAGTTTCCCCTAGGCCCTGGGCACCCCGAGAAAGTGCCCCAAATTAGCATATCTGGAAAGGGGAGGAAGGTAGGAGACTCCTGTGGGAGTAGGAGCTTCAACTAGCCCCTTAGGACATCCTGCCTTCCGGGTTGTCCCACCAAAGCCACGGCACCTGCATGAGAATCTGTACACCGCTACGGAGGTCCTCGGCAATGACGTCTGAGTAGAAGGCCTTGATCTTCCTCTTGTTCAGCCACTTGGTGTGCCCATTGGCAATGAGCCGGAGCTCAGGCATCCTCTGTTTGCGGGGTCCCTGCAGGTGGGGGGAGCAGGTGACCTCAGGGGCTCCTTCCTTCACCCTCTGGCCTGAATGAGATTCAGCCCCTCTCCTCCCTGGAGGCTGCCCCATGGGCTCAGCCACACCCAGAGGTGCCCATTCTCCCATATGGAGTTAGGGGAGGGAAAGAAGAGAAGGGAAGGAGGGAGCAGGGTGGGGGAAGGAAAATGGAGGCAAGAGGTGAGAGGTAGGGCAGTGGGGAGAAGCTGGTGACTGGAACAGGGGAGGGGAGAGAACCAGGCCCACAGCAGGGTCCGGTAGGCTTTGCTTCTCCACAGCCCTTCCGTCCTCCACGGCCCCCAATGCTGCCTGCCACCCTTCCAAGTATGGACTTCATGCCCAGGGGCTCCTCCAAGGGGACGTGCCCACCCCACCTGCAGGGGCCACTCACAATGAGCACGTGGCCACAGACCATCAGGCTGAGGTTCCGGGTGAAGGTGCCCACAAAGTCAACCAGGGCCGGGCGGAAGTTGGGGGGCCCCGTGAGCACCAGGCACTGGGGGCTGAGGAGGGGAAGGGAAAAGGGCATGAGCCATCTGGACAGAGCCCACAGGGGTCTGGGTGCAAAACACAGGTGCCGGGAAGCGTAAAGACTGGGAGTGGGGAGGCATAGCATTTACAAGAGCTCCGTGTCACCTGGGTGGGTGACTCGGCCTCTGGTCAAGGGCCGCTGCCACACTCAGCTGGAGCCAAAATTGGCCACTCCTTAGCCATGTGACCGTAGGCCAGCTACGTAATTTCTCTGTGCCTCCGCGTTCTCATCAGTGACCGCGGTAATTTCACACACCCCAGAGGGCTGTGGTGAGACGGCGGATGGCACTTTGTGCAGCAATGTAACCTAAGTACTTAATGGCTGACTGTTAGCTATTAAGGTGTGGTGGGAAGGGGTCCAGGACACCCGAGTCTCCCTCTAAGGAGAGGTTCGTCATAGTCAGCCTGACGGACACCTGTGGCAGGGATGGCAACACCCCATCGCCCTTCTAGAGCCCTCTGCATTTCAAAGAGCAGATCCTGCTGTGGAAACTCAGGTACAGAGAGGTCACTAGACTTGCTTGGTCCCCACTGAGCCATGTCAACCTCGTCTCCTCCCCGCAGGGCGGTTCTCCTCCACCTCTGTTCCCTCTCTGAGCAAGGACCGCGCCCACCCTGGGTTTTCCCCGGGGCAGGGGCACGGGTCTTGGCCTGGAGCCTCCCAGAGCAGGGACATGGCTTTGCTCACCGGTAGTTCTTGATGTGATCCTCCACCTTGTTGAGGCCCACCGAGTAGCTCAGGGCCAAGTTGTAGGAGCCGGCCTGAACCGAAGAGCCCCAGTTCACCTCTGAGCAGGAGGGGTGAGCACAAGGTTAGAAATCCCCGGGAGAAGCCAGACGTGCCAAGTGAGGGGACGTTGACCTTCTTTAGGAATCGAGCACCACGGGAGCTGGGCTGGCTGGTGGGTGGACAGCCTACGGATCTCTTCCTGATGTTTGCACATGTCACACGGCTACATATTTAAAAGTTATACTTCATAGGATCAAACTCTATAAAATATTCTCCTCCCTTGACAAGCAGACAACGACCTGGAAAACCAGGTTCAAATTTAGAATTCCAGGCCTTCCCGGATTGCCGCATCCTGTCCCCAGACCACTGTCACCCCTGGATCCGCACTTGCGCGTATGTGGGCACCACGCTGTGTCCACCTGCCCTGCGGTCAGCCAGCCCCTGGCCACCCGCAGTCCTGCGTGTCACACCAGCAGGCCGGCCTTTTCAAGAGGATGGACCTGGGCAGGCAATTCCTGGGTCCTGGGTGCCGGCAGGGGTGGTCCGGACCCAGAGATGTGGGTTCTGAGCAGACACATTTCCCGTAGGCTTCTCACCCCACTGGGAGGGACGAGGCTGGAGGGTCAGAGCAGGGCCCTTGAGAGCACAGAGCCTGACACAGGCCCTCCAGCCGGGCCGAAGGGCACGATGGCGTGCTTGGCACCCTCAGGGGGAGAAGGGGCACCTGGGCCCCTGGGCAGCCTGAGACCGCACACCTGGCTTCTTGTAGATCACGTAGAGCAGGAGGAAGAGAACGACGCCGATGGCGATGAGGGCTGCCCACCAGGTGAGAAGGAACATGATGACCACAGAGATGACAGCCCCGAACAGCGCCGTCCACTTGCTGTAGTATCGGAACGAGGGTCTCCACCCTGGGCGGGGGACACAGGTCACACTCGAGCCTCCTCCTGGGCCGGTGCTGCTGAGGCAGGGCCTGGGTGGCAACACCAGCAGAGCCCAGAGCCGGGATCCCGGGCTGTGCCCACCACCCGGGTCTCCTGGGGCTGGGCCTGGAGGCTCCGGGGAGGACTGCCCGCCCGCCTCGGCTGGCACTTGGCCACGTCAGGCTACTCCAAGGAGGAGGCATCCAGCTCTGGCCAAATACGGTCACGTGTCCGCAACAGCACCGGCTCCCGTGTCTCCCAGGGAGCCAAGGGGGTGAGAGCATGAGGAAGGATGTGGTTCTGCGGGACTCCATGCCACCGGGCCGTGCCTGGCCCACCACTACTGACAGCTGCCCCACGGCACGACTGTGGGGCACCACAGCCCCCAGTCTAAGGCAAAGGTGGCCTGGCGACCAGCCCACTGGGGATTTGGGGCCTAATAATAATAAGAAAAAGGTTTTCTCGAGACTCTTTACTGCCATCTGCTAGAAGTTTTTCAGGACAAACATAGAAATCGATGATGCAAACAGGCGGCACCCCAAGAGCTGTGGAGTAAACAACCTACAGCAACCCTCTCTGTGACTTTGGGCCATTCTCTTCCTCTTCTGGGGAGTCAGACTCCTGACTCCTGTAAGATTGGTGCAGGAAGGCACTAGAAAAATCTCTGCACCCTGGAAACTGTGTATGAATCCACATACCGGGGACACTGTCCACGCTTGAGAAAGGATAGCTACTATGATGATGATTTCAATGGTTCCTTGAATTGGTTTTGATTTGGGAGGTGACTCTGGTCTGCCCACCTGCATCACACCTTCCGCTCCCCCACCCATGCCCCCGCCCCAGGTGCTTCCTCCCACAGAAGGGTGGAGGGGGCTGCTTACCAGGCGAGTTGGTGATGGAGGCGTGGAAACAGCTGAAGTTGATGAGGGCATAGGAGCACAGGAAGAAGTTGGAGATGATGGGGGCGATGGTGTTGAGCTCAGCTTCAAGGACCCGAGGGGAGAGAGGACAGTCTGTTGGGCAACCAGCCAGGGAGCCACCTGGCACCCTCCCTCGCAGTTGGGGGATTCCAGACAGGCCACAGAGGCTCAGTGAGTCTCGGCCTTCTCATCTGTGAAATGGGTCCATCGCGTTGTGACACTCAAGGGGCCGATGTTTCGTTAACTGTAAAATGCCAGCTCTTAAGAGGATGGAGAGCAGTGGGAGAGGCTACGGGATCACAAGGACAGTGGCTGTCACACTTTTTTTTGTAACACAAATTACAGTAGGAAATATTCTTTACAGCGTGACCGAAGACACGGGACCTATACCATCTTTTATCTGAAACCCTGAGACCACAAGACACACACGGTTCCACCCGCAGTAGAAACTCACTCAAGAACAAGTTCCTTCCCTTCCCTGCCTCACTCCACTGCCACTGCCCCGAGAAACCCCAGACAAACTTGTGTATGTGTATCTTGTCTCAGGGCCTGCTTCTGGGGGATCCCAAAACAAGACAATCACCTCTTATGCATCAGGGCCTCTGTGCACGATTCCACTGAATCCACCATAAGACCCCTGCCCCAGAGAATCTGAAATGACGGTTCTCAGTCTGAAGTGCAATCAGAACCGCCCAGATAAAAGGACATCAAATCTGAGTCAGGGGCGGGGGGGGGGGGAGGGGGTGTGGGGGGGGGGCGGACTGCACGGTGAGCAGGAAGCAGAGGTGTGTCTGGGGAAGCCCAGGCCTGACGAGTCATTTCCATCCCCCGGGGGCAGCCCTGCTGCCTCCTCATCTGGTTCAGGATCCAGAGCAGCCAGTGTCTGGAAAGGTTCCCTTGAGTGGACGTGAGTAGATTGGTAGGGATCGCTGATGCCAGCGTGAGTAGCAGGACCACGGGACCACCAGCCGAACCCCCCACCCTGCTCCTGCATAGAGAGCAGGGGCCGGAGGGTCAGCGTGCCGTAGCATGGCCACCGCCCTTGCTTGGTGCGGCCACCTTTCTTCTAGCAAGTTCTGCCTTGTTGGTTAAGGAGACCAGGAAGTACTGGGGAGTGTGTGCGTACACGAATGCATGCGTGTGCATGTGTGTGTGTATATGTGTGCACACCAGTCTCTTCCTGCCCATCTATGACACACCTCTTCGGCACTATCTCTCCCATTCTGCAAATGAGACCAAGGCTCAGGAGGGTAAAAATGATGTGTCCAAAGCAATACAGCTGGCTTATGGCAAAGCCAGGATAGAGAGACAATCTGGGGCGCCTGATGGCTCCATCGGTTAAGCGTCCAACTTCAGCTCAGGTCATGATCTCACAGTTCGTGAGCTCGAGCCCCACCTTGGGCTCTGTTGTCGGCACTGAGCCCACTTCGGATCCTCTGTCTCCCCCTCTCTCTCTGCCCCTCTCCAATTGTTCTCTCTCTCTCAAAAATGAATATAAATTTTTTTAAAAATCTAAAAAAAAAAAGAAGAGAGAGAGAAAAGAAAGTCCATCTAACTAACTGATTAACTGGGATCTGTCTCCTCGGGCATCTTCTATCTTGAAGTCCAAGGGAGCTGGCAGCTCAAGGGTGGAGAAATGAGTTTAGACACCTACAGAGATACTGACTGAGCTGTTTGTATCAGCTCCCACGAGCTGTCCTGTGCTCCAAAGTTGTCCCGGGGGTTAATTCAGACCTGGTGTCTGGGGGGCGTGGGCAACTTGCCAGGACACGGGAATACGGAAGCAGGAAAAGAAGGTAGGGTCCCTTCTAACAAAATCGAATGGTCCACCTGCCTGGTGTGGTGTGGGAGCCACCCTGTCTGGAGGTGGGGGAGGGGCGGGCACCGCATGACCCTCCCGAGTCTTCTCCCAGAGAGGGCCTCGCTCAAGAGTTATTCCACGAGTGCCCACTCCCTGCCAGGCCCGGCTGGGCGCTGGGCGCCAAGGTGAGGGGCACAGAGAGGAGCCCTGCCGGCCCTCGCAAGCCTCTGCACCCTGGCAGCCTCTCACCGATGATGATGAAGGCCACGGCGATGGCGTAGGCCAGCAGGTAGCCGCGCACGGGCTCCTTGTTCTTGCCGTAGCCCTTGCCGAAGAAGCCGATCAGTGGGTACAGCTGGTCCTCGCACAGGCACTGTGGGCACAGGAAGACGTGCTCACCCCAGGCTGGGCGCCCCCCTCCCCTCCCTTGCAGCCCCAGCTGGCCCTGCTTCCTCCCTCCACCTGGGGGTCTGGGTCCTGTCTTCTCTCTCTCTGTCTCTTTTTTAAACGTTTATTTTTGAGAGAGCATGAGTGGGGGAAGGACCGGGAGAGAAGGAGACAGAATCTGAAGCAGGCTCCAGGCTCCGAGCTGTCAGCACAGAGCCCGACACGGGGCTCGAACTCACGCACCAACTGTGAGATCGTGACCTGAGCCGAAGTCAGACGCTTACCTGACCGAACCACCCAGGCGCCCCCTGGCTTCTGTCTCTTAAAAGGGAGTCATCTCCCTGCCCACCCCCACGTCACCAGGGAGCTAGCAAGGGGGCAAAGAGAGGGGGTGGCCCGAGTGGGGGTGAGACTGGGTCAGAGAAATTGCAGGCAGGGCGCCAGGCTGCACAAGGGAGACTCTGGGAGGGAAATGCGGGTGCCCTTTGCAGCACACCATGGGACGGAGGCCGCTTCCTGCAGGTTTGCTCCCTAGCCCCCTTTCTCCTTCAGTCTAGACGTCCCCGTCCCATGATACCTCCAGGCCTCTGTAGGGGTCACCTGGGGACCCTTCCACCGGGCCTTCCGACACTCGCGGCCCCGTTCCGCGGCCTCACCTGGAAGACCTTGGCGGCGGAGACGAGGCAGGCCAGGGCGGAGGAGAGCGTGGCCCCAAAGATGCCGGCCGTGATCAGGGGCGCGAAGCCCGACACCATGCTCATGGTCTGCAAGGACATGGGGTTCGGGCCCCTCATGGTGGGGCCCCTCACGCCCGGAGTCCTCGCCTCAGGCAGGGGCTGGGTCCTGAGGCCCCCGAGTCCACACTCCTCGCCTGGAGATCCCAGTGCCCACCGAGTCAGGGACTGGGCCCAGGGGCCCCCCACCTGAGCCTGAACCTCTTTCCCCCGCGCCCGGGACCCAGCCCCCCAAACCATGTGTGTCCCAGCCAGTTCCAGCCTCTGTCTGGCCCTTCCCCACGTCTGCTGGGCCAGACTCCCTGGCAGAGGCCGCACGTACCTGGTAGTAGTTGATGAGGCCATAGCGGCAGCTGTGCTGGTGGGCACACTCGGTGAAGTTCCAGCCGTAGCCACAGGCCAGCCCCTCGCAGGCGCCCGAGCCGGGGGTCACCGTGGCATTCAGGACCCCGGAGGCATCGCGAACCACGCAGGAGCCTGAAGGGGCAGCAGGGCTTGGGGAGGCCTCCCGCCCGCCCTTCCCTCCTTCCTCCTCTCCTCCCACCCCAGACACTGGCCGCTTCTGCACAGGGCGAGATGCTGCTCGAGGGGCCAGCTCTCCCTTTAGCGTGTGCTACTACTAATGGATGATGACGACGACGACGATGACGGCAATGAAATCTGCTAACGTGCAGAGGCACTCACGACGTGCCACGCGCTCCGCTAAGCGCTTGAAACAACCCTGGGAAGCAAGTATGACCATCGCTTTCGTTGTCGGTGCCATTCTACAGTGGCGCGGTGACCTACAGTGACCCGTGGAGATCACCATGTCCTTCTTAAAGCAGAGACCTGGCTGGCTGTGACCGGGGCCGTGTCCCTCGGCCACCCATGAGCGGCTCGCCTCACAAGGGGGTGGTGGGCAGCCAGAGCGCCTGTGAGGATCTCAGTGTGAGGCAAGTGTCAACAGCCCAGGCCTGGGTTCAAACCTGGCTCCACCACTCGGTGGCTGTGTGACCCTGGGCAGGTCGCTTAACCTCTCTGAGCCCTGCTTTTCTCCTCTGTAAAATGGCGGGTTGGCAGTGCCTGGATTGAATGCGGTGAGGCATGTCAAGGGCCGGGCATGGGTTGAGTCAGCGGTTATTGCCGTCTTCACCACCACCACCATCATCATTATTGTTATTATTACCCGTCCTTGGGTCAGAGTGTTGTTTGTCCTCTAGGAATTTCCCACTCTTGAATCTGTAACCTCAGGTTTGAAGGGACCAGAGGAGCCTGGTCTGACCGTCCCCATCCCCACCACAAACAACCACCGCCCCCCCCCCCCACGAAGATGTTCTGGTCACCACCGGTTGTCCCCAAAAAGAAGGTTTGAGGGTCCACTTCTTGCGGTCACCATGCTCTCCCTGTTAGAGAGCTGAGCCCCCTGCCCCGTGTGACCCTTCCGGTGGTCTGGGCTGGCTACTCACCGATGGTGGCCGAGATGGCCAGGTAGGAGATAGTGGTCCAGAAAATGGCCATGAGCGTTCCCTTGGGAATGGCTATAGCAGGGTCCTGGGGGAGGGGGAGGAAGAGAGAGAAGGCATCGGTTAGCCTCTGGGCCTCCGTCAGGCCCTTCTCTTGTCTGAGGCCCGGATGGGCCAGCAACTGCTGGCTGTGTGTGAATCACCGTCAGGTACCCATTGATTTGTGAGGTTCCACGGCAATTAACATACAGACAAGCCCCAAACTCTCCTCTGAGGAGAAACTCTCTGCTGGCATTTTCCTAGCAGAAATAACAAATCTTCACATGCACACATCGGGTATTCCACTCTTCCAGACACTTCCTCAAACATAACTTCCTGGGCAGTGGCCAGGGTGTCCCTACCCTGCTGGTGGGGAAACTGAGGCCAGGAAGCTGAGCGGAGGCCCCAGCCGGCTGAGCCAGGGGCGGCTCTGTCCTGACCACACCAAGTCCGCAGCTTCAGGCCTGGGGGGGCTGGTGCTGAGTGGTGCAACACAGGTAGGGACCCTTACAGCAGGGTCCCCCCGCCAGGTGTAGACCCCAGCCCCGGGGGCAGGCCACACGGGCACTGGGAAGGACATCCGTGCACCTCCCCAGCTTTCCCACAGCTGGCAGGTAGAACCACAAATTACAGAGCTTGGAGGGACCGCGACACCGTTCAGCGTCACAGGCAGGTCCAGACAAAGCTGGCAACAACCAGTTCCCTGCCTCAGACACTCAGGAGCCTGAGTTGGAATCGATGGTCACTCAGTGATGAATGAACGAGCCCCGGACCCCGCCCTTAAGGACCCTGTGCCCCAGGGAAGGAGGTCCCGCCAACACAGGGCAGATGGCACCTGTCACGGGACAGCCTGAAGTGTGCTGGAGAACAAGCGGAAGGAGGGAGAGCAACACGGTGCAGCGACCACGGAGGGCCTCACGGCAGAGGGGACGGCTGAGGTGGCTCTGAAGGCCCTGGGGTGGGAGGAAAGGTGAGGCAGGCCAGAGCCAAGCGGAAGCAGAGATACGTTGCTGGAGCGAGGCTGGGGGACCTGGAGCTTCCAGATCTGCTGCAGTGTCTGCTTTGGGGGGCCCGGCAGCTCTTCCTTGGGCACCAGGATGGCCTGACTAGGTCAACACACAGAGTCCCCCTGGTCCCAAGGCCAACGGACCGCCTCCACTTCCCCTCCCACCTACAGTGGGTTGAACAGTATCTCCAAAAATTCGTGTTCGCTCAGAACCTCAGATTATGACCGTATTTGGAAATAAGGTCTTTGCAAATGTCGTTAGTTAAGATGAGGTCATACCCAGTTGGGTGGCCTTAAATCCAATGACTAGTGTTCCTGTGAGAAGAGGCAGGGACACACAGAGGGAAGAAGGCTGGCTGAAGACAGCCGCAGAGACTGGAGAGAGGCAGCCCCATGCCAAGGAATGTCAGAGCCACCAGAAGCTGGGAGAAGAAAGGAAGGATTCTCCCCTACGGCCTTCAGAGGGAACGTGGCCCTTAACACCTTTGTTTTGAACTTTTGGCTTCCAGACTGTGCAAGAATAAACGTCTGGGATTTTTTGTTTGTTCGCTTGCTTTTGGTTTTTGTTTGTTTGTCTCTGAGAGACAGAGCATGAGCAGGGGAGGGGCAGAGAGAGGGGGAGACACAGAATCCGAAGCAGACTCCGGGCTCTGAGCGGTCAGCACAGAGCCCGACGCGGGGCTGGAACCCATGAACTGTGAGATCATGACCTGAGCCGGTGTCAGAAGCTTAACCGACTGAGCCAGCCAGGCGCCCCAGTGTCTATTTTAAGCCCCTGTGTTTGTGGTAGTTTGTCACAGCAGTCGTGGGCGGTGGGCACACCCGGCCTCCATCCTACCCCTGTATCTTGGCCTGAAATCTCTGAGCCCGGCTCACAAGTCAGGCACATCCGAGCCCACATCCCAGCCCGTCTCTTCCCAGGGGTATGTGCGCTGGGACAAGCCCCTTCACCTCTCTGAGCCTAGGGATGCCCCGAACCCCGATCTGTGAGATGATAACCCAACGTGGCACGCAGCCAGCACCCACAAATGTGAGCAGTTAGGAGAGGGGACTGTGTCGTGCTCGGGGACACGCGCTGGGACCACAGATGCAGCACAGACCCCACAGCTGTCACCTGGAAGTCCCTTGTGTCTCAGCCTCAGCCTCCCCATCAGAAAATTAAGCTAGTAAAGCTTTCCTCGGCCATAGCACAGGCTGATTGTGAAGAGACGTTGGTCACGAGATTGCTCTGTCAGCGCTAAAGGGTCGGGGAGGTGTGAGGGATTAATATGATGGTAACTCTGATGTCACCCTTTAAAAAAAATTTTTTTTTTTAATGTTTATTTTTGAGAGAGAGAGAGAGAGAGAGAGAGAGAGAGAGACAGAGCACAAGCAGGGGAGGGGCAGAGAGAGAGACACACATAGAATCCGGAGCAGGCTCCAGGCTCAGATATGTCAGCACAGAGCCCGACGCGGGGCTCAAACACACGGACCACGAGATCATGACCTGAGCTGAAGTCAGACTGAGCCACCCAGGCACCCTTGACGTCACCCCTTTAAATGTCACATTCTCTGAGGTCTCCGGCCACCTTGTGTGAATTCGTACCAGCTCCTCCACCCCCGCCCCCAGGGATTCCCTACCCTCCCTCTGCTTCGTTTCTTTCCCCAGCACCACCCACAAGCCACTCTCACTCCACGTCCTCCTTATATTTCGGTGCCTTGTCTCTCTCATGAGAATGTCAGCTCCACGAGGACAGGAACTTGTGCCTGTTTTGTTCCCCGCTGTGTCCACAAGATGCAGGCACAAAGCAGGTACTCAAAACATATCCACTGAATGATAAACTTAGGATCACGCTGAAGCCTCTTTGTTCTAGAAACTTGCATTCCAGCTCCTCTGCCACCTGTGTGTGTGTGGCCCTGGGCCACCCCAGCCCTCTCCGCGCTTGGTTTGCTCCTCTGTAACATGGGGGTGATGAGGGCATGAGCCCCTTGAGTATAATGTACCCAGCGGCCACATAGTAAAAATTACCACAACCTTGACTTCTAGCCAGTAGTACTTTCTCCATGCTGGGCACTATTCTAAGCACATCACATAAATTAGCACATGGAATCCTTCTTCCCTGCTCTGCGAAGGGGAGGGGGCGGTGGGCTGTTAGTCCCATTTTACAGTTGGCAAAGCTAAAGCCCAGGGAAGTTTTAAGGGACTTGCATAAAGTCTCCATGAATGGAAGCTTCTCTCCCATTGAGGACTTACTGTCTCACAAAATGGGCAGAAGGCTGGATGCAGGAGGGAAAGGCCGCTTGGGGGCTTGAGGGCATTTAGGACAGAGTAGAGGTGCACCCCCCTTCCCCCCCACCCCCCACTACTGGGTCCAGGACAGCTGCCTGCCACCCAAGAAGCTGGACGAGGTGTCTGGATAAATTGCTAGGCTGCGATGATCTGTAACGGGGCTGGCAGGGGAACCAGGCTGTCTGAGCACAAGACAGGCCACTGCAGGGACCTCAGGGCGGACAGGCAGACCAGGCCTCTGCTGGCCGCTCCCCAGAAAAGGAAGAGGAACCAGACAAACACAGCCACTCCGGGATTCCCAGGCCACGCTGGGTACCCCCCAGGCATACCCAGTTAGAGCCAGGCTGGGCGGAGACTGTCCCCAAGGCACAATTCTTAAGTCGTTTAAGAAAATGCATCAAGGAGGGGTGCTTTGGTGGCTCAGTCTGACTCTTGGTTTTGGCTCAGGTCATGATGTCACAGTTTGTGGGTTCGAGCCGTGTGTTGGGCTCTGTGCAGACAGTGTGGAGCCCGCTTGGGATTCTCTCTCTCTCTCTCTCTCTCTCTCTCTCTCCCTCAAAAATAAATAAATAAACATTAAAAAACTGCATCAAGGAGCACCTTTCGAGTGGGACTGGAGGCTGGGGGAAAGGGCCCCAAGCACAGAGCCAGGCTCTCACTGATCACCCCACATACACACCATCTATCTCCTGGATCCTGCCCTGGCAAAGACCCCATGGCTTTCAAAGCCCAGCCTCAGCCCTACCTCCACCCAGGGTTTTGCCGGAGCCCCTGCCAACATCCGCCTGCCCTTCTCTCCCACCTTCTAGCAGTTTGTACTTCACTCTAAGCCTCCCATCCGGTACGTTTCACCCTCTATCCACTCAATAAGCATGTTGTCTGACTCTTAGCTGGGAATTGGGACATAGAGGCAGGCCCCAGTTGTCCAGCTCAAGAGAACGGGATGGGCGAAGAGACACGTAAATGGCCCGATGTCTTTATGCTCAAGAGCCACGACGGCCAGGAGAGATTTAAGGATGGAAGCGTTATTTGAAAGAGAAACAGAACTTCTCAAGGTTAAAAAAACAAGCGTAGGGCATCCCAGGAAGAGAGCACAGCAGAGGCAAAGACGTGGAGGAGGGACAGACAGCAGCAGGTCCTCGGGACTGGGGCAGGGGTCATAGCAATGGCATTGGCAGGTTGGAACCTTGAGCTCTGAGCCTAGGAAACTGCCCACATCAGGAGGGTGGAGGGCCCTGGGAAGATGTCAGCCCAGCCAAGATGTGCATGAACCAGCTGCAGCTTTGGAAGGTCGAGCTGCCTCCGTCTTCCCCTTAGGCTGACTCCCGGGAACCAGGGAGGAGACTGGCCCGCTTTAGTCATTAGTCCTCCAGGCCTAGAGCATAGCTGGTGCCAATCAACAAACCTCAGAACTGAGTAGAATGAACGGACCCGGTTTGGATTGACTGGGGTTGAGTTGGGTTGGACTGGACTGGATTTTAGAAGCTCTGACTCCATGGTGTCTGTGCCAAGCTCAGTGCCCAGTGGGAGAGATCCCAGCGGGACACAGCCAGGAAGCCGGGGACGGGGGGGGGGTGGGCGTCTGGCTCACCTTGAGGTCCCCAGAGATGTTGGCCCCTGCCAGGATGCCTGTAGCCGAGGGAAAGAAGATGGAGAACATCCCGAAGAAGCTGCCTTCTGCACCCCGCCAGTCGGGTACCAAGTTCTGGACAAAAATGTCCGCTGGAAGACCAAAGCCTGAATCAGGGACACCTGGAAGGCTGGGCCCAGCCAGCCAGGCAGGAGGCTCCTCTCTGGCAGCTCCTGGCCCTGGGAGTTGGGGGGTGGGTCTCATCTTCCTCATGCTCACAGAATGGGCCCAACCGGTGGGCAGACTGTACCTGTCCCCAGAGCCATGGGCAGGGGCCCCAACTTGCACGTACCCCGGTAGCTGAAGAAGCCTTTGGAGGCCTTGTCCTCAGATGGGGGGATCAGCGTCCCCACTAAGTAGTTGGCAAAGGAGATCATGATGACGAGGAAGAAAAGCACCTGGGCCTGGGGGGTGGGTAAAGGACCCTAGAGGTCAGATGGCCTGGCCCTACCTGCTCAGGGAGCCCCAGCAGGTCAGAACCCGCCCATGATCCCGTCTTCATTCATTCATTCATTCATTCATCACCCATTATGCTGCAGGTCCCGTGCTGGGAGTCAGCCGCATAGCAAAGCTCTTGGCTTGTCTTGCTGGTGAATAAGGAACACGACTTCGGGGTAAGAACGAGGGTGTGATGGGGACTGTGGGTGGGGCTATGGAGCAGAGTGACCTGCAAAGGTGTCTTCAAGGGTCCTAAAGGAGGGGATGAGTGACAGCAGAATGATCGGGGGCACAAGCCTGGGACACTCAAAGAACGGCAAGGAGGCCGCAGACCCGGAAGCCGGAGGGAGGGGGAGAGAGGGCAGGCGGCGGCAGATCTGGCCAGTCTGCCCGCTGACGCCCGAGATTTCTGCTGCCCTTGCCCCACGGTGCCAAGCCTCTGAATTTTGGCTGGATACAGATTCACGTGAGGACCACGTCTCCCTGCCCTGCTTGCAGCTTAGCTGTGGCCGAGAGATCAAGTTCTAGTTGATGGAATGGAAGCAGAGGAACATGAGCAACTTCCAGGTGGTGCCAGAAAAGGAAAAGGAAGGGGAATTCGCTCCTTTTCACCCTCTCCCCTTCCTGCTGAGCGGACTGTGGACATGGTGGCGGTGGCCGCCATGGAGCAGGTGCACGGAGGCCACACCCAGGGATGGAGCGGCCACAGGACAGAAACGGTCTGGGCGCCTGAGCCTCCGGGAGCCACACACACACACACACACACACACACACACACACACGGACTTTTACAGGTGAGAGAAACACACTGGTCCTGCTCCAGTCCCCGCCCTCAGGGTCTCTGTCACAACAGCAGAGCCGAAAGCCCAGCTAATACAGCGAGAAGAGGCAGGGCCGGGCCCAGGACCGGGGCCTCACGACTCACGTTCTTCACCTGACCACTCCCAACATCCCCTCCTCACCTTGGACTCCCACTCCATGCCAGCCAGGGAGATGGCCAGCAGCACGGTGACGGTGACCACGCCGATGATGCGGATGTCATTGATGGGGTCCACGATGGGCGTGCCGTACTCCTAGGGCGGGGCACAGGCCGGGCTGCACACCCCACCCCTCCATCACAGGTGCCCTCTCAGCAAAGCACAAACACAACCACCTCGCCCACCCACAGAAGATCCACAGTTGTGCTGTATCGGCCTGGACAGTTTGGCCCTAAAGGCAACACACCTCCCTGAAGGGGACTTCTGGGAATGGTCTTTATGTGATGAGATCACCCAGTCACCCACAGCGAGCAGACAGCGGCCTGGCAGGCAAAGGGGGGCAGAGGGGCAGGAAGGCCTGGCCCAGGTGGGGGGAGGGGAGAGCGAGGTAGGCTTCCCCGGGCTCCCTCTGCCTGGGGTCCAGCCCCCAGCTTTACCTGGAGCAGGTCCCGCACGGTCTCTGCAAAGCCCACGGTGTGCATGGCCACGCCCACAGCATTGGCAAAAGCGAAAATGAGGCCAATGGAGCCCCCGAGCTCTGGGCCGAGACTCCGGGAGATAAGGAAGTAGGTGCCACCTATTAAGGACAGAGCCAGAATCCGTGAAACCAAAGGATCAGCTGGCTGGGGTGGGCTTGGGGCAGGCAGAAGCCGAGGCTGGGAAAGGGTAACCACGGGACCCACGGGGCCCATAGCACAGGAGATAACTGAGGCCATCTGTGGGTGCCCAAAGCCTTCACCTGGAACCAGAGGGAGCAGCCTGGGGAGTCCCCGTTTTGGTGGGGGTGGGGTGGGTGGGAGTGGCTTGGAGACCCATTCCCGGGGAGGAGACCGGGGGAGCGACAAGAAAGAGGAGGGCCTTCGGGGTGGGGTGGGACCCACCTGACTTGACCTTGCCGTTGGTAGAGATGGCCGAGATGGATAGGCCTGTGATGGAGGTCACCGTGACCGAGAGCAGGATGATGATCCAGGTCAGGACTGGCGGGAGGGGGGGGGGTGTGTGGAGGGGATGTGATTACCAGGAAACTCAGCTGGGGCATTTCCCAGGTGGGGAGCCATGTGAGGAACCTAAATTAGCCAGCTGGCTTGCCATGCCACCAAAGTCACCGAGCCTTGGTTTTCTCTGAGCCTTGGTTTTCTCATCTGAAAAATGGGTCTCTGCCTACCTCCTGGTATATTCTGAACAGCCAGCACATAAAGGATCATTAGGTATGGAAGGGAAGGTACCCTCTTTTAGTAATAAAAAGTAATGTAGGGACACCTGGGTGGCTCAGTCGGTTGGGTGTCCGACTCTGGCTCAGGTTATGATCTCGTGGTTCACGAGTTTGAGCCCCATATTAGGCTCTGGGCTGACAGCTCAGAGACTGGAGCCTGTTTCAGATTCTGTGTCTCCCTCTCTCTCTCTGCCTCTTCCTCTCTCTCTCTCTCTCTCTCTCTCTCTCTCAAAAATAAGTAAAACATTAAAAAAAATTTTTAAAAAGTAATAGTTACCACTTGACGAACACCTTTGGGTACCAAATCCTATGGTGTTTTACATGCATCATAGAAACCCTATTATAGGTCTGTGGGTAGGGACAGTTATCATTCCCAGTTTACTGATGAGGAAACCAAGGCTCAGGGAGGTTAAGAAACTTGTCCAAGGTCACACAGCATCAGAGCTAGCATCTGAACCTTGGTGTCTGTCCAGAGCAGAAGTTCCTAACCTGGATGCTATGCAGGAGAGATTGGCTTTGAGAGGTTTAGGGACCTACTGAGGGCCAACAGGGCCAGGGAGAGTCCTCGGGTCTGTTGACTCCAATGAAGACTCCCCTGCCACACCTCCCTGTCCTCTGTCACTGCAGGAGCCTGGGGCTCTGCAGCCCAAGTTCAGGATTGTGGCCTGGAAGGATAAGGTCTCAGACACACTCTTCCCCTTCCCCCAGGAGGTGACACTCACCAATGCCCGCCTGGGCTGTAATCCAGGGGAGCCTTAGGTAGAGGATCACACCCCAGATATTGAGCATGCAACGGATCTGGGAAGAGAGAGGGGTCGGAGGTCACCTGGGTGGGCCGGATACCCCAAAGCCAAACATACAAGTCCCTGTCCCCAGTCATGGCATGGCACGGCCTAGGGGACATGTGGGTCCTTTCTTGGCTCTACTCACTGCAATGGGTTCCTACTTCAATGTCCCTCTAACTCACTTGGGCACCCAGGGAGGGGGGGTACCCAGAGACTCACTTTTCTGCCCTCCCATTGGGGTCTGAGGATGGGCTGTAAGCATAATCACCCCTCACCCGGCTCCCAGCCCGGGATCCTGTGTCTGGCAGCCCCAGCCGGGGCCCCAGTGGCCAGCTGCTGGCCCAGGGCCTGGCATCCAGGGGCAGCTCAGCAAATGCCAGCTGAGCCAATGCCCCACATACAAGCAGAAACAGCACTCAGGTCGCTGTGACTTCAGCTTCCAAATTTAAAGCAAAGCCAGAGGCCACAGCTGAGACTGAAATTCCATGGAGGTGGGGGTGCTGATGTGGTCTTGGGCCCCAGCCACGTCTTGGGGAGGGGCAGGAACATGTGGCGTTTACAAGGCAGGGAGACCTCTAAGATCCTCTATACGCTCTGAGATACTGAACGGGGCCACGCCAGGCTCTGGCTGCCACAGCTCAGGAGGAAGATCCAGACGCCATATACGAGCTGCTGGGGTAGAGGGGAGCTCACAGTTCAGATGGAGAAACGGAGGCACAGCCAGTAGGCAGCTGGTCAGAGTGAGGTCAGAACCCAGGCCTCCTGCCTTCCAGAGCAGGACCAAAGCCTTCTTCTAAATCTCATGTGATCCCCTCTGTAAGGTCCCATAATGCCTTGCAAAGCCAAGTTCATTTGATTCTTTGCTGTTTGAGGACTTACTGGTGCTCTAGGCCACAGGAAACCTTCCCCTTCCCGTCACTGAGAATGAGAAAAACATGCGCGCACACTGTGTGTTTCGTGCTGCCCCCTGGTGGCTATGGGGGAAAACAATGTCTTCTAATAATTCCAGGGGAAGCATTGATCCAAGCAATTCCCGTCTATTAACTCATTTAACGCACATCATTCACAGATGAAGAAACTGAGGCACAGACAGGTTAAATAACTTGTCCAAGGCCATAGAACAAGTGAATATACACAGATCTTTCCTAGGGCAAGGTATCAGTCTGGGGGTTGAGAAGCACAAAACCAGGGAAAATCTCTGAGGCCCAGGCTGGACCTTGGGTCTACCCTGGCCACTGACATCTGAGAGTCAGAGCTGAGCCTGGATGGAACTCTGTCTCGCACTCCCATTCCTGGGCATCCCACCCACACCCTACTCACCATCACCCCCTTGACCCAGCCAAAGCGCACGGGCTCCCCAGGGTTCTTCTCACTGTTGGTGCCTGTCTCGTCCTCCACCAGCCCGTCAGTCATCTCATGGCCGGGCCGGCTGTCGAAGGCCACGGCGTGCAGATGGCTGCCTTCCTGCTGGAAGCCCAGAGGCCACAGGTCAGGCAGGGGGGGGTCATGACACTCCAGCCCCCCATCTCGCCTCCTCCACAGTCCAGCCCCGCAGGCAGCAAACCCAGCAAGCCTCCTCTCCGCTGCAGACCTTCCTCATTCCCACCTCCCTACCTCTTTCAGGTGCGTGCAGCCTCTGTTCACGCACCTCCACCCGCCGTGGCTCATTACCTCTCTAGGAGGCTACGATTGCTTGATTGGGTCATCGGTGCCCGGACAATAAACATTACAACATGTGCCCCGAGCTCTATAGCTTCCACGCTCACATTTCACTGAGGCCTCTTGACCCATGAAGAAGACACTTGTTTGTCCCCGTGGCACAAGAGCCAAGGCTCAGAGAAGTTAAGCACCCGTGTCAAGGTCACACAGCAGGACCGTGGCCAGTCTTTGAGACGGTGCTTACCTTGAGGAAGGAGTGCAGATGGGCCAGCGTGGGCCGGACCTTTCGGGGCTCTCCGGGAAGGGTGCTGTTGGCATAGTGCTCGTAGGCGGGCACCACATCGATAGTGTTGTAGCCGAAGGTGCGCATGTAGAAGGTGCTGCCGTGGGTCAGGTGGCTGGGGTGGCTGCTGTCGTAGGCAGCCGGCGGCGGGGGCTCATCGCCCCCCAGCAGCGTGCTGATGGTGAAGCGCCCGCTGCACAGCGTGGGGTCCCCCGGCATCTCTGACCCTGGCAGCTCTGCCATGGTGGCTCTGGGTGTCCGGGGAGGGGGCCAGGGTCGGCGGGGATGTGCTGGGTGGCTTTATAGGCTGGCCCACAGCGGGGAGGAGGCAGGGAGTTTGGCCCAAACCGCCCATGGCTGGCGAGCAGGGTCCCTGGACGGGGTGGGAGGTGGAGCACGTGCCCACTGCTGTCCTGCCCGCCACCTGATCTCGGAGATAGCAGCCCGGCCTGGGACCGGAAGGGCTGGGCTGGACCACAGCCAGACGCAGAGCGGGAAAGGGGCAAACACGTCCAGCCCCTGGGTCCCCGAGAGGCTCTTCTGAGTCTGAGAGCTGAGGACGTCTGCAGGACCCTAGGAAGCAGTACTCACCAGAGGGGACTCTTAGGGACCCTATGAGGGACCCTAGGGACAGCCTGATGACCTGTGGCCCCACCCTATGCAGGTTCAAAAACCTCTCATTTTACCTAGTATTTAGTTTTAGTTTTTATTTACCTAGTATCTGTGAATAGATGAATGGTATGATGTTTAAAAAGATGCACACGTGTATATAAAAGGTTAGTCTCTCTCTCTTGGACCTCTGACTCCTAGTTGTGCCCGTCCTTCCAAAGACATCTCAAGTGTATAAGCCATTACGTGCAAGCACCCCCAGACCAGAATTCAGCATGCGATAGGTGTGATCTGTAGCCACCTGGGGCCTGAAGGGCCCCTGGGGCTGACTTGTGGCTGGTCAGGGGCCTGCGGGGCAACTGGGTACCCAGCCTGCACATGCACCGCAGAGCCTGAGTTATAGAGCCCAAGGGGGCAGCGCCTCCCCTGGCCCAGCCCAGACAAAGAGCCCCCCGTTCCCAAGGCGGACAGCAGCGAGCAGAGGCCCCATTTCATCGCTGGCCCAGGTCAGCTGCCCTGAGGCCATGCCTTGATTGCATGGGGGCGGGGGGGCGGGCTGCTCTCCGGTCACCAGAGGCACCTGAGCCATTGCAGGGGTGGGGGCTGAAATCAGAAGAGGGTTAGGAGAGATGAGTTAGTGTGGTGGGCGCCCAGATGTGCCACCAGAGAGGAGGGGTGCCTGCGCTCAAGGTGCTGTTAAGTTAGTGGGGAAAAGGGACATGGAAACGGACTGGCCTGGCTGTGTAGTGAGGGTAGCAGTGGGAGAGATTCCCCCGCAGGAGGGTCAGGGTGGGGACAGCAGGGACTCAACAGACCCCTGACCAGAGCCTTGGAGGACGAGTTGTTTCTCTGGAGGCAGGGGATGGACGGAGACCCCGAGGCCACCATCAGCTCCAGGCTTCTGAGGTGGGCTTCTGCTCAGGGGCCAGCCATCCTTGGGAGGGACAAAGAGGGACACATTTCTCTCCCTCCCTCCCAGAAGGGGGCAGGTAGAAATGCTTAGACTGTGTTAGATAGTAAACTGGGTTAAGGAGTCACCCTCCAAGATGAGGGTACTTGGACTGGGGTCCAGGAGCCCCACAAAGTTGTGGACAAGTTTTCATACCTAAGTGCATTATTCTGGGAAGGGGGACATACCTTTTGCTGCTAGAAGCTAAGCCCACGGGGGCAGGGATCTGGGCCTATCTCGTTCACAGATAATCCCAAGCAGCTAGAAGAGCCGTAAGTACTCCATAAATGCTTGCTGGACGGGTAATGAAGGGGGAGCCAGAAGCCAAGAGGGCAAAGAGCGGCTGCCATAGAAACCCCCGGCTGGCAGTCTTAGCCTGAGTCAGGGGTGTAAGGGGCAGCTCCTGGCACTCTCCCAGCCGAGCCAGACATGGAGGTGAGCCGAGGATGACAGGCCCCTGATGACAAACCCGAAAGGCTATGATCACTGTGTATCTGTTTGCAAAGTTTATATATTCATCATATGTGTTCATTTTTTTTAAGAGACTCTCCTCGGGGCTCCTCTTAACGAGCCCCCGGTTTGCCTACCCCCTTCCCAGGATTTCTAGCTGCCCCTCAGAGAGGCTTCTGGAGAAGTGTGTCCCCAACCTCCACCCAGTGGGGCCGAAAGCTAGGAGGTGAGGTCTCCAGGTCAGTTTTCCACCTTCCCTGCAGGTCTGGGCAGGGAGAGGCCGGCAGGTTACTCATTCCGTCCCATGGGGCCTTGGGGGCAGATCTTATCACCCTCTCACTTTTAAACTGAAAGTCACAGCTGCCTAACACCCCCTTCCACCCATCCAACACACTCCACCCTGGAGCAGCTGTGGAAATTTCCTGATTCCCATCTCAGGAGGGGAAGAGGCCAGGAGGGGCCAGGACTGGTTTCCAGCAGCACAGGGGCCACAGGCAGAGAGAGGAGCCACAGAATTGCTGGGTGATCTTGGGCAAGTCACTTCTTCATCCCTCCATGACACCTAGGCCTAGGGGAGCCCCAAGGTCCCTTCTAGCCCCGCAGCTGCTTCAAGAAGCCGCTCCTGCCCCTCTGCATCTCTCTGGGGTGAGGTGAGAGTTAAACAGGACCCCTTGAAGGGCTTATCAAAAGACCACGTTGAAGGGACTGTCAGAACACCTGGTCCCAAAGCACAGACCCCCAGGAAAGCGGATTCTTATACGTGGATGGAAAGTGATCCATTTGGAGACACTTTCCAGGTGGGGGACACAGTGCTGGGTCAGACACAACACCTGCCTTGCGGGACACCAGCTTCCATGTGGGCCCCAGAGTCCTGCAGGTCTGGGACCCAGGACTCAAAGTCGGATGTACCCTGAACCAAGCCCTGTGATGTGAGTCTCAGGCTCACACCCCAGGCCTCAGTTTCCACGTGACTTTGAGCACATCACCTGACTGTGGTGAGCCTCAGCTGCCTCAGCAGCAAAATGGGAAAGCCACCTGCCCTGGGTCATTGGTGGCTCACCTGTCCAGCGTCAACCCCCAGCGGAGAGACTTCGGGCTCCTTGCGTCTCCCGAGGGGGATGGAGAACAGAAGGGGGAAAGGAACTGACTCAGTGGTCGAGAAACTCCCTAGGAGCGACAACTCTAGCCACAGGGCTGATGTGGTGAGGACAGGAGGGCCTGAGGCAACCTCTGCATCTCAGAGCCTCCTGTCTTCGAGGCCACAGAGCCACTCAAGCATTTCTTAGGCTCCTCCTGCATACCAGGCACTGGAACTCGCAACTTAGCCTGGCAGGCAAACCAGCAACTGGCTAGGAGAGGGGGCAGCTGCCCCGGAGAGGGCGGGGATTCTGGGGCCTGGGGTCAGCGCAAGGAAGAGGTGGCCGGGGCTGGAGCACACAATGCCATGGGGGTAAGGGGAGGAGGGAAGAAAGGGGAGAATGTGAGGTGTTTCTTCGGTCACACACATTTATTGAGTGCCTACTGCATACCAGGCCCTGTGGTAGGCAAAGGAAGCACCATGGAGAACAAGACAAGGACCCTGCCCTCTGGGAGCTTACATTCTAGTGGGGAGACAGACAGTAAGTAAACAAACAATCATTATGATACATTTAGTGGTAGGTGCTATTAAGAAAACAAAGCTTTAAAAAAATTTTTTTTAGGAGGGGCATTTAGGCCTGAGAATGAGAATTCAAGGTAGGCTCCAGCAATGAGAAGGAGCCGCCCATATGCCAGCAGGAATGAGTTCAGGGCTTCCAGAAGGAGGAGAGAGCATGTGCAAAGGCCCTAGGATAGGAGTGTAGACAGCAAGAAGGCTGGTGTGGTTGAGCAGAGGGACTGAGGAGCTGGGGTCTGAGACATGCAGGGATCACTGGGCCTCATAAGCCAGGGTCAGAAGGTTTATATTCCATCATGTGACGGTCAGATTTCCATTTACCAGAAATCACTCTGGCTGTTGGATGGACGATGGACTGAGGGAGGCAAGGTGCAGCAAGGCTAGTCGGGGACTACTGCAGGTGCGCCATGGTGGCGGCCAGGCCAGGGCAGCGGCTGTGGGTGGCAGCGGGGGGAGGACTGTTGGGACCTGAGGTGTGTTGTGAAGGCAGAGCTGACAGGCCCAGCGCATGGATTCACGTAGAGCAGCGGTTGGAGGGAAGAGCCCAGGAAGGACCCTATGGGGCCAACGGCAGCATCGCTGCTGAGCAGGGAAGCCTGGCAGTGCCAGGGTAAGGGGCCTGGACTGCGAGATGCCACCTGTCTCTGGGAAGCCGCTGGCGAGCAGGGCAAGGCAGAAAGAACAGGGCCGGGGAGGGTCGGGAGGGGTTACCGCAACAGCCAGGCAGGAACAGATGGCAGCCTGGCTTAGGAGCCCCCGGGCCGTCCCCTGACTGCACGCGGTCTTGGGCATCACACCGGAACCCCTAACAGACGCTGACTCTGTGACCCCAGCCTGGAGAGTCTATGGGCTTGGGGGCCGGCATCTCCCCGGGGGATCCCGAGGAGTGTGCTGAGATCCGGGGAGCTAAAGACCATAATCTTCCACACACAGACTCCCCGCTCCCACCTCACCCCATCCCCACG
The DNA here is from genome assembly GCF_018350155.1 of Leopardus geoffroyi. Taxonomy (NCBI): domain Eukaryota; kingdom Metazoa; phylum Chordata; class Mammalia; order Carnivora; family Felidae; genus Leopardus; species Leopardus geoffroyi. The sequence continues at coordinate 34,008,256 of NC_059335.1, read as the reverse complement.
TCCATGGCCGCCCGGTCCCACGAGGCTCGCCTGGAGAGGATGGGTATGATGCAACCCTGGTGTCGTGAAATAGCCGGGTAAGAGGATGCGCTGCTCGTCGGCCTGATTCACAACACCAGCTGCAGCAACGATACCAGAACTCCGCCGGCTTCCTCCTCTGCACGTGGTTCCGCGGCTCTGGGATGGCAACGAGCCCCATGCAAGCATCCTCCCCCACCGACGGCCGCCCGGGGCCAGTGCGGTGCCGGGGCGGTGACGGATGGAGGCAGGGTCCCTGCCCGCGGGGGGCTCACAGACTGGATGGCAGCAGGGAAGAGGAGGGCACGCTCAAAGCCCCGTACAGTGCAGGGGACAGAACAGCTACGGGGGAACCAGGCACTGGCAACCTGCAACCTCTCCAGCAACCAGGCCCAAGAAACAGATTTCTCACGGGCCTTACAGACCACGTAAGCGTGTCTGTTGCAGTCCCGGTCCTTTTACCAGTGTTATAGCAGCTGGACACTGAAGTGTCACAAAGCTGCTGGCAGCTAAAGCAGAAAGGGAAACATGCTTGGTAAGATATTTTCGTTGTTAAAGGAAGGGCTCCTGTTCGTTTTCTTCATGGTCAGGCTTGCTTTGTTTTTTTTTAGTTATTGAGCCCACATTCATTCTACAATTGTAGATATTAATAATGTATTAGACACAGTCTGATGAGTTTGGAGGATGCACAGGACAAGGCATGATCACTGTCTTTAAGAGACATATAGTTCATCAGAAGAGGCAAAGCCAACAGTAACCATAACCTAAGGCATAACGGCATAAATCCCTGGATAAAATGCTACCTGGGTTCAGAGAAGGGACGGCTGCCTCTGGCTGGGGCCATGGGATATATAAAATAGCACAATTAGAACAAAGGTAAAAAGAAATAAGCAGTCGTTTAAGGAGGGAGAGTGTCATATGTTAGCTTGGAGCTTCCTGGCAGGCAAGGCAAAAAGCACAATTATGATCAGTAGTCACTATCTGATGAAAGAGTGAGATTTCGGTTTTCCCCCATCTTCCTTTTCTCATGAGGAAAAGGAATCTCCATCAACTCTTTACCCCTCCATTCAGGCTTAGCCGAGAGGATCGCCAATGCAAGGGTGGCCCAAGCTCAGTCCAGCCACACCAACACAATCTGAAGCTAGAATTCTAACACAAATTCAGTCCTGTAGTAACAGATATGACCACACGTCCTTCTGTTTTGCAGGTTCTGTCAACGTGCTCTCCAAGAGACCAAGAAACCCATCATCTCTCCTGCCTCCAGCCTCTCAAGTTATAAGATCAGCGTTCTAACCCCTGAACTATAGAGACCAGCCTTTCATTTTAAATACACCTTTAGCTTTTCCAACTTGACTGTAACCCTTTTTGCCTTTCCTGAAAGCAATAGGAAACATGGGTATTCTGCTCGATTTTCAATTCCACGTGTATTTCTAATCAGAATACTCTTTAATGGCCTCTTTAATGGAGCCCAGGAGCTCCCACAGCGGGGATCAAGGGGTCTAGAATCACAGAGCTGCCTTCAGAAGCTCAGATCCTCCACCCGGTCCCCCAAGCCCACACAGGGAGGTAGTGGGAAGGATGTGAGCCAAGACAGGCCTGGGCCTGGCTCTGTAGCCCCTACCTCAGGACCTCAGGCCTGCCCCTGCGTGCCTTAGCTTCATCATCAAATGGAGAATACCTCTCAGTCAGTGGGGTTTTTTGATGATCAAGAGAGGGAGTAAAAGAAACATTTCAGAGGATATTAATACCACTCTGCAATGTAAATGATATGTATATAATTTTATCTCAGCTCCTTAGCTACCAGGAAAGAAAGGGAGGAGAAAACCAACCCATCTCGACTGTTTAAGGCAGTATTTTCCGGTAAGGGCAGCTGCTAAAGTTTATGAAACAACAAAAAAAAAGTTGGGGCATGGGAGAAGTGATGGGAGGAGTCACTCAGCATTAGGAAGCAGAAACCCAGAGAGTTGGTTTTGGTCTTTTGCAGTCATCAGAGCTCAGGATTTGTTTGACAGAAGTTGCGTGTAAAAAGGCAGGACATGTTCAGAGGATCCTAGAAGCTCAGAGTGAGGCAGGCTTCTCCCTCAATGGTTGCCTCTTCCCCGGACACTTGAAATAAGCTGCTGGCCACCTTAATATCCCAAGGCAGAATCCCAAAGGATCTTCTGCCGAAGTCACCCAGCACCCCGGGGGTCAGGTTGCAAGATGGCACTTGCCACTCAGGCTGCATTTGTGCTAAAGTGGGGCAGGGGTTGGATCCTAGGGGAATCTCCCCTCCAGATTGGGTCACTATGGCAGAGTGGGGGTCCCGCAGGGTATGGAGCCCCCCAGCAGGAATTTTGAGGGGCTGCATGTGGAAGGGAAGTTGAGTCTCTACCCCTAGAGAGCTCAGTTAGCAGCACCACTGAGCACATGCACTAGAGAGGCTCGGGCAAGCCCCAGTCAAGGCATGTGCCTGCTGATGGTGAGTGCAGGAAGGCAGGGGCAGGTGGACACTACCAGAGATTCAATCAGAGTCGTCAGATGGTCATTCACTTGTGATTTCCTGCGAAATGTGCACCATCCCCACCGCACACACCCAGTGATGCTCTTTAATGGAGGCCATTTTTCTTGGTTAACCACCTGGCATCGAAGACCAGGCTGGACAACTGCCGTTGACCTTGGTGGGTACACAATGGGTAAGCTAACCTAGTGAGCTTAGGTACGATGCATAGTTTTCCTAACCAGTTATAATTTTTATCTTCCTATTTAGTGCATCTCAGACATTCTAGGATTTATCGAAAACCTGTGTTGAAAAGTGGGGGAGGGGCTTCCACACTTAGACCTGGAGGCCTACTTCTCTACTCCCTGTGTTCAGTCAGAACAAGGGTTCTCAACCCAGGGAAAATAATCTGGGGAGCTTTTTAAAAAAAACCTGAATTACTGCCCAGGCCCCTCCCCAGTCCAACTAAGGCAGAAGCTCAGGGGGCAGGAGTGTGGACAGCAGTTTTAAGAGCTCCCAGGGTGATCTGCATATGTAGCCAGGGCTGAGGCCGGCACAGCCCGAGCTGTGAGCTAGAGAAAAGATGTGTTGACTGAGCCTGTGTGCAGCCCAGAGTCTGGGTCTTCTTCAGTAAAGGTAATGCTGATTTAGAGTTTCTTAAAAACTATCTTCCATGTTGTAAAATGTTTCTAGAAAGCTTTTTCTCCTGGATAGACTTGTGGATACATAAGCAGGCCACCAGCCCTTTGTGCTGAATTCATTGCCCAAGGCCAGCAAGTAGCCTTTAAATTATTGATTTGTAAGACAAGTGTGTGCTCCCAAATCAGACCACCCCCCCCCCATCTCTCTGCCTTAGGGACCATACCTCCCCCACAGCCCCCTTCTCCCCACCCACCCCACCCCGGTCCCACATACTCACCTCTTGAACAAGGTGCTTGGCCAGGATGGGCTGAACATGAGGCCTACAGCCCCTGGCAGGTCTCCACCTGGCTCCAGGGCCCCTCAACTCACCTGAGTCCTGCGTTGCTCCTGCTTTAAGGTCGTAGGAGAGATTAACAGTTGCGTGACACCACTGGTATGCGGCTAAGAGACAAGCTGCTGTTCTCTGTGTCCTGGGCAAGCACGTCAGCCACACCCACACCACACCCCCCATGTCTGCGGGTCTGAATCCTGGTCACTTGCAGATGGCTCCCACATCCCCCAGCCACAGGAAATCCTGCCTTGGATCTTCCTGATCTGGCTTTTTCTTGCGGCATTTCTTAGGGCTTCCTATTTTATTATGGTGGGTCTGTGGGCACAAGTACACACACCTGCTTATCTCTTTTCCCCAACCACACTGTGGGCTTAAGAAAGCAGGGACCGTGCCTCAGTCCAGAAATTGCCCCACAGCTCTGCTGGGTGCTGAGTGGTTGCGAAAGGTTGTAGGAAGAGGACCTTTGCTGTGGGTCTCACTCCAGTAAAATGTAAACTCCTTGAGGGAAGGGACCTGGGTTCATTTCATCACTGTGTGCCCAGGGCACAGGATAGATGCTCCCACATTCTCCATTTAGCAGCCACTGAATCAACAGGAATCACAAGTTGAACTTGACATGACAATGTCTGTCACCTAAGAGCAAAGTTTTAGCCTACCAATTTGGACCTAATGTTGTTTCTTGGGGAAAAAAAAAAAAAAAAAAAAAAGCCATCCCTGGCATGGGGGTAGTTGATCTACCCCGCACCCGTATGAAAAACCTGTTGTGAAGGACAGAAGCCAAATGGTAGAGGACATGCCTAGAACCCTAGAGACCTGTCTAAACGAGACTGGGAGCAGGGTGGCCAACATTAACTTTTATTGAGGGCCCACGCTGTGATAAGCAATAGGTAGGTGACTTCTATAAACTGCCTAAATCTTCCTAATAGGCTGGCAGAATAGGAACTGATGTCCCTGCCTTCTACCTGAGCAAACTGGCTCAGAGCGGTCAGATGACTTTCCCTCCGTCATTCGATCACCGAAAGATGAAGAAGGGGCTTTAGCCCAACTTTCAGTCTTGCTCCAAAGTTTGTGGTTGTCTCTGGAACATTCCAGGACCTGAGGCCTGGTGGAGCTGCTGCCGGCTCGTTCCGTTCAGGTCTCTGTGTGCTGAAAGCCTTCAGTTTTGGGGCTGTTTTCCCAATCTTCCTCACCCTGCCCTCTCCCCACCCCCACTGTTGCTGAGCTCTTTCCTTGCAGCACCGAGTTGTCAGGGAAGTCTGGAAATCCTTTGGCACTTTGTGCTAATGACAGCCGCTGGCCACCAGAGGGCCACGGGCAAACATCTGTATTTGAGGAACCCAGGTGCCCTTTATGGTTTGGTTTAACTTTCCTGAAAATACATGCCAGTTTATCTGTCAGGCTGATCGGCATGAAAGCTCACTCACAGACCCACAATGGGTCTTCACGTGGGGTGACCAGTGGCCCTGTCATCTTTCCTTGCCACTCGGGTGGCATTTTACAAGGTTTAAACAGAGGGCTCTGCTGTAGAACCTCTAACTCTGAGACCTAGAAAACGGGGCCACACTCTGCTACAGGGGCCACCTCTCCATCTGCCTCCAACCCCCTCCACAGTTTCCCTCGCCAACCACAGGCTCACGTGAGCCATTCCAGGGGGTGCTACAGGGTCCTGGGAGAGACCATTAAACTCAACAATGGGGTGTGGGGCACCAGTATGAGGCCCAAATTCCCAGGTGATTCATCAGGAAATGATTTCCCATAAGCCCCGGGGGCCAGAACAAGCTGAGGGACCCCATGCAAAGGGAATGGGCTGAAACTCTCCCATGAAGCCCCTCTGGGACAGGACCCCTAAGCCTCCATGCAGCTGGAGCAGAATCCCTTCAGAGCCTCTCTCCAGGACAAGGTCCCCGTGGTGGACAGAGATGGACACCTCCTCCCTCCTCAGCCATTTGCATATTCCCAAGCCAAATCCCACACCCAGACCCTGAAAGCGCCCCTCCTGGTCAGAAATACAGGCAGATACTGTCCAAGAGAGCAAGAGACATCTGTCCTGTGACCAGGCCCAAGTCTCTCCCACCATCTGATCAAAACATAGCGCCCCACGCCCCAAGTCCTTCCCCAAGGCCCTTCCCCAAGGTCCCCTTCCCCAAGGCCAATAACTGGCTCTCAACTCCCATTTAAAATGCTTTCCACTGAGAGTGCGAAAAAAAAAGTCACAGACTTTTAGCAGTTCCAAGTTCCAGAACGCATGCCACATGCTGGGTTGATCACCAGATGCTCTTATCATCACCCCACCACACCTCCAGCCAGACTCTGACCCCTGGCCAGGGGTCTGAGCTCTGAGGCCAGTAGGGGAGAGCAAGACTTCAGAGCTGGTATGGGAGTCCTGTACTTACACAGACCTGCGGGGACTTCGCAGACCCAGGGACCGGGTAGGCCGTAGCCTTCCTTGCAAGGAGTGGAGAAGGGGCCCGGCTCAGTCATCCCCAAAGGCTGGGAAGAGGCACTTCTGCTGCCTTGTGAGGAGCCCCAGGCTGTGCCTCAGCTAAGAACATTCCCAGGAAAGAAGGCCCAAGAGCGGTTTCAGCTCCACTGAAGGACGGAACAAAGGGAGCACATGGCATTTGGGGAGAACATTCCAGAAATTTACTGGCTATAGACAGGGGCAGTGGTGAAAGAACCATCCTAAACAAAGTAAATGCAGAAGTTACTGTACGAGAAAGGAACATGCAGAACACATACACTGACTCTCCCACCTGCCCTTCTCCCCACAAACACCACACAGCGACAATATCAGAAAAGCAAAGACAAAAGGAAATAACTGAATAAAGCAAAGAATTCTCCCCACTGTGATTCTAATAAAAGTTACTGACCAAGTGAGAAAAGGCTGTACTTTGCCTCCCTCTTTTCTTTATAAAATACACATTTGAAATTCCCAATGGAAATTTACCCAGTAGATGACAGCAGCTGGGGTCAACCGGTGCCCACAATCTCCCACGCAGCCAGCCTGCCTGGCTTATCGAAACTGAATTCCAGTCACTGCCCTCTCTCAAGTGACTTCATATCTCACTGTCATTTCCGCTGCCCACAGAAGCACAAACAGTGCAACAAATCAGGGTAATCCAATTTAGCTGGAGAGCTCCTGGAGCCCCGGCCAAACCTGGAAGCCTCTAGGCAGCAAAAGCCAGCAGAGGCAAGCGCCTGGATAGGGCAGCCAAAGAAAATTGGAACATACTTATAACCAAGAACTTATTGTTTATCGGAAATTTAAATTTAACTCTATGTCCTGTATTTTTATTTGCTACATCTGGCCCAGATGAAGGGACCTCAGCTGTAGGTCATGCAGCCTTGGATGCCACCTGAGAGCCTGTGTAGGCTGAGGCCATCAAAGGGGCTATGGGTATGCCTATTTCCCTGCTAGAAGTCCTCTCTGGGATCACTGGCTCCCCACTTTCTGCTCAAATAGAAGCCACGGTCTGAGACACTCTTTTACCCTCTCATCCCCCCAAAACAGATTCTCAAAAATCCCAAGGGTAAAGGCAACAAGGAGGAGAATATGCCAATGCAATGTTGGGTTTCAGCCGGCCCTCCCTATCCCCTTTTCTCTATCTGGCCTTTACTGTTAACAGGAAATCACATTTCCATCTCCTTCCTCTCAAACTTTCCCTGCATACCGCGCAGCTCTGTACCCTTCCGTCTTGCAAAGATCAGCTGTGTTTCATCTGACCCCAAGAGACACTCCTCTCCACCTTCTTTCAGATTGAATGCCTTTAGTAGGAAACAGGGAGTCTGAATCCAGGCATATGGAGCTGGTGAGAGGATGTGGGGAGGGGGCTGGCACAGGAAGCCAAAGCAAAGAATCTGTTCAAACATTTGCTGAGCAATCCATCGTGGGCTGTACACCCAGAAGGCACACAGAAGCTATTTCAACAATCAAGGTTAGGACAAAAATTTTCCTCCTTTCCTGGGTTAGCAACTTCAAACCACTGGTATTTCCACTTAGGTGATCGTGGCAAAAAGAGGACTAGAAAGAAAAAAGCCCACATTCTTAGACTTGTTGCACACTCTGGGAGGGCGACTTGAGCACTCTGGCTTATCCCCAGTGACCGAGCCCGGCCCAGTACATGCAGGGGCTTTGTAACTGCTGAGCTGAACTTGGGCTGGCAGATACCTTGGGCTTGTTCAACCAGGCCCTGGATTCTAGCCAGCCACATCAGTTACCTAACAAGGTGAGGAAAGGCACAAATAAATCGTTTGCGTTTAATTTTCAAAACATTTTAGTTAGTGGCTTTAAGTTTTTTTCCACCAACCTTTGCAGTTAGAAACAACTGGCAGGAGGACAGATTTACTTCCCTCCTCTCCCTGCCCTGTGAGGGGTACTAATTTACTATGAAACTGTCCGAAGATGGGCTGGATGCAGGTGACTTCTGAATTCAGCCTGGAAGAATGAAGAAATGGGGGACCACCCCTCCCAAAAGCTTCATTTTTCTTGAGGGCCACACAATTCCTGTTTTAATAAGTTGCTGACTTCTTCCTGACATATCCAAAACACAGGTGCAAGAACCTAATTTTATGGATATAAAGTGAGCACTTTGAATAATGCCATAAAACGCACATTTTCTCCCAATTTGCTGGACGCAGGGCCCGATCTCTGTGGCTGACTGATGCTAAGTGACAGTCTAGTCAGTGTGGGGCTCGCCAGCACCTTGGCAGGCCTGGAGCAACCCACCAGCCTAGGGTTTTATTCAGGGGTCTGGCACGCTGGAGTCGCCCCAGTGATGTGAGTTCCCTAATGTCCTAATGTCCCTGGAGTCGCTGGCAGTGATGTGAGTTCCCTAATGGGCTGGACAAAATTCTGATGCCTAACGGAGAAACAAGGATTGCGGAGACCCAGTCTATGGTAGTGGGACACGGGCACATCCGCATGTAACTGCTAAATTTAGTATTGAGAGTTTGGCCCGGAGAGGTTACTCAGAGCAGGCAGGGGTGATAATCCAGAGTGAATAGTCCTCCATTTGTTTTTTTGTTTGTTTGTTTTTTTGTTTTTGTTTTTTTTTTTGGTAAATCATCAGTGCTGGATACTGTAGGGGGAAAGTCTATAATACTGTGTGTAGGTGCATCAAAAGAATAACAACAATGGCTGCTCTACCACCATTAAAAGTCTCTAATTAAACCATAAGTTCTAGAGAGGCAGGAGCAGGGCTTACATCCTGGCCCCAGTGTGAACGGGCACCGCCTGCTCTTTGAGGAGCCCGTCCAGCACACCAGCGCCAAAACCGAAGGATCCGTTCTCAGAGAGCTCACCAGCTCCTCTCGTTTCCCCCTTTGAAGTTAGGCAGCCGGGGCTGTTTTACGTTAAGACAAACAAATAAATGAATAAAAGGAACAGAATCCTTGAGATCAAATCTCAAGGTCTCTGAAAAGGACCCTGATTAAGTCTGTACTTCCCTCTGAGTGTCTGAGTAAGACGGTGAGCCACTCTAAGGCAAGCACTAACTCTGTCAGTCTCCAAGTGCCCTTGATTTTGTTAGAAAGATTGGAATCGCATCCCTAGAAGATGCAAGGTTCCCAGTTCCACTTTCTTTGCTTCTCTGCACAAGTGGTAAAATCACAGACCACCACCGAGGGAGAGGATTTAGTTCCCTGAATGGGTGATTGGAGGATGACTTTTACTAACGACCTGTTACAGGATAGGATTTCTGGGCACAAGCTGTAACCATGGGTACACGGGAACCTGTTCTATGCCTCGCAGACTCAGGCTCCCATCTCTCACGTCTCTACACGGAGCAGGCCGTGCATCACCACAGAACCGGCCGACAGGACAGGCCCTGGGATTTGCTGCGGGAGTCTGATCCTTCTGGTGTGATTCCAGTTATCTTATCTCTCCTACAGAAGGCTCTCTGGGCAAGTCCTCAGTGCCAAACAGGGACTGCTTTCCTCTGAAGGGTGGAGCCCCCCCCACCCCCCCATGCAGGGCTCACAGGCAGTTCTGTTTGGAGCTAGCAGGGCTGCACGATGCAAGGAACAGCAAATTCACAGGTAATTCCCGTGGTGGGAAGGACGAACAAGCGGTGAACCAGGGAACAAACACGCATTTAACCTTAGGCTCCTCACGTCTGTGGCCCTGCCACATGTCTGCGAGGAAGATCCAATATTTACAAGCAGAACACTATGTCACACTTGATGCAAAGTCCACTGAGTACTCTTTTTGTAAAAAGCAGTTAAAGCACTGGGCGACTTGTTTTAAAAAATATAAATCAGCACCTATCAACAGGGTACAACTTACTAAATCAAGTCCCCTGCGGGGCTCATCTTTTAACACTTTCCTAGTGACGCTCAACTGAAGACGAGTGCTCCAGGGTGAACAGGTGGGACAGGAGGAAGGCAGCCTCAGCCCCTGCCAACCCTCGAGCTACGTCCTTGATGGATAGCGGAATCCAACTGATGAGCAGCAGATGGCCCCGTTATTATTCTGGGAAAGATTAGTGCTTTCCCCAAAGGAAAGTTAACAACTATTTTAACCACCACAGGATAGCAGGGATAACCATGCCGTGTGATGAGAGAGACTTCTGTTTAGGAGGAAAAGCACCTGTGGAGACTCCGGGATCCCCTAACCTCCCTCTGGGAGAGCCGGCCCTAGGAGCCGTTGGTAAAACCAGCAGGCCTGACTGCTGCCTGGCGTCCTGCAGCCCGCCTGGACTTCTCGTGTCCTCTCTGGTTTTGTACAGAGCTTTGGGACTGGCGGTGGGAGAAACAAGAGTCAACGATGGGGGTCAACCTCTGCTCAGGGACCGCACACCCTCAGTGCTGATGCCCAATGGTGTTTGCATTCCATACCTCAGCAGTCAGAACGCAACCCATGAGCTTGCCCAGCCAGTGGGCTCCGTGAGTGGGGGAGAGGGAAAGGTGGGCTGTCCAAGTAGAGGAACCGACCACCAGAGAAGGGAAAAGAGAGCCTAGAAGTCCTGTGGAAGAGGGGAGTGCACAGGCCCACACGGGCGCCTGGGCGGGGCAGCTACAGAGGGAGAAGCTGTTGAGGTCTGCCCTTCCTCAAGCTCCAGCGGAGAAACCTACAACGTTCCCTTTTAAAGCTATGTTTTTCCAGGGCTGTTTTCATTTCCAGTGGGATTCCAACTGAACAGCAAACTAATTAATCTTGGAATCAGAGCAGATGATTTGGGGGATGGTCTTGGATCACCCGGACCCCAGGGCACATCTGGGAGAAGAGGGGCCACAGAGCACTCGCTAGTTCACACACAGATCCCAAGTCGCCCACGGCTGAGGGTGGCTTTCACAAATGAAAATGTAAAACACGGACAGTGACCCTGCCATAGGGATACTGTATCTAACAAAAGCAACTCCCGAAGGCTTCATTTCCTTGCTCATTTTGGGTGTTTTTTTAATCATTTAAGGTCAACTTTAACCAAATCACAGATGCCTATATAAGCCTAGCATTCTCTGGCCCAAGCACTAGTGAAGACATTTCCTCCCACACAAATAAAAATTGAAACAAAATTTCAAAGGAAAAAAAATGAAAATAAAAGAATGTGAAAAGAAATACAAATCAAAGAAATTTATTGGGTGCTGACAAAAATACATAATACAAAAAACAAAACAAAACACAACACAACAGAAACAAAACCAGAAACCCCACCCCAGCGGGCCCACGCGCCTGAGGTACTGACAGCGCGCAGTCCCAGAAGCCCCGCAAAGCATTGCACTTAATTCATGAGGACCTCCATCTGCACCAGCCTTGCATTGGTGTCCCCAGACGTCCGGTAGGGGATCATCCCAGCAAAGGTAATCAGGGCTCGGGCTTGGCTTCGGAGTTGCTGAGAAAAAGGGAAAGAAGAGAAGAAAACCAGTGAGCTTTTGCGTCTGGGTACAATACTGGGAACCACCACCGTGTTCTTCCATTTTCTACCCCCTGGTGTCAGGGGGCAGCTTTCTGGTGAGTGGATCAGAGTCTCACCCTCAACGGTCATGTTACCCATAAGGTGCAGACTTAAGCAAAGCTGGTCCACTGAGGCCCCACTTCCAAAACCCTTCTACTAAGCAAAAGACAGACGGGGTTGCCAGACAAGCTGCCTCGCCTGACACACGGGACCAGCTTCTGACACAGCCCCGTGCTTCAGATGGCCTGCTCTCCTTCTCTGAGCCTCCCGCTCTCTCCTGGCTGGTTTCTGACCACCTGCCTCTGTGGGGGTCTGAGCTTCTCAGACCTCCCTACAAAGTGGGTCCAGTCACATTCTGGCTCTTTTCCTCTCCTGCTTCTTCCCTTTTCTTTCCTCCCATTTCTTCTTTCCTGACATAGGTGCTGGGCCCTCCATTCCTCAGTAATAATATTTATGAGATTCCTAGATTGTTCCAGGAGGAAAGAAGATTTAAATTCAGGTAATTCCAGTCACAGGAAAAAAAAAAAAAAAAAAAAAGACAATCTTCACCCTGATTTCCAGGGTATAAATTACTAAATACAGAATAAAGAAACTTAGAAGAACAGCTTCGGGTTGCCCCGTGTTGAGATGTGTTGGATGCTTATAGCAGCAAGAAAGGAAACTAGATCTGGAGTAGAAAAGGAGTTTACAAACCTCTTTTAGACCAGTAACAAGACTTTTAAGGATAACTCAGGGGTCACTTACTAGGCTTCCTAAGGACCATTCAAGAAGAAATCTGAAAGCCATGGGCTTTTTACCTGATAGATGAAATAAACTGGCAAGCATATATCCTAATTAATGTCCAAACCGAAAGAAATTTTTACTTTATGATGAGAGTACCCATTAGATTTTCTTCAAAAGTGCACGGGCTCTCATGCGTCATCTGAAGCTACTGTAAGTGAACTTTAGGAGTGTTCAGGCAGAGGGACTCACCCCCTTAACGGGCAGCTCTGCACTTTATAGCACGAAGTCACTTCTCGGGCAGGGAGCTTTTACACAGAAGTCTCTCTGTGACCCTGCTCATCCCTAGCTTTCAGAGAAAAGGTGTAGTGGGTGACAGGCAGACAGGAGAATGGCTTTATTCATGGTATGTGAAAACCAAGGGTCTAAAAAAGAAAGCTTGAGACACACAGAAAGTGAGTTCAGCTGGTCCTGAAACTATTCCCTTCACATGTGGGAAAAGGCCTGCAAGGCCACAGCGGCACTCTCTGTGGGGGCAGCCACCCGCCCCCCCGCCCCGCCGCCCTATGAGGAGCCCACAGAGCACCGGAAATGTCCACCACCTCAACGCTTGTCTGCCAAGGCCCAGGCACAATGAGCCACTGCTGGCACGTCTCCTGACGTGTATCTTTTATGCGGTCCAGGTTCTAGCCTGCCCAAAGGGTGGATGGCAGACCAGCAGCTGCCTCTGGGGCACCCGGGGATGGGCCTACCACTCAGTGGACCATTCCCAGCACTGCCACCTACGCTGCTGACGGTGAAAACTTCCCCATCACTCACTAGACAGCAATTCTGCCACGACAGTGCCTGTAGGGTCACAGCTGAGAGAGCCCCCCCACACACCCTTGGAGGCAGAAGACAGGATTTCAAACATTAAGTGGGGAAGTTAAGGGAAAGGTAGTTTTCATGGGGTCAAGCACCTACGCCCTTTTGTCAAATCAACCGGACAACATACGCCATGCAAGCCCCAGGCTCCCATCCACCTGGACCTGGCTTGAGCCACACGATGCTGGAGGCCCCAAAGGCAGCAGAAGGAGCCCTGGCCGCATGTCAGACGGCTCAGCTTCCAGACACGGCTCCTTCACCATCACCTGAGGGGCCTGCAAAAGCAAACTGCTTCCTGACCCGGGGCCTCAGTTCCCTCAGCTGTAAAATGGGGATAACAATCACTGCCTCAAGGTACCTCTCTGGGGTCACTGAGAGGTTCAGATGAGGGCAGAAACAAGGTTTGAATCAAATTCATTGTTGACCAGAAGTACTTATGATTCTGATGAAAGTGCTGAGCTGAGACTCACAAAATAACCTTCCGATTTCAAAATGTGTATGAAATTCCTATGGAATCACCACAAATTAGTATTCTGTTTGATTTTTTAAAAGGTAGTATCTGCAGACTTCACTTTTTTTTAAAACTTGAGAGCAGCGGCGATCCCGTTAACGTTCGATTTCTTCTGAGAGCCTGACACAAGGTTTACTCAGCAGCTAGGCAGTAAGGAAAGAGCATTTGGGGTCATGAGCAGGGGTCTCATGAGGTGCCGAGGACAGTAGACCAGAAAGGTGGTTCTCAGCGATGGTTCTGGCCAACGCTGGGATCTTACAGAGTCACGGTCCTCGACGACTCGCTGGGGCCTGGATGCCGAGGACGGACTTGTCCCTTTGAGCCTCTTAAACTGTGTGAACAAGATGTTCATGGTGGCGAGAAGCACTTCTGAGAGGTTGTGCCTGATCTGCCCAGAGAAAAACACATGAAGTAAGGAAAAAGCACCGAGCCCTGGGGCCGACAACCAGTGTATGTCCAGGCACGTCACGTCCCACAGCTGCCAGGGAGAGAACTACAGGGTCACCAAAAAGCAGCCAATGGCACTGCCATGTCAAGCATGAGAGCAAAGCGCAGGCAATGCTGATCAGGTGAGACAGATTATTCTTCTCCTTTCTTTTTGCCATTCCTCCTAGGCATAAAGAGGGGCAGCGAGCCAAAAGCATGCTGACCGTATCTGGCCACTATGTAGGCTTGGACTGGCCAGCAGAGTGATTACCGTAAGAAGTCTGGATTTCAATGTCAGTAGGTAGGGATGTGCACACTGGTTCTCCAGGCCCCGCCACTCCCCACTATCTTAGACCTGCCAGACTGTCTCCACGGAACCTGCCCAGCCCTAGCAGAGTCGTTGGGAGCGTCTTCAAGGGCAGACCCTGGTGCACCACTTCATTCCCTAATGCAGTGAACAGTATATCCCGGGGAAGGCAAGAAACAACAACAGGGGAAGTGGCTGGGGTAGAAATGACAGCAGGTAAGAAAGGCAGGTCGGCAAGGGGCAAGACCTTCTAAACTGAGTACCGTAGTAGGCAACGGCCCCCCACGTGCAGAAGCTGGCCTTCCCTCTTCCTCTAAAACAGAAACATGTCTTCATAAGAGGTATTTGCTTACTGTGTAACGATTTTAAATGGAAACAGCTAGTGACATCCCAGGGCCAGGCAGCTGGCCCTGTGTCTGTGGTTCCAGAGAAGAGTTTTTTACATGTGGGAACAACCAGAGAAGTCCTGGGCCAGTCCAGATCACAGAAGCCAGAATTTCTGGGGTAGGCCTTGGGTATGAAGATTTTTTACAGCTCTCTTAGAAATTCCAGTGGGCAGCTCAACTGCGCACCCTTGGGCTAGACGGTGGCAATGTGCTAGAAACTCTGCAGAGAGACGGTGGCTCTGGGGCTCATGGACTGGCAACTGAGTCCATGGCCACTGTTCTGCTTCTCAAGACAAACAGTTCAGAGAAGTGAAAGAAGGAGGTGTATCATGGTGCATGTGTCATACACCCAATGGAACTATTTAAGGAAGACCAGAGTTAAGCACTAAGATTCCCTCTAGAACAAGTGGATAATACAGATTTAAACCAGACCACACAGGATCAACCAGGAATCTGTGCCCCCAAGAACATGTCTCATCACTAAAGAGACTGTGTTTTCTGAGTCAGGAATTTGGACAATGACCTGATAGGGATATGTGTACTCACAGAAAACCAACCTAGGAATATCTGAAATTGGACTCGCCTTAGAAAACTCAGTCTACATGGTTAGTGTACTGGGACTCTTAACGTCATCAGCTACACTAAAACAAAAGCTTTCAGCAGAAGTGGGGAAAAAATTCCATCATGCAGGAAGAAAAGGACTCACTTCATCACTGAAATTTCTGAAGGCAGCCACTCTCTCTTCCACACTTTCCTGATTCAGGGGCACCAGCTTCAAACGATCAATGATCTGTTTAAAACAAAACCCCACCAGCTGCATATGAAATAACCATCAGTCATCTTGTCTCCTTAGACAGACAGCAAGCATCTCACATGTTACAAAGGGCTCTTTAATACAAAATACTACCTTCCCTCAAACACACAAAGGCTTTGGTCTTTCTAATTTTCTGACTGAATTCCCAACCACATTTTCTGAGGCAATTCTAAAATTCAGAGATTGCAAGTTACTCCAAGAAATCTCTCCATTTTCAGACTAATGAGGAAAGGAATGGGGAGCGGAGAGAAAAAAGAGCAACACAGAAATCCCCTTTCAAGTCCCAGGGTGATACTTGTCTTCTTTGCTTAACAGGCACGTTGGTAACATTTCCTTTGTTTTAGATGAATCCCATATAGTGTTTTGGATTTCCAGGGGCACACATCAACCTGCACTTCAAATAGCCCTCTTAAAACTTACATCAAAGGCTCTGTCAATATGACCACTGTGATACTCGTCAAAAAAGGTGATCAAGTCCAACAGAAGATAGAACGTGGAGTCCACAAATTTATTGGCACTGATTCCCTGAGCCCTATACCTGAAAGACAAAAAAGAGGGAAGAGGGGACAGGGATAATTATGAATTTCTATGCAATCTGTAACTTTAGAATAGCATTTGAAAAACGTCAAAACCTCTTGAAATCTCTAGGTGAGGTGAATTAAGGAGTGGAAAATAGCGTTTCTTTTCCAATGGCCAAGAAGTTGATGGTGGATTTGATACAAATCCATCTGTAAATATTCTGCACGAAGCATGGCTCTCTAGCCTCGGCCACCATTAAGCATCCAAATCTCCAGGAAGGATAAAAAGGTTCTGATGGGTCAAAAGTCCAGTGGCTACCACTGTAGAGTGTTTGCTAAATGGATTATTTGATCAGGAGTCTTCTTCTGTGCTACCCCAGGAAAGCATCTCAAACCCAGTTTTCTCTAAGTCACTTTACTAGGAGTATCTGTAGAGAGCACAAAAGGTAATGACTGTGGCCTCAGCCTGGGAGCTCCACCAAATAAAGTCTGATAACTCCGTTATCTCACCAAAGAAGGAAGAAGGTGGCTCTTAAACACTGGCCACTACCATCTCTAAGAATTCTCCCTTGGGGCGCCTGGGTGGCGCAGTTGGTTAAGCATCCGACTTCAGCCAGGTCACGATCTCGCGGTCCGGGAGTTCGAGCCCCGCGTCGGGCTCTGGGCTGATGGCTCAGAGCCTGGAGCCTGTTTCCGATTCTGTGTCTCCCTCTCTCTCTGCCCCTCCCCCATTCATGCTCTGTCTCTCTCTGTCCCAAAAATAAATAAACGTTGAAAAAAAAAATTAAAAAAAAAAAAAAAAAAAAGAATTCCCCCATCCACCTATCACTAGCTTCGTTCCAGAATGTCTTTAAGATGGCTTATAACTGTGTATAGATGAGTACAATGCCCAGAGTTAAACTTAATGAGCAAGATTAGAATGTTGACATATGCTTTCATACCCTTCTTTCTAGCAAAACTTTGAAGTCTGATAGTGACAAGTGCTGGTTATGATGTGAGGCAAAAAGAACTCTCAAGCAGTGCTGGGGGGATGGGGAGACTCTGGAAGGCCACCTGATGTGACTAGTAAAGCTGAAGACGCATGTGGTGGGCACGGGCGGCCTGGCACTGGCGCCGTGCCCCCTCGGAGCCAGCTCTCGGTCTTACCGTTCCGCGATGGAGAGTGCCATGTTCTTCAGCCTCTCTTTGTTGGACTGTGGTGCGCTGATCTGGGGGACAACAGGGCTGAGCAGTTTGTTCATCAGCTCTAGCACCTTGTCAGCATTCTGTTCCATTTTTTAAAATTAAGGAAGGAATCGATTATAAATAATCAGTAAAAGAGAAAAGGAAAAACAAAATAACCAAAAGAGGGAACGTTCTGGGGTGATGGATTAAAACATTCTGCACCTTGATCTGGATGATGGTTACAGATATACACCTATGGAAAGCTCATCAAGCTGGACCCTTGATGTCCGCGCATTTTTCCACATCTTAATTAGAACTCAATCAAAACATCTTTGAATTAACAAAAAATGAATTATAAACCTTCTTTTGGCCCACTTTTCTCAGTTTTTATAAAAGAAAGAGCATAATCTTTTTTAGGCCACGTAACGATCAGCAGTCACCATATGTCCTCATGTCGAAGTACTTATTCTAGTTCTCTCGAAGCACCTCAGCTGTCACCGCCTTCCCTAACACACAGGCCTCACGAGCGTGTCTGTGGCGACCAGAAGGGTAAGCACGAAGGCATTTTGTCCCAAAGCTTCACCATCGAAATGTGATGGACGCCTATTCTGCTGCCAAGTGAGATGAGAGCTCAAGGCCTACAGGATGTCCGGGCAATATGTTGTTCTTATTTGGCCAGAAATACTTTATGGGCAGAGGTAACTCTGTAAAATGGGAATTTCACCCTGACCGGACCATTAACTGCCAAGCACTAGGAGAAAATGCCTCATCAGGACAGCAGTGCAACAGTGGCATTGTCAAACTGTTTGTGCATTTAATGCCAAAAGGCCGACGGATCTATTAAGTACAGAAGAAGGAAAAGGGCATGTCTTACCTTGGCAAGGTCATAGAGCTTTGCTGCTTCTTCAAACAGTCCTTTATTTTCTGCCACGGAAGCAACTTTGTTGATAATAGGCTTTGTGTCACTAGTAAACTTATCTATGACTCCAGGCTGACAAGACAAATTACAGAGGGGAGGAGGAGAGAGATGGGTACACAGAACTGTTAATTTAAACACACAGAAGCAGTTGGGATCTGAAAACGACTTTAACTGAAAATGCCTGCCCTAGGCAATGCATATATTTCATCTGCTAGACTCTGGCATTCTGGAAGATGTAAGGTCCTATTAAACATATGAAAGGGACCAAGGAAACTACAGATGAAGAAGCAGACTCACGGGCAGCACAGAGGAGTCAGCAGTAAGATGTCTGTGCTGCCTGATTGTCCAAAATGATCCAGAGGGTAGGTGAAAGAGTCAATGATTTTAAATTTGCTGATGCGTAGGCACTAGGAGGAAAAACCAGGAGGCTCAGAGAAAATACCTGAAAGATTCTGGATTTGTTTTCTAAGACAGATGGTAAAAGAAATTCGGTGCTGAAAAGATATATGGCAAATGGCATCAAGATATTTTTTTTAAAAATCACCATTAACATTCAACAGCAACCAAACGGTCAGGAGAGCACGAGAGGCCTTAGGAACCACAGAAGAGCTAGTGTGGACAGAGTGACATCTGACAGGCTATTCTGATTTTCCATCAGCACTAGACCAAGTTGGGGTGACCTGCTCCTGCCACCCTGGAGGCAGCACAGGAGACAAGTGAAGAGCATGGGCTCTGAAGTCACGAAAGACTGGGTTCAAATTCCAGCTCCCCTTCTTTTTTTTTTTTTTAATTTTTTTTTTCAACGTTTATTTTTATTTTTGGGGACAGAGAGAGACAGAGCATGAACGGGGGAGGGGCAGTGAGAGAGGGAGACACAGAATCGGAAACAGGCTCCAGGCTCTGAGCCATCAGCCCAGAGCCCGATGCGGGGCTCGAACTCCCGGACCGCGAGATCGTGACCTGGCTGAAGTCGGACGTTTAACCGACTGTGCCACCCAGGCGCCCCTCCAGCTCCCCTTCTTACTAGCTGTGTGATCCTGCGGGAAATAATGAACTGCTCTTGTTTTCTTTTCCTTATTTGAAAACCACCTTGTTGGATCATTATTGTAGTGATTAGTTAAAAAATACCTATAAAGCATTCAGCACAGTGCTTGGCAAATGTCACTGCTCAATAAGCATGGCCACTGTCACCAGTACTGTCACTGTCCGTTCTTCTGAGCTGGAAGGTGTGCACATTGTGAGCTCATCTTGAGATTGCTGGGTCCAAACCACCCTTTTTTTTTTTTTTTTTTATTCTTTTTTTTTTTTTTTAATTTTTTTTTTCAACGTTTATTTATTTTTGGGACAGAGCATGAACGGGGGAGGGGCAGAGAGAGAGGGAGACACAGAATCGGAAACAGGCTCCAGGCTCTGAGCCATCAGCCCAGAGCCCGACGCGGGGCTCGAACTCACGGACCACGAGATCGTGACCTGGCTGAAGTCGGACGCTTAACCGACTGCGCCACCCAGGCGCCCCTAAACCACCCATTTTTACAAGTGAGGAAAGGGAGTCCCTGAGAGAGGCAGGTGACTTTCCCAAAGCCACCGGGAGAATGCCTGCGTGGGGTCAGGACTGGTTTTTGGCACCAGGGCCTCTGCCCCTTTTGCTATGGCTCCCACTGCGCACGACAGGTCTCAGGGAATCACTAAGGTCACAGGCACAGCTGTATCTCCAGGGTCAGAGTGAAGTTCTCAGCCCTCAGAAACTACCTTCTGAGAGAGGTCAAGCATATTTCTAACTTGTTTATCTGAGGAGAGTAGGTGCAGTAAATAATTCCTTTTCTTGCCTATTTTCTGAGCCAAGAATGACAGAAATGCAGCCTTCTTAGCTCAAAAATCAGCAGGCATGAACAGATGAGTCCTCTGCACATAATAAAAAAGCTATCTGATCAGGGCGCCTGGCTGGCTCAGTCAGTAGAGTGTGTTGACTCTTGATCTCGGGGTTGTGGGTTCAAGCCCCCTACTGGATGTAGAGATTACTAAGAACAAAAAAGCTATCTCGCTATACATTTACATAGTTTAGAGAAATAGAAATGTGTGTTAAGATCAAGGGCATCATTTGTGGCCATTCTTTGTTGCTTAAACTACAATTTCATTAAGATCTGCATCTTTATTACTTTGAATCCTAAGATTTAACTACATTCTTTTGACAATTGTATATCCCCAACTGCAAACTAACACATCTCTAGAGGCACATTTAACCCACCTTTCTACTTCCATCATTCTCTAGTTTCCCAAGAATCATATCGAACTGTGGAGACAAAAAAAAGCGTACTCAATTTACTGGACAACGATATACACACAATCCACAATTCTCTGGACACAAAAGAGAGGAAGAAAACAGGGGAGGCAGGAGAAGTTTTACATGAATCAGAAAACAGTGAGACTGAATCGGTATTTTCGCGATCAGAAACCAAGAAAGCAAAGACAACCAAACCCCCCGCTAACCCCGCCCCAGGCCTTATCCGCCACAGCCATGCTAGCGTGACCACACAGCATCACGTCAGCACGGGTGTGTGCACCGCAAATCGTGGGTGGGAGAAAGGAGGGACCGACGTACCTCACGACTTTCTATCACAAGCTCACTCACGCAGCGCAAAAACATGTTTTCTCCTTGACTATCTTTCTCATCCCTGGAAGGGGACAAAAGCAACACGGTTTCTGGCATGGACCTGAGGTCTCTAATCGTTCTCAGGATGACAGAGATGAAAGCCAGCCGAAGTCAACGGTCAAAAGTGGGTGTTACCTGAGGAAGTAGAAGTACTGGAGTGCCTCCCTCGGGTCTGTGGACTCAAACTTGCGGGTGTAGAGCATGAGTAGCCGCACAAAGTTCAACCGCCGCATGCAGGGAGGGTCGCCAGGCTCGTGGCTGACTGCACCGTGGGGGACAGAACCGGTCACGACCACCCTGCCCCTCTGACCCAGGCAACCAGGAATTATGGGAGCTGAATCCAAAGACCCTGCAGCCTGGCCAACGTTTGCCAATGTAAGCTGCACTACCCTGTCCTCAGCTGCTATCCAAGCAGAGTGGGGGAAATGGCATTCTGGAGTCCGTCACTAGCGTGCTGCTCTCACACTGGAAGGTGGAGACAGCTGACCGTTACGGCACGCGCTCTGAGGAGACCTGGCTGCACTGCTAAGGAGTCTGCAGGCATTCATCCACATTCGTCTTCTGCCCCTCTTCAGACTCTCCCGCCCCGGGCAGGTGGGCACAGAAAGTGGCGGCTGGGGTTTCCGATTAGGGCCCTAACGGAATGTGACTCAGGACTCCAGGGACTGCTTCCCGCTCCATTCTCCGGGCGGTCCGACCGACTGGCCACAGAGCTAGCCCTCCACACAGTGCTACCTCCACTGCCCTGATACGATTTGTACCGTGTGCCCAAAGCCTTGGTGGTGGCAGGTGCGTGTGTGCTGCCGCCCGAAGGGGGAGGGGGTGAGCGATGGGGACGCCAGTGCCAACAAATACTCACGGAGCTGAGCACTCTGTCCCGAGGATTTTAAAAGCAGCTTCAGCTCAAAGAGGACCAGCGCCACGTGGACTGCATGGCAGCGCAGCCGCTCCATGCGGAAGAGAAAAGCGATGGCAGCCTCGAACTGTGCCGTCAGGAAGAGTACTTGGAAGTACAGGAAGGGCTGCTGGTTCACCGTGAAGTGGGACTCGCCTGGGGGAGGAGGAGGCGAAGCTGACTCAGGAGCCAGGCTCTCAGCAGCCCCGACCCCAGGCAGAAGCCCCGTGTGCTCAGAGGACCTGCTGACGGGATGAAGGGGGCCCCGGGCACGGTGGACTGCCACAGGAACCGTGACCTGGTTCCACAACCTTCTCCAGACCTCACAACACAAAACCGCTTGCATAAGTGGGAGAGAAACAGAGTTCAGGACCTTAGGACGACACATAAAAGAGGCTGTTTATCTCCTTTGCCCTGCGAAGAGTCACTCAATAAGGAGAGGAATGAAGATTTCAAAGATACTTCAGTTCACTCAGATTCACAGGTATGTGAATTCAATAAATGCTGGCCACTAGTTGGGACCTTCTTTTGCTCCCAGAATTCTTAAACAGAAACAGTGAGGAGGGAGAGCTACGTCCCCCTCATTTATGCTCAGATACAGTCATTGCAAGATCCACAAGGAAGCAATAGCCAAGTCCTGCCTCTGTCTCTCCCTGAGCAAACGTCTACCAGAGCAGTTCAAAGAACTGGAGTAAAATAGCTTACTGTATATGACCATATAAGTCACACACACTGCTTGAGCTCACATGGCCTCTACTTGAATCTGAAATCATTGATGTATTGTGTTGTGTTCTGAAGATCCGGAGTTCAGAGACGAAGGACGTTCCTAGAAAAAAGCTAAGTTGTGACCTTAGGTGGACAAGACAGAGAAAGTAGTTCTGTTCAGGATATCTTACCATAGTCTTCCAACAACTGTTTCTGGAACTGTGAAAGAGTGAGCCTGTCTTGTGGGGAGCTGGTGCCGTCGTCATCAAAACACACTTGGTTCAACTAAACCCCCAAGAGAAACACATGCATTGGTACAAACTACTTCCTGAGCCAGGCATGCAGACCTGTCGCTGCTCAGCAGCTCGAGGCTGTGCTAATGGCTGTGGTTACTGGTTGAGAACTATACAACAAAAAACGGGGACAAGAGGCAGGAAATCCACTAGCCCTATCACCCTACTGGCATCACACATTAAGCAGGTAAAATGTGTGTGCGGAACATTAAGCAGAGGGAAGGGGCTAACGCCCTGCTCAGGCAAGGGAAGCGGTGCCTGCCTTCAGCCACAGGTAGTCCTCGGTTTTATCAGCTACTTCGCTCTGGTTGTCGGTGATGTCGCATCTGCCAATGATACAGTACACGGCCCGCTTGTAGGGGTCCGTGTTGTTCCTGAGGGCCCTGCGGTAATGCAGTCGGAGCTTGTTCTCTGTGGCTGGTGACAACCTAAAGACACAAGGGAACAGACAGCATAGATACACATGCTGAAGACCCTCAGGGGTACCTGAAAGCACTCCGGGTCCCAACCACATAGCAGAGTTACGCAGCCTTCCTTCACAGACACCACCCCAGCCACATCCCCCGCTACCACCATTTTCATCCAGCGTGCGGCCACCAACACCTTCGTCTCCCCCACCTGCCGGCTTCCTCTGGCAGAGGCCGTCAGGGGCATGTCAGAAATGCTGGGGAATTAATACTCCACCGCACTCCCCAGCAACCCTCAAGCCGTGATGGACAAAAGTGAGTCCTTCCCTTAAGTGTCTTGGCCCCCACTCTGACCTCCTTGCTCCCTTATACATGGTAAGATTACCTCCAAAATAAACTACTTGCACTCAGATCCTTGCTTCGGGGTCTCTACACCATTAACCCTACTTTAAACTCACTAATGCGAGCAAAGAGAGAGGCTTATGGTTTACGACAATCTCTGGACATGGCATCATTAACAATGTCTAAAAACCTGCCTTGAGAAGTATCGCTAGTATTCCACAGGAGAAAATAGGGTAACCACCGTTATTCGTCTCAAATACAAATACGTATATTTAAACTGGGTTTCAGTGAATATGAACTTAGCCCAAGTACATTAAAACCCAGAGAAAAATTAATCCTTAGCAGTTCCTTAATGGAAAAGAACGAAAACAAAACAAACAAACAAAAAAACCCAGTTTCAATGATTGCATTTCAAAATGACTAACTTCTTGTTGTAGCCTTTGAGCTACGAAGTGTGTGACAACACATTTTCATATTGGGCCAACCACAAAAGCACTGAGTGTTAAATGAAGTGTAATGCAGCAGAGTTTTTAAATAAAGCATCCTGGATATGCCCGGGATTTACAGGATATGTAAAATTGTGCTCCTAACCACAGTGCCTCCCTCCCACACAGGAATAGAAAAATCCCCAAACACAAACGCTTCAGTATCAGAATGGGGCTCTTTTAATGTTCTCAACTGATACTCTCAGGCAAGTTCTACTTGCTCTCTAGACTTCCATTTTTTTCCCAAGCAGAAACTTATTCTGAGCCATGCACGGGGCAAAAAGAGCAAATGCCAGTGGAGGCCACCCTGTTGATTGCACGTGGTGTCTTCTGGATGCACCATCTCGTTCACCATACCTTCTGTCCTTGCTGTTCATGTACTCCTGGAACCAGGTTTTAAATTCTCCCAGCTGGTGCTGGGCTCGGTTAACCACCTGTGAAGCGGCAAGCAGGTCCCCACAGCGCATGCAGTAATAAATTAATGCCCACACAGGATGGCCTTCCACTTCTCCATCCTAAAAGAGGAAAGATGCTCAAATAAGCAGGCAAACAAAGCTAACTGATGGCTTTCTGCTACACTCACGTCTTCTCATACTAAGTCACTTCAGCTTCACAACCACCGTGTTAGGTAGGGACCTCCCTGTTTTATAAACAAGGAAACTGAGGCACAGGGACATTAAGTACCTTGTCCAAGCTGGTGAATGCAGCCTGGCTCTAGAGCTTTTCCTTGAGAACACCATGTGCTCCACCTGACTGAAAGCCAGCCTATGGATTCACCTTGGAATCCCAGTAGCCAGTAACTGGGTAACATGCTCTGTGATAATTCACAGACGTGCACTCTTGCAACCCCCGCAAAGCAAGGGCTAAAGTTTACTGACCAGTAAGAGACTACCATTACTATACTTGAGTTTATAAAGTGTTAACTACAAATGATTAGTCAAATGGACACTGGCACTTTCATTCATTTGTTGGCTGTTCATTCACTGACTATCTTTGTTTTCGACACTGGGGATCTGAGAAGGCAGCTCCACTCCCACTGTCCCAGTACTGGAGCTGGTCTATCCTCCAAATGCTTCTGTCATCATCTGTACGGAAGCCTGGGATTGCTTTTCTCTCCGCTTCTCCCCAGCTCCTCCAGAGGGGTGGGCCTCAGGCTTCCTTTCTTGGTCCCTCAATCCTTCCCCCGACAGGGCTCTTTCTAAAACCAGATCTGATCATTATCACTTCTCCACTTGAACCCCTTTGAGGTATTTACATCCAAAGTGCTGGGGCGCCTGGGTGGCTCAGTCGGTTCAGTGTCCGACTTCGGCTCAGGTCATGATCTTGCGGTTCGTGAGTTCAAGCCCCGCATCAGGCTCTGTGCTGAAGGCTCAGAGCCTGGAGCCTGTTTCAGATTCTGTGTCTCCCTCTCTCTCTGACCCTCCCCCGTTCGTGCTCTGTCTCTCTCTCTGTCTCAAAAATAAATAAACATTAAAAAAAAATTAAAACAAAACAAAACAAAACAAAGTGCTTAGCCTGGCACTCAAGGCTTTCACCTGCCAGTCCCACGTTTGCCAAGCCCTACCTCACACCCGATATGCTATGCTAGATACTCTTTCCTGCCTCCACGCATCTGTTCATGTTGTTCCCTCCACCTTAAACACCCTTTTCTAAGACCTGTGGCAGGTGAGCCCCTATTTTTCAAGTGCAGTGTGAACCTCACCTCCTTTATGAAGACAGCTTCCTCTGTATCCCACCACCTTGGCACAAAGCTCCAGCTTAGTGCTGCTTTGCACAGGGTATTAAATCTATAAAATAATTCCCCCCGGGGCGCCTGGGTGGCGCAGTCGGTTAAGCGTCCGACTTCAGCCAGGTCACCATCTCGCGGTCTGTGAGTTCGAGCCCCGCGTCGGGCTCTGGGCTGATGGCTCAGAGCCTGGAGCCTGTTTCCGATTCTGTGTCTCCCTCTCTCTCTGCCCCTCCCCCATTCATGCTCTGTCTCTCTCTGTCTCAAAAATAAATAAACGTTGAAAAAAAAAAAAAAGTACCTTTAAAAAAAAAATAAAAAAATAATAATAATAATAAAAAAAATAATAATAAAATAAAATAATTCCCCCAACTGGACTATGTATGAGCTGAAAAGTGTCACATTCTAGGAACTGTATCTAACTCCATTCTTCCAGATGTTTGAACCAACAATCCCAAGAGTCATCCCTGACTCTGCCTGTCACTCCCACATCCAAGTCTTCAACAAGTCCTACTGGGCCTACTTTCAGAACACGTCAAAAATCCAATGACATCCTCCCCCTGCGCCCTCCTCCACTGAGCTGAGCAGCCACCATCTGCTCATCACCTAGATTCCTGCAAGGTCCCCCCAGCCTTTCTCCTAGCCCCACTCTGGTCTCTTTTCCATACAGCAGTTTCCACACATAGCTTCATCTTCGCTGCCAATGCCTATCTCAGAGAGATGACTCCAGGCGTGTAACTCATCACACAGAGAAAGATGCCAGTACCTGAAGTCCAGGCAAGGGAGCCGGAAGTTTAATGTTCAAGAAACTTCGAACCAACTGGTAAGTCCCAGGCACCCCGCCTAGCTGGGCCTGATGCAAGTTTCCAAAGACAGTCACAAGGGTGTAATTCTTATAACTGGAAAAATTGAAAAGGAAAACAAAAAAAAGGTTGAGAACACATACAGGTATCTGTATCCACATCCCTGACATTAGACTGTGAACTCTACAGGACAGGGCCTGGACTTCAAACCTAATGCAGAGGAGGAAACAGTGCATGCTTCATGAAGCAAACTATGTTACTTATTCAGTGAGGAGTAGACCACCGTACAGATCTTTCATCACTGTGGATGCTCAAAAGCACCCCTCGAGGAACATAACAGCAGACTTCCAATGTATTAAGGCCTAATGTACAGGTTGCTTCAGCTCACAACCGAATGCTTTGGTGCATTCTTTTTAAACTTTTTATTTTGGAAAATTTCAAACCTATGAAAAATTAAAAAAAATAGCCCAATGAATACTCATATAACCTTTACCGAGATTCATCAATTGTTATTAGCCTTTGTGCACATGTTTCTATGTAGATACATACATATATATATATATATATATATATACACGTACACACACATGTGTACATATACACACCCACTTGTTTTTTGAACCATTTGAAAATGTATACAAATACGGAAAGCAGGGGCTACTTCATCTGTAAATACTTCACTATGTACCTTGGAAGAACTAGGGCATTCTCCTACCCAACCTCAATACCATTATGACAGCAAGAAACTGAACATCAACACACTGCTATTATCTAAAATACAAGCCACGTTCAAATTTCCTAATAATACCCTTTATGGTTTGTGTTTCTCCCCCCAAGTCTAGAATCCAGTCAAGGGAATGCATGGCACTTGGTTCTCATGCCATTTCCATTTCCTGTACTCTAGGGTAATTCTACCACCATTTTCCATGACACTGACCTTTTAAAAAGAATCCAGGCCAGCTGTTGGGTAGAATGTCCCACAGCCTAGACCGTTTCCTCATGATTTAATTAAGATTCAACTTTGTTGCCAAGAATCCCACACAGCTGATGCTGGTAGTGCCCACTGAGCCCCAGGTAATTATTTGGTTTGATCGCCTGCTTAAAAGTGTCACTCACCAGATTTCAACACCTTTTGTAAAAGTACCTTTCCCTCTGAAATTGATAAATACCCTGTGGGGTAATACTTGGAAGCCATGTGAATATTCTGTTCACCAACAATCTTCTACTGAATGGTTTCAGTTTCCACTGATGTCCTTGCTGAACCAATTACCACACCAATGGTTGCAAAAAATTTTGTATCATTTCTTTTTCACTTATTTGCTAGTATTCTTAAAACCGTGCAATTCCTTAAAACCTGTAGTGTTTTTAAGGTGCTTCCATACTAAGATTAACTGGTTCTAGTTACAGATATTCAGATATGGGGTTAACAGAATAAAGAACTTTCTAAATATGTTTCTTGTCCAAAACAAAACAGACTAACTCAAAAAGTCAGGTGCTCCATATGCACAGATATTCAACACCAGATTAAGTAAAATAACAGAATGAGAGTGTGAGAGAGACAGAGAGAGAAACATCTAAATGTCAATTACAAAAAAAAAACAAAAAACAAAAAACAAAACACCTCAATGGAATTCGATGCAGTTATGCAAAATGATACTGATAAAGATTTTAAAAAGCAAAATACATAAAACCACATACTGTACACATTTGGATCATAACTACAAAAAACAAAATCAAACAAAATATTCCCATATCAAAAAGGGGGGGGGGGGGAAGGAAATGTGAAAAGGTATAAGAGCCTCTGGCATTTTTCTGTACCAGTCCTACATTTTCTCAACATTTTCAGCCTTATCTGCAAAAAACCATTTGGGGCTGGGTCTACTTTGCCACGCCATCAGGATTCGCACCAGCTAAACTACTTTAAAAAGTGAGTATAATTATCACGAAATAGTCCCTTTATCAAGAAATGACAACAAATCCTTGAAAAGGATACGGGTGGGGAGTGACGCCCCTAGAAAAGAAGGGCAATAGGGTGACAGTAATTGTGGACAGCAAACTTCCAAGTAGCTCCCAAGTGCTGCCAAAGGAATTAAGGGGGAAAAAAAAAGAATTTTTAAGACAAATAAATATGTAAAATTAAATAAGCAAAATGAAGAGAATAAATTAAATGGGATGGCTTACCAGATATAAAATCAAAAAAAGCCTTGTACTATTGGTGAAGTCAAGCACCAATGTTGAAGAGTAGGTTTACTAAAGAAAAAGCAGTCACGAGCAGTCATATACCCATTAAAAAAAACAAAATCCTAGGGGCGCCTGGGTGGCTCGGTCGGTTAAGCGTCCCACTTCAGCTTAGGTCATGATCTCACGGTTTGAGGGTTTGAGACCCACGTCAGGCTCTGTGCTCACAGCTTGGAGTCTGGAGACGGCTTCAGATTCTGTGTCTCCCTCTCTCTCTGCCCCTCCCCCGTTTGCACTCGGTCTCCCTCCCTCCCTCCCTCTCTCTCTCTCTCTCTCAGATTCTGTGTCTCCCTCTCTCTCTGCCCCTCCCCCGTTTGCACTCAGTCTCTTTCTCTCTCTCTCTCTCAAAATCAAACATTATAAAAAACTCAATCATAAAGGTTTTTATATACTGTCAGAAATTTTGACTCTTACTCTGCTGCTTGTAGCAATATTACCATATACATTAGGATCTTTATGGCTCCATACCAATATACCCAAAACTTACATTAAAAAATTTAGCAAAAGCCTATTATAATACTCTATAAGCTCTTTTGTGCCTATGTAAAAAAGAATAAAAAACATTTGGAGTTCCAAATTTTTCTTAACAAGGGAAGTTTATGTCTGATGGCATTCATCTCATGTGACTATTGTATAATTATTAAAGTATTTGATAAAAACCTATTCTCTGCTATACCAAGTCTGAATCACCTCAGTTAATGCACAAGGAAATCTTAGGACTTCCTAATGAAGTATTATTTTGTTGATAAAGGGCAACCACACTATAAGGGGACCGGCAGCTGCACAGCTCACTGGCAAAGAACTGCAATTTAGCAAGTGTATTCAACTTGGCTTTCTCTTCTCGAACTAGCAGAGGCTCAGCACCGTGTCTGAAATAAAGAGGGTGCGTTGCACACTCATGACAACCCCTGCTGGCAAATTCAGAGCTGGAAGGAGGGTCCACAGGGAGGGATGAATGGCATAGGTCCCACCAATGAAGGGGATGACAGGGCACAAGGGCATAGCCACAACCCCCTCAGTGACCGACTCCACTTAGTGAGGAGGTGGCAAAGAAACCCAGGCACAAATCACAGGCATTTACAGCTGGGAAGGATCCAGATGCATAGGGATTAACAGAATAGAGCCAGAAAGAAAATAAAGGTTCAAGGACTCTTCCTAAGGCTCGAAGGTGATAATATTGCCAGCTATAAAAATTAAAATGCTCAGAGAACAAAAGAGCCTAAGAAGTAACGGCTGAACAACATTAGGGAACAGGATCCTGACCTAAGGCATCAAGGCCTAATAATCATGATGTCTCCATACCGAGCGACACAGAGTGGAGAAAGAGAAAATGAAAAGTCTAACAGCACTCCCATTCACCATGACTTTATACTGCTGCAGAAACAGGCCCGGTAAAGAAGTGTTTCTGAAAGCAGGATTGTATCTCTCAGCCTCGCTCAACCTTGTTTAAATTATACCAGAGACAGGGCACTCAGCCCAAGGACTACTAGACACGAGACAAGGCTGACTTCTGGGGGGTTCTGAAGCCAGCCCCACTAGGCTAGGGCTGCCTTACCTCTGCTCGAGGTAAGCCAAGGCCTGCCGGACAAAATCCATGCGCACTTCCACGCTGTTGCGGCTCTTCAGAGCATCGGTCGCCGGCACCAACAACACATCTGTCATTTGTTTCACCATGTTCCACATGTCAGAGATGTTCTGCGCATAAATGAAACTGCACGTGACAACGCTGCAGGGCTGGAGAAACGGTCTGGCTCTTGGAGGCTCTGACCGCAAAGGCAGAGAAGGTAAGGAAGGGGAAGAGGTTAATGTCCTCCGTCTGAGGCCCTCAGGCTTTAAGCTCAGTACAGAAGATGCGCCTGTGTCCTGCCAGCTGCTAGACTCCATCTTCCAAGGAGCACCTTCCTGTCCCGAGCTGGTTTTCAGATCAGTTTCTATTCCAGGTCTGACATAACCACCCACATAATTGAGACCACACAACAGTAAAAGGAACACTGAATCTCAGTGGGTTATTCCTTACAAGAGAGTGAATACATTTATAATTGTCCAAAGCTCCAGGAGTTTAAACTCAAGTAGCTGCATTTCAGTCCTTACAAGGTCATTTGAGTTTCTTAAGGCTTAAAATAAAGAGTTTAACCTAAATAATATATAGGTTTTGTCCTCCCAGAGACTCTCCAGGGGCCACTGCTCTTACCCCATTTTGTGAGTGTCACAGCCTCCCATTTTCCTTCCCACTCACTCCCTTCAAAAGACGCCTCCATGAGAGCCTCCCAGGAAAGGAACGGCATTCTCTCCTTTGTGTTACCACCACACATATGGGACTCCCTCTCCCAAGAATCCTCCTGTCTGTAAATCTCTCCTTAAAAATGGATTCCCTGAATGCTCTGCAATATTCTAAAGTTAAGAATCCTTAGAAGAGAGCACTGATGAGAAAAGCAGGTTTACACTTCTCCCACAAAAAGAGACAAAATCCTGTTTTCATGTTCTCAGAAACTAAAACTGTAGAAAATCCACCCAAATGTGACTCTTGGTGGTGAGATGGCAGGTGGATTCTTAACTTTCTTCCTTAGATTTCCTTGTGTTGCCTTGTATTTTATTATTAAGGAAAAAAAAAAAGCTGGATGCATTTTCAAGGACCAAAATAATAACAATACTTACAATCTGTGTAAGATTGTGTTTGCTTTCACTATATTCTTCCCTCCTTCGCCCATTCCTCCTGGCCACCTAACAATCCACCTATCTGCTTTTTTCCTCCCAGGGTGAGAAAACTGGCCAGGGATAAGAATTGAGGGACAGGAATAAAGATGGGGAGTCAGAGAGGGTGGGAGCCAGCGGCATACAAAGAAAGCACCTAAAGATCACATCTGAGTCAAGTTTAATGGGCTCCCGGGTGTAAAAAACACATCACCTTTACAATTCAGCTCTTATAAAAGAGTCCGTTAGTCTAAGGAAGGAAACTGGTGAGGGAAGAATTGAAGCCTGACAGGACTTCAAAGCAATACATCTTAAGGAGACCTCTTGTACCCATTAACTGATCCCGGCTGGGTCTTCTGAAGATGCATTAAAAATACACGTACATAGCATCATCATCAAAAAACCACCCCAAAGCTATTTAGAATGAAACTCTGAAGGACAGTTAACATTTATTCCACAGAGCAGGGTGTCTCTTGAGCACGTTTCTGCCCAGTCAGCAAGCTGCTAATCCCATCTGAACACCGGACACCGCGTCTCCCCTTGGGTTAGCTCCGGGCGCTACCTTATCGTCCAGCTCTGCAACGGAAGCACAGAGGTCCACGAGGTTAGGCTGCAGGTGCCCATTTACAATCTTCTCGTTATAGATATAAATCTGAAATGAAAAGCAAAGTAAATGGCACAATTTCTATTTTCTCCTCTTCTTTTTAAAACCTCTTAAGGCACTTCTGAAGCCAGCTTTCTGCCCAACAGTCAGCACCAGAAGCTTCAGCCAACCTTTCCTTCCTCAGTGTGGCTGAGCTATCCATACTGCCTGGAGGTCAAGGCCTCTGGCCAGCTTCCTAGATGTGCCTTTAACTTTGGAAGGCAGTATCAACACACCCAAACTAACTGCTACCCCAGCCCTCCTAAGAGCTGAAGAATGGAAGGAGGGTGGTCCCGGTGGAGGAGACCACAGGCACTTTTGCACCTCTCCACCCAGCAGATCCCCAGTTCCAGCAAGCAAGGACCAAAGGGGAAGACAGGACGATGGGAAGACTTTGGCTGCTGCTTTCCTAAGAACCTGGGGCAAAGTCTGGTAATCTTTGCTGGCAAAAGGACTGAATGGCTCTAGGCCAAGGCTGGTAGACTGAGTAAAGAGTGTCAGGCTGCAATCCTCCACATGGGTTAGAACAGCAGTCGCCATGTGTCTGGAGTACCCACTTCTCCAGGAAGGAATCCTTGCTCCTTAGGAAAATTTTCTCAAGAAGAGGGAACTATTGTGGTGTTTAAGGTGTGGGAAAACCACTATTACTTTGAATTTTATTTTAAAAGAACTAAAATAATGACATTAAGAACTCGTAGGTTCTCCTCTTTGCCTGTGAAGTCCTTGCCCTACCAAGGATGGAACACAGTAGTGAGGTCAGACGACAGATCAGAACTCCCACTGAACCTCATTGCCCCCTACTCTGCATGAGGGACGGTATCGTGTAGCTTCCAGGGGTATTATAAGGATGAAATAAAATGGTTTTTACACGATAAGGTGGAGTTTATTCACTCACTGTGCATTTATTAAGGGCCTCCCCTCTGCAAGGTTTTTTGTTCAACATAGGATATAAAGATTCACTCTCCTCTGGTGGGATAGCCACATAAACAGGACATGGTGCTCCGAATCTGGAAAATGTTTATGTCATGGAGTCTTACTTTCACAGACAAAGAGGCACAGCTTCTCTGCTCACAAGCTTATAACTTCATGAGGCCTGAACTCTGGTGGTGGCCGCAGCAGTGGGAGGAGTCAGCCACAGAGGGAGGTGAAATTTAAAGGATGGAGGTGTGGCAGGGAGAAAGAGAGCAATCTAAAACATGGAGCAGAAAATAAAGGAAGGCCTACTAATAAAACACAAGGGAGTTGGAAGGAGAGGGACTGGCAATGGTACGCCCAAGGAGAGAGACTAAGAAAACTGTTCGTAACAAAGGGGTGCAAGCTCACCACCCTCAATTCAAGAAACAAGATGGTTTCTCCTTCTTGATACTGTTTTGTGTAGGAAAGCAGCAAATCAGAATAAAACACACAGGCAGCCAGCGCTGTTTTATTCAAAAAGTCAATTCCAGGTCTGTACTGTCTCCTTAGGGCAGCTTCAGTCCAACAGTCCCTGTGCTCGCCACAAAGCATCCCAATCCAACCCCATGCCACTGTGTGACCATCACATACAGCCAGAGCCACAGCCCCTAAAATATCATGAGCTTCTCCAGGACAATATTAGAGAGTGGTAAATACACTATGCCTACCAAGGCAGAAAAGCATTTAGAAAACTTCTATCAACTGCAAGGGGTGAAGAAAGATTTCTGATTATACTATCAGCCTACTAGGTAATTCAGGTTAATAGAGAACTCCATTTGCTAAGCAGTGCAATTACTCAAAGCTGTACTGTACATGGGCTCCTGCCAAATACAAAATGAGACGCCTTGGGTCAGGGGAGAGGGCAGACTTCCATTTCCCTAAGTCAAATGTGAGTCATTCTATTACCCAATTTGATGGAATTCTCCAGGGACCGAGGTGGTAAAATATTAGCCAGTCCTCTGAACAAAACCCCAACTTGCTTTCAGGGTCTGACTTTCACATGAAGTCTTGGTTCTCTTTTACTCCCCTGAGCACTCACATAGAATTTTCCTGGTTTTGATCTTCTCTGAGAGAATGCTCACCTGCCGGGCATAGGCCATCTCAATGCTATCCAGAGAGCTTCGACCAGGGGGTCCCCCATCGCTGATGTAACTTGGCTGTAGGTAAATACACAGGTAGCGTTAAGAACAGCATTTAGTCATGTAAAGAAAAAAATCTTATAAACATACGTTTATCTTTAAGCTGTGAGAAGTCTCTTGCCTAGTCAGACTTCCTCAAAATGATGATTTTAGGGATTTCAATAAGACAATACTCCCTTCCTATGAATACACAAGAAGGGAGCAGGCATGAAACCCAACTCAAAAGTAGCAGGAGACTAAATAAACTGTAAGGAGACGTCAATGACTGTTCCTGGAAATGCATATCTTTCCAACAATCGGTTCAATCCCAAGCCCCATCTCCACCCCATCCTCTCCCTCTAGGTGTTCACACCAGCGAAGCTGTTGTTATTTGCGGGCCTCCTGTTTCCTTCCATCAGTCACATCAGTTAAGGGGCTGGGGCTTAAAGGGTTACAATATGGAGATTCAGGCATTTCCAATCCGGAATCCACACTAAGAGAACAGCTGCTGATTAACTTTCTACATCTGAAGATATGAAGCTAGTCTACATTGGGCACTCATTCATTCATTGCTTCAGTAAATGTTTGCGAAGTGTCTGTCTCCCGTATAGCTGAGTGCAAGTGCCACGGCCACAGGGATGAAAACAGGCCATGGGTATGGAGCCTGTCCCCAGAGAGTCTACCATCTATGGGGACAATTAGACACAAACATAGGGAAAAGTTGATTACGTTTTTTTTTTTTTTTTTTTTTTTAAGAAAGACTAAAATCAATCTTCAGCTAAGCTCCATTCCCTACTGTAAACAAGCATGGGTCAAAATCAGGTATCTCCCATTAGGTATATTCTGAAATTTCCACTACATTATAGTTTATACTGTGCTACAGCAAATTCTTTAAGTTTCTCTCATTAAAAAAAAATTCAGTGCTGGGGCGCCTGGGTGGCTCAGTCGGTTAAGCAGCCGACTCCTGCTTTCAGCTCAGGTCATGATTTCATGATTCTAAGATAAAGCCTCATGTTGGGCTCTGTGCTGACAGCGTGGGGCCTGCTTGGGGGATTCTCTCTCTTCTTCTCTCAGCATCCCCCTCACACACACACATGATAAATAAATAAACATTAAAAAAATTCAATGCTGTATTCTCTAAAATCTTAAAGAAAAAAAAAGGTGGGAGAGTTTAAAGTAGGTTTTCTGGAAAACTGACAAGACAGCAGCAAAACATCCTGCACTACCAAAGCTGGTAAAAGGAATATTTGTGTGAGTAAGGACTGAGAGTAGCATAGAGAGGAGAGAGGGCAGGAGGCAGAAAGATGAGATGTAAGCCCTCAAGTTCTCAAGAATGAACTGGGACACCTGGGTTCCAGGAGGGTCATTTGACTCCCTGGCTCTGGGGTCTGGGGCAGAGCACATTCTCTTAGAGCCTCGGGTTCCCATCAGTTGAATGAAGGCGATGCCCTAGACAACCTCAGAAGGTCCTCCTCAGCTCTGATTTTCTGCAGTCACTGCTATTAAAAACACTAAACAGTCTACTGACTTTGGCAGATGCTGCTGGCTTGATGACCCAACGACCATTTCAAATCCTTACTTCTCACCTCCACTCCCTGTCTGGCATATGGAGTTAAAGATACCTAACAGTGCGCTGGTAAATATTTAACAACCAGCTTGGGGAAGGGGCCTGATCTATAGCGTTGGCTGCTTTCCATGATACAAGTACTCCCGCCATGACCGATTTCAAGCTATCCCAAGGAGTATCAGATAGACAGCAAAATTTCTGAAAATTTAACAGCAGGCCCCCATGAGCTGACCTCTACAAGCTACCGAATATGCCCTTCCCCAGCCTCCACTGCAGCTAGGAGTGGCCGAGAACCCTAGTTCTAGTCCATGAGATGAAGCACAAGTCTGGAGTACATTTTGGGGACAGCTTCTGCTCTTTCTGGTAAAGGGAGCACGAAGAGCCTCACATGGCCGATCAACGCCCCCGCCTTCTCCCAATGTAAATGGGGTGTGTAGAGCTGCAGCAACCATCCTGTGAGCCTCAAGGGAGTGATGTGCCGAGGATGGTGCTGAACAAAGAGAGGCGCTGCGTGTCTGACGGCACTGCAGAACAACTGAATGGAGGCCCACACTCTCCACACCCACGGACTTCTTGTTAGGTGAGAAAAAGAAATCCTTAGGCAAGCCGCCGAAACGGATTTTCTGTTACTCACAGTTGAAAGCATTCCTATCTGAAACACAGAACTGGTGAAAACCACCAGGTTATAATAATAACAGCTACACTTACTGAGCACTACTATATGCTAAGCACTGTCTTAAGTCTCACGACCCTGTAAGATGATATACTGTTATTCTATCAATTTTATAGATGAAGACACCAAAGCACACAGAAAGCAGCCTGTCCAAAGTCACTCCAATAGGAGGCAGTGGAGCCATGGTTTGAGTGCACATTCTGGCCCCGCAATGTCTGCCAGGGCAGCCCAGGGCAACTTTCCAAGGACAGCCATCAAAGAACCAGAGAGCAGTGGTTAGAAACCCTGGCTCCACTACTCACTAGCCATGTGATCTTGATTGCATATACTGCTTCTTTTGAGCCTCGGTTTCTTTAGCTATAAAACAGGGGAGGTCATGGTATCCACCTTGGGTTTGTGGTAAAGATTAAACAAGGAGAAAAATAGTATTTACCGC
This sequence comes from Leopardus geoffroyi, assembly GCF_018350155.1. Lineage (NCBI taxonomy): Eukaryota > Metazoa > Chordata > Mammalia > Carnivora > Felidae > Leopardus > Leopardus geoffroyi. The sequence continues at coordinate 33,971,639 of NC_059335.1, read as the reverse complement.
ACAGCATTGTTGTGAGAAATAAGTAGAAAGAACTCAGCACAGGGCCAAATACTTGGCCAAAAAACACTAGCTATTACCACTTTTTAAACACAAAATAAACAACCATAATGAACGTAGGAATAAATCCTATAGTGAACACCAATGGATAGATATGGACACTACAGAAACATAACCTAAAATATTTCAGTCTGTGCTGGTTGGAAATTCTCATGTCATTTTTCTAAAATAAACACAATCCTTGCATGAACAGAACCCCCAGCAGCTCATTTTCTCTGCTAACTCTGAGGGTTCCCAGTAACACATAGTTGAGGACTGTTCTATTCGACAGCCAGCCACCCTTCCAGAACAGAACTAACCGCGTGAATGTTGATGATCCCAAAGTCTTTTTAAAAACACAGGGCACTAAACTTGTTAATTCCAGTAGCCTAATCAAGGGGAATGACTAAGAGGATAAAAACGGGAACACAACACTAAAACATTTCTGCAAGGACATAGTTGTTTCAGCTACATATACATAAACAGCCTTGAGAAATATTTTCCAGTACTAAAACCTAATTTTTAAAATTATCCATTTAAAAAGTAGTTGGGTTTTCAGCCTTCAAATTTCCATTTAAATTAATTTTGCCTAATGCTCTTGTTTTCAAGGGTAGCCTTCCTTCATTTGCCCTTGGCCAAGTCTCCATCTCACCGCACATAAAGTCAATTATCCCAGAAACAGGATGTGTACACGCACATTCCTGAGCTGAGGAACCAGCAAACATTCACTGGAATTTCAAACCCAGGAGCTGCTTGAGGGCTGGGCAAGCAGCCACCAGTATGCTGTGTGGGAGTAACATTCTGAACCCCTTGGACATTTGGGTTTCTCTGCACTGGGGCCTGATGGCACCAAGTGAGGACGACAGGAGTAGGGAATCAGAGACGGCAGAGAAAGGCAGAAAAGATGAGAGGGCAGGGCCAGAGAGGGACTCATCCAGGAGTCTAGAGATACGGTATGTGAAGAAACAGCAGCCTCTGGGAGCACAGACATGAGAAGAGTCTTCTCAGAGTAGACAATATTCCCAAAACAGTAAGAGAGCATTCCAGATCAGGTAGGAAGTGGCTGGAGGGTGGCAGGAGGGAATCACAAGCTTTTATTAAGCAACTACTTTTGTACAAAGACTCTCCAGATATAAATAAACTCTTTTCCCAAGAAGGGCACATTCTAGTTAGGGAGGAAGGAATGTAACTAGCATTCCTAGCAAAAGAAGTATGGAGTTAAAACACACACACACACACACACACACACACACATACACACACACACACACATAAAATTGCCAAGTGGAATGTCTGGTTTTACATAAGCAAAATGGAACTAAAGTGATTAATTCACAATAGCTGGCTATAAAATCTGTACACAGAAGCCTAGTACTACTAGGAAGAAAAATACCAACTGGGGACCAGAGGACCCAGGTTCTAAATGCAATCTAACTGCATGACCTTTGGTAATGACATCTAACTTCTTTGGAGCCTCATTCTTCATGGACAAAGTGGGAAGAATACTTGGGCCATTTAAATAATGAAACCTGTAGAGCCACTAAAAAATGGCAGACACCTACCTACATGTACTAACCTAGAAAAGCCTCCAAAATAAGTTCAAAAAAATCAAAACATAATGATAAGTTGTAGACTCTAATATATAAAATGGTGTCATTTATGGAATAAACTGATACTGATCAGATGAACGTACATGGACCAATGTGCACATGGATACGTGAGAGAGGGAACTGGCAGGGACAGCGCATGCACCGCTGTCGGAGGTTACCTTTGCGCGGGAGGAGGGAGGGGGTGGCAGAGTTCTCAAAAGTGTATCCATACACCTCTACCATTAGCATACTGTGCAAGGAGGTGCTCAGGTATGATACAGCATGATGTTAAAATGAAAGGTCTCTTTGAATTTTTTTAATGTTTATTTTTGAGAGAGAGCAAGCACAAGTGGGGGAGGGGCAGAGAGAGACACAGGGAGACACAGAATCCAAAGAAGGCTCCAGGCTCTGAGCTGTCAGTGCACAGCCTGACACACGGCTGGAACCCATGAACTGCGAGATCATGACCCGAGCTGAAGTCAGACACTTAACCAACAGAACCACCCAGGTGCCCCAGGGCCCGTTTAGATTTTTTTAAACTTCTTTTTGAAAGAACTGCAGAGCGCTTTCTATACTTGAAATCCTATTCAAATTCTGATATGTGAAACAAATCCCTCCCCCACCTCCCGGCCCCAGGAAACTACCAGGGAGTCATAAAACACAGTTTGAAATCATGCAGTCTGGAGTTTTCCAGTTAAACTCTGTTGGTCTCTACTTTACTGTACTGCATTGAATCTTAATACATCATCTATTATTAAGACATTTTATGCACCACCAGGAAAGAAAAAATGTTGTCAACTAAATTATGACACTGGATTTAAGACACACCCTGATTTCAGAGATGTTAAAATGTAGAAGAGTTCTGTGACTGGGAAGTGAACAAATTAAGTCCGTTATCAAAACGAGACATTATATTCAACACACAGTGTTCGCACATCACGGTGTGAAACGTTACCTTCACTATCTGCAGTTAAGCTACAACTTAGCTTCTCAATGGAGCCTGTTGCTTGCTAGGCTCAGTCGTTTCCCAGACAATACATTACAGACCCATCTACTGACTATGTCTAAAACCAACACAGGCACTAGACTGTACAGAAGTTAGATAAAAGTTGACTTTTAAATACTGTTTTAAAAGTTGGCTAAGATACACCAAGGATTCCCAACACTGCTCAAACCCCATGTGCTGTCACGCAAGCAGTGTAGCACTGGGGGTGTTCTTCCTCCCACTGACCACATGCAAGTATAGCACAGGGATTCCAAAAGCCTCTTCCTTGCTTCAAAGCACATGTGTTCTCTCTTTTTTTTTTTTTTTTTTTTTAGTGTTTATTTATTTTGACAGACAAGAGAGAGAGAAAGGAAGAGAGAGAATCCCAAGCAGGCTCTGTGCTGCCAGCACAGAACCCCACGCCAGGCTCGATCTCACAAACCATGAGATCACGACCTGAGCTGAAATCAAGAGTCAGACGCTTAACCAACTGAGCCACCCAGGCACCCCGCATTCCTGGAGATACTTTATAAACCTAAGGGAAATCCCTAAAAAGGGACAAATCCATATTGAAATGATTAAAATAAACTTAATGTGTAGCTTACCAAACACGAACACCCACTATAAAGACTGCTGGGATGTGCCGTGTGCACATTCTCTGCCATTCCGGGCGAGGCACTATACTGTGCACATGCTCTACATTCCTTAGGACACGTCTTCCTGAGAGGCCATTTATAATAAGGACACTCAGGCCCGGGAATTCCAAAGCCTATCTCTGGCCTTCATACCATGAAGACTCTATAAATAGGGTAGAGGAAAATGTCTGCCCAAATGGAGACGTACATCACCTATCATCTTGAAGAAAATTACAAGGGAGAAGCCTGTAGAAATGGTTAAATTTTAAAAACAGCCCCCCCCCCCAAAAATAAGTGTGGCAAGGGTATGGAACAAATGGAATTCTCACATACTGCTGGTGGGAGGGTACATCAATACAACCATTATGGAAAACCGTCTGGCAGGACCTACCAAAGCTGAGTATCCTCTGACCCAGCAATTCCCCTCTTAGCTGTACCCAACAGAGATGCAAACATACGTTCACCAATAGAAACCTACAAGATTGTTCACAATAGCACTATTCATAAAGGCAAAGAACCAGAAACTATCCAAATGTCCATCAACCCAAGAACAGATAAATAGATTGTAGTTATACTACTCAGCCATGAGAATGAATGGCCCACAACTACATGCAACAATATATAGAATGTCAAGCAAAAGAAGCCAGGAACAAGAGCATATGCTGTATGACTTCATTTATATAAAGTTCAAAAAAACAAGCAAAATTAAACTATGATGTTAGAAGTCAGGACAATGGTTCCGTTGGTGGTGGTGAGAGGCAGTGACTGGAAAGGCACACAAGGAGGGTTGTTGGGGTGCTGGTAGTCATCTGTTTCTTCATCTGGGTCTGTGCCATTTGTGATAATTCACCAAACTGCATACTTACAATGTGCACACTTTTCTGTATATATATTATACTTCAGGAAAGAAGTTCAAAAGAACAGCAACAAATAAAACCTAGAAGGTTCCAGAAAATGGCATTCCCTAGGTAATCTGAAGAGAGAACCATCTGCATCCCTTGCCAGCTTTTACAGCAAAGCTATCCATTCTGCTAGGTGTCACAATAGAGAACAGCAAAACTATCAATAACTTTCTTCCAAGGGGACTGGAGGTCAAGGAAGAGAATTCTACTAAATAGACTAACCTATTTTTAAGAAAAGAGCAATCAAAAAAGAACATCTCATTAGCAGCTTATAATTACTTCCAAATCCCAATACAGACCACAACCTATTAACACCATTTTAAAAAATGAAGTTTATAAAACCATGAGCTGTTCTACTTATCTATTCAGACTCACAAGAAATAGAGAATGAAACATTAGGCTGACCAAGGGTTTTATACATTAATTCTTTCCCGAAGACTCTGATCTTAGTCTTTGAAGTCTTTGAGTGTAAGAAATGTGGAACAGGGTCCTTAATAAGTAATTTCCTAACACAAAGGTCTTTAGCATTTATTTGGGGGCTAACTTAATGGAAAAAACTGGTTTTTAAGTCAGGAACAGATGTGCAGATATGGGATGTATACAGTTATTACCCCGTAGGCATGATAAACTGCCAAGCCACTCACCTTAAACTTAGACTTCAACAGAATGATGGTGTAGAGCCAATACTCCTGAGTCTAACCAGTATATTACATGTCTCTCTGACCCTCAGGTGTCCTATCTCTTGTGAGAAATGAATGCTAGCTAGCCATGAAACAAATTGTAGGAAAAAGATTTACCAGGAAGCATTGGTAATATTACTTGAAATGTCTTACATGGTAATTTTCACATTATACTTTTGAATCTGCACCTCTAAGTCATCTGAAACTACTTTTTTTTATAACAATAGTAAGGAATGGCCATTATGGGTCAGTTGCTCACATTATTACACAACTGAATCTGAAGTTTTTGATCTGAGCAAGTGAAAAAATGGAATTGCCATTTATGTAGGGAGGATAAACTCTGTGGGGAGAGAAGGCTGGCATGGAAAGGGAGGTGGCGGGCAGTTGCTATCATGACTCAGGTACGGACGCGTTTAGCTTGAGATGGCCATGAAACATGCTAGCAGAACCAAGAGGCCACCAGATAAATGAGTCCGGGGTTTGCGGCTGCAAGGTAAATCTGAGTCTTCGGCATAGAAATGGTATTTAGGGAGGCGCCTGGGTGGCGCAGTCGGTTAAGCGTCCGACTTCAGCCAGGTCACGATCTCGCGGTCCGGGAGTTCGAGCCCTGTGTCAGGCTCTGGGCTGATGGCTCAGAGCCTGGAGCCTATTTCCGATTCTGTGTCTCCCTCTCTCTCTGCCCCTCCCCCGTTCATGCTCTGTCTCTCTCTGTCCCCAAAAAATAAATAAACGTTGAAAAAAAAAATTAATAAAAAAAAAAAAGAAATGGTATTTAAAGCTACATGCCCAGATGAGATCAACAGGGCAGTGACTGAGGGAGAAAGAGCAGGTCAGGGATTGAGTCCCAGACACTCCAAACATCTACAGGTCAAGGGGTCAGAAAAATTCAGCAAAGGACACTGAGCAGAAACAGCCAGACATGCTGAAGGAAATACCATCAAATGTGGGCATCCTGGAGGCCAAGTGAAGACAGTGTCTCTAGGGGGAAGATAGTGATCACCTGCGCCAAGACTGCCAGTAGTCTAGCAGATAAGCACTCCTTGACATCACATTTTTATTAGTGGTGGTTTATCTTTTTTTTTTTTAATTTTTTTAACGTTTATTCATGTTTTGAGAGGAGAGAGAAAGAGAGAGAGAATGAGAACGGAAGGGGAAGAGAGAGAGGGAGACACAGAATCCCAAGCAGGCTCCAGGCTCCGAGCTGTCAGCACAGAGCCCAACGTGCGGCTCGAACCCACGAACTGCAAGATCATGACCTGAGCCGAAGTGGGACGCTCAACCGACTGAGCCACCCAGGCGCCCCGGCAGTGGCTTATCCTTTGGACTCAACCTACCTCGCTTTCTTGAGTAAAGTCCAGCGCATCTTCTCCTGATGCCAGCAGTGTGTGGAGGATTCGCTGTTTCACTTGCTCCCACTCAACCAGCATGGACTCTCGATGGTACTCCTCGGCCATGCCAAAGGTCTGTCAGAGAGGAACAGAGGGAGATGACCCCAACAGGAAAACAACACAGTTTCCTTTAAAGTTCAACAGAAACTCAAAAGTCCCTCAGATTCTCTTCTTTCCATAAGTAGAGCAAAAGCAATCTACTTTAAAAAAATTATCCTTAGCGTCTAACACATTAAAGAGATTGTTTAAATCGTGGTAAAATACACGCACAAATTTACCTCTTAACCATTTTTGAGTGTACAGTTCAGGATATTAGTACGTTCAGACTGTCATGTAGTCACTACCACCGTAAAACTCCACAACTCCTTTCATCTTGCAAAACTGAAATCTTGTCCCCAATTCAACACTAACGCTCCATTTTCTCTTTCCCCCAGCCCCTGGGAACCACCACTTTCCATCTCTAGGACTTCAACTACTTCTCGGTACCTCATATAAGTGGAATCATACAATGTTTGCCTTTCTGTGATTGGCTTATTCCCTTCAGTATAATTTCCTCGAGGGTCATCCGTGCTATACAGCGTATGCAGAATTTCCTTCCTTTTTAAGGCTGAGTAATATTCCATTGTATGTGCATGCCATATTTTGTTCTTCCAGCTGTCCGTGCACACTTGAGCTGCTTCCACCTTTTGGTTATTGTGAGTAATGTTGCTATAAACATGGATGTACAGATCTCTCTTCAAGCTCCTGCTCTCAGTTCTTTGGGGTATATACCCAGAGGTGGAATTGCTGGATCACATGGTAATTCTGTGTTTACTTTTTTGATGGACCTCCATGTTTCCATAGAGGATGCCTCATTTTATATTCCCACCAACAATGCACAAAGGCTCCAGTTTCTCTACACCCTTGCCTCTTTGCCAACGCTTACTATTTTCTGGACTTTTTTTTTTTTTTTTTTTTTGACCGTAGCCATCCTAATGGGTGTGAGTTGTTATCTCATGGTTTTGATTTACATTTCCCTAATGACTAGCAATGTTGAACATCTTTTCATTCACTCATTAAGATAAATATATATTTTAAACCTTTGAAATAAGGCTACATATTACAATTGTCACAGTTTAAACTGAAGTATTTTTAATTGGATTATATAAATCCATGGTTTTTAATAAGCATCTAAGAAAAGACAAAAACAAAAGATTCTCCCAGTGTCTTTATTTTTTTTAGAGACAGTAATATTTTCATAGAAGGAGGCAAATCAGTAAAACAAAAACAGAACCTTCTACAATCAGGTTTCCTACCACTGTGCTCAAAGTCACTACTGAAATGTCTGGCAAACCTCACTCCTGTCTAGTAGTGATACAGCAGGTTGTTGCCAAAATAAAGGTGCTCAGAAAGAAAAGGAGAAAGAAAGAAAGAAAGAAAGAAAGAAAGAAAGAAAGAAAAGAAAAGAAAAGAAAAGAAAGAAGGAAGGGAGGGACAAAAAAGAAGGGAGGGAGGAAAGGAAGAAGACAAAACAAAACCTTCTGAAGAGATCAGTGAAAGCAACTTCTAGACACACTAAATCGTGACCTAAGTTCTTAGTCTATTATTCTTTAATTGGCAGACCACGTCTCCCATCAGCTTAAGCCCACTTTTCAAAAAGCCATTTCATTTGCTATCAGATTGGCATCTAATTAGGCAGCACCAAGGGAATGAGTATTAGCGATGCCTATTTTATTTTTGGCAACACATAATTTATACTGATAATACCCATATACATGAGCTCTGGGAAACTGCTAGAAAAATCACATACACTCTTCCTACCAATGGGATGTTTGAGTATGGACCGATATTTATTAAAATGTGAAAGAGGTAGATACCACACACACACACACACAAATGATTAGGAAGAAGGCTGGCATATCCTGCAAGTCTGATTTTGGTCCATTTATCAATGAAACTCTTCTCTAATATGTATTCTAAAGACACAGGAGAAATTATAATCATAAACTTTACAGTCTTCCACCTGGCTTGCTTCTTGCTGCAGTCAGGCAGAATGAACCATTCCAGTCAGTTAGCCTGGAGTGAAAAAATATCCAAGGAAAAAATCACTTTCTCTCGTTACATTAGTGAACTGAAATATGAGAGCTCCACATTTTGAAGAGAGAGAAGTACGCTGGAACAGAAAGGAGGTGGCAGGGTAAGAGAAGGGGTGATTTCCCTAGAAGATAACCAGATATCATGCACAAGTGAACTGCAATTTCTTCTCAACTCTTCCCACTTAGTGGTCAAACCAACAACTCCCTCAGCGGTGAGCTTCTCCCAGCAATGGAAAATGAAGGGTGATGTGGCACGAGGACCAGGGCAGGCAGAAATAAGGAGGTGGGGGAAGGCTGACAGACCGTACAGCTTTCTGAGCTTGCAACAGGTGAGGTACTAAGCTGTGGTATTGACCCAGGACACCAGACTGATGCAAGAGTTTTTCTTAAGGATAAGCCCTCTGGCTGATAAAGAAAGGCAGAATAGTAAAAGCAGCTGAAGAAAACAGACAATATACTACCCAGAGACCCTGTTGATAAGGACGGTGGGGACACACTCCCAGCACCATTGAAGGGTCAGAGTGACCCTTAATGGGAATTAAGAGTGGGAATTAAGCAATACCTATTCATCAGGCTGCCCACCTACGTGCCAAGAACTCCTGTTTCAAGAACACAGGAAAGTCCTTTGAAAACTGGCAGTTTTCTGGGCTCAAATCCTCAGATACATCTGAGCAGTATGCCAGGCTACTCATTCAGAAACAGCACCACAACTTGAATGAACAGCACTGTGGTTCCATTCATCATTAGTGTGATAAGGAGCTTCCAATAAAAATAAATGGCCCAACATTAAAATTCTCTTCCTCTGACCATGCAACCTCCAGCTTATCTTAATTACATTAGAGCTAATGAACATTGAATTTGTGGGCTAATCAGGAATGATCAGCCACCCATCTGCCCTATTCCAGCCTATTCCCTTTAGACCCACATCTGAACCACTGGATTAGGTACAAAGAAGAGTGTCAACCAGAAGAGCTAGTGAGAGAGGATCGACAGAGCTACTAACTGACAACTAAGAGAAGGACAGTGAGGGTCTGAGACAAAGTGAAAGGTAGGGAACAGTAGGGACAAGAAGGAAAGAAATCCAAGGGAAGAGAAAAGGAATAACCTCAAAGGCTGTGCGGATGTGTAAAAATTAAAAGGAAGGAAAGACAAACCACAGAAAATGACAGAGCAGTGGAGAAATTATAAATTAAATTGGAATCTTTCACATTACGTGTGTAAATCTCTTTGAACACAGTTAAGAAAGGAAGGCAGGAAGAGAACTGGGCAACTGAATTAAAAACAGGTGGGGAGCACTCGAACCCCAATTTCATAAAGGGAAGAGGGCAATATGCTTTGACTTCACACCCGTTTATTATTGAGCTGTTGCTGGCTTTTAGAAACTCTACATATGTTCTGATAATGTTGTTCTGTTTTTGCTGGGATGCACCAAATGGAAAAAGATAGGACACATTTGTGGATTTGTAGCTTGTTTTCTTGGCATTTCAGCAGGACATTGGCAAGTTATTCAAACATGAAATTACCACCAAAATGCCAGGAAGCTGCTCACCTTTTGTTTGAAAATAATTCTTGCTCAGTGGTTAGCCTCTTGGTGTCCAGAGAGGTGAAAGGTCTCCCCCCATGCCGGCCCCCAACACCGGAACATCTCCCTCGCAAATACATATGCACACATTTTGCACTGTGGTATGTCACTTAAATGTTTTGGCTGGCTGCACATTTAGTCTCAGTATGGCACAACGTTCAGAGGCTGCCAATTCCAGAAACACATTCCGCAGGGTAAATGGATTAATAAGGCTCAGTGGCATTTGACAATCCTAATTTAATTTCATTGGTTCTCTACAGCAGGAGAATCAATGTTGGTGAGTAACTCACTGAAGTGTGAACAAGAAAAAGCATTAAAAAAATTTTTTTTTTCAAATCTGAATCAAGTGAATTCCTCTATTTCCAGGGATAAATACTATTGCCAAGAATATACTTAATAAAATTTTAGAGATTTTTTACTCTGATAATTAAAATTTTCGGTCATTTAAAGAAATGCCTTCGGAACATCTTCTTATAAATTAGAGCTGGCAAGCTCCCCTGCTGCCCTATCTCACTCACGTCAGCCCTCCTGAGACATTTCCACCTGCAAAGAACATTTTAATGAAGCACACTGAGAAGCGTATGTTTTCTTTATTATTTTTTTAAACGACATAAATAATACATAAACATATTTTACTCGATATAAGAGTTATAAAGTAAACAGCAAAACGGAGGTTTTCCCTTCACCCCTATTCACTTTTGCCAAGACAGCCACCGTTGGCAGACTGGCATGAACCCTTCCAGCCTCCTTCCGGGGAAGAGCTGCATTTTTAGAACCAAGTTCACATGACTGTTAACCTTCCTCCTCCCTCCGTAAAGGACTCCAGTGGCCTAAAAAATCTCTCACTCCATAATGGGATGTTTTGGAGAGGTTTTGTTCTTTTAATTCTTGTCAGAAAAAAATGGAGATAACACATGTTAGTAAACAATCTTGGAGTATCTTGAGGGAATGCCTGATGCAAAGTATTGCCACTCTCACCGACTTAGTTATCATCCTTTGGAGCACCAAGCTCCAAGCCTTTTTTTTTTTTTAAGAGCTTGGGGAAATTGTTAATATAAAAGGTAACACAGAAAGTCAAACTGTATGATAAAAAAAAGGAAAAGAAACAAAGGAAAATTATTGATGGTCATACCTGCTTTTCTGAACTGCTGACTCAGTAGAAATCAAAATACCACTTATACTGCAATAATGAATTGTCTGACCCTTCCACTTCAGGATTAATTTAATAATTAACTGGCGAGTCTATGTTTCAGATGCATTTCAGTTACTAAATACACACACAGATACAAGCATCGTATCTTCCTCCAACTCCCTAGAACTCCCTCTGGTGAATTAACTAAGTAGGAGAGCTGGGTCTAGGACACAGGCTCCAGCTTCCAGAACCTGTACTGCGGGTATACACTATGCCCTCACAGTTCAGCTAGGGCCGTTTCTTACCCTCTTCCGAGACTCTTCAATGGCGGACAGCAGGGCATTGTCCTTCTCATTCTTCAGGAAACCCTAGGAAAGGGGGGAAAATGACACAACTGAGGTTAAAATTAACCTTCAAGTAATCAAAAAAGTATACTGTAGGGGGAAAAAATAACTATAAGGATATGTACTATCCTGTCCACCTTCACCCTGACAGAAATTTCTTAACTCAAAACCATCAGAACAGATGGTTTTTCCAGATGTTTCCTAGTTCCTTTCATTCTGGGAAGCACATGATGGCCGTTAGAAAGTAAAGTCCCCATGGAACAGTAGCAGGAGTCCCACGTCCTGTAAACATATCAAATGTGAATGAACAGTCAAGACTGCTCTTCAGTATTTCCGACCGGCCCACATTACAGATGTAGCTTTACCTATGTGGCCACTCACAGTGCTTCTTGGTCTAGATTTCTCTACTGCTTTCAATTCATTCTCCAGTTTCTTCCTATCGCAGTAGAAGCATCACCATTCATTCATCCAGGTGTTTTCCACTTATTTGTCAATGGCTGGGATACCCTCCCCCCAAAATCTACACATTTCTTCTGGGGTTTTCCATGTGTACTCCCTATCTCAGGTCCGATGATATCAGCTGCTTGTTTAATATGGGTGGGAGGAACAGAAGACAGTCCACAAGTCTGGTTAAATATGCACGGGGCTAAATGCCTACAAAACACAACCACACAGTAACACAATGCCGACCTAGTTTCAAATCATGGTGCCTCCGTTTACTGATGGCATGAATTGTGCAAAGTCACCCAAACTCTCTATTAGTTTACTCATATGTAAAATGAATATTAAATGAGATAATGCAATCAAGTGCTTGACTCAAGGTTTAATACATGTAGCTCTACTATTGGAATCAATTAGATTTAGATTTGTTGGTGACATCAAAGAGAGAAAGCCCAAAAATATGAACTCTCTGAGGGAACATAATACAGAGTAGCATTAAGCTAAAGATTTCAAGATATGCTACATTTAAAAAAACCATTATTTGAGTTTTAAAAAATTTACTGTATGGTTAATTTAAGTTTATTTATTTATTTTGAGAGAGAGAAAGTGGACACAAGCTTGGGAGGGGCAGAGAGAGAAGGAGAGAGAATCCCAAGCAGGCCCTGCACTGTCAGCATGGAGCCCAATGCGGAGCTCGAACTCACGAACCATGAAATCATGTGCCAAAATCAAGAGTCAGACGCTTAACCTGCTGAGCCACCCAAGCTCCCCATGGTTAATTTTTGGTCGCCTATTATATTTTAACAACTATAACATTTTAATATATGTTATTCAAGCAGTCTCAGATATGAAGCTGCTGATTCTTATGGGGGGGGGGGGAACAGTGCGGGTGGGGGAGGGGGGGAGAGGTACTATAGTTGGGCATATAAATTTAAATAAAATATTACTAATGTTCTAGGTTTCCCTGATCTCTTATGTAGTCGCCCATGATTCTCCCACACCTGTCACACCCCAACCTGGCAATACATTGGAATGAACAAGGGTAATGGCCAGGAGCCCAGGAAATGCTCCCCTCATATGCTGCTCTGGGTTGTCCCTGTGGCAGCTGAGGGCACAACATGAAGGCTGCTCCAAATACCTACACTGCTATTTGGTGGTGGGGTGGGGTGGGGTGGGGTGGGGTGGGGTGGGGTGGGGAAAGGCATCGTCACTTGTTTGCTAATGCAGTGGCCTCACTAAACCAGAGCACATGAAGTTAGGACCCTGTGTGGTGCAATCAGAAGGAGGCAGCTTATCATCACATCCCTGCCTCTGGCCAGATGTGAGATGATGGGAAACCAGACACAAGATGATGGGGAGGATTTTAATAGATCCTTATACCCTTCCCAGCAAATGAGTCAACTTAACAAACCTTTACTGTAATTTCCCTTTCACAAGCAGTCTTTACTAGCTAAAGCTAAAGGTTTTAGTATCACAGTTTATAAACAAAGCTATGGAATTGTCACTGAATGCTGCTCGCAAACAAAGAGTAGGCATAGACTGTGCTTTGCTGCACCTCTTCCCGGCTGCTGCTCTGGGAGGTGGACTGTCTACACAAGCCACCTCTGGGGTAGGGGGGTGACAACCACTGCCTAACCAGGCCTGGTGTCAGTTTTTTTTCTTTTTAGTTGGGGTGGGAGGGGCTGTGCCCAGTACCCCGTGCTCCCTCTGGACTTCCTCTGCTCTTTCCAGTGACCAGCCCATCCATCCAATTCCTTTAATGTAGCCACGTCTACATTTAACCCAGGTACGTGTACACACACACACACACACACACACACACACACACACTCTTAAAACACAGATGCAAAGCAATAATCAGATACGTTTGTTTAAAAGCAACATAATTTTCTGTAAGAAACACAATTTCAAATTTTCTAAGAGATGAAATGTCAAGTAGTAATGAAAGAAAGAAAAACAGATGTTGCTTTAGGGGCAGATTATACTCCTCTTGAAAATATTCATTATAAACCTACATTCCAAAAGTCTCACTAATAAGTAAATCAACCACTTGTGCATGAGCATCACATTTTAGACATCATCTTCCTATGAACAAAGACCATGAGCCATTACATACCTCAACAACTGAGCTTTCTTCTATAGCGCAAACTAGACCCCCAAGATACATAGATTTTGAATTTCAATTTTTAATCCTTTATTCCTCTCTAAAATGAAACACTAAAAAAAGGCTACATATCATATTTTATTTTCAAAAACAACACACTGGTGACCTATCTTTTGAAAAGAATCTTTAAAAGAATAATAATTTATGCAGTGGGAATAGTGCCGGGATCCGTGTGCCATCTAGTGGCAGTTACTTTCCTTTAAAGAACACACACCTCAAGGGAAAATAACAAATTAAAGAACTAGTCGGGCAGAAAAATACCTGCCTCAGCCCAAGTTTCGCACAGATCTCTCCCCTGACTTCCCTTTTCCACATGTTTCCTTTCCTTCCAATTCCTTCTGTGAGGCACCTCTAACACCTAGCATCCCAGAGACATGCCTTTAGAGCTCATCAGAGAATGGGCTTTCTGTAGGACTGAGGGCGTGAAGGGTGAACTGAAGGTGCCTTTTCTCATCGGGTGGGGCTCCCTGTTACAAAGAAGACCCTGGTCACCTCCCACTAAGATGCCAGTCATTTAGCTGTGACCCTCAGAGCACCACATCCCTAACGTCCCCTCTTCTTGCCAACAAGCACTTTTTAATTGCTCAGAGTCTCCCATCTAACCGGTCTATTGCTGGCCCACTCAGTAAAAGAACACTCCACAAACATCTACTGGCCTGCTAAGTAAGATAACTACTCCTGACTTCCCCATCTGTATACTGCTCCTCACTGCCAGAGTCCTGGAAACTGACCCTCTTCTAACTGGCTCCTTGAATGCGTTTTGGTTTCAAGCTTTCTGTAACATATAATAGCTCCCATTCAGCAAGCAACTAAGGGCGAGACGCTGCTCTAAGCAATTCAAAGACATTATGGCTAATCTTTTAACAATATGAAAAAACAGGCATGATCACTCCCCCCGCCCCCATCTACCCCTTCCCCATTTTACAGGTAAGAAACAGAATCTGAGCATTTAACTAACTGGACCACGGGACCCCAACAAGGATAAGGAAGAGGCAAAATTTAAACACAGTTCTCAAGAGACTAAAAGTTACCGAGATACTTAGGGAATAGTACTTCTATTTATTCTATATTTTATTTTCTTCTAAATCAAGAAAATAAAGAAAAACTTCCTTTTCTTTCTAAACAGGTGGGAGTCCAAGAGGGAAGCAAAGTATCTTTAGTTTGTCTTCTTTGTCCCCTATTAGTTCCCCTTTACAAATGATGAGTTGAAGGCTTAGAGAATTCTGTTATACCAGTACAAGTAAGGGCGAACCCTTTCATGGCTATGGGGATGACGCCATGCTAGGTGTGCGTTACACATACCTGGGTCTAGTCCTTGCTTTTAACCCAATACTAAGCTATTTCTCAGGGCTGCCTAACTGGATCATACTTTAATGCATGTCCTTAATTAATATAGGTTTAAACGTTCAAAGGGCCAAACGAGATGGTTTCTAGAGCTTCTATCAACCCTACAATGTTGTGGTTCCATATTATTTAGATCACCTAGTTCATTAGTAGCAAAGCCTGGACTTAGAAACCAAATTTTCTGACCCCTTTTCTACCTTTTTCCATCCTACCATACTGTCTCTATCACAGCAAATCAAGGTAGAATAAACATATTTTATGACTCAATATTTATTCATTTCTTCCCCTTATGTCACACAGTGAGGGGAAGAATGAGACAATAAATAAGTATCAAGTTTGTGGCATTCCTTGAGAATGGTGTTTTTCAAACTGTGGGTCAGAACTGGTAAATGGGTCATGAAATCGATTAGCATTTTTTTTAATGAAATAAAATGCAACAGAGATATGTGGTATACGTAAACACTGTTTTGTGGAAGTTTTCTTTCAATTATATGGTTGCAAGCATTTATATGCATGAAGTGGGTCATGGTGTAAAATATAATGCTTCTAAGGATCACAGACAAAAAGCTGGAAATCATTGCTCTAGATGTCAACTCTATGGCGTCTCAAAATATCATTACTGTTTATTGCTGTGGAACAATACACACTGTACAGCTGTCCAAGATCTCCAGCCACGTGTTCCATCTTTAACAGAGGAAGTGGGCTGCCCTGTAACGTATAAAGGTTTCTCCTGCTATTGAAAGTAGAACATACCTTTGAACCCTTTCGTAAGTTAAAAAGAAATAAAGCGAAGAAGCAATTACCATTAACACCTGTGCAAAAAATTCCGAGTTTTCCCAGACCCCAAAAATAAACTCTCTTAGGCTTTTCTGATACCTTGAGGCACATCTTGTTAATGGATGCACAAAATAAATCAAGAGAAAGCACAGATGCTCACAGACACAGTTCAAAGAGCTCTGGCGGCTGAGGCCGAGGCCGCGATGCCGGTGTGGCTCCCAGGGAAGGAGTCTGGTGATGCTGCTTTCGCCGCCACTGCCTGGTGCACGCTGCCTCTCTAACTGCTTGCTACAAAACAGATGCTGAAGGCTATTTTTGCTTTTCACCTTTTTCATAAAAACAAAAGTCCTCTTTGAATTTCTTTTGGTTAGCACACAGGTACTAATGTAGGTCTTTTATAAAAGCAAAGTGGCAAAACACAAACTTTTGAAAAGCAAAGGACACCTGTACTAACCAAGAACCACCCAGAACATAACTGCAAGCTAAGCCAACTCTCCTAAAAAACGTGTGGTTACGTCTCAGGTACCTGACAGCCAAACGAGCTTTGAAATGGCGCACGTTGGGAAAGACAGGCATGAAACGGCCTTATTTTTAGTCACCAGGCAGACTGGGTCTCAGAATACAAGTGGCAGCTAACTCCTACTGCAGAAGACGGGAGTGGGCACAGGGATGTTTTTGTCAAATGGCCAAATTCTCTTAGCTTATTTGCTTCCCAAAAGTGAGAACTGTGAGAAATAAGGGTCTCTGGGAGAAGAATTCTGGTGTCCATTTTAGCTAGGAAAGTAAGATGGCGAAAAGTGCTTCCCGTCTATGAGGAAGAAGTGCTCTGCCGGACCGTTACGTAAACAGTTTGAAATGAAGACTCTGAACACAGATCTCTGGCCGTTAAAAAATTAAACAAAAAAGATACAATGATATGGCAAAAGCCGTATTTTACATGGTCCTTCCCCTTCAAAACACAAAAGACCATTCCGTGTCTCTTCCCCTTCAAAAGATCAACTGTCGACGGCAATCTACTCTGTCAAAAATTCAAAGGGAAGCCCCCACAGCAGGCCAGACTGCCTACGAGAAGGTACCTGACAAAAACACATAGTGAGTGCTGTAAAAGCCTTGTATCTTCTCTCATTTAATACATATAATGTACAAATTAATAGATCTGTAACCAATATTCCAAATCAAAATAATAACACAAGCAAGCAGTGACAGTTGACAATGGTCATTGTGGATTAAAAACACATTGCCAAGATATAAGCAACAGCTAAGAAGGTAATGAAACAAGGAAGAGAAAACTAAGCAGATCAAAAAATAAGCTTAAGAGACGGAATCCTCAAGAGGGTCTGTTCCAAGATGGAAACCAGAATTCCAATAAGCACGGCAAGTAGCCATTACCTTTAGATAGTGAAACGGAGAAGTGTCTGATTTCTAAAAAGACAGGAGTGTGAGTTATACCCATTATCCTGCTTCTGCTCATTCTGAGTAAAATACCTACTCCCTTAACCTGTCCTAAATTTCCCATCTTCCCAATTTCTGAACAAATGACCTCTTCTGAAACCTTCTCTTGGGTGAATTTTTTACAAAAGTAAAACTGCTACTTGAGGAGAAAGTGAGGAAGGACAAAGCAAGATGCTGTTTTCAGATGGGCACAACGGAAACCCTGCCAGTGCTCAGAGCCGCTGGGCCTATCAGATGGCGTGGACACGCTTTTCATTAGTTCCCTTGTGGTGCCCACGGAGAACGCCTCGAGGAATTTGCAGGTGCAAAGAGATGTTCATTACTGATAAAGCCTAAAAGATGAACAGAGAAATTTTTAAATTTAAACATTTTTAAAATTTGGGGGGATTTCATATGGTCTTATAGCATGTTTGGTTATTTCATCAGAGAAATATTTAACGCAATAGACTAAGAATACATAAAATGTCAGCCTAAAACACCTAAGAGACAGTGAAATCTTCTTTTGCAAGGAATACAATATGAATAGCAAATCCAGGCTTTATCCTGCAACTCGGGTATTTAGAGTCAATCCCATAGCTTGTTTTCTACAAAAGTTTAATACTTTAAACTGTTCTTCACAGACCGCATCATATTTTAAAAAGCAGATGCATAGATAGAGGTCTTTAAAAAATTCCCCTGCAGGGCACCTGGGTGGCTCAGTTGGTTGGGTGTCCGACTTTGGTTCAGGTCATGATCTCGCAGTCTGTGAGTTCAAGCCCCGCGTCGGGCTCTGTGCTGACAGCTCGGAGCCCGGAGCCTACTTCGGATTCTGTGTCTGCCCCTTCCCCACTCACGCTCTGTCTTGCTCAAAAATAAGTGTTAAAAAAAAAAAAATCCCCCTGCAAAAAGCAGTGCTAAGCTGGCAGCCGACATCACCAACTGTACCATGTTTTTAATGCTGTTGTAGGATCTTTCACTGTGCTTTTATGCAAAAGTCTAGCCACTCTCATTCAGCAGGTGGCAGCAGACCCTGCAAGAGTGGCTGTGAGTCCCACCATTTGCCAGCTCAGCAGATCCATAGGCCTGCAGGCAGCTCTGGAGCCACAGGTGGCAAACCCTGTCGCTGTAACATGGCGCCACATGGGCACCAGGCCATCTGTCACTGTCAGGCTTCAGGGTCCCATTTTGTACCTGGTTTCTACTACGGGGCTAAACAAAGGACCACGCAATTAGGTGACAGATTTGGGCCCATTAAGGCAAAACAAATCAGTCGCTCCCATAATTCAAATTGGTTTAAAGAATGGTCTACAAATTCTCACAGGTTAAATCTAACTCAATGTGTCCAAGGAGATTCTAAACCTAAGAACACACAGCTCTGAGTAGTGCCTCCTTCTGGATCTGCCTAGGGCCTTCCGGGCAGCACTGACTCAAGGGGGCTGGCATGCCTGGTCTCTTCAAGGGCATGCCAATCCAGGCGTGATGAAATTCCATCTCACCTGTCTGTGCCGTCTGGAAAAGCCACAGGCCTTTGAGAGAGCCATTCACACGAGTCCACCTACTGCCTTTTGTGGACCCCTTCCTATTATCTTCTCCAACCCACAGAAGAATGAAGAAGAGAAAGAGAAGGGAAAGTAATTACCATACAACAAAAGCCCAACTTCCAAGATTTTCAGTACTGAGTAAAGAAAGACAATGTAAGAGGCGGGACTCACCATGACCCAGAAGGGAAGGTTTTTGAGAACAGGGACATGCCATTCCTGTGTGCGGTAGTGAGGCGTGCAGGAGGGCACAACACACCTCCCTTGTCAACACAATGTAGGCACATAACTACTAGATGCCTCTTCCTATTTCTACACCAAGTCATGAAGCAAGGGCTGCTTATCAGCACTTTGAGTTACTGTCCTTGCAAAGTAAGGCTGAGGTTAAATAAGGGCTGTCCCCCCTGTGAGGGCCATTTAAATCGCTTGTGCTACTGCTGCAAACCCAGCTGTGCCCTTGCAGGGAGCCCAGGGCAGTCCTGTTACGTTACCTACCTCTGGCCATCCAGGAAAGGAAAGCAATCTGTTCAGCTCAGTCACTGGGGGCCACGTGCAGAGGGGGATCAAGTAGTAAGGGCATAATATAAATAAGTAGGATCGTAAACGAGGGCAATTTAGGCACTGGGGAAGAAAAAATGTTTTCGGCAGAACACCCCTCCCCGCCTCTCAAATCCAGCAAAGCCCTGCAGTAACCTTTCAGGGTTGCATAAATGAGTTTCCCCTGCTGGTCACAAGAGGTCTGGGGAGATGATGTGGCTTGCTCAGTGCTGACAACCTTACCACTTCATGAAAAACAAGCCAGAGCCTCTGTCCTAGTGAAAGAGGCCATGATGCGGCAGGATGTGCCACGCTGCAGTGGCTGGGCCTCTGCTGGCCATCCTCTTCTCTCTCCACTACTAGAAGTGGGGCAGGGAAGAACAGGAACACTAGAAGCCAAGACAGAGATGGAGGGAGGGCAGCCGGCCAACTGTTCTCAGACCGTTGAGGTGGCCCCATGGGAGAAAGCAAGGTCAGCAACTCTGAACATTTTATCTCCCTGCGCACCCCCCTCCCTACCATCACCAAAAAAAACTAGTGCACTTGCTAGGGCTAACCTTTGGGGACATAAGAACAGGGGGGATTCTGAAAAGAAAACTTCAATGTAGTTTTGCAAATGGTATGTAACAGTGTGACCAAGTATATCTGGCTTTAAAAACCAGCACCAGAACCCTCTCCTCACTCAAGGGTATGAACAGATTGAAAAAATATTAATCCCATAGCCACCTGAAGTGACAGGAAGGTAAGAAAAGGAGGATACGCATTAAGGGATGATAAAAATGTTTTAATATGTCTTTGAGAAACTGATTTCCATCTTGGAGATGGATCGGTCCACAAAGAACCTTGGGTACTCAAAACGCACTGCGGTATAAAATGGGAATGCTCCAATAGTGGCCTTTATCGTGGCCACCGCTGCCCCCACCATCCCCCAAACCCACTCTAAAAGAACTCACTAAAACAACCTCATATTGTATTAAAAAAACAAGCCACAGATCCCCTGCTTTGCTATCTAGTGTCTTTTCCCTTTGGAAACAGGAAACAAAAGCAAGATTTGGGGGGTTGTGAGAGTGGACAGCGGAGGGTGTGTCTCCAAAGCCAGTGAGGTGGGAACCCAGTGGGTTTGGCCAGGCCATGCCAGGCCGTTTCCACAGCGCTCAAGATCCAGTTCTACTTAGCAAGCAAAAGGCGCGCCGCTGGGGAAGGCCATGTTTGAGAACCACGTGTCATATTAACTCCCTACTGGCACACGGTGTCAGTCACTCACACTGCAGTCGGAAATCACAGCCCCTCCCACTATGCAGCACTGCCTATGCCTACAGGACGGATCATCATGGCCGTCACAGAAAAGGGAGCTTTGGTTTTGCTGCAGTCTCTTCTTATTCAGAAATTCTTTTTCAAACATTTGTCTGGAGTCCACTAAAACGAGCCAGAGACTTTTCTAACTTCCGTTGTCTTGCATGGAATTTGCCACGGTACGCTTCTGCCCTGCTAACAGTCGTTGGGATTGCACTCTCTAAAACCTCAAGCTTGGAAACGTTTTGACTTCACCCTGTCAGTGTTGAGGGAATACCACAGGATACACCATTCACCATTAATCACCATGGGTACAGGAAACAGAAAACACTGCTTAGCTGGAGTGGCAAATACTAACAACAGGAGAGAGAGCAAGACCACTTTACGAATACAAACAGCCTGAAACTGACCTTTCGCCCAGCCCATCCTTACTAGGAAAAGGGACAAGCCTGCACTATGGGATCCCTCATACCTTACAGCTGGAGGAATGATCTGCTGGGAGGGGACGTCAGAATGCCCCGCTCCATCGAAGCTCGGGGCAGACGGACGTGACGCTCATGACTATCCCAGGAGACGAGCACTTCCTCCTCTGAGCTGAGACAACATAATGGACCTAAAAGCTCAACTTGCAGAATGTCTTATTTTTCAATGTTCGTTTATAAATGATAAATTTATAAATGCCTATCAACACAGGCCCGGGAAGACTCCAGGCACAGCTCAATTAAGTCATTTCTGGCAAGACGAGTAGGAACATCCCCACGAGTTAAGCGGCTGAAGTAAATATAGGTTTTGCCGAAAGCTCAATCCATTAGGGCCACCAGTCACCAGTGAGCCCACAAAGAGAAAGACAGGCAATCAGATGTAGACAGTAGCATACACAGCACAACAAAGATAAGGAGTCAGGTGGCCTGAAGTTAGGGCAAACCAACTGCTTTCCAGATGGATGACCTTGAGAAAGTTATTTAACTACTGTAAACCGTACTTTATCTAACTGCAAGATGAGCTGATAATACTTCATAAACTCTGAGGCCGGCTCTCGAAATTCCAACTCCATGAGACATGGGAACAGGTAAGAAATTAGCATTGTCCTACTACCATGACTACAGTTCACTTCCAAAATAATCCATACCTTGAACCACAAAGAAATGAACTTGGGTTTTGAAGGTGGCAACATATATTTTATATATAAAATAACCAAAGCCCACACAGAGCCAGAATGAAAACAGACTCAAAAACAAATAACACCTTTTCATAGGAATGCTGGCTTCATCTTGTCATAAAGGAGACTCATACTGCCCTGTTTTCTAAAATCCATCCTCTACTGGAAGAAGTTATGTTTCTATGTTTTTTTTAAAGAAAGAAGAAAACACAAAGCAAGGAGTTTCAAAAGCACTAATATAAAATAACTATTTAAAAATGTATTTTATCCATATCTGTCACCAATTTCTTAAAAGGAACAATTGGAAGCTATTTAGATATAAATGCTAATTAAGTCTTTTACTTCAGGAAAATCTCAAAATTTCCATCTTCTAACAGAATAAAAAAATAACTGTAAATTGGCAAAGCAGTGCTACTAGAGGTGTCCTCAAACTTGATTAAAGAAAAATAACTCATGCGCTCCACCTCTTATCACAGTGTTCGTGGTGACGCCATTTTACTCCTTCCTCACTGCCATCTTAGTGCCACGGAACGTTTCTAGCGGGCTGGCCGACATGCTTGCTTATCTACATTATGGCACTGCCAGAGCATTCAAAGGTTTGATATGAATATTTTTTTTTTGTAGCAAAAAGAGCGAGCCCCTGACTCTTTATTAGCAGCTAGGCTAAAACTGCATGAGAAAACCGAAGAGCTTCTAGATTGAAGAGACTTGGGAACCCCCTATAAGTATGAGAAAGGAGAGCCTCTTCCTAGGAGCCAAACTTGAGTAGACCATGGTAGAGGCAAAGAACCGGAAAGCAACTGGGTCTCTGCTATCTCCCCAGAGTACCTTGTATGTGATTTACATAAAGCCAGAGAAAGAAAATAAGATCAGAATCTTCAACCAAGTTTCACTTTAAAAATTTCAATGGAAGGAAGGCTTTGTGACACCCGTCAAGCCATCCAACCAACCATTTCATGCAAGCAAAGCTGCAGTTAAAATGGGAGTTCTAGTTTGCTGCCCCAGAACTCTTTTATTTCTAAGTGCAAGCCTTGTAAAAATCAAGGGGAAGGAATCCCTTTGCATTCTACCACACATCTAAACAATTAATATATTAAATGTCCTTCCCAGGGTTACAAAAATTATACGGAGATCTAGGCTCTTATGCTGCAACCCTGAGATTTATGTAAGATTTATGGAATCTTTGTAGGATTCTGAACAGGGCTCAGGAAAGTGAGCCTTCCTATTTCAATGAAAAGACTGATGTGAAAATCCTCCTCTCCCTTAGTTTCAAAAACATCTATCAATTAGAGAAAACCAGCATTCAGTGAGTAGGATGAATAACAGCTAGAGCAGTAGGACTTGCAGGAACAGCTGGCTTTATAAATTTGGTATCAAGTTAAAAGGATTCTCGGATACTCAGTTCTGTGAAGATTCAACTCCTGAAACAGCTACTAAAGCATTTTGAGCAAATTCTTCATGGTACAGTTTACTGTAAAATACACTTACTATACATTCTTCAGGGTTAAGTGCCTTTAAAAAAATAAACACAGAAGTCGAAGTTAAAATCCACTTACTTCTCTTAGGAACAGCATAAAGGAACAAAGGAATAAGCCAGTCAAATCCAATTAATTTTAAGAATCAAGATCTCTAAGCTTACAATCACAAACAAGAGTTTTCCACAAGTAGCTTTGAAGTCACAACTATTAATTAAACAGAAGACACTAAGAATCATCCCCATTAAAGAGAGTGAAAGTCTCAATCTATTGATCTTTTAGGACAAAATCTTGTTTTGTTAAAACACTTTTTCTTATATATTTCAATCAGCTACTACAGATCATTAACATGGAAGGGTTTTCTTCTAAAAACAAAACAGAACAAAAACTAAATTAAAATCCAGCAATTTTCTTCAGGATTGAAAAACAAACTCTTTGTAAAAGACCGTGAAAAGATGCCTGAACTCTTAAATATAGCATATTTGGATTTTTTTTTATCCCAAGTGTCATTTTCACCTTTTGACTAGTGATAGATTCATACCTCTCATGAACTTAAATTACCAAATAATGAATTGAAAACATGTGTTAAAATCATTCATAGAACCTATATTCCAAACATATATATATATATATATACACACATGTATATATATCTTACACTTGGTTTCTGACACACACATAAAAAAAAATACACCCAAGAACCTCTGTTACACCTTTAATATTTGCAGCATTCATTTAAAAGTCTATTTTGCCCTTTCAACCAAAGACAAATTTTCAACCTCTCCCCGCTATATGAGTATATGAGAAATACTTACTGTAGACAAAAGGATTCCATTTTCTTTCTGAGAATATTCTCCACCCTCTTAGAGAACTCTTCTATGCGGTATGCAAATTCATTTTCTGAGTTTTACAGTCACAAAGCTCTTGTGCCACAGAGCCGAATGTAAATGAAATGGCCCTGCAGCTGCCTTCAGAATGCAGCTCACCTCAACCATGATACAGCTAATTGTTAAAAATGGTGGCTGAGACATTTTCCATACATTAAATTAAGGAGCTCTGATGAAGGCGCTGGCATCCACCCACTTCAGACAAAGGAAAATAATTTGCAATTGTACCAAGGCACGGATAATTGAGTCATCTCCCATACAGGGTCAGTGTTAGAGGTTTCCTCCATCTTTACAAAATGCAAACCACAGCTCATTGTCTCATCTCACAAATCAATTCTTTGCAATGCTGCACTGGGTCAGAGTTTTAAAGGAATCTTAGTCGTGGGCAAATCCAGATCTCCAATGCTGAGATGAGCAAAATTCCCACTTCCTCTCCCTTCCCTGAGCAGCTCTCCTCCATTCCCCACTTGACAGCTCCTCAAATCTTCCTATTGTTAAGAGTACAGAAAGTCCCCCACCTCTGAAGAGAGCTTAATCTCTCAACTAGGTGAGCAATTTCCAAGTCCCTGCTGCAGAAAGAAGTCTAGACCCTACAGGTCCCATGATACAAATACATTCCTTGGGATAAAAAGCTATACAACACTGTCTTTTTCTGTTGTTTGTAAGGGAAGGCAACAAGCAAGCTGCTTTTTAATGCTGATTAAAAGCATTTTCAACTCTGATATTAATCAAGGTATTAAAAGTGTTATAGGCAACATCTATAATTTTATTACCCTCCAGATAATGCTTACATGACTTAGGAAGTTTTCATCTCATGTACTGAAATCACATTCTCTACACCAAAAATGTGAAATATACTTAAAGGACTCATACTCTTTTGAGGATGAATTTAAGAAAGAAAAAGTAACTACCTTAATTTAAATCGCCTACCTGATAATACTTAAAAACCCATATCTTTGATGTTATTATTTAATTCTTATTTAAAGCTTTATGCTAAAGCATTTCCTGTGAGATAATCCCAAATACTTCCAATATTACTTCCTCCCTATAACAAAATATAAATGATTAAGGCATAATACACACACACACACACACACACACACACACACACACACACACAGTCACCTACAATCCCAAAGGATCTGGTTTTATCAAAAGGAAATTCTATTTTAATATTTTATCTCATATAAGAATTCTACACTTCACATGCATCTTTTTAAAAAAACCTTACAAAGTCCATACTACTTATTACTTAAAGATGAAGTCTGAAAAATCCAAAATAACCAACTATTTAAATCTTTAAGCAAATACCTCTCTGCCCCACCCAATGGATTTTTTAAAGAAAAATATTAGAATGACAAGGCACAAATCTGAACAATTCTCAGGAGAATCAAGTACTTTTTCTATCAAATGAGTTAAATCTTCTGAATTTACCTTGAAATTTTAAACAAGCCAAGATCTCGTCTTTCAAAGGTACTGCAACAACATGCTGTCACTCTATTTACTAGGGTGCATTTATCTTAATTTCTTTACAAAACATAGGTAATCCTACCTGCAGCTCTCAAATTTTAGGAGTTACAGACCAGTCGATGCTGTTGGTCACTGCAGCTCTTCCATACCTTCTATGTGGGATGAGCTCTGTTGGAACCAGTGCTCAAGTTTTTCCCACTCCAGACAGCCAGAATTCAGGGGGTGTGGGGGGGGGGGGTGGGAGGAAGAGGAAGGGAGAGAGGAGAGAGATGGAGAGAGGAGAGAAAGAAGAAAAAGGAAAAGAGAACACCCTGCAAATGTGATATGACTGAAGCATTAAAGAGTCCAATTAGACAATGAGACTGCAGGGTCCCCTTAAAAAGGGTGTCCTGCAGCCCCAGGGGCACAGCGTCATTTTTCGTGCTGCTCCACACAAATTCAGAGAAGTCAGCTATCAGTTTGAAAGCACAAACTGATGGGAGTAACAGTTTATAGGTTACAGAAGGGTATTTTATTGTTAACGGACTGTACCAAGTTAAGATTTAAGAGGGGGAGAGACAACATGTAGGCAAGGAATGCTATGATACTTTTTCTTTTTCGACCCAAGCCACTGCAATTACTCTGATGTGAATTTTTGATGACTTCCGACATCTTGCATGGTTAATAATCGCTTCAGCTGTCATGTTTGGTTAATGTGGAAAATGCATTTGCTGCATTGTGATGCAATGCTGTGGCCACAGATTGTAACACCAGTTGTGAAGCTGGTCCCTTAACTGAGCAGCAGGAATTTGCACATGCCATGATGCTAAAATAAATGGTAGTTAAAAGATTTTATACAGCAGCAGACAGATTCTGCCATTTTAGCCTACAGGATGTGTAGATCCAACATACACAAGCATCTCAGATCGCCGTGCCCTCATCAACTGCACCATCCTTCAAACAGAACAGTACATTCACCATCTTAAATGTTTGGCCTCTCAGTAGTTAAAAGATTTCAATACTGTTTAAATAACTATTCAGATTAATTATAGCTTTGAACAGAACTGAGGCTATTTTGCGTTTCAGGAATATACAGCCAATGAAACTGTCAGTGACACAGGAAAATGCAGACCTTTTATTAACATATGCTCGGCTCAACTGTCACTTCTTCGTACAACATTTAGGGAAAAATATATGATGTGTAAGTAATGAATATTCCCATTCTACCGTAATGGTTTTTAAAAGAGCTCCTCAGACAGGATTTTTTTTTCTTCTGTGTTTTAATGTATAACCTGAAAATCAAAGACTACATTAAAATACTAACATATGCTTTTCATTGTCACCAAAAGAAACTCAATGCAGCAAAGAACTGTGCAATTTCAAGAAAGCCTGTGAAAAAGCAAAGATCAAACTGCACGAAGAACCATGCATCAGATGATTAAAGTCAGGCTAGTCAGGTAGTGGACCATCATTATCATGGTGCAGATTGCAGGAAAAAAAAAATCGAGAGAAATACCCTTCCATCTTCAAAACCAAAAACCACAAACCCTACAATTGCAATCTGTTGATTGCAAAACCAACACCTATACTGCAGAACCAGAATGACACATGGTACTTGCCAATTTTGTAATATATTTTTATACAAATATTAACTTGGCTACTTAGCATCTAGAATTTGGCTACCTGGGCTTCTTATTCATCTACAGTCATCATTTTGGTATTTAAAGAAGCAGAACCAAGTTAGACTTTGTTGCTTTAAAAGAAAAACAATTAATATAATTAACTTATATTTCTTACATCAGAACTTTAGCCAATTAAATGCTCCGAGTTGAGATGTTGCAGACATTTCTGCCTTTATAAAAAACATGACCGAAAAAGAATGAACATAGGAACACACTGGGGTCTGAACAGTGCATAACGATGAAAGAACTTCTGCTACTAACATAAAAATCAACTCGTGATTTCCTTTGTTTTATTCACTGTGATAGCACCAAGTGCATAATTTGGAGGTGCATGCGTTAACAAGCACTGTAAAGCGGAAGAGCATTCTAGTTTTGTTTCTTCCCCTAACTTAAAATTAACTGCACCAACAGTGCTATTAGGTGCCATAGCAGGTATCACAGCAGTTGTAGCTAACATTCAACAATTCAAGCTTTTGTTGTTGTTGTTCCAGACCCAATACAAGGTACCACTAGCAGCTCAGAAACCACACAAGGAAGGGAGGAGGGGGGAAGGGAACGTGTGTTGGGGGTAGCTTTGAAATTAACCAGGCTCAGCTTATGCTCCAATTACCGAACAAAAGACAATCCTGGGGGACCTCTCTCTGAACCGGTGCAAGAAGCAAACTCTTTTGTTTCTGATCAAATAAATACTGCATTGGAGCCCAGTCGGTATGCAATAGGAGTCTCTGCCTGGGGACAGAAGGGGCAAGAAAAAAAAAAGAACCCCCAAACCCCGGTGTGGTTAAGTCAAACCATTTTACTGATGGTTAAAACCTATTCCCAAGGGAGACATCTGAAGTTCACTACAGGAGAGTGAGAAAACCCACTTTCATTACTAAAAAAACCCTCCTCACTGAGTCACTATTAAGACATTTTTCTCCGACAGTACGGCCAACAAATAAATTAACAGGATATTTCTTTACGCTAGAATAAATTGTAAACAAGCTCGGATTCTGTCTTCCTCCAATCTAGGAAACCAGATGAGTTGCGAAATATTCTGATTGCAAAGGACCCTGGAGCAGAGGGTACAGAGAAGCGTTAACTAACCTGCTTCAGACCCTAGGGGCCTGAATACATACGTGGAGATCATAAAAACACTGAAAAGCAGCCACCTTACAAAGGAGGCACTTCTCTACTTATTTTATCACTAGCTGAACATAAAGTGATCAATTCCTAAATGTTTATTCGGTAGTCTATTATTTATTTTTGTTTTGGTTTATATAGACCCAAGCACCAAAAACTAGAAGAAAAAAGGGTAGACAACTAATGAACCCAGCATTTATTAATATAAGGGATAAAAATGGGCTTGTTTATACAAATGGAGATCATGTCTGATCCTTCTGACCAAAGGGATCGACACATTTCAAAACCCTCTGTGCACTACACCATCCCCAACTACAACAGCTAGTTGTACACCAGATACACACTACATAAAAAATCTAGACGCCCAAAAGTGTAAAGACAGATGGAGCTTACTGCCACAAAGTGGATTTAGGTCTCTGTGTATTTGAAAGATCTCCGAATTTCAGGTGAGGGCTTGGATTCTCAAACAGTATTCTACGCAAAATCCAACAA